>NC_091706.1:6890000-7515000 GCF_041296265.1 Equus caballus | reverse complement strand
GCCGGCAGGTGATTTTGCATGTCCGGCAATGGTTCCGGCATGTCCGGCAGGTGGTTCCGGCATGTCCAGCACGTGGTTCCAGCATGCCCGGCAGGTGATTCCGGAGTGTCCGGCATGTGGTTCTGGCACCTCTGAGAGGTGGTTCCGGCATGCCCGGCAGGTGATACCGGAGTCTCCGGCATTTGGTTCTGGCACCTCTGAGAGGTGGTTCCGGAATGCCTGGCCTGTGATTCCTGAGTGTCTGCCGAGTGGTTCTGGTGTAGCCGGCAGTTGATTTTGGCGTGTCCACTAGCTGGTTCTGGGGAGTGGATCAGCTGCTTCCGGCATACTCGGCAGGTGGTACCGGCGTGTCCAGAACATGGTTCTGGCAAGTCTGAGAGGTGGTTCCGGCATGCCCGGCAGGTGGATGCGGAGTGTCTGCCGAGTGGTTCTGACGTAGCCGGCAGGTGATTCTGTCGTGTCCAGCAGGTGGTTCTGGGGAGTGGATCAGGTGGTTCCGGCATACTCGGCAGGTGGTACCGGCGTGTCCGGAACATGGTTCTGGCAAGTCGGAGAGGTGGTTCCGGCATGCCCGAGAGGTGATTCCGGAGTGTTTGCCAAGTGGTTCTGGCGTAGCCGGCAGGTCATTTTGCATGTCCGGCGGTGGTTCCGGCGAGTCGAGCCTGTGGTTCCGGCGTAGCCGGCAGTTGATTTTGGCGTGTCCACTAGGTGGTTCTGGGGAGTGGAGCAGCTGGTTCCGGCACGCCCGACAGGTGATTCCGGAGCGTCCGCCAAGAGTTTCTGGCGTACCCGGCAGGTGACTTTGGCATGTCCGACAGGTGTTTCTTGCGAGTCGAGCAGGTGGCTCAGGCATGCTCAGCTGGTGCTTCCGTCGTCTCTGGCACGTGGTTCTGGTGAGTCTGAGAGCTGGTTCTGGCATGTCCGGCAGATGATTCCGTAGTGTCCACCAAGTGGTTCTGGTAGACCTGGCAGGTGATTTGGGCGTGTCAGGAAGGTGGTTCCGGCTAGTTGAGCAGGTGGATCAGGCGTGCTCGCCAGTGGGTTCAGGCGGGTCTGGCAGGTGGTTTCGGTCTGTTCGGGGAGTGGTTCCGGCATCTCAGGCTCATGGTTCTGTCAAGTCTGAGAGGTGGTTCCGGCCGGCTCGACAGGTGTTTCCATGGTGTCCGCCAAGTTGTTCTGGCATAGCTGGCAGGTGATGTTGGCGTGACCAGCAGGTGGTTCCAGCAAGCCCGGCAGGTGATTCCGAAGAGTTCACCAAATGGGTGTGGCGTAGCCGGCAGGTGATTTTGGCGTGTCCAGCAGGTGGTTCCGGCGAGCTCGGCAGGTGGTACCAGCGTGTCCAGAACATGGTTCTGGCAAGTCTGAGAGGTGGTTCCGGCACGCCCGACAGGTGATTCCGGAGCGTCCGACAAGTGTTTCTGGCGTACCCGGCAGGTGATTTTCGCTTGTCCGACAGGTGTATCTTGTGAGTCGAGCAGGTGGCTCAGGCATGCTCAGCTGGTGCTTCCGTCGTCTCTGGCACGTGGTTCTGGTGTGTCTGAGAGCTGGTTCTGGCATGTCCGGCAGATGATTCCGGAGTGTCCACCAAGTGGTTCTGGTAGACCTGGCAGGTGATTTTGGCGTGTCAGGAAGGTGGTTCCGGCTAGTTGAGCAGGTGGATCAGGCGTGCTCGCCAGTGGGTTCAGGCGGGTCTGGCAGGTGGTTTCGGTCTGTTCGGGGAGTGGTTCCGGCATCTCAGGCTCATGGTTCTGTCAAGTCTGAGAGGTGGTTCCGGCCGGCTCGACAGGTGTTTCCATGGTGTCCGCCAAGTTGTTCTGGCATAGCTGGCAGGTGATGTTGGCGTGACCAGCAGGTGGTTCCGGCGAGCTCGGCAGGTGGTACCAGCGTGTCCGGAACATGGTTCTGGCAAGTCTGAGAGATGGTTCCGGCATGCCAGTCAGGTGATTCTGGAGTGTCCGGCATGTGGTTGTGGCACCTCTGAGAGGTGGTTCCGGCATGCCCGGCAGGTGATTCCGGAGTGTCTGGCATGTGGTTCTGGCACCTCTGAGAGGTGGTTCCGGCATGCCCGGCAGGTGGTTCCGGCATGCCCGGCAGGTGATTCCGGAGTGTCCGGCATGTGGTTCTGGCACCTCTGAGAGGTGGTTCCGGCATGCCCGTCAGGTGATACCGGAGTGTTCGCCAAGTGGTTCTGGCATAGCCGGCAGGTGATTTTGCATGTCCGGCAATGGTTCCGGCGAGTCGAGCCGGTGGTTCCGGAATGTCCGGCAGGTGGTTCCGGCATGTCCGGCAGGTGGTTCCGGCATGTCCAGCACGTTGTTCCAGCATGCCCTGCAGGTGATTCCGGTGTGTCCGGCATGTGGTTCTGGCAGCTCTGAGAGGTGGTTCCGGAATGCCTGGCGTGTGATTCCGGAGTGTCTGCCGAGTGGTTCTGGCGTAGCCGGCAGTTGATTTTGGCGTGTCCACTAGGTGGTTCTGGGGAGTGGATCAGCTGGTTCCGGCATACTCGGCTGGTGGTACCGGCGTGTCCAGAACATGGTTCTGGCAAGTCTGAGAGGTGGTTCCGGCACGCCCCACAGGTGATTCCGGAGCGTCCGCCAAGTGTTTCTGGCGTACCCGGCAGGTGATTTTCGCCTGTCCGACAGGTGCATCTTGCGAGTCGAGCAGGTGGCTGAGGCATGCTCAGCTGGTGCTTCCGGCGTCTCCGGCACGTGGTTCTGGTGTGTCTGAGAGCTGGTTCTGGCATCTCCGGCAGATGATTCCGGAGTGTCCACCAAGTGGTTCTTGTATACCTGGCAGGTGATTTTGGCGTGTCAGGAAGTTGGTTCCGGCTAGTTGAGCAGGTGGATCAGGCGTGCTCGCCAGGGCGTTCAGGCGGGTCTGGCAGGTGGTTTCGGTCTGCTCTGGGAGTGGTTCCGGCATCTCAGGCTCATGGTTCTGGCATGTCTGAGAGGTGGTTCCGGCCGGCCCGACAGGTGTTTCCATGGCGTGCGCCAAGTGGTTCTAGCATAGCTGGCAGGTGATGTTGGTGTGACCGGCAGGTGGTTCCAGCAAGCCCGGCAGGTGATTCCGAAGATTTCACCAAATGGCTGTGGCGTAGCCGGCAGGTGGTTTTGGCGTGTCCAGCAGGTGGTTCTGGCGAGTCGAGCAGGTGGTTCTGGCGTGCTCGGCATGTGCTTCCGGTGTCATTGGCATGTGGTTCCGGCACGTCTGAGAGTTGGTTCCGGCATGCCCGACAGGTGATTCCGGAGTGTCCGGCATGTGGTTCTGGCACCTCTGAGAGGTGGTTCCGGCATGCCCGGCAGGTGATTCCGGAGTGTCCGGCATGTGGTTCTGGCACCTCTGAGAGGTGGTTCCGGCATGCCCGGCAGGTGGTTACGGAGTGTCTGCCGAGTGGTTCTGGCGTAGCCGGCAGGTGATTTTGGCGTGTCCAGCAGGTGGTTTTGGCGAGTCGAGCAGGTGGTTCTGGCGTGCTCGGCATGTGCTTCCGGTGTCATTGGCATGTGGTTCCAGCATGTCTGAGAGGTGGTTCCGACATGCCCGGCAGGTGGTTCCGGAGAGTCTGCCGAGTGGTTCTGGAGCCAGCCCGGCAGGTGCTTCCGAAGAGTTCACCAAATGGTTGTGGCGTAGCCGGCAGGTTATTTTGGCGTGTCAGGAAGGTGGTTCCGGCTAGTTGAGCAGGTGGATCAGGCATGCTCGCCAGTGGGTTCAGGCGGGTCTGGCAGGTGGTTTCGGTTTGTTCGGGGAGTGGTTCCGGGATCTCAGGCACATGGTTCTGGCACGTCTGAGAGGTGGTTCCTGCCGGCCAGAGAGGTGTTTCCGGAGTGTCCGCCAAGTGGTTCTGGGGTAGCTGAAAGGTGATGTTGGCGTGACCGGCAGGTGGTTCCAGCCAGCCCGGCAGGTGATTCCGGAGTGTCTGCCGTGTGGTTCTGCCGTAGCTGGCAGGTGATTTTGGCGTGTCCAGCAGGTGGTTCCGGCGAGCTCGGCCGGTGGTACCAGCGTGTCCGGAACATGGTTCTGGCACGTCTGAGAGATGGTTCCGGCATGCCCGGCAGGTGATTCGGGAGTGTCCGGCATGTGGTTCTGGCACCTCTGAGAGGTGGTTCTGGCATGCCCCGCAGGTGATTCCGCAGTGTCCGGCATGTGGTTCTGGCACCTCTGAGAGGTGGTTCCGGCATGCCCCGCAGGTGATTCCGGAGTGTCCGGCATGTGGTTCTGGCACCTCTGAGAGGTGTTTCCGGAATGCCCGGCAGGTGGTTCCGGAGTGTCTGCCGAGTGGTTCTGGCGTAGACGGCAGGTGATTCTGGCGTGTCCACTAGGTGGTTCTGGGGAGTGGATCAGCTGGTTCCGGCATACTCGGCAGGTGGTACCGGCGTGTCCAGAACATGGTTCTGGCAAGTCTGAGAGGAGGTTCTGGCACGCCCGACAGGTGATTCCGGAGCCTCCGCCAAGTGTTTCTGGCGTACCAGGCAGGTGATTTTGGCATGTCCGACAGGTGTTTCTTGCGAGTCGAGCCGGTGGCTCAGGCATGCTCAGCTGGTGCTTCCGGCGTCTCTGGCACGTGGTTCTGGTGTGTCTGAGATCTGGTTCTGGCATGTCTGGCAGATGATTCCGGAGTGTCCACCATGTGGTTCTGGTAGACCTGGCAGGTGATTTTGGCGTGTCAGGAAGGTGGTTCCGGCTAGTTGAGCAGGTGGATCAGGCGTGCTCGGCCGGTGGTTCAGGCGGGTCTGTCAGGTGGTTTCGGTCTGTTCGGGGTGTGGTTCCGGCATCTCAGGCACATGGTTCTGGCACGTCTGATAGGTGGTTCCGGCCGGCCCGACAGGTGTTTCCGGAGTGTCCGCCAAGTGGTTCTGGCATAGCTGGCAGGTGATGTTGGCGTGACCGGCAGGTGGTTCCAGCCAGCCCGGCAGGTGATTCCGAAGTGTTCACCAAATGGTTGTGGCGTAGCCGGAAGGTGATTTTGTCGTGTGCAGCAGGTGGTTTTGGCGAGTCGAGCAGGTGGTTCTGGCGTGCTCTGCAGGTGCTTCCGGTGTCATTGGCATGTGGTTCCGGCATGTCTGAGAGGTGGTTCCGCCATGCCCGGCAGGTGATTCCGGAGTGTTCGCCAAGTGGTTCTGGCATAGCCGGCAGGTGATTTTGCATGTCCGGCAATGGTTCCGGCGAGTCGGGCCGGTGGTTCCGGAATGTCCGGCAGGTGGTTCCGGCATGCCCGGCAGGTGATTCCGGAGTGTCCGGCATGTGGTTCTGGCACCTCTGAGAGGTGGTTCCGGCATGCCAGTCAGGTGATACCGGAGTGTTCGCCAAGTGGTTCTGGCGTAGCCGGCAGGTGATTTTACATGTCTGGCAATATTTCCGGCGAGTCGAGCCGGTGGTTCCGGAATGTCCGGCTGGTGGTTCCGGCATGTCCGGCAGGTGGTTCCGGCATGTCCAGCACGTGGTTCCAGCATGCCCGGCAGGTGATTCCGGAGTGTCCGGCATGTGGTTCTGGCAGCTCTGAGAGGTGGTTCCAGAATGCCTGGCCTGTGATTCCAGAGTGTCTGCCGAGTGGTTCTGGCGTAGCCGGCAGTTGATTTTGGCGTGTCCACTAGGTGGTTCTGTGGAGTGGATCAGCTGGTTCCGGCATACTCGGCAGGTGGTACCGGCGTGTCCAGAACATGGTTCTGGCAAGTCTGAGAGGTGGTTCCGGCATGCCCGACAGGTGATACCGGCGTGTCCGGTTTGTGGTTCTGGCACCTCTGAGAGGTGGTTCCGGCATGCCCAGCAGTTGGTTACGGAGTGTCTGCCGAGTGCTTCTGGCGTAGCCGGCAGGTGATTCTGGCGTATCCAGCAGGTGGTTCTGGGGAGTGGATCAGGTGGTTCCGGACTACTCGGCAGGTGGTACCGGCGTGTCCGGAACATGGTTCTGGCAAGTCTGAGAGGTGGTTGTGGCATGCCCGACAGGTGATTCCGGAGTGTTCGCCAAGTGGTTCTGGTGTAGCT
This sequence comes from Equus caballus, assembly GCF_041296265.1. NCBI lineage: Eukaryota > Metazoa > Chordata > Mammalia > Perissodactyla > Equidae > Equus > Equus caballus. The sequence goes on along the minus strand of NC_091706.1, from coordinate 7,509,021 downwards.
GGCAGGTCATTTTGCATGTCCGGTGGTGGTTCCGGCGAGTCGAGCCGGTGGTTCCGGCGTTTCCAACAGGTGTTTCCGGTCTGTCCGGCAGGTGGTTCTGGCGTGACCGGCACGAGGTTCTGGCACGTATGAGAGTTGATTCCGGCATGCCCGAAAGGTGATTCCGGAGTGTCCGGCATGTGGTTCTGGCACCTCTGAGAGGTGGTTCCGGCATGCCCGGCAGGTGGTTCCGGAGTGTCTGCCGAGTGGTTCTGGCGTAGCCGGCATGTGATTTTGGCGTGTCCAGCAGGTGGTTTTGGCGAGTCGAGCAGGTGGTTCTGGCGTGCTCGGCAGGTGCTTCCGGTGTCATTGGCATCTGGTTCAGGCATGTCTGAGAGGTGGTTCCGCCATGCCCGGCAGGTGATTCCGGAGTGTTCGCCAAGTGGTTCTGGCGTAGCCGGCAGGTGATTTTGCATGTCCGGCAATGGTTCCGGCGAGTCGAGCCTGTGGTTCCGGCATGTCCGGCAGGTGGTTCCGGCATGCCCGGAAGGTGATTCCGGAGTGTCCGGCATGTGGTTCTGGCACCTCTGAGAGGTGGTTACGGCATGCCAGGCACGTGATACCGGAGTGTTCGCCAAGTGGTTCTGCCGTAGCCGGCAGGTTATTTTGCATGTCCGGCAATGGTTCCGGCGAGTCGAGCCGGTGGTTCCGGAATGTCCGGCAGGTGGTTCCGGCATGTCCGGCAGGTGGTTCCGGCATGTCCAGCACGTGGTTCCAGCATGCCCGGCAGGTGATTCCGGAGTGTCCGGCATGTGGTTCTGGCACCTCTGAGAGGTGGTTCCGGCATGCCCGGCAGGTGATACCGGAGTCTCCGGCATTTGGTTCTGGCACCTCTGAGAGGTGGTTCCGGAATGCCTGGCCTGTGATTCCAGAGTGTCTGCCGAGTGGTTCTGACGTAGCCGGCAGTTGATTTTGGCGTGTCCACTAGGTGGTTCTGTGGAGTGGATCAGCTGGTTCCGGCATACTCGGCAGGTGGTACCGGCGTGTCCAGAACATGGTTCTGGCAAGTCTGAGAGGTGGTTCCGGCACGCCCGACAGGTGATTCCGGAGCGTCCGCCAAGTGTTTCTGGCGTACCCGGCAGGTGATTTTCGCCTGTCCGACAGGTGTATCTTGCGAGTCGAGCAGGTGGCTGAGGCATGCTCAGCTGGTGCTTCCGGCGTCTCTGGCACGTGGTTCTGGTGTTTCTGAGAGCTGGTTCTGGCATCTCCGGCAGATGATTCCGGAGTGTCCACCAAGTGGTTCTGGTAGACCTGGCAGGTGATTTTGGCGTGTCAGGAAGTTGGTTCCGGCTAGTTGAGCAGGTGGATCAGGCGTGCTCGCCAGGGGGTTCAGGCGGGTCTGGCAGGTGGTTTCGGTCTGTTCGGGGAGTGGTTCCGGCATCTCAGGCACATGGTTCTGGCACGTCTGAGAGGTGGTTGCGGCCGGCCCGACAGGTGTTTCTGGAGTGTCCGCCAAGTGGTTCTGGCGTAGCTGAAAGGTGATGTTGGCGTGACCGGCAGGTGGTTCCAGAAAGCCCGGCAGGTGATTCCGGAGTGTCTGCCGAGTGGTTCTGGCATAGCCGACAGGTGATTTGGGCTTGTCCAGCGGTTGGTTTTGGCGAGTCGAGAAGGTGGTTCTGTCATGCTCGGCAGGTGCTTCTGGTGTCATTGGCATGTGGTTCCGGCATGTCTGAGAGGTGGTTCCGCCATCTCAGGCAGGTGATTCCGGAGTGTTCGCCAAGTGGTTCTGGCGTAGCCGGCAGGTGATTTTGCATGTCCGGCAATGGTTCCGGCGAGTCGAGCCGGAGGTTCTGGCATGTCCAGCAGGTGGTTCTGGCATGCCCGGCAGGTGACTCCGGAGTGTCCGGCATGTGCTTCTGGCAACTCTGAGAGGTGGTTCCGGCATGCCCGGCAGGTGATACCGGAGTGTCCAGCATTTGGTTCTGGCACCTGTGAGAGGTGGTTCCGGAATGCCCGGCATGTGATTCCGGAGTGTCTGCCGAGTGGTTCTGGCGTAGCCGGCATGTGATTTTGGCGTGTCCAGCAGGTGGTTCCGGCGAGCTCGGCAGGTGGTTCCGGCATGTCCGGAACATGGTTCTGGCACGTCTGAGAGATGGTTCCGGCATGCCCGGCAGGTGATTCCGGAGTGTCCGGTTTGTGGTTCTGGCACCTCTGAGAGGTGGTTCCGGCATGCCCGGCAGTTGGTTACGGAGTGTCTGCCGAGTGCTTCTGGCGTAGCCGGCAGGTGATTCTGGCGTATCCAGCAGGTGGTTCTGGGGAGTGGATCAGGTGGTTCCGGACTACTCGGCAGGTGGTACCGGCGTGTCCGGAACATGGTTCTGGCAAGTCTGAGAGGTGGTTGTGGCATGCCCGACAGGTGATTCCGGAGTGTTCGCCAAGTGGTTCTGGTGTAGCTGGCAGGTCATTTTGCATGTCCGGTGGTGGTTCCGGCGAGTCGAGCCGGTGGTTCCGGCGTTTCCAACAGGTGTTTCCGGTCTGTCCGGCAGGTGGTTCTGGCGTGACCGGCACGAGGTTCTGGCACGTATGAGAGTTGATTCCGGCATGCCCGAAAGGTGATTCCGGAGTGTCCGGCATGTGGTTCTGGCACCTCTGAGAGGTGGTTCCGGCATGCCCGGCAGGTGATTCCGGAGTGTCCGGCATGTGGTTCTGGCACCTCTGAGAGGTGGTTCCGGCATGCCCGGCAGGTGGTTCCGGAGTGTCTGCCGAGTGGTTCTGGCGTAGCCGGCAGGTGATTTTGGCGTGTCCAGCAGGTGGTTTTGGCGAGTCGAGCAGGTGGTTCTGGCGTGCTCGGCAGGTGCTTCCGGTGTCATTGGCATCTGGTTCCGGCATGTCTGAGAGGTGGTTCCGCCATGCCCGGCAGGTGATTCCGGAGTGTTCGCCAAGTGGTTCTGGCGTAGCCGGCAGGTGATTTTGCATGTCCGGCAATGGTTCCGGCGAGTCGAGCCTGTGGTTCCGGCATTTCCGGCAGGTGGTTCCGGCATGCCCGGCAGGTGATTCCGGAGTGTCCGGCATGTGGTTCTGGCACCTCTGAGAGGTGGTTCCGGCATGCCCGGCAGGTGATACCGGAGTCTCCGGCATTTGGTTCTGGCACCTCTGAGAGGTGGTTCCGGAACGCCTGGCCTGTGATTCCTGAGTGTCTGCCGAGTGGTTCTGGCGTAGCCGGCAGTTGATTTTGGCGTGTCCACTAGCTGGTTCTGGGGAGTGGATCAGCTGCTTCCGGCATACTCGGCAGGTGGTACCGGCGTGTCCAGAACATGGTTCTGGCAAGTCTGAGAGGTGGTTCCGGCATGCCCGGCAGGTGGATGCGGAGTGTCTGCCGAGTGGTTCTGACGTAGCCGGCAGGTGATTCTGTCGTGTCCAGCAGGTGGTTCTGGGGAGTGGATCAGGTGGTTCCGGCATACTCGGCAGGTGGTACCGGCGTGTCCGGAACATGGTTCTGGCAAGTCGGAGAGGTGGTTCCGGCATGCCCGAGAGGTGATTCCGGAGCGTCCGACAAGTGTTTCTGGCGTACCCGGCAGGTGATTTTCGCTTGTCCGACAGGTGTATCTTGTGAGTCGAGCAGGTGGCTCAGGCATGCTCAGCTGGTGCTTCCGTCGTCTCTGGCACGTGGTTCTGGTGTGTCTGAGAGCTGGTTCTGGCATGTCCGGCAGATGATTCCGGAGTGTCCACCAAGTGGTTCTGGTAGACCTGGCAGGTGATTTTGGCGTGTCAGGAAGGTGGTTCCGGCTAGTTGAGCAGGTGGATCAGGCGTGCTCGCCAGGGGGTTCAGGCGGGTCTGGCAGGTGGTTTCGGTCTGTTCGGGGAGTGGTTCCGGCATCTCAGGCTCATGGTTCTGTCAAGTCTGAGAGGTGGTTCCGGCCGGCTCGACAGGTGTTTCCATGGTGTCCGCCAAGTTGTTCTGGCATAGCTGGCAGGTGATGTTGGCGTGACCAGCAGGTGGTTCCAGCAAGCCCGGCAGGTGATTCCGAAGAGTTCACCAAATGGGTGTGGCGTAGCCGGCAGGTGATTTTGGCGTGTCCAGCAGGTGGTTCCGGCGAGCTCGGCAGGTGGTACCAGCGTGTCCGGAACATGGTTCTGGCAAGTCTGAGAGATGGTTCCGGCATGCCAGTCAGGTGATTCTGGAGTGTCCGGCATGTGGTTGTGGCACCTCTGAGAGGTGGTTCCAGCATGCCCGGCAGGTGATTCCGGAGTGTCTGGCATGTGGTTCTGGCACCTCTGAGAGGTGGTTCCGGCATGCCCGGCAGGTGGTTCCGGCATGCCCGGCAGGTGATTCCGGAGTGTCCGGCATGTGGTTCTGGCACCTCTGAGAGGTGGTTCCGGCATGCCCGTCAGGTGATACCGGAGTGTTCGCCAAGTGGTTCTGGCATAGCCGGCAGGTGATTTTGCATGTCCGGCAATGGTCCCGGCGAGTCGAGCCGGTGGTTCCGGAATGTCCGGCAGGTGGTTCCGGCATGTCCGGCAGGTGGTTCCGGCATGTCCAGCACGTGGTTCCAGCATGCCCTGCAGGTGATTCCGGAGTGTCCGGCATGTGGTTCTGGCAGCTCTGAGAGGTGGTTCCGGAATGCCTGGCCTGTGATTCCGGAGTGTCTGCCGAGTGGTTCTGGCGTAGCCGGCAGTTGATTTTGGCGTGTCCACTGGGTGGTTCTGGGGAGTGGATCAGCTGGTTCCGGCATACTCGGCTGGTGGTACCGGCGTGTCCAGAACATGGTTCTGGCAAGTCTGAGAGGTGGTTCCGGCACGCCCGACAGGTGATTCCGGAGCGTCCGCCAAGTGTTTCTGGCGTACCCGGCAGGTGATTTTCGCCTGTCCGACAGGTGCATCTTGCGAGTCGAGCAGGTGGCTGAGGCATGCTCAGCTGGTGCTTCCGGCGTCTCCGGCACGTGGTTCTGGTGTGTCTGAGAGCTGGTTCTGGCATCTCCGGCAGATGATTCCGGAGTGTCCACCAAGTGGTTCTTGTATACCTGGCAGGTGATTTTGGCATGTCAGGAAGTTGGTTCCGGCTAGTTGAGCAGGTGGATCAGGCGTGCTCGCCAGGGGGTTCAGGCGGGTCTGGCAGGTGGTTTCGGTCTGCTCTGGGAGTGGTTCCGGCATCTCAGGCTCATGGTTCTGGCATGTCTGAGAGGTGGTTCCGGCCGGCCCGACAGGTGTTTCCATGGCGTGCGCCAAGTGGTTCTAGCATAGCTGGCAGGTGATGTTGGCGTGACCGGCAGGTGGTTCCAGCAAGCCCGGCAGGTGATTCCGAAGATTTCACCAAATGGCTGTGGCGTAGCCGGCAGGTGGTTTTGGCGTGTCCAGCAGGTGGTTTTGGCGAGTCGAGCAGGTGGTTCTGGCGTGCTCGGCATGTGCTTCCGGTGTCATTGGCATGTGGTTCCGGCACGTCTGAGAGTTGGTTCCGGCATGCCCGACAGGTGATTCCGGAGCGTCCGGCATGTGGTTCTGGCACCTCTGAGAGGTGGTTCCGGCATGCCCGGCAGGTGATTCCGGAGTGTCCGGCATGTGGTTCTGGCACCTCTGAGAGGTGGTTCCGGCATGCCCGGCAGGTGGTTACGGAGTGTCTGCCGAGTGGTTCTGGCGTAGCCGGCAGGTGATTTTGGCGTGTCCAGCAGGTGGTTTTGGCGAGTCGAGCAGGTGGTTCTGGCGTGCTCGGCATGTGCTTCCGGTGTCATTGGCATGTGGTTCCAGTATGTCTGAGAGGTGGTTCCGACATGCCCGGCAGGTGGTTCCGGAGAGTCTGCCGAGTGGTTCTGGAGCCAGCCCGGCAGGTGCTTCCGAAGAGTTCACCAAATGGTTGTGGCGTAGCCGGCAGGTTATTTTGGCGTGTCAGGAAGGTGGTTCCGGCTAGTTGAGCAGGTGGATCAGGCATGCTCGCCAGTGGGTTCAGGCGGGTCTGGCAGGTGGTTTCGGTTTGTTCGGGGAGTGGTTCCGGGATCTCAGGCACATGGTTCTGGCACGTCTGAGAGGTGGTTCCTGCCGGCCGGAGAGGTGTTTCCGGAGTGTCCGCCAAGTGGTTCTGGCGTAGCTGAAAGGTGATGTTGGCGTGACCGGCAGGTGGTTCCAGCCAGCCCGGCAGGTGATTCCGGAGTGTCTGCCGTGTGGTTCTGCCGTAGCTGGCAGGTGATTTTGGCGTGTCCAGCAGGTGGTTCCGGCGAGCTCGGCCGGTGGTACCAGCGTGTCCGGAACATGGTTCTGGCACGTCTGAGAGAAGGTTCCGGCATGCCCGGCAGGTGATTCGGGAGTGTCCGGCATGTGGTTCTGGCACCTCTGAGAGGTGGTTCCGGCATGCCCGGCAGGTGATTCCGGAGTTTCCGGCATGTGGTTCTGGCACCTCTGAGAGGTGTTTCCGGAATGCCCGGCAGGTGGTTCCGGAGTGTCTGCCGAGTGGTTCTGGCGTAGACGGCAGGTGATTCTGGCGTGTCCACTAGGTGGTTCTGGGGAGTGGATCAGCTGGTTCCGGCATACTCGGCAGGTGGTACCGGCGTGTCCAGAACATGGTTCTGGCAAGTCTGAGAGGAGGTTCTGGCACGCCCGACAGGTGATTCCGGAGCCTCCGCCAAGTGTTTCTGGCGTACCAGGCAGGTGATTTTGGCATGTCTGACAGGTGTTTCTTGCGAGTCGAGCCGGTGGCTCAGGCATGCTCAGCTGGTGCTTCCGGCGTCTCTGGCACGTGGTTCTGGTGTGTCTGAGATCTGGTTCTGGCATGTCCGGCAGATGATTCCGGAGTGTCCACCATGTGGTTCTGGTAGACCTGGCAGGTGATTTTGGCGTGTCAGGAAGGTGGTTCCGGCTAGTTGAGCAGGTGGATCAGGCGTGCTCGGCCGGTGGTTCAGGCGGGTCTGTCAGGTGGTTTCGGTCTGTTCGGGGTGTGGTTCCGGCATCTGAGGCTCATGGTTCTGGCACGTCTGATAGGTGGTTCCGGCCGGCCCGACAGGTGTTTCCGGAGTGTCCGCCAAGTGGTTCTGGCATAGCTGGCAGGTGATGTTGGCGTGACCGGCAGGTGGTTCCAGCCAGCCCGGCAGGTGATTCCGAAGTGTTCACCAAATGGTTGTGGCGTAGCCGGAAGGTGATTTTGTCGTGTGCAGCAGGTGGTTTTGGCGAGTCGAGCAGGTGGTTCTGGCGTGCTCTGCAGGTGCTTCCGGTGTCATTGGCATGTGGTTCCGGCATGTCTGAGAGGTGGTTCCGCCATGCCCGGCAGGTGATTCGGGAGTGTTCGCCAAGTGGTTCTGGCATAGCCGGCAGGTGATTTTGCATGTCCGGCTATGGTTCCGGCGAGTCGGGCCGGTGGTTCCGGAATGTCCGGCAGGTGGTTCCGGCATGCCCGGCAGGTGATTCCGGAGTGTCCGGCATGTGGTTCTGGCAGCTCTGAGAGGTGGTTCCGGAATGCCTGGCCTGTGATTCCAGAGTGTCTGCCGAGTGGTTCTGGCGTAGCCGGCAGTTGATTTTGGCGTGTCCACTAGGTGGTTCTGTGGAGTGGATCAGCTGGTTCCGGCATACTCGGCTGGTGGTACCGGCGTGTCCAGAACATGGTTCTGGCAAGTCTGAGAGGTGGTTCTGGCACGCCCGACAGGTGATTCCGGAGCGTCCGCCAAGTGTTTCTGGCGTACCCGGCAGGTGATTTTCGCCTGTCCGACAGGTGTATCTTGCGAGTCGAGCAGGTGGCTGAGGCATGCTCAGCTGGTGCTTCCGGCGTCTCTGGCACGTGGTTCTGGTGTGTCTGAGATCTGGTTCTGGCATCTCCGGCAGATGATTCCGGAGTGTCCACCAAGTGGTTCTGGTAGACCTGGCAGGTGATTTTGGCGTGTCAGGAAGTTGGTTCCGGCTAGTTGAGCAGGTGGATCAGGCGTGCTCGCCAGGGGGTTCAGGCGGGTCTGGCAGGTGGTTTCGGTCTGTTCGGGGAGTGGTTCCGGCATCTCAGGCACATGGTTCTGGCACGTCTGAGAGGTGGTTGCGGCCGGCCCGACAGGTGTTTCTGGAGTGTCCGCCAAGTGGTTCTGGCGTAGCTGAAAGGTGATGTTGGCGTGACCGGCAGGTGGTTCCAGAAAGCCCGGCAGGTGATTCCGGAGTGTCTGCCGAGTGGTTCTGGCATAGCCGACAGGTGATTTTGGCTTGTCCAGCGGTTGCTTTTGGCGAGTCGAGAAGGTGGTTCTGTCATGCTCGGCAGGTGCTTCTGGTGTCATTGGCATGTGGTTCCGGCATGTCTGAGAGGTGGTTCCGCCATCTCAGGCAGGTGATTCCGGAGTGTTCGCCAAGTGGTTCTGGCGTAGCCGGCAGGTGATTTTGCATGTCCGGCAATGGTTCCGGCGAGTCGAGCCGGAGGTTCTGGCATGTCCAGCAGGTGGTTCTGGCATGCCCGGCAGGTGATTCCGGAGTGTCCGGCATGTGCTTCTGGCGACTCTGAGACGTGGTTCCGGCATGCCCGGCAGGTGATACCGGAGTGTCCAGCATTTGGTTCTGGCACCTGTGAGAGGTGGTTCCGGAATGCCCGGCATGTGATTCCGGAGTGTCTGCCGAGTGGTTCTGGCGTAGCCGGCATGTGATTTTGGCGTGTCCAGCAGGTGGTTCCGGCGAGCTCGGCAGGTGGTTCCGGCATGTCCGGAACATGGTTCTGGCACGTCTGAGAGATGGTTCCGGCATGCCCGGCAGGTGATTCCGGAGTGTCCGGTTTGTGGTTCTGGCACCTGTGAGAGGTGGTTCCGGCATGCCCGGCAGTTGGTTACGGAGTGTCTGCCGAGTGCTTCTGGCGTAGCCGGCAGGTGATTCTGGCGTATCCAGCAGGTGGTTCTGGGGAGTGGATCAGGTTGTTCCGGACTACTCGGCAGGTGGTACCGGCGTGTCCGGAACATGGTTCTGGCAAGTCTGAGAGGTGGTTGTGGCATGCCCGACAGGTGATTCCGGAGTGTTCGCCAAGTGGTTCTGGTGTAGCTGGCAGGTAATTTTGCATGTCCGGTGGTGGTTCCGGCGAGTCGAGCCGGTGGTTCCGGCGTTTCCAACAGGTGTTTCCGGTCTGTCCGGCAGGTGGTTCTGGCGTGACCGGCACGAGGTTCTGGCACGTATGAGAGTTGATTCCGGCATGCCCGAAAGGTGATTCCGGAGTGTCCGGCATGTGGTTCTGGCACCTCTGAGAGGTGGTTCCGGCATGCCCGGCAGGTGATTCCGGAGTGTCCGGCATGTGGTTCTGGCACCTCTGAGAGGTGGTTCCGGCATGCCCGGCAGGTGGTTCCGGAGTGTCTGCCGAGTGGTTCTGGCGTAGCCGGCAGGTGATTTTGGCGTGTCCAGCAGGTGGTTTTGGCGAGTCGAGCAGGTGGTTCTGGCGTGCTCGGCAGGTGCTTCCGGTGTCATTGGCATCTGGTTCCGGCATGTCTGAGAGGTGGTTCCGCCATGCCCGGCAGGTGATTCCGGAGTGTTCGCCAAGTGGTTCTGGCGTAGCCGGCAGGTGATTTTGCATGTCCGGCAATGGTTCCGATGAGTCGAGCCGGTGGTTCCGGCATGTCCAGCAGGTGGTTCCGGCATGCCCGGCAGGTGATTCCGGAGTGTGCGGCATGTGCTTCTGGCAACTCTGAGAGGTGGTTCCGGCATGCCCGGCAGGTGATACCGGAGTGTCCAGCATTTGGTTCTGGCACCTGTGAGAGGTGGTTCCGAAATGCCCGGCATGTGATTCCGGAGTGTCTGCCGAGTGGTTCTGGCGTAGCCGGCAGGTGATTTTGGCGTGTCCAGCAGGTGGTTCCGGCGAGCTCGGCAGGTGGTTCCGGCATGTCCGGAACATGGTTCTGGCACGTCTGAGAGGTGGTTCCGGCATGCCCGGCAGGTGATTCCGGAGTGTCTGGCATGTGGTTCTGGCATCTCTGAGAGGTGGTTCCGGCATGCCCGGCAGGTGGTTCCGGCATGCCCGGCAGGTGATTCCGGAGTGTCCGGCATGTGGTTCTGGCACCTCTGAGAGGTGGTTCCGGCATGCCCGTCAGGTGATACCGGAGTGTTCGCCAAGTGGTTCTGGCATAGCCGGCAGGTGATTTTGCATGTCCGGCAATGGTTCCGGCGAGTCGAGCCTGTGGTTCCGGCATGTCCGGCAGGTGGTTCCGGCATGCCCGGAAGGTGATTCCGGAGTGTCCGGCATGTGGTTATGGCACCTCTGAGAGGTGGTTACGGCATGCCAGGCACGTGATACCGGAGTGTTCGCCAAGTGGTTCTGCCGTAGCCGGCAGGTTATTTTGCATGTCCGGCAATGGTTCCGGCGAGTCGAGCCGGTGGTTCCGGAATGTCCGGCAGGTGGTTCCGGCATGTCCGGCAGGTGGTTCCGGCATGTCCAGCACGTGGTTCCAGCATGCCCGGCAGGTGATTCCGGAGTGTCCGGCATGTGGTTCTGGCACCTCTGAGAGGTGGTTCCGGCATGCCCGGCAGGTGATACCGGAGTCTCCGGCATTTGGTTCTGGCACCTCTGAGAGGTGGTTCCGGAATGCCTGGCCTGTGATTCCTGAGTGTCTGCCGAGTGGTTCTGGCGTAGCCGGCAGTTGATTTTGGCGTGTCCACTAGCTGGTTCTGGGGAGTGGATCAGCTGCTTCCGGCATACTCGGCAGGTGGTACCGGCGTGTCCAGAACATGGTTCTGGCAAGTCTGAGAGGTGGTTCCGGCATGCCCGGCAGGTGGATGCGGAGTGTCTGCCGAGTGGTTCTGACGTAGCCGGCATTTGATTCTGTCGTGTCCAGCAGGTGGTTCTGGGGAGTGGATCAGGTGGTTCCAGCATACTCGGCAGGTGGTACCGGCGTGTCCGGAACATGGTTCTGGCAAGTCGGAGAGGTGGTTCCGGCATGCCCGAGAGGTGATTCCGGAGTGTTTGCCAAGTGGTTCTGGCGTAGCCGGCAGGTCATTTTGCATGTCCGGCGGTGGTTCCGGCGAGTCGAGCCTGTGGTTCCGGCGTAGCCGGCAGTTGATTTTGGCGTGTCCACTAGGTGGTTCTGGGGAGTGGAGCAGCTGGTTCCGGCACGCCCGACAGGTGATTCCGGAGCGTCCGCCAAGTGTTTCTGGCGTACCCGGCAGGTGACTTTGGCATGTCCGACAGGTGTTTCTTGCGAGTCGAGCAGGTGGCTCAGGCATGCTCAGCTGGTGCTTCCGTCGTCTCTGGCACGTGGTTCTGGTGAGTCTGAGAGCTGGTTCTGGCATGTCCGGCAGATGATTCCGGAGTGTCCACCAAGTGGTTCTGGTAGACCTGGCAGGTGATTTTGGCGTGTCAGGAAGGTGGTTCCGGCTAGTTGAGCAGGTGGATCAGGCGTGCTCGCCAGTGGGTTCAGGCGGGTCTGGCAGGTGGTTTCGGTCTGTTTGGGGAGTGGTTCCGGCATCTCAGGCTCATGGTTCTGTCAAGTCTGAGAGGTGGTTCCGGCCGGCTCGACAGGTGTTTCCATGGTGTCCGCCAAGTTGTTCTGGCATAGCTGGCAGGTGATGTTGGCGTGACCAGCAGGTGGTTCCAGCAAGCCTGGCAGGTGATTCCGAAGAGTTCAACAAATGGGTGTGGCGTAGCCGGCAGGTGATTTTGGCGTGTCCAGCAGGTGGTTCCGGCGAGCTCGGCAGGTGGTACTAGCGTGTCCAGAACATGGTTCTGGCAAGTCTGAGAGGTGGTTCCGGCACGCCCGACAGGTGATTCCGGAGCGTCCGACAAGTGTTTCTGGCGTACCCGGCAGGTGATTTTCGCTTGTCCGACAGGTGTATCTTGTGAGTCGAGCAGGTGGCTCAGGCATGCTCAGCTGGTGCTTCCGTCGTCTCTGGCACGTGGTTCTGGTGTGTCTGAGAGCTGGTTCTGGCATGTCCGGCAGATGATTCCGGAGTGTCCACCAAGTGGTTCTGGTAGACCTGGCAGGTGATTTTGGCGTGTCAGGAAGGTGGTTCCGGCTAGTTGAGCAGGTGGATCAGGCGTGCTCGCCAGTGGGTTCAGGCGGGTCTGGCAGGTGGTTTCGGTCTGTTCGGGGAGTGGTTCCGGCATCTCAGTCTCATGGTTCTGTCAAGTCTGAGAGGTGGTTCCGGCCGGCTCGACAGGTGTTTCCATGGTGTCCGCCAAGTTGTTCTGGCATAGCTGGCAGGTGATGTTGGCGTGACCAGCAGGTGGTTCCACCAAGCCCGGCAGGTGCTTCCGAAGAGTTCACCAAATGGTTGTGGCGTAGCCGGCAGGTTATTTTGGCGTGTCAGGAAGGTGGTTCCGGCTAGTTGAGCAGGTGGATCAGGCATGCTCGCCAGTGGGTTCAGGCGGGTCTGGCAGGTGGTTTCGGTTTGTTCGGGGAGTGGTTCCGGGATCTCAGGCACATGGTTCTGGCACGTCTGAGAGGTGGTTCCTGCCGGCCGGAGAGGTGTTTCCGGAGTGTCCGCCAAGTGGTTCTGGCGTAGCTGAAAGGTGATGTTGGCGTGACCGGCAGGTGGTTCCAGCCAGCCCGGCAGGTGATTCCGGAGTGTCTGCCGTGTGGTTCTGCCGTAGCTGGCAGGTGATTTTGGCGTGTCCAGCAGGTGGTTCCGGCGAGCTCGGCCGGTGGTACCAGCGTGTCCGGAACATGGTTCTGGCACGTCTGAGAGATGGTTCCGGCATGCCCGGCAGGTGATTCGGGAGTGTCCGGCATGTGGTTCTGGCACCTCTGAGAGGTGGTTCTGGCATGCCCCGCAGGTGATTCCGCAGTGTCCGGCATGTGGTTCTGGCACCTCTGAGAGGTGGTTCCGGCATGCCCCGCAGGTGATTCCGGAGTGTCCGGCATGTGGTTCTGGCACCTCTGAGAGGTGTTTCCGGAATGCCCGGCAGGTGGTTCCGGAGTGTCTGCCGAGTGGTTCTGGCGTAGACGGCAGGTGATTCTGGCGTGTCCACTAGGTGGTTCTGGGGAGTGGATCAGCTGGTTCCGGCATACTCGGCAGGTGGTACCGGCGTGTCCAGAACATGGTTCTGGCAAGTCTGAGAGGAGGTTCTGGCACGCCCGACAGGTGATTCCGGAGCCTCCGCCAAGTGTTTCTGGCGTACCAGGCAGGTGATTTTGGCATGTCCGACAGGTGTTTCTTGCGAGTCGAGCCGGTGGCTCAGGCATGCTCAGCTGGTGCTTCCGGCGTCTCTGGCACGTGGTTCTGGTGTGTCTGAGATCTGGTTCTGGCATGTCCGGCAGATGATTCCGGAGTGTCCACCATGTGGTTCTGGTAGACCTGGCAGGTGATTTTGGCGTGTCAGGAAGGTGGTTCCGGCTAGTTGAGCAGGTGGATCAGGCGTGCTCGGCCGGTGGTTCAGGCGGGTCTGTCAGGTGGTTTCGGTCTGTTCGGGGTGTGGTTCCGGCATCTCAGGCACATGGTTCTGGCACGTCTGATAGGTGGTTCCGGCCGGCCCGACAGGTGTTTCCGGAGTGTCCGCCAAGTGGTTCTGGCATAGCTGGCAGGTGATGTTGGCGTGACCGGCAGGTGGTTCCAGCCAGCCCGGCAGGTGATTCCGAAGTGTTCACCAAATGGTTGTGGCGTAGCCGGAAGGTGATTTTGTCGTGTGCAGCAGGTGGTTTTGGCGAGTCGAGCAGGTGGTTCTGGCGTGCTCTGCAGGTGCTTCCGGTGTCATTGGCATGTGGTTCCGGCATGTCTGAGAGGTGGTTCCGCCATGCCCGGCAGGTGATTCCGGAGTGTTCGCCAAGTGGTTCTGGCATAGCCGGCAGGTGATTTTGCATGTCCGGCAATGGTTCCGGCGAGTCGGGCCGGTGGTTCCGGAATGTCCGGCAGGTGGTTCCGGCATGCCCGGCAGGTGATTCCGGAGTGTCCGGCATGTGGTTCTGGCACCTCTGAGAGGTGGTTCCGGCATGCCAGTCAGGTGATACCGGAGTGTTCGCCAAGTGGTTCTGGCGTAGCCGGCAGGTGATTTTACATGTCTGGCAATATTTCCGGCGAGTCGAGCCGGTGGTTCCGGAATGTCCGGCTGGTGGTTCCGGCATGTCCGGCAGGTGGTTCCGGCATGTCCAGCACGTGGTTCCAGCATGCCCGGCAGGTGATTCCGGAGTGTCCGGCATGTGGTTCTGGCAGCTCTGAGAGGTGGTTCCGGAATGCCTGGCCTGTGATTCCAGAGTGTCTGCCGAGTGGTTCTGGCGTAGCCGGCAGTTGATTTTGGCGTGTCCACTAGGTGGTTCTGTGGAGTGGATCAGCTGGTTCCGGCATACTCGGCAGGTGGTACCGGCGTGTCCAGAACATGGTTCTGGCAAGTCTGAGAGGTGGTTCCGGCACGCCCGACAGGTGATTCCGGAGCGTCCGCCAAGTGTTTCTGGCGTACCCGTCAGGTGATTTTCGCCTGTCCGACAGGTGTATCTTGCGAGTCGAGCAGGTGGCTGAGGCATGATCAGCTGGTGCTTCCGGCGTCTCTGGCACGTGGTTCTGGTGTGTCTGAGAGCTGGTTCTGGCATCTCCGGCAGATGATTCCGGAGTGTCCACCAAGTGGTTCTGGTAGACCTGGCAGGTGATTTTGGCGTGTCAGGAAGTTGGTTCCGGCTAGTTGAGCAGGTGGATCAGGCGTGCTCGCCAGGGGGTTCAGGCGGGTCTGGCAGGTGGTTTCGGTCTGTTCGGGGAGTGGTTCCGGCATCTCAGGCACATGGTTCTGGCACGTCTGAGAGGTGGTTGCGGCCGGCCCGACAGGTGTTTCTGGAGTGTCCGCTAAGTGGTTCTGGCGTAGCTGAAATGTGATGTTGGCATGACCGGCAGGTGGTGCCAGAAAGCCCGGCAGGTGATTCCGGAGTGTCTGCCGAGTGGTTCTGGCATAGCCGACAGGTGATTTTGGCTTGTCCAGCGGTTGGTTTTGGCGAGTCGAGCAGGTGGTTCTGTCATGCTCGGCAGGTGCTTCTGGTGTCCTTGGCATGTGGTTCCGGCATGTCTGAGAGGTGGTTCCGCCATCTCAGGCAGGTGATTCCGGAGTGTTCGCCAAGTGGTTCTGGCGTAGCCGGCAGGTGATTTTGCATGTCCGGCAATGGTTCCGGCGAGTCGAGCCGGAGGTTCTGGCATGTCCAGCAGGTGGTTCTGGCATGCGCGGCAGGTGATTCCGGAGTGTCCGGCATGTGCTTCTGGCAACTCTGAGAGGTGGTTCCGGCATGCCCGGCAGGTGATACCGGAGTGTCCAGCATTTGGTTCTGGCACCTGTGAGAGGTGGTTCCGGAATGCCCGGCATGTGATTCCGGAGTGTCTGCCGAGTGGTTCTGGCGTAGCCGGCATGTGATTTTGGCGTGTCCAGCAGGTGGTTCCGGCGAGCTCGGCAGGTGGTTCCGGCATGTCCGGAACATGGTTCTGGCACGTCTGAGAGATGGTTCCGGCATGCCCGGCAGGTGATTCCAGAGTGTCCGGTTTGTGGTTCTGGCACCTCTGAGAGGTGGTTCCGGCATGCCCGGCAGTTGGTTACGGAGTGTCTGCCGAGTGCTTCTGGCGTAGCCGGCAGGTGATTCTGGCGTATCCAGCAGGTGGTTCTGGGGAGTGGATCAGGTTGTTCCGGACTACTCGGCAGGTGGTACCGGCGTGTCCGGAACATGGTTCTGGCAAGTCTGAGAGGTGGTTGTGGCATGCCCGACAGGTGATTCCGGAGTGTTCGCCAAGTGGTTCTGGTGTAGCTGGCAGGTCATTTTGCATGTCCGGCAATGGTTCCGATGAGTCGAGCCGGTGGTTCCGGCATGTCCGGCAGGTGGTTCCGGCATGCCCGGCAGATGATTCCGGAGTGTGCGGCATGTGCTTCTGGCAACTCTGAGAGGTGGTTCCGGCATGCCCGGCAGGTGATACCGGAGTGTCCAGCATTTGGTTCTGGCACCTGTGAGAGGTGGTTCCGAAATGCCCGGCATGTGATTCCGGAGTGTCTGCCGAGTGGTTCTGGCGTAGCCGGCAGGTGATTTTGGCGTGTCCATCAGGTGGTTCCGGCGAGCTCGGCAGGTGGTTCCGGCATGTCCGGAACATGGTTCTGGCACGTCTGAGAGATGGTTCCGGCATACCCGGCAGGTGATTCCGGAGTGTCCGGCATGTGGTTCTGGCACCTCTGAGAGGTGTTTCCGGCATGCCCGGCAGGTGGTTCCGGAGTGTCTGCCGAGTGGTTCTGGCGTAGCCGGCAGGTGATTCTGGCGTGTCCAGCAGGTGGTTCTGGGGAGTGGATCAGGTGGTTCCGGCATACTCGGGAGGTGGTACCGGCGTGTCCGGAACATGGTTCTGGCAAGTCTGAGAGGTGGTTCCGGCATGCCCGACAGGTGATTCCGGAGTGTTCGCCAAGTGGTTCTGGCGTAGCCGGCAGGTCATTTTGCATGTCCGGCGGTGGTTCCGGCGAGTCGAGCCGGTGGTTCCGGCGTGTCCGGCAGGTGGTTCTGGCGTGACCGGCACGAGGTTCTGGCACATCTGAGAGTTAGTTCCGGCATGCCCGACAGGTGATTCCGGAGTGTCCGCCACGTGGTTCTGGCGTACCCGGCAGGTGATTTTGGCGTGTCTGGCAGGTGTTTCTTGCAAGTCGAGCATTTGGCTCAGGCATGCTCAGCAGGTGATTCCGGCGTGTCTGGCACGTGGTTCTGGTGTATCATAGATCTGCTTCTGGCATGTCCGGCAGATGATTCCGGAGTGTCCACCAAGTGGTTGTGGCATACCCGGCAGGTGACTTTAGCGTGTCAGGTAGGTGGTTCCAGCGAGTCGAGTAGGTGGTTCCTAAGTGTTCACCAAATGGTTGTGGCGCAGCCGGCAGGTGATTTTGGCGTGTCCAGCAGGTGGTTTTGGCGAGTCGAGCAGGTGGTTCTGGCGTGCTCTGCAGGTGCTTCCGGTGTCATTGGCATGTGGTTCCGGCATGTCTGAGAGGTGGTTCCGCCATGCCCGGCAGGTGATTCCGGAGTGTTCGCCAAGTGGTTCTGGCATAGCCGGCAGGTGATTTTGCATGTACGGCAATGGTTCAGGCGAGTCGAGCCGGTGGTTCCGGATTGTCCGGCAGGTGGTTCCGGCATGTCCGGCAGGTGGTTCCGGCATGTCCAGCAAGTGGTTCCAGCATGCCCGGCAGGTGATTCCGGAGTTTCCGGAATGTGGTTCTGGCACCTCTGAGAGGTGGTTCTGGCATGCCAGGCAGGTGATACCGGAGTGTCCGGCATTTGGTTCTGGCACCTCTGAGAGGTGGTTCCGGCATGCCCGTCAGGTGATACTGGAGTGTTCGCCAAGTGGTTCTGGCGTAGCCGGCAGGTGATTTTGCATGTCCGGCAATGGTTCCGGCGAGTCGAGCCGGTGGTTCCGGAATGTCCGGCAGGTGGTTCTGGCATGTCCGGCAGGTGGTTCCGGCATGTCCACAACGAGGTTCCAGCATGCCCGGCAGGTGATTCCGGAGTGTCCGGCATGTGGTTCTGGCACCTCAGAGAGGTGGTTCCCGAATGCCTGGCATGTGATTCCGGAGTGTCTGCCGAGTGGTTCTGGGCTTGCCGGCAGTTGATTTTGGCGTGTCCACTAGGTGGTTCTGGGGAGTGGATCAGCTGGTTCCGGCATACTCGGCAGGTGGTACCGGCGTGTCCAGAACATGGTTCTGGCAAGTCTGAGTGGAGGTTCCGGCACGCCCGACAGGTGATTCCGGAGAGTCCGCCACGTGGTTCTGGCGTACCCGGCAGGTGATTTTTGCGTGTCCAGCAGGTGGTTTTGGCGAGTCGAGCAGGCGGTTCTCGAGTGCTCGGCAGGTGCTTCCGGTGTCATTGGCATGTGGTTCCGGCATGTCTGAGAGGTGGTTCCGGCATGCCCGGCAGGTGGTTCCGGAGTGTCTGCCGAGTGGTTCTGGAGCCAGCACGGCAGGTGATTCCGAAGAGTTCACCAAATGGTTGTGACGTAGCCGGCAGGTTATTTTGGCGTGTCAGGAAGGTGGTTCCGGCTAGTTGAGCAGGTGGATCAGGCGTGCTCGCCCGGGGGTTCAGGCGGGTCTGGCAGGTGGTTTCGGTCTGTTCGGGGAGTGGTTCCGGCATCTCAGGCACATGGTTCTGGCACGTCTGAGAGGTGGTTACGGCCGGCCGGAGAGGTGTTTCCGGAGTGTCCGCCATGTGGTTCTGGCGTAGCTGAACGGTGATGTTGGCGTGACCGGCAGGTGGTTCCAGACAGCCCGGCAGGTGATTCCGGAGTGTCTGCCGTGTGGTTCTGGCGTAGCTGTCAGGTGATTTTGGCGTGTTCAGCAGGTGGTTCCGGCGAGCTCGGCAGGTGGTACCAGCGTGTCCGGAACATGGTTCTGGCACGTCTGAGTGATGGTTCCGGCATGCCCGGCAGGTGATTCCGGAGTGTCCGGCATGTGGTTCTGGCACCTCTGAGAGGTGGTTCCGGCATGCCCGGCATGTGGTTCCGGAGTGTCTGCCGAGTGGTTCTGGCGTAGTCGGCAGGTGATTCTGGCGTGTCCAGCATGTGGTTCGGGGGAGTCGATCAGGTGGTTCCGGCATACTCGGCAGGTGGTACCGGCGTGTCCGGAACATGGTTCTGGCAAGTCTGAGAGGTGGTTCCGGCATGCCCGACAGGTGATTCCGGAGTGTTCGCCAAGTGGTTCTGGTGTAGCCGGCAGGTCATTTTGCATGTCCGGCGGTGGTTCTGGCGAGTCAAGCCGGTGGTTCCGGCGTGTCCGGCAGGTGTTTCCGGTCTGTCCGGCAGGTGGTTATGGCGTGTCCGGCACGAGGTTCTGGCACGTCTGAGAGTTGGTTCCGGCATGCCCGACAGGTGATTCCGGAGTGTTAGCCAAGTGGTTCTTGCGTAGCCGGCAGGTCATATTGCATGTCCGGCGGTGGTTCCGGCGAGTCAAGCTGGTGGTTACGGCGTAGCCGGCTGTTGATTTTGGCGTGTCCACTAGGTGGTTCTGGGGAGTGGATCAGCTGGTTCCGGCATACTCGGCAGGTGGTACCGGCGTGTCCAGAACATGGTTCTGGCAAGTCTGAGAGGTGGTTCCGGCACGCCCGACAGGTCATTCCGGAGCGTCCGCCAAGTGTTTTTGGCGTACCCGGCAGGTGATTTTGGCATGTCCGACAGGTGTTTCTTGCGAGTCGAGCAGGTGGCTCAGGCATGCTCAGCTGGTGCTTCCGGCGTCTCTGGCACGTGGTTCTGGTGTGTCTGAGAGCTGGTTCTGGCATGTCCGGCAGATGATTCCGGAGTGTCCACCAAGTGGTTCTGGTATACCTGGCAGGTGATTTTGGCATGTCAGGAAGGTGGTTCCGGCTAGCTGAGCAGGTGGATCAGGTGTGCTCGCCGGGGGGTTCAGGCGGGTCTGGCAGGTGGTTTCGGTCTGTTCGGGGAGTGGTTCCGGCATCTCAGGCACATGGTTCTGGCACGTCTGAGAAGTGGTTCCGGCCGGCCCGACAGGTGTTTGCTTGGTGTCCGCCAAGTGGTTCTGGCATAGCTGGCAGGTGATGTTGGCGTGACCAGCATGTGGTTCCAGCCAGCCACGCAAGTGATTCCGAAGTGTTTACCAAATGGTTGTGGCGTAGCCGGCAGGTGATTTTGGCGTGTCCAGCAGGTGGTTTTGGCGAGTCGAGCAGGTGGTTCTGGCGTGCTCGGCAGGTGCTTCCGGTGTCATTGGCATGTGGTTCCGGCATGTCTGAGAGGTGGTTCCGCCATGCCCGGCAGGTGATTCCGGAGTGTTCCCCAAGTGGTTCTGGCATAGCCGGCAGGTGATTTTGCATGTCCGGCAATGGTTCCGGCGAGTCGAGCCGGTGGTTCCGGCATGTCCGGCAGGTGGTTCCGGCATGCCCGGCTGGTGATTCCGGAGTGTCCGGCATGTGGTTCTGGCACCTCTGAGAGGTGGTTCCGGCATGCCCGGCAGGTGATACCGGAGTGTCCAGCATTTGGTTCTGGCACCTCTGAGAGGTGGTTCCGGAATGCCTGGCGTGAGATTCCGGAGTGTCTGCCGAGTGGTTCTGGCGTAGCCGGCAGTTGATTTTGGCGTGTCCACTACGTGGTTCTGGGGAGTGGATCAGCTGGTTCCGGCATACTCGGCAGGTGGTACCGACGTGTCCAGAACATGGTTCCGGCAAGTCTGAGAGGTGGTTCCGGCAAGCCCGACAGGTGATTCCGGAGCGTCCGCCAAGTGTTTCTGGCGTACCCGGCAGGTGATTTTCGCCTGTCCGACAGGTCTTTCTTGCGAGTCGAGCAGGTGGCTCAGGCATGCTCAGCTGGTGCTTCCGTCGTCTCTGGCACGTGGTTCTGGTGTGTCTGAGAGCTGGTTCTGGCATGTCCGGCAGATGATTCCGGAGTGTCCACCAAGTGGTTCTGGTATACCTGGCAGGTGATTTTGTCATGTCAGGAAGGTGGTTCCGGCTAGTTGAGCGGGTGGATCAGGCGTGCTTGCCAGGGGGTTCAGGCGGGTCTGGCAGGTGGTTTCGGTCTGTTCGGGGAGTGGTTCCGGCATCTCAGGCTCATGGTTCTGGCACGTCTGAGAGGTGGTTCCGGCTGGCCCGACAGGTGTTTCCATGGTGTCCGCCAAGTGGTTCTGGCATAGGTGGCAGGTGATGTTCGCGTGACCGGCAGGTGGTTCCAGCAAGCCCGGCAGGTGATTCCGAAGTGTTCACCAAATGGTTGTGGCATAGCCAGCAGGTGATTTTGGCGTGTCCAGCAGGTGGTTTTGGCGAGTCGAGCAGATGTTTCTCGCGTGCTCGGCAGGTGCTTCCGGTGTCATTGTCATGTGGTTCCGGCATGTCTGAGAGGTGGTTCCGGCATGCCCGGCAGGTGGTTCCGGAGTGTCTGCCGAGTGGTTCTGGAGCCAGCCCGGCAGGTGATTCCGAAGAGTTCACCAAATGGTTGTGAGGTAGCCGGCAGGTTATTTTGGCGTGTCAGGAAGGTGGTTCCGGCTAGTTGAGCAGGTGGATCAGGCGTGCTCGCCAGGGGGTTCAGGCGGGTCTGGCAGGTGGTTTCGGTCTGTTCGGGGAGTGGTTCCGGCATCTCAGGCACATGGTTCTGGCACGTCTGAGAGGTGGTTACGGCCGGCCGGAGAGGGGTTTTTTGGAGTGTCCGCCAAGTGGTTCTGGCGTAGCTGAAAGGTGATGTTGGCGTGACCGGCAGGTGATTCCAGCCATCCCGGCAGGTGATTCCGGAGTGTCTGCCGTGTGGTTCTGGCGTAGCTGGCAGGTGATTTTGGCGTGTTCAGCAGGTGGTTCCGGCGAGCTCGGCAGGTGGTACCAGCGTGTCCAGAACATGGTTCTGGCACGTCTGAGAGATGGTTCCGGCATGCCCGGCAGGTGATTCCGGAGTGTCCGGCATGTGGTTCTGGCACCTCTGAGAGGTGCTTCCGGCATGCCCGGCAGGTGGTTCCGGAGTGTCTGCCGAGTGGTTCTGGCGTAGTCGGCAGGTGATTCTGGCATGTCCAGCATGTGGTTCTGGGGCGTGGATCAGGAGGTTCCGGCATACTCGGCAGGTGGTACCGGCGTGTCCGGAACATGGTTCTGGCAAGTCTGAGAGGCGGTTCCGGCAGGCCGGAGAGGTGTTTCCGGAGTGTCCGCCAAGTGGTTCTGGCGTAGCTGAAAGGTGATGTTGGCGTGACCGGCAGGTGGTTCCAGCCAGCGCGGCAGGTGATTCCGAAGTGTCTGCCGTGAGGTTCTGGCGTAGCTGAAAGGTGATGTTGGCGTGACCGGCAGGTGGTTCCAGCAAGCCCGGCAGGTGATTCCGAAGAGTTCACCCAATGGTTGTGGCGTAGCCGGCAGGTGATTTTTTTGTGTCCAGCGGGTGGTTTTGGCGAATCGAGCAGGTGGTTCTGGCGTGCTCGGCAGGTGCTTCCGGTGTCATTGGCATGTGGTTCCGGCATGTCTGAGAGGTGGTTCCGCAATGCCCGGCAGGTGATTCCGGAGTGTTCCCCAAGTGGTTCTGGCGTAGCCGGCAGGTGATTTTCCATGTCTGGCAATGATTCCGGTGAGTCGAGCCGGTGGTTCCAGCATGTCCGGTAGGTGGTTCCGGCATGCCCGGCAGGTGATTCCGGAGTGTCCGGCATGTGGTTCTGGCACCTCTGAGACGTGGTTCCGGCATGCCCGGCAGGTGATACCGGAGTGTCCGGCATTTGGTTCTGGCACCTCTGAGAGGTGGTTCCGGAATGCCTGGCATGTGATTCCGCAGTGTCTGCCGAGTGGTTCTGGCGTAGCCGGCAGTTGATTTTGGCATGTCCGACAGGTGTTTCTTGCGAGTCGAGCAGGTGGCTGAGGCATGCTCAGCTGGTGCTTCCGGCGTCTCTGAAACGTGGTTCTGGTGTGTCTCAGAGCTGGTTCTGGCATGTCCGGCAGATGATTCCGGAGTGTCCACCAAGTGGTTCTGGTATACCTGGCAGGTGATTTTGGCGTGTCAGGAAGTTGGTTCCGGCTAGTTGAGCAGGTGGATCAGGCGTGCTCGCCAGGGGGTTCAGGCGGGTCTGGCAGGTGGTTTCGGTCTGTTCGGGGAGTGGTTCCGGCATCTCAGGCACATGGTTCTGGCACGTCTGAGAGGTGGTTCCAGCCGGCCCGACAGGTGTTTCCATGGTGTCCGCCAAGTGGTTCTGGCATAGCTGAAAGGTGATGTTGGCGTGACCGGCAGGTGGTTCCAGCCAACCCGGCAGGTGATTCCGGAGTGTCTACCGAGTGGTTCTGGCGTAGCTGGCAGGTGATTTTGGCGTGTCCAGCAGGTGCTTCCGGCGAGCTCGGCAGGTGGTACCGGCGTGTCCGGAACATGGTTCTGGCACGTCTGAGAGATGGTTCCGGCATGCCAGTCAGGTGATTCCGGAGTGTCCGGCATGTGGTTCTGGCACCTCTGAGAGGTGGTTACGGCATGCCCGGCAGGTGGTTCCGGGGTGTCTGCCGAGTGCTTCTGGCGTAGCTGGCAGGTGATTCTGGGGTGTCCAGCAGGTGGTTCTGTGGAGTGGATCAGGTGGTTCCGGCTTACTCGGCAGGTGGTACCGGCGTGTCCGGAACATGGTTCTGGCAAGTCTGAGAGGTGGTTCCGGCATGCCCGACAGGTGATTCCGGAGTGTTCGCCAAGTGGTTCTGGCGTAGCCGGCAGGTCATTTTGCATGTCCGGCGGTGGTTCCGGCGAGTCAAGCCGGTGGTTCCGGTGTAGCCGGCTGTTGATTTTGGCGTGTCCACTAGGTGGTTCTGGGGAGTGGATCAGCTGGTTCCGGCATACTCGGCAGGTGGTACCGGCGTGTCCAGAACATGGTTCTGGCAAGTCTGAGAGGTGGTTCCTGCACGCCCCACAGGTGATTCCGGAGCGTCCGCCAAGTGTTTCTGGCGTACCCGGCAGGTGATTTTGGCATGTCCGAGAGGTGTTTCTTGCGAGTCGAGCAGGTGGCTCAGGCATGCTCAGCTGGTGCTTCCGGCGTCTCTGGCACGTGGTTCTGGTGTGTCTGAGAGCTGGTTCTGGCATGTCCGGCAGATGATTCCGGAGTGTCCACCAAGTGGTTCTGGTATACCTGGCAGGTGATTTTGGCGTGTCAGGAAGTTGGTTCCGGCTAGTTGAGCAGGTGGATCAGGCGTGCTCGCCAGGGGGTTCAGGCGGGTCTGGCAGGTGGTTTCGGTCTGTTCGGGGAGTGGTTCCGGCATCTCAGGCACATGGTTCTGGCACGTCTGAGAGGTGGTTCCAGCCGGCCCGACAGGTGTTTCCATGGTGTCCGCCAAGTGGTTCTGGCATAGCTGAAAGGTGATGTTGGCGTGACCGGCAGGTGGTTCCAGCCAACCCGGCAGGTGATTCCGGAGTGTCTACCGAGTGGTTCTGGCGTAGCTGGCAGGTGATTTTGGCGTGTCCAGCAGGTGCTTCCGGCGAGCTCGGCAGGTGGTACCGGCGTGTCCGGAACATGGTTCTGGCACGTCTGAGAGATGGTTCCGGCATGCCCGGCAGGTGATTCCGGAGTGTCCGGCATGTGGTTCTGGCACCTCTGAGAGGTGGTTCCGGCATGCCCGGCAGGTTGTTCCGGAGTGTCTGCCGAGTGGTTCTGGCGTAGCCAGCAGGTGGTTCTGGCGTGTCCAGCAGGTGGTTCTGGGGAGTGGATCATGTGGTTCCGGCATACTCGGCAGGTTGTTCCGGAGAGTCTGCCGAGTGGTTCCGGCGTGTCCAGCAGGTGTTTCCGGTCTTTCTGGCAGGTGGTTCTGGCGTGTCCGGAACGAGGTTCTGGCACCTCTGAGAGGTGGTTCCGGCATGCCTGGCAGGTGATTCCGGAGTGTCCGGCATGTGGTTCTGGCACCTCTGAGAGGTGGGTCCGGCATGCCCGGCAGGTGGTTCCGGAGGTTCTGCCGAGTGGTTCTGGCGTAGTCGGCAGGTGATTCTGGCGTGTCCAGCAGGTGTTTCTTGGGAGTGGATCAGGTGGTTCCAGCATACTCGGCAGGTGGTACCGTCTTGTCCGGAACATGGTTCTGGCAAGTCTGAGAGGCGGTTCCGGCATGCCCGACAGGTGATTCCGGAGTGTTCGCCAAGTGGTTCTGGCGTAGCCGGCATGTCATTTTGCATGTCTGGCGGTGGTTCCGGCAAGTCAAGCCAGTGGTTCCGGCGTGTCCGGCAGGTGGTTCTGGCGTGACCGGCACGAGGTTCTGGCACGTCTGAGAGCTGGTTCCGGCATGCCCGACAGGTGATTCCGGAGTGTCCGCCACGTGGTTCTGGCGTACCCGGCAGGTGAT
Organism: Equus caballus; assembly: GCF_041296265.1. Taxonomy (NCBI): domain Eukaryota; kingdom Metazoa; phylum Chordata; class Mammalia; order Perissodactyla; family Equidae; genus Equus; species Equus caballus. Next base: position 7,484,440 of record NC_091706.1, on the reverse strand, counting down.
TTTGGCGTGTCTGGCAGGTGTTTCTTGCAAGTCGAGCATTTGGCTCAGGCATGCTCAGCAGGTGATTCCGGCGTGTCCGGCACTTCGTTCTGGTGTGTCTGAGAGCTGGTACTGGCATGTCCGGCAGATGATTCCGGAGTGTCCACCAAGTGGTTGTGGCATACCCGGCAGGTGATTTTAGCGTGTCAGGTAGGTGGTTCCAGCGAGTCGAGTAGGTGGTTCCGGCGTGCTCGGCAGGTGGTTCAGGCGGGTCTGGCAGGTGGTTTCGGTCAGTTCCGGGTGTGGTTCCGGCATCTCAGGCACATGGTTCTGGCACGTCTGATAGGTTTTTCCGGCCGGCCCGACAGGTGTTTCCATGGTTTCCGCCAAGTGGTTCTGGCATAGCTGGCAGGTGATGTTGGCGTGACCGGCAGGTCGTTCCAGCCAGCCCGGCAGGTGATTCCGAAGTTTTCACCAAATGTTTGTGGGGTAGCCGGCAGGTGATTTTGGCGTGTCCCGCAGGTGGTTTTGGCGAGTCGAGCAGGTGGTTCTGGCATGCTCGGCAGGTGCTTCCGGTGTCATTGTCATGTGGTTCCGGCATGTCTGAGAGGTGGTTCCGCCATGCCCGGCAGGTGATTCCGGAGTGTTCCCCAAGTGGTTCTGGCATAGCCGGCAGGTGATTTTGCATGTCCGGCAATGGTTCCGGCGAGTCGAGCCGGTGGTTCCGGCATGTCCGGCAGGTGCTTCCGGCATGCCCGGCAGGTGATTCCGGAGTGTTCGCCAAGTGGTTCTGGCGTAGCCGGCAGGTGATTTTGCGTTTCCGGCGAGTCGAGCCGTGGTTCCGGAATTTCCGGCTGGTGGTTCCGGCATGTCCGGCAGGTGGTTCCAGCATGTCCAGCACGTGGTTCCAGCATGCCAGGCAGGTGATTCCCGAGTGTCCGGCATGTGGTTCTGGCACCTCTGAGAGGTGGTTCCGGCATGCCCGGCAGGTGATACCGGAGTGTTCCCCAAGTGGTTCTGGCATAGCCGGCAGGTGATTTTGCATGTCCGGCAATGGTTCCGGCAAGTCGAGCCGGTGGTTCCGGCATGTCCGTCAGGTGGTTCCGGCATGTCCAGCACGTGGTTCCAGCATGCCCGGCAGGTGATTCCGGAGTGTCCGGCATGTGGTTCTGGCACCTCTGAGAGGTGGTTCCGGAATGCCTGGCCTGTGATTCCGGAGTGTCTGCCGAGTGGTTCTGGCGTAGCCGGCAGTTGATTTTGGCGTGTCCACTAGGTGGTTCTGGGGAGTGGATCAGCTGGTTCCGGCATACTCGGCAGGTGGTACCAGCGTGTCCAGAACATGGTTCTGGCAAGTCTGAGAGGTGGTTCCGGCACGCCCGACAGGTGATTCCGGAGCGTCCGCCAAGTGTTTCTGGCGTACCCGGCAGGTGATTTACGCCTGTCCGACAGGTGCATCTTGCGAGTCGAGCAGGTGGCTGAGGCATGCTCAGCTGGTGCTTCCGGCGTCTCTGGCACGTGGTTCTGGTGTGTCTGAGAGCTGGTTCTGGCATGTCCGGCAGATGATTCCGGAGTGTCCACCAAGTGGTTCTGGTATAACTGGCAGGTGATTTTGGCGTGTCAGGAAGTTGGTTCCGGCTAGTTGAGCGGGTGGATCAGGCGTGCTTGCCAGGGGGTTCAGGCGGGTCTGGCAGGTGGTTTCGGTCTGTTCGGGGAGTGGTTCCGGCATCTCAGGCTCATGGTTCTGGCACGTCTGAGAGGTGGTTCCGGCTGGCCCGACAGGTGTTTCCATGGTGTCCGCCAAGTGGTTCTGGCATAGGTGGCAGGTGATGTTCGCGTGACCGGCAGGTGGTTCCAGCAAGCCCGGCAGGTGATTCCGAAGTGTTCACCAAATGGTTGTGGCATAGCCAGCAGGTGATTTTGGCGTGTCCAGCAGGTGGTTTTGGCGAGTCGAGCAGATGTTTCTCGCGTGCTCGGCAGGTGCTTCCGGTGTCATTGTCATGTGGTTCCGGCATGTCTGAGAGGTGGTTCCGGCATGCCCGGCAGGTGGTTCCGGAGTGTCTGCCGAGTGGTTCTGGAGCCAGCCCGGCAGGTGATTCCGAAGAGTTCACCAAATGGTTGTGAGGTAGCCGGCAGGTTATTTTGGCGTGTCAGGAAGGTGGTTCCGGCTAGTTGAGCAGGTGGATCAGGCGTGCTCGCCAGGGGGTTCAGGCGGGTCTGGCAGGTGGTTTCGGTCTGTTCGGGGAGTGGTTCCGGCATCTCAGGCACATGGTTCTGGCACGTCTGAGAGGTGGTTACGGCCGGCCGGAGAGGGGTTTTTTGGAGTGTCCGCCAAGTGGTTCTGGCGTAGCTGAAAGGTGATGTTGGCGTGACCGGCAGGTGATTCCAGCCATCCCGGCAGGTGATTCCGGAGTGTCTGCCGTGTGGTTCTGGCGTAGCTGGCAGGTGATTTTGGCGTGTTCAGCAGGTGGTTCCGGCGAGCTCGGCAGGTGGTACCAGCGTGTCCAGAACATGGTTCTGGCACGTCTGAGAGATGGTTCCGGCATGCCCGGCAGGTGATTCCGGAGTGTCCGGCATGTGGTTCTGGCACCTCTGAGAGGTGCTTCCGGCATGCCCGGCAGGTGGTTCCGGAGTGTCTGCCGAGTGGTTCTGGCGTAGTCGGCAGGTGATTCTGGCATGTCCAGCATGTGGTTCTGGGGCGTGGATCAGGAGGTTCCGGCATACTCGGCAGGTGGTACCGGCGTGTCCGGAACATGGTTCTGGCAAGTCTGAGAGGCGGTTCCGGCAGGCCGGAGAGGTGTTTCCGGAGTGTCCGCCAAGTGGTTCTGGCGTAGCTGAAAGGTGATGTTGGCGTGACCGGCAGGTGGTTCCAGCCAGCGCGGCAGGTGATTCCGAAGTGTCTGCCGTGAGGTTCTGGCGTAGCTGAAAGGTGATGTTGGCGTGACCGGCAGGTGGTTCCAGCAAGCCCGGCAGGTGATTCCGAAGAGTTCACCCAATGGTTGTGGCGTAGCCGGCAGGTGATTTTTTTGTGTCCAGCGGGTGGTTTTGGTGAATCGAGCAGGTGGTTCTGGCGTGCTCGGCAGGTGCTTCCGGTGTCATTGGCATGTGGTTCCGGCATGTCTGAGAGGTGGTTCCGCAATGCCCGGCAGGTGATTCCGGAGTGTTCCCCAAGTGGTTCTGGCGTAGCCGGCAGGTGATTTTCCATGTCTGGCAATGATTCCGGTGAGTCGAGCCGGTGGTTCCAGCATGTCCGGTAGGTGGTTCCGGCATGCCCGGCAGGTGATTCCGGAGTGTCCGGCATGTGGTTCTGGCACCTCTGAGACGTGGTTCCGGCATGCCCGGCAGGTGATACCGGAGTGTCCGGCATTTGGTTCTGGCACCTCTGAGAGGTGGTTCCGGAATGCCTGGCATGTGATTCCGCAGTGTCTGCCGAGTGGTTCTGGCGTAGCCGGCAGTTGATTTTGGCATGTCCGACAGGTGTTTCTTGCGAGTCGAGCAGGTGGCTGAGGCATGCTCAGCTGGTGCTTCCGGCGTCTCTGAAACGTGGTTCTGGTGTGTCTCAGAGCTGGTTCTGGCATGTCCGGCAGATGATTCCGGAGTGTCCACCAAGTGGTTCTGGTATACCTGGCAGGTGATTTTGGCGTGTCAGGAAGTTGGTTCCGGGTAGTTGAGCAGGTGGATCAGGCGTGCTCGCCAGGGGGTTCAGGCGGGTCTGGCAGGTGGTTTCGGTCTGTTCGGGGAGTGGTTCCGGCATCTCAGGCACATGGTTCTGGCACGTCTGAGAGGTGGTTCCAGCCGGCCCGACAGGTGTTTCCATGGTGTCCGCCAAGTGGTTCTGGCATAGCTGAAAGGTGATGTTGGCGTGACCGGCCGGTGGTTCCAGCCAACCCGGCAGGTGATTCCGGAGTGTCTACCGAGTGGTTCTGGCGTAGCTGGCAGGTGATTTTGGCGTGTCCAGCAGGTGCTTCCGGCGAGCTCGGCAGGTGGTACCGGCGTGTCCGGAACATGGTTCTGGCACGTCTGAGAGATGGTTCCGGCATGCCAGTCAGGTGATTCCGGAGTGTCCGGCATGTGGTTCTGGCACCTCTGAGAGGTGGTTACGGCATGCCCGGCAGTTGGTTCCGGGGTGTCTGCCGAGTGCTTCTGGCGTAGCTGGCAGGTGATTCTGGGGTGTCCAGCAGGTGGTTCTGGGGAGTGGATCAGGTGGTTCCGGCTTACTCGGCAGGTGGTACCGGCGTGTCCGGAACATGGTTCTGGCAAGTCTGAGAGGTGGTTCCGGCATGCCCGACAGGTGATTCCGGAGTGTTCGCCAAGTGGTTCTGGCGTAGCCGGCAGGTCATTTTGCATGTCCGGCGGTGGTTCCGGCGAGTCAAGCCGGTGGTTCCGGTGTAGCCGGCTGTTGATTTTGGCGTGTCCACTAGGTGGTTCTGGGGAGTGGATCAGCTGGTTCCGGCATACTCGGCAGGTGGTACCGGCGTGTCCAGAACATGGTTCTGGCAAGTCTGAGAGGTGGTTCCTGCACGCCCCACAGGTGATTCCGGAGCGTCCGCCAAGTGTTTCTGGCGTACCCGGCAGGTGATTTTGGCATGTCCGAGAGGTGTTTCTTGCGAGTCGAGCAGGTGGCTCAGGCATGCTCAGCTGGTGCTTCCGGCGTCTCTGGCACGTGGTTCTGGTGTGTCTGAGAGCTGGTTCTGGCATGTCCGGCAGATGATTCCGGAGTGTCCACCAAGTGGTTCTGGTATACCTGGCAGGTGATTTTGGCGTGTCAGGAAGTTGGTTCCGGCTAGTTGAGCAGGTGGATCAGGCGTGCTCGCCAGGGGGTTCAGGCGGGTCTGGCAGGTGGTTTCGGTCTGTTCGGGGAGTGGTTCCGGCATCTCAGGCACATGGTTCTGGCACGTCTGAGAGGTGGTTCCAGCCGGCCCGACAGGTGTTTCCATGGTGTCCGCCAAGTGGTTCTGGCATAGCTGAAAGGTGATGTTGGCGTGACCGGCAGGTGGTTCCAGCCAACCCGGCAGGTGATTCCGGAGTGTCTACCGAGTGGTTCTGGCGTAGCTGGCAGGTGATTTTGGCGTGTCCAGCAGGTGCTTCCGGCGAGCTCGGCAGGTGGTACCGGCGTGTCCGGAACATGGTTCTGGCACGTCTGAGAGATGGTTCCGGCATGCCCGGCAGGTGATTCCGGAGTGTCCGGCATGTGGTTCTGGCACCTCTGAGAGGTGGTTCCGGCATGCCCGGCAGGTTGTTCCGGAGTGTCTGCCGAGTGGTTCTGGCGTAGCCGGCAGGTGGTTCTGGCGTGTCCAGCAGGTGGTTCTGGGGAGTGGATCATGTGGTTCCGGCATACTCGGCAGGTTGTTCCGGAGAGTCTGCCGAGTGGTTCCGGCGTGTCCAGCAGGTGTTTCCGGTCTTTCTGGCAGGTGGTTCTGGCGTGTCCGGAACGAGGTTCTGGCACCTCTGAGAGGTGGTTCCGGCATGCCTGGCAGGTGATTCCGGAGTGTCCGGCATGTGGTTCTGGCACCTCTGAGAGGTGGGTCCGGCATGCCCGGCAGGTGGTTCCGGAGGTTCTGCCGAGTGGTTCTGGCGTAGTCGGCAGGTGATTCTGGCGTGTCCAGCAGGTGTTTCTTGGGAGTGGATCAGGTGGTTCCAGCATACTCGGCAGGTGGTACCGTCTTGTCCGGAACATGGTTCTGGCAAGTCTGAGAGGCGGTTCCGGCATGCCCGACAGGTGATTCCGGAGTGTTCGCCAAGTGGTTCTGGCGTAGCCGGCATGTCATTTTGCATGTCTGGCGGTGGTTCCGGCAAGTCAAGCCAGTGGTTCCGGCGTGTCCGGCAGGTGGTTCTGGCGTGACCGGCACGAGGTTCTGGCACGTCTGAGAGCTGGTTCCGGCATGCCCGACAGGTGATTCCGGAGTGTCCGCCACGTGGTTCTGGCGTACCCGGCAGGTGATTTTGGCGTGTCTGGCAGGTGTTTCTTGCAAGTCGAGCATTTGGCTCAGGCATGCTCAGCAGGTGATTCCGGCGTGTCCGGCACTTCGTTCTGGTGTGTCTGAGAGCTGGTACTGGCATGTCCGGCAGATGATTCCGGAGTGTCCACCAAGTGGTTGTGGCATACCCGGCAGGTGATTTTAGCGTGTCAGGTAGGTGGTTCCAGCGAGTCGAGTAGGTGGTTCCGGCGTGCTCGGCAGGTGGTTCAGGCGGGTCTGGCAGGTGGTTTCGGTCAGTTCCGGGTGTGGTTCCGGCATCTCAGGCACATGGTTCTGGCACGTCTGATAGGTTTTTCCGGCCGGCCCGACAGGTGTTTCCATGGTGTCCGCCAAGTGGTTCTGGCATAGCTGGCAGGTGATGTTGGCGTGACCGGCAGGTCGTTCCAGCCAGCCCGGCAGGTGATTCCGAAGTTTTCACCAAATGTTTGTGGGGTAGCCGGCAGGTGATTTTGGCGTGTCCCGCAGGTGGTTTTGGCGAGTCGAGCAGGTGGTTCTGGCATGCTCGGCAGGTGCTTCCGGTGTCATTGTCATGTGGTTCCGGCATGTCTGAGAGGTGGTTCCGCCATGCCCGGCAGGTGATTCCGGAGTGTTCCCCAAGTGGTTCTGGCATAGCCGGCAGGTGATTTTGCATGTCCGGCAATGGTTCTGGCGAGTCGAGCCGGTGGTTCCGGCATGTCCGGCAGGTGCTTCCGGCATGCCCGGCAGGTGATTCCGGAGTGTTCGCCAAGTGGTTCTGGCGTAGCCGGCAGGTGATTTTGCGTTTCCGGCGAGTCGAGCCGTGGTTCCGGAATTTCCGGCTGGTGGTTCCGGCATGTCCGGCAGGTGGTTCCAGCATGTCCAGCACGTGGTTCCAGCATGCCAGGCAGGTGATTCCCGAGTGTCCGGCATGTGGTTCTGGCACCTCTGAGAGGTGGTTCCGGCATGCCCGGCAGGTGATACCGGAGTGTTCCCCAAGTGGTTCTGGCATAGCCGGCAGGTGATTTTGCATGTCCGGCAATGGTTCCGGCAAGTCGAGCCGGTGGTTCCGGCATGTCCGTCAGGTGGTTCCGGCATGTCCAGCACGTGGTTCCAGCATGCCCGGCAGGTGATTCCGGAGTGTCCGGCATGTGGTTCTGGCACCTCTGAGAGGTGGTTCCGGCATGCCCGGCAGGTGATACCGGAGTCTCCGGCATTTGGTTCTGGCACCTCTGAGAGGTGGTTCCGGAATGCCTGGCCTGTGATTCCTGAGTGTCTGCCGAGTGGTTCTGGCGTAGCCGGCAGTTGATTTTGGCGTGTCCACTAGCTGGTTCTGGGGAGTGGATCAGCTGCTTCCGGCATACTCGGCAGGTGGTACCGGCGTGTCCAGAACATGGTTCTGGCAAGTCTGAGAGGTGGTTCCGGCATGCCCGGCAGGTGGATGCGGAGTGTCTGCCGAGTGGTTCTGACGTAGCCGGCAGGTGATTCTGTCGTGTCCAGCAGGTGGTTCTGGGGAGTGGATCAGGTGGTTCCGGCATACTCGGCAGGTGGTACCGGCGTGTCCGGAACATGGTTCTGGCAAGTCGGAGAGGTGGTTCCGGCATGCCCGAGAGGTGATTCCGGAGCGTCCGACAAGTGTTTCTGGCGTACCCGGCAGGTGATTTTCGCTTGTCCGACAGGTGTATCTTGTGAGTCGAGCAGGTGGCTCAGGCATGCTCAGCTGGTGCTTCCGTCGTCTCTGGCACGTGGTTCTGGTGTGTCTGAGAGCTGGTTCTGGCATGTCCGGCAGATGATTCCGGAGTGTCCACCAAGTGGTTCTGGTAGACCTGGCAGGTGATTTTGGCGTGTCAGGAAGGTGGTTCCGGCTAGTTGAGCAGGTGGATCAGGCGTGCTCGCCAGTGGGTTCAGGCGGGTCTGGCAGGTGGTTTCGGTCTGTTCGGGGAGTGGTTCCGGCATCTCAGGCTCATGGTTCTGTCAAGTCTGAGAGGTGGTTCCGGCCGGCTCGACAGGTGTTTCCATGGTGTCCGCCAAGTTGTTCTGGCATAGCTGGCAGGTGATGTTGGCGTGACCAGCAGGTGGTTCCAGCAAGCCCGGCAGGTGATTCCGAAGAGTTCACCAAATGGGTGTGGCGTAGCCGGCAGGTGATTTTGGCGTGTCCAGCAGGTGGTTCCGGCGAGCTCGGCAGGTGGTACCAGCGTGTCCGGAACATGGTTCTGGCAAGTCTGAGAGATGGTTCCGGCATGCCAGTCAGGTGATTCTGGAGTGTCCGGCATGTGGTTGTGGCACCTCTGAGAGGTGGTTCCAGCATGCCCGGCAGGTGATTCCGGAGTGTCTGGCATGTGGTTCTGGCACCTCTGAGAGGTGGTTCCGGCATGCCCGGCAGGTGGTTCCGGCATGCCCGGCAGGTGATTCCGGAGTGTCCGGCATGTGGTTCTGGCACCTCTGAGAGGTGGTTCCGGCATGCCCGTCAGGTGATACCGGAGTGTTCGCCAAGTGGTTCTGGCATAGCCGGCAGGTGATTTTGCATGTCCGGCAATGGTCCCGGCGAGTCGAGCCGGTGGTTCCGGAATGTCCGGCAGGTGGTTCCGGCATGTCCGGCAGGTGGTTCCGGCATGTCCAGCACGTGGTTCCAGCATGCCCTGCAGGTGATTCCGGAGTGTCCGGCATGTGGTTCTGGCAGCTCTGAGAGGTGGTTCCGGAATGCCTGGCCTGTGATTCCGGAGTGTCTGCCGAGTGGTTCTGGCGTAGCCGGCAGTTGATTTTGGCGTGTCCACTGGGTGGTTCTGGGGAGTGGATCAGCTGGTTCCGGCATACTCGGCTGGTGGTACCGGCGTGTCCAGAACATGGTTCTGGCAAGTCTGAGAGGTGGTTCCGGCACGCCCGACAGGTGATTCCGGAGCGTCCGCCAAGTGTTTCTGGCGTACCCGGCAGGTGATTTTCGCCTGTCCGACAGGTGCATCTTGCGAGTCGAGCAGGTGGCTGAGGCATGCTCAGCTGGTGCTTCCGGCGTCTCCGGCACGTGGTTCTGGTGTGTCTGAGAGCTGGTTCTGGCATCTCCGGCAGATGATTCCGGAGTGTCCACCAAGTGGTTCTTGTATACCTGGCAGGTGATTTTGGCATGTCAGGAAGTTGGTTCCGGCTAGTTGAGCAGGTGGATCAGGCGTGCTCGCCAGGGGGTTCAGGCGGGTCTGGCAGGTGGTTTCGGTCTGCTCTGGGAGTGGTTCCGGCATCTCAGGCTCATGGTTCTGGCATGTCTGAGAGGTGGTTCCGGCCGGCCCGACAGGTGTTTCCATGGCGTGCGCCAAGTGGTTCTAGCATAGCTGGCAGGTGATGTTGGCGTGACCGGCAGGTGGTTCCAGCAAGCCCGGCAGGTGATTCCGAAGATTTCACCAAATGGCTGTGGCGTAGCCGGCAGGTGGTTTTGGCGTGTCCAGCAGGTGGTTTTGGCGAGTCGAGCAGGTGGTTCTGGCGTGCTCGGCATGTGCTTCCGGTGTCATTGGCATGTGGTTCCGGCACGTCTGAGAGTTGGTTCCGGCATGCCCGACAGGTGATTCCGGAGCGTCCGGCATGTGGTTCTGGCACCTCTGAGAGGTGGTTCCGGCATGCCCGGCAGGTGATTCCGGAGTGTCCGGCATGTGGTTCTGGCACCTCTGAGAGGTGGTTCCGGCATGCCCGGCAGGTGGTTACGGAGTGTCTGCCGAGTGGTTCTGGCGTAGCCGGCAGGTGATTTTGGCGTGTCCAGCAGGTGATTTTGGCGTGTCCAGCAGGTGGTTTTGGCGAGTCGAGCAGATGTTTCTCGCGTGCTCGGCAGGTGCTTCCGGTGTCATTGTCATGTGGTTCCGGCATGTCTGAGAGGTGGTTCCGGCATGCCCGGCAGGTGGTTCCGGAGTGTCTGCCGAGTGGTTCTGGAGCCAGCCCGGCAGGTGATTCCGAAGAGTTCACCAAATGGTTGTGAGGTAGCCGGCAGGTTATTTTGGCGTGTCAGGAAGGTGGTTCCGGCTAGTTGAGCAGGTGGATCAGGCGTGCTCGCCAGGGGGTTCAGGCGGGTCTGGCAGGTGGTTTCGGTCTGTTCGGGGAGTGGTTCCGGCATCTCAGGCACATGGTTCTGGCACGTCTGAGAGGTGGTTACGGCCGGCCGGAGAGGGGTTTTTTGGAGTGTCCGCCAAGTGGTTCTGGCGTAGCTGAAAGGTGATGTTGGCGTGACCGGCAGGTGATTCCAGCCATCCCGGCAGGTGATTCCGGAGTGTCTGCCGTGTGGTTCTGGCGTAGCTGGCAGGTGATTTTGGCGTGTTCAGCAGGTGGTTCCGGCGAGCTCGGCAGGTGGTACCAGCGTGTCCAGAACATGGTTCTGGCACGTCTGAGAGATGGTTCCGGCATGCCCGGCAGGTGATTCCGGAGTGTCCGGCATGTGGTTCTGGCACCTCTGAGAGGTGCTTCCGGCATGCCCGGCAGGTGGTTCCGGAGTGTCTGCCGAGTGGTTCTGGCGTAGTCGGCAGGTGATTCTGGCATGTCCAGCATGTGGTTCTGGGGCGTGGATCAGGAGGTTCCGGCATACTCGGCAGGTGGTACCGGCGTGTCCGGAACATGGTTCTGGCAAGTCTGAGAGGCGGTTCCGGCAGGCCGGAGAGGTGTTTCCGGAGTGTCCGCCAAGTGGTTCTGGCGTAGCTGAAAGGTGATGTTGGCGTGACCGGCAGGTGGTTCCAGCCAGCGCGGCAGGTGATTCCGAAGTGTCTGCCGTGAGGTTCTGGCGTAGCTGAAAGGTGATGTTGGCGTGACCGGCAGGTGGTTCCAGCAAGCCCGGCAGGTGATTCCGAAGAGTTCACCCAATGGTTGTGGCGTAGCCGGCAGGTGATTTTTTTGTGTCCAGCGGGTGGTTTTGGCGAATCGAGCAGGTGGTTCTGGCGTGCTCGGCAGGTGCTTCCGGTGTCATTGGCATGTGGTTCCGGCATGTCTGAGAGGTGGTTCCGCAATGCCCGGCAGGTGATTCCGGAGTGTTCCCCAAGTGGTTCTGGCGTAGCCGGCAGGTGATTTTCCATGTCTGGCAATGATTCCGGTGAGTCGAGCCGGTGGTTCCAGCATGTCCGGTAGGTGGTTCCGGCATGCCCGGCAGGTGATTCCGGAGTGTCCGGCATGTGGTTCTGGCACCTCTGAGACGTGGTTCCGGCATGCCCGGCAGGTGATACCGGAGTGTCCGGCATTTGGTTCTGGCACCTCTGAGAGGTGGTTCCGGAATGCCTGGCATGTGATTCCGCAGTGTCTGCCGAGTGGTTCTGGCGTAGCCGGCAGTTGATTTTGGCATGTCCGACAGGTGTTTCTTGCGAGTCGAGCAGGTGGCTGAGGCATGCTCAGCTGGTGCTTCCGGCGTCTCTGAAACGTGGTTCTGGTGTGTCTCAGAGCTGGTTCTGGCATGTCCGGCAGATGATTCCGGAGTGTCCACCAAGTGGTTCTGGTATACCTGGCAGGTGATTTTGGCGTGTCAGGAAGTTGGTTCCGGCTAGTTGAGCAGGTGGATCAGGCGTGCTCGCCAGGGGGTTCAGGCGGGTCTGGCAGGTGGTTTCGGTCTGTTCGGGGAGTGGTTCCGGCATCTCAGGCACATGGTTCTGGCACGTCTGAGAGGTGGTTCCAGCCGGCCCGACAGGTGTTTCCATGGTGTCCGCCAAGTGGTTCTGGCATAGCTGAAAGGTGATGTTGGCGTGACCGGCAGGTGGTTCCAGCCAACCCGGCAGGTGATTCCGGAGTGTCTACCGAGTGGTTCTGGCGTAGCTGGCAGGTGATTTTGGCGTGTCCAGCAGGTGCTTCCGGCGAGCTCGGCAGGTGGTACCGGCGTGTCCGGAACATGGTTCTGGCACGTCTGAGAGATGGTTCCGGCATGCCAGTCAGGTGATTCCGGAGTGTCCGGCATGTGGTTCTGGCACCTCTGAGAGGTGGTTACGGCATGCCCGGCAGGTGGTTCCGGGGTGTCTGCCGAGTGCTTCTGGCGTAGCTGGCAGGTGATTCTGGGGTGTCCAGCAGGTGGTTCTGGGGAGTGGATCAGGTGGTTCCGGCTTACTCGGCAGGTGGTACCGGCGTGTCCGGAACATGGTTCTGGCAAGTCTGAGAGGTGGTTCCGGCATGCCCGACAGGTGATTCCGGAGTGTTCGCCAAGTGGTTCTGGCGTAGCCGGCAGGTCATTTTGCATGTCCGGCGGTGGTTCCGGCGAGTCAAGCCGGTGGTTCCGGTGTAGCCGGCTGTTGATTTTGGCGTGTCCACTAGGTGGTTCTGGGGAGTGGATCAGCTGGTTCCGGCATACTCGGCAGGTGGTACCGGCGTGTCCAGAACATGGTTCTGGCAAGTCTGAGAGGTGGTTCCTGCACGCCCCACAGGTGATTCCGGAGCGTCCGCCAAGTGTTTCTGGCGTACCCGGCAGGTGATTTTGGCATGTCCGAGAGGTGTTTCTTGCGAGTCGAGCAGGTGGCTCAGGCATGCTCAGCTGGTGCTTCCGGCGTCTCTGGCACGTGGTTCTGGTGTGTCTGAGAGCTGGTTCTGGCATGTCCGGCAGATGATTCCGGAGTGTCCACCAAGTGGTTCTGGTATACCTGGCAGGTGATTTTGGCGTGTCAGGAAGTTGGTTCCGGCTAGTTGAGCAGGTGGATCAGGCGTGCTCGCCAGGGGGTTCAGGCGGGTCTGGCAGGTGGTTTCGGTCTGTTCGGGGAGTGGTTCCGGCATCTCAGGCACATGGTTCTGGCACGTCTGAGAGGTGGTTCCAGCCGGCCCGACAGGTGTTTCCATGGTGTCCGCCAAGTGGTTCTGGCATAGCTGAAAGGTGATGTTGGCGTGACCGGCAGGTGGTTCCAGCCAACCCGGCAGGTGATTCCGGAGTGTCTACCGAGTGGTTCTGGCGTAGCTGGCAGGTGATTTTGGCGTGTCCAGCAGGTGCTTCCGGCGAGCTCGGCAGGTGGTACCGGCGTGTCCGGAACATGGTTCTGGCACGTCTGAGAGATGGTTCCGGCATGCCCGGCAGGTGATTCCGGAGTGTCCGGCATGTGGTTCTGGCACCTCTGAGAGGTGGTTCCGGCATGCCCGGCAGGTTGTTCCGGAGTGTCTGCCGAGTGGTTCTGGCGTAGCCGGCAGGTGGTTCTGGCGTGTCCAGCAGGTGGTTCTGGGGAGTGGATCATGTGGTTCCGGCATACTCGGCAGGTTGTTCCGGAGAGTCTGCCGAGTGGTTCCGGCGTGTCCAGCAGGTGTTTCCGGTCTTTCTGGCAGGTGGTTCTGGCGTGTCCGGAACGAGGTTCTGGCACCTCTGAGAGGTGGTTCCGGCATGCCTGGCAGGTGATTCCGGAGTGTCCGGCATGTGGTTCTGGCACCTCTGAGAGGTGGGTCCGGCATGCCCGGCAGGTGGTTCCGGAGGTTCTGCCGAGTGGTTCTGGCGTAGTCGGCAGGTGATTCTGGCGTGTCCAGCAGGTGTTTCTTGGGAGTGGATCAGGTGGTTCCAGCATACTCGGCAGGTGGTACCGTCTTGTCCGGAACATGGTTCTGGCAAGTCTGAGAGGCGGTTCCGGCATGCCCGACAGGTGATTCCGGAGTGTTCGCCAAGTGGTTCTGGCGTAGCCGGCATGTCATTTTGCATGTCTGGCGGTGGTTCCGGCAAGTCAAGCCAGTGGTTCCGGCGTGTCCGGCAGGTGGTTCTGGCGTGACCGGCACGAGGTTCTGGCACGTCTGAGAGCTGGTTCCGGCATGCCCGACAGGTGATTCCGGAGTGTCCGCCACGTGGTTCTGGCGTACCCGGCAGGTGATTTTGGCGTGTCTGGCAGGTGTTTCTTGCAAGTCGAGCATTTGGCTCAGGCATGCTCAGCAGGTGATTCCGGCGTGTCCGGCACTTCGTTCTGGTGTGTCTGAGAGCTGGTACTGGCATGTCCGGCAGATGATTCCGGAGTGTCCACCAAGTGGTTGTGGCATACCCGGCAGGTGATTTTAGCGTGTCAGGTAGGTGGTTCCAGCGAGTCGAGTAGGTGGTTCCGGCGTGCTCGGCAGGTGGTTCAGGCGGGTCTGGCAGGTGGTTTCGGTCAGTTCCGGGTGTGGTTCCGGCATCTCAGGCACATGGTTCTGGCACGTCTGATAGGTTTTTCCGGCCGGCCCGACAGGTGTTTCCATGGTGTCCGCCAAGTGGTTCTGGCATAGCTGGCAGGTGATGTTGGCGTGACCGGCAGGTCGTTCCAGCCAGCCCGGCAGGTGATTCCGAAGTTTTCACCAAATGTTTGTGGGGTAGCCGGCAGGTGATTTTGGCGTGTCCCGCAGGTGGTTTTGGCGAGTCGAGCAGGTGGTTCTGGCATGCTCGGCAGGTGCTTCCGGTGTCATTGTCATGTGGTTCCGGCATGTCTGAGAGGTGGTTCCGCCATGCCCGGCAGGTGATTCCGGAGTGTTCCCCAAGTGGTTCTGGCATAGCCGGCAGGTGATTTTGCATGTCCGGCAATGGTTCTGGCGAGTCGAGCCGGTGGTTCCGGCATGTCCGGCAGGTGCTTCCGGCATGCCCGGCAGGTGATTCCGGAGTGTTTGCCAAGTGGTTCTGGCGTAGCCGGCAGGTGATTTTGCGTTTCCGGCGAGTCGAGCCGTGGTTCCGGAATTTCCGGCTGGTGGTTCCGGCATGTCCGGCAGGTGGTTCCAGCATGTCCAGCACGTGGTTCCAGCATGCCAGGCAGGTGATTCCCGAGTGTCCGGCATGTGGTTCTGGCACCTCTGAGAGGTGGTTCCGGCATGCCCGGCAGGTGATACCGGAGTGTTCCCCAAGTGGTTCTGGCATAGCCGGCAGGTGATTTTGCATGTCCGGCAATGGTTCCGGCAAGTCGAGCCGGTGGTTCCGGCATGTCCGTCAGGTGGTTCCGGCATGTCCAGCACGTGGTTCCAGCATGCCCGGCAGGTGATTCCGGAGTGTCCGGCATGTGGTTCTGGCACCTCTGAGAGGTGGTTCCGGCATGCCCGGCAGGTGATACCGGAGTCTCCGGCATTTGGTTCTGGCACCTCTGAGAGGTGGTTCCGGAATGCCTGGCCTGTGATTCCTGAGTGTCTGCCGAGTGGTTCTGGCGTAGCCGGCAGTTGATTTTGGCGTGTCCACTAGCTGGTTCTGGGGAGTGGATCAGCTGCTTCCGGCATACTCGGCAGGTGGTACCGGCGTGTCCAGAACATGGTTCTGGCAAGTCTGAGAGGTGGTTCCGGCATGCCCGGCAGGTGGATGCGGAGTGTCTGCCGAGTGGTTCTGACGTAGCCGGCAGGTGATTCTGTCGTGTCCAGCAGGTGGTTCTGGGGAGTGGATCAGGTGGTTCCGGCATACTCGGCAGGTGGTACCGGCGTGTCCGGAACATGGTTCTGGCAAGTCGGAGAGGTGGTTCCGGCATGCCCGAGAGGTGATTCCGGAGCGTCCGACAAGTGTTTCTGGCGTACCCGGCAGGTGATTTTCGCTTGTCCGACAGGTGTATCTTGTGAGTCGAGCAGGTGGCTCAGGCATGCTCAGCTGGTGCTTCCGTCGTCTCTGGCACGTGGTTCTGGTGTGTCTGAGAGCTGGTTCTGGCATGTCCGGCAGATGATTCCGGAGTGTCCACCAAGTGGTTCTGGTAGACCTGGCAGGTGATTTTGGCGTGTCAGGAAGGTGGTTCCGGCTAGTTGAGCAGGTGGATCAGGCGTGCTCGCCAGTGGGTTCAGGCGGGTCTGGCAGGTGGTTTCGGTCTGTTCGGGGAGTGGTTCCGGCATCTCAGGCTCATGGTTCTGTCAAGTCTGAGAGGTGGTTCCGGCCGGCTCGACAGTTGTTTCCATGGTGTCCGCCAAGTTGTTCTGGCATAGCTGGCAGGTGATGTTGGCGTGACCAGCAGGTGGTTCCAGCAAGCCCGGCAGGTGATTCCGAAGAGTTCACCAAATGGGTGTGGCGTAGCCGGCAGGTGATTTTGGCGTGTCCAGCAGGTGGTTCCGGCGAGCTCGGCAGGTGGTACCAGCGTGTCCGGAACATGGTTCTGGCAAGTCTGAGAGATGGTTCCGGCATGCCAGTCAGGTGATTCTGGAGTGTCCGGCATGTGGTTGTGGCACCTCTGAGAGGTGGTTCCAGCATGCCCGGCAGGTGATTCCGGAGTGTCTGGCATGTGGTTCTGGCACCTCTGAGAGGTGGTTCCGGCATGCCCGGCAGGTGGTTCCGGCATGCCCGGCAGGTGATTCCGGAGTGTCCGGCATGTGGTTCTGGCACCTCTGAGAGGTGGTTCCGGCATGCCCGTCAGGTGATACCGGAGTGTTCGCCAAGTGGTTCTGGCATAGCCGGCAGGTGATTTTGCATGTCCGGCAATGGTCCCGGCGAGTCGAGCCGGTGGTTCCGGAATGTCCGGCAGGTGGTTCCGGCATGTCCGGCAGGTGGTTCCGGCATGTCCAGCACGTGGTTCCAGCATGCCCTGCAGGTGATTCCGGAGTGTCCGGCATGTGGTTCTGGCAGCTCTGAGAGGTGGTTCCGGAATGCCTGGCCTGTGATTCCGGAGTGTCTGCCGAGTGGTTCTGGCGTAGCCGGCAGTTGATTTTGGCGTGTCCACTGGGTGGTTCTGGGGAGTGGATCAGCTGGTTCCGGCATACTCGGCTGGTGGTACCGGCGTGTCCAGAACATGGTTCTGGCAAGTCTGAGAGGTGGTTCCGGCACGCCCGACAGGTGATTCCGGAGCGTCCGCCAAGTGTTTCTGGCGTACCCGGCAGGTGATTTTCGCCTGTCCGACAGGTGCATCTTGCGAGTCGAGCAGGTGGCTGAGGCATGCTCAGCTGGTGCTTCCGGCGTCTCCGGCACGTGGTTCTGGTGTGTCTGAGAGCTGGTTCTGGCATCTCCGGCAGATGATTCCGGAGTGTCCACCAAGTGGTTCTTGTATACCTGGCAGGTGATTTTGGCATGTCAGGAAGTTGGTTCCGGCTAGTTGAGCAGGTGGATCAGGCGTGCTCGCCAGGGGGTTCAGGCGGGTCTGGCAGGTGGTTTCGGTCTGCTCTGGGAGTGGTTCCGGCATCTCAGGCTCATGGTTCTGGCATGTCTGAGAGGTGGTTCCGGCCGGCCCGACAGGTGTTTCCATGGCGTGCGCCAAGTGGTTCTAGCATAGCTGGCAGGTGATGTTGGCGTGACCGGCAGGTGGTTCCAGCAAGCCCGGCAGGTGATTCCGAAGATTTCACCAAATGGCTGTGGCGTAGCCGGCAGGTGGTTTTGGCGTGTCCAGCAGGTGGTTTTGGCGAGTCGAGCAGGTGGTTCTGGCGTGCTCGGCATGTGCTTCCGGTGTCATTGGCATGTGGTTCCGGCACGTCTGAGAGTTGGTTCCGGCATGCCCGACAGGTGATTCCGGAGCGTCCGGCATGTGGTTCTGGCACCTCTGAGAGGTGGTTCCGGCATGCCCGGCAGGTGATTCCGGAGTGTCCGGCATGTGGTTCTGGCACCTCTGAGAGGTGGTTCCGGCATGCCCGGCAGGTGGTTACGGAGTGTCTGCCGAGTGGTTCTGGCGTAGCCGGCAGGTGATTTTGGCGTGTCCAGCAGGTGATTTTGGCGTGTCCAGCAGGTGGTTTTGGCGAGTCGAGCAGATGTTTCTCGCGTGCTCGGCAGGTGCTTCCGGTGTCATTGTCATGTGGTTCCGGCATGTCTGAGAGGTGGTTCCGGCATGCCCGGCAGGTGGTTCCGGAGTGTCTGCCGAGTGGTTCTGGAGCCAGCCCGGCAGGTGATTCCGAAGAGTTCACCAAATGGTTGTGAGGTAGCCGGCAGGTTATTTTGGCGTGTCAGGAAGGTGGTTCCGGCTAGTTGAGCAGGTGGATCAGGCGTGCTCGCCAGGGGGTTCAGGCGGGTCTGGCAGGTGGTTTCGGTCTGTTCGGGGAGTGGTTCCGGCATCTCAGGCACATGGTTCTGGCACGTCTGAGAGGTGGTTACGGCCGGCCGGAGAGGGGTTTTTTGGAGTGTCCGCCAAGTGGTTCTGGCGTAGCTGAAAGGTGATGTTGGCGTGACCGGCAGGTGATTCCAGCCATCCCGGCAGGTGATTCCGGAGTGTCTGCCGTGTGGTTCTGGCGTAGCTGGCAGGTGATTTTGGCGTGTTCAGCAGGTGGTTCCGGCGAGCTCGGCAGGTGGTACCAGCGTGTCCAGAACATGGTTCTGGCACGTCTGAGAGATGGTTCCGGCATGCCCGGCAGGTGATTCCGGAGTGTCCGGCATGTGGTTCTGGCACCTCTGAGAGGTGCTTCCGGCATGCCCGGCAGGTGGTTCCGGAGTGTCTGCCGAGTGGTTCTGGCGTAGTCGGCAGGTGATTCTGGCATGTCCAGCATGTGGTTCTGGGGCGTGGATCAGGAGGTTCCGGCATACTCGGCAGGTGGTACCGGCGTGTCCGGAACATGGTTCTGGCAAGTCTGAGAGGCGGTTCCGGCAGGCCGGAGAGGTGTTTCCGGAGTGTCCGCCAAGTGGTTCTGGCGTAGCTGAAAGGTGATGTTGGCGTGACCGGCAGGTGGTTCCAGCCAGCGCGGCAGGTGATTCCGAAGTGTCTGCCGTGAGGTTCTGGCGTAGCTGAAAGGTGATGTTGGCGTGACCGGCAGGTGGTTCCAGCAAGCCCGGCAGGTGATTCCGAAGAGTTCACCCAATGGGTGTGGCGTAGCCGGCAGGTGATTTTTTTGTGTCCAGCGGGTGGTTTTGGCGAATCGAGCAGGTGGTTCTGGCGTGCTCGGCAGGTGCTTCCGGTGTCATTGGCATGTGGTTCCGGCATGTCTGAGAGGTGGTTCCGCAATGCCCGGCAGGTGATTCCGGAGTGTTCCCCAAGTGGTTCTGGCGTAGCCGGCAGGTGATTTTCCATGTCTGGCAATGATTCCGGTGAGTCGAGCCGGTGGTTCCAGCATGTCCGGTAGGTGGTTCCGGCATGCCCGGCAGGTGATTCCGGAGTGTCCGGCATGTGGTTCTGGCACCTCTGAGACGTGGTTCCGGCATGCCCGGCAGGTGATACCGGAGTGTCCGGCATTTGGTTCTGGCACCTCTGAGAGGTGGTTCCGGAATGCCTGGCATGTGATTCCGCAGTGTCTGCCGAGTGGTTCTGGCGTAGCCGGCAGTTGATTTTGGCATGTCCGACAGGTGTTTCTTGCGAGTCGAGCAGGTGGCTGAGGCATGCTCAGCTGGTGCTTCCGGCGTCTCTGAAACGTGGTTCTGGTGTGTCTCAGAGCTGGTTCTGGCATGTCCGGCAGATGATTCCGGAGTGTCCACCAAGTGGTTCTGGTATACCTGGCAGGTGATTTTGGCGTGTCAGGAAGTTGGTTCCGGGTAGTTGAGCAGGTGGATCAGGCGTGCTCGCCAGGGGGTTCAGGCGGGTCTGGCAGGTGGTTTCGGTCTGTTCGGGGAGTGGTTCCGGCATCTCAGGCACATGGTTCTGGCACGTCTGAGAGGTGGTTCCAGCCGGCCCGACAGGTGTTTCCATGGTGTCCGCCAAGTGGTTCTGGCATAGCTGAAAGGTGATGTTGGCGTGACCGGCAGGTGGTTCCAGCCAACCCGGCAGGTGATTCCGGAGTGTCTACCGAGTGGTTCTGGCGTAGCTGGCAGGTGATTTTGGCGTGTCCAGCAGGTGCTTCCGGCGAGCTCGGCAGGTGGTACCGGCGTGTCCGGAACATGGTTCTGGCACGTCTGAGAGATGGTTCCGGCATGCCAGTCAGGTGATTCCGGAGTGTCCGGCATGTGGTTCTGGCACCTCTGAGAGGTGGTTACGGCATGCCCGGCAGGTGGTTCCGGGGTGTCTGCCGAGTGCTTCTGGCGTAGCTGGCAGGTGATTCTGGGGTGTCCAGCAGGTGGTTCTGGGGAGTGGATCAGGTGGTTCCGGCTTACTCGGCAGGTGGTACCGGCGTGTCCGGAACATGGTTCTGGCAAGTCTGAGAGGTGGTTCCGGCATGCCCGACAGGTGATTCCGGAGTGTTCGCCAAGTGGTTCTGGCGTAGCCGGCAGGTCATTTTGCATGTCCGGCGGTGGTTCCGGCGAGTCAAGCCGGTGGTTCCGGTGTAGCCGGCTGTTGATTTTGGCGTGTCCACTAGGTGGTTCTGGGGAGTGGATCAGCTGGTTCCAGCATACTCGGCAGGTGGTACCGGCGTGTCCAGAACATGGTTCTGGCAAGTCTGAGAGGTGGTTCCTGCACGCCCCACAGGTGATTCCGGAGCGTCCGCCAAGTGTTTCTGGCGTACCCGGCAGGTGATTTTGGCATGTCCGAGAGGTGTTTCTTGCGAGTCGAGCAGGTGGCTCAGGCATGCTCAGCTGGTGCTTCCGGCGTCTCTGGCACGTGGTTCTGGTGTGTCTGAGAGCTGGTTCTGGCATGTCCGGCAGATGATTCCGGAGTGTCCACCAAGTGGTTCTGGTATACCTGGCAGGTGATTTTGGCGTGTCAGGAAGTTGGTTCCGGCTAGTTGAGCAGGTGGATCAGGCGTGCTCGCCAGGGGGTTCAGGCGGGTCTGGCAGGTGGTTTCGGTCTGTTCGGGGAGTGGTTCCGGCATCTCAGGCACATGGTTCTGGCACGTCTGAGAGGTGGTTCCAGCCGGCCCGACAGGTGTTTCCATGGTGTCCGCCAAGTGGTTCTGGCATAGCTGAAAGGTGATGTTGGCGTGACCGGCAGGTGGTTCCAGCCAACCCGGCAGGTGATTCCGGAGTGTCTACCGAGTGGTTCTGGCGTAGCTGGCAGGTGATTTTGGCGTGTCCAGCAGGTGCTTCCGGCGAGCTCGGCAGGTGGTACCGGCGTGTCCGGAACATGGTTCTGGCACGTCTGAGAGATGGTTCCGGCATGCCCGGCAGGTGATTCCGGAGTGTCCGGCATGTGGTTCTGGCACCTCTGAGAGGTGGTTCCGGCATGCCCGGCAGGTTGTTCCGGAGTGTCTGCCGAGTGGTTCTGGCGTAGCCGGCAGGTGGTTCTGGCGTGTCCAGCAGGTGGTTCTGGGGAGTGGATCATGTGGTTCCGGCATACTCGGCAGGTTGTTCCGGAGAGTCTGCCGAGTGGTTCCGGCGTGTCCAGCAGGTGTTTCCGGTCTTTCTGGCAGGTGGTTCTGGCGTGTCCGGAACGAGGTTCTGGCACCTCTGAGAGGTGGTTCCGGCATGCCTGGCAGGTGATTCCGGAGTGTCCGGCATGTGGTTCTGGCACCTCTGAGAGGTGGGTCCGGCATGCCCGGCAGGTGGTTCCGGAGGTTCTGCCGAGTGGTTCTGGCGTAGTCGGCAGGTGATTCTGGCGTGTCCAGCAGGTGTTTCTTGGGAGTGGATCAGGTGGTTCCAGCATACTCGGCAGGTGGTACCGTCTTGTCCGGAACATGGTTCTGGCAAGTCTGAGAGGCGGTTCCGGCATGCCCGACAGGTGATTCCGGAGTGTTCGCCAAGTGGTTCTGGCGTAGCCGGCATGTCATTTTGCATGTCTGGCGGTGGTTCCGGCAAGTCAAGCCAGTGGTTCCGGCGTGTCCGGCAGGTGGTTCTGGCGTGACCGGCACGAGGTTCTGGCACGTCTGAGAGCTGGTTCCGGCATGCCCGACAGGTGATTCCGGAGTGTCCGCCACGTGGTTCTGGCGTACCCGGCAGGTGATTTTGGCGTGTCTGGCAGGTGTTTCTTGCAAGTCGAGCATTTGGCTCAGGCATGCTCAGCAGGTGATTCCGGCGTGTCCGGCACTTCGTTCTGGTGTGTCTGAGAGCTGGTACTGGCATGTCCGGCAGATGATTCCGGAGTGTCCACCAAGTGGTTGTGGCATACCCGGCAGGTGATTTTAGCGTGTCAGGTAGGTGGTTCCAGCGAGTCGAGTAGGTGGTTCCGGCGTGCTCGGCAGGTGGTTCAGGCGGGTCTGGCAGGTGGTTTCGGTCAGTTCCGGGTGTGGTTCCGGCATCTCAGGCACATGGTTCTGGCACGTCTGATAGGTTTTTCCGGCCGGCCCGACAGGTGTTTCCATGGTGTCCGCCAAGTGGTTCTGGCATAGCTGGCAGGTGATGTTGGCGTGACCGGCAGGTCGTTCCAGCCAGCCCGGCAGGTGATTCCGAAGTTTTCACCAAATGTTTGTGGGGTAGCCGGCAGGTGATTTTGGCGTGTCCCGCAGGTGGTTTTGGCGAGTCGAGCAGGTGGTTCTGGCATGCTCGGCAGGTGCTTCCGGTGTCATTGTCATGTGGTTCCGGCATGTCTGAGAGGTGGTTCCGCCATGCCCGGCAGGTGATTCCGGAGTGTTCCCCAAGTGGTTCTGGCATAGCCGGCAGGTGATTTTGCATGTCCGGCAATGGTTCTGGCGAGTCGAGCCGGTGGTTCCGGCATGTCCGGCAGGTGCTTCCGGCATGCCCGGCAGGTGATTCCGGAGTGTTCGCCAAGTGGTTCTGGCGTAGCCGGCAGGTGATTTTGCGTTTCCGGCGAGTCGAGCCGTGGTTCCGGAATTTCCGGCTGGTGGTTCCGGCATGTCCGGCAGGTGGTTCCAGCATGTCCAGCACGTGGTTCCAGCATGCCAGGCAGGTGATTCCGGAGTGTCCGGCATGTGGTTCTGGCACCTCTGAGAGGTGGTTCCGGCATGCCCGGCAGGTGATACCGGAGTGTTCCCCAAGTGGTTCTGGCATAGCCGGCAGGTGATTTTGCATGTCCGGCAATGGTTCCGGCAAGTCGAGCCGGTGGTTCCGGCATGTCCGTCAGGTGGTTCCGGCATGTCCAGCACGTGGTTCCAGCATGCCCGGCAGGTGATTCCGGAGTGTCCGGCATGTGGTTCTGGCACCTCTGAGAGGTGGTTCCGGCATGCCCGGCAGGTGATACCGGAGTCTCCGGCATTTGGTTCTGGCACCTCTGAGAGGTGGTTCCGGAATGCCTGGCCTGTGATTCCTGAGTGTCTGCCGAGTGGTTCTGGCGTAGCCGGCAGTTGATTTTGGCGTGTCCACTAGCTGGTTCTGGGGAGTGGATCAGCTGCTTCCGGCATACTCGGCAGGTGGTACCGGCGTGTCCAGAACATGGTTCTGGCAAGTCTGAGAGGTGGTTCCGGCATGCCCGGCAGGTGGATGCGGAGTGTCTGCCGAGTGGTTCTGACGTAGCCGGCAGGTGATTCTGTCGTGTCCAGCAGGTGGTTCTGGGGAGTGGATCAGGTGGTTCCGGCATACTCGGCAGGTGGTACCGGCGTGTCCGGAACATGGTTCTGGCAAGTCGGAGAGGTGGTTCCGGCATGCCCGAGAGGTGATTCCGGAGCGTCCGACAAGTGTTTCTGGCGTACCCGGCAGGTGATTTTCGCTTGTCCGACAGGTGTATCTTGTGAGTCGAGCAGGTGGCTCAGGCATGCTCAGCTGGTGCTTCCGTCGTCTCTGGCACGTGGTTCTGGTGTGTCTGAGAGCTGGTTCTGGCATGTCCGGCAGATGATTCCGGAGTGTCCACCAAGTGGTTCTGGTAGACCTGGCAGGTGATTTTGGCGTGTCAGGAAGGTGGTTCCGGCTAGTTGAGCAGGTGGATCAGGCGTGCTCGCCAGTGGGTTCAGGCGGGTCTGGCAGGTGGTTTCGGTCTGTTCGGGGAGTGGTTCCGGCATCTCAGGCTCATGGTTCTGTCAAGTCTGAGAGGTGGTTCCGGCCGGCTCGACAGGTGTTTCCATGGTGTCCGCCAAGTTGTTCTGGCATAGCTGGCAGGTGATGTTGGCGTGACCAGCAGGTGGTTCCAGCAAGCCCGGCAGGTGATTCCGAAGAGTTCACCAAATGGGTGTGGCGTAGCCGGCAGGTGATTTTGGCGTGTCCAGCAGGTGGTTCCGGCGAGCTCGGCAGGTGGTACCAGCGTGTCCGGAACATGGTTCTGGCAAGTCTGAGAGATGGTTCCGGCATGCCAGTCAGGTGATTCTGGAGTGTCCGGCATGTGGTTGTGGCACCTCTGAGAGGTGGTTCCAGCATGCCCGGCAGGTGATTCCGGAGTGTCTGGCATGTGGTTCT
Source organism: Equus caballus (assembly GCF_041296265.1). Classification (NCBI taxonomy): domain Eukaryota; kingdom Metazoa; phylum Chordata; class Mammalia; order Perissodactyla; family Equidae; genus Equus; species Equus caballus. The sequence goes on along the minus strand of NC_091706.1, from coordinate 7,460,656 downwards.
GGCACCTCTGAGAGGTGGTTCCGGCATGCCCGGCAGGTGGTTCCGGCATGCCCGGCAGGTGATTCCGGAGTGTCCGGCATGTGGTTCTGGCACCTCTGAGAGGTGGTTCCGGCATGCCCGTCAGGTGATACCGGAGTGTTCGCCAAGTGGTTCTGGCATAGCCGGCAGGTGATTTTGCATGTCCGGCAATGGTCCCGGCGAGTCGAGCCGGTGGTTCCGGAATGTCCGGCAGGTGGTTCCGGCATGTCCGGCAGGTGGTTCCGGCATGTCCAGCACGTGGTTCCAGCATGCCCTGCAGGTGATTCCGGAGTGTCCGGCATGTGGTTCTGGCAGCTCTGAGAGGTGGTTCCGGAATGCCTGGCCTGTGATTCCGGAGTGTCTGCCGAGTGGTTCTGGCGTAGCCGGCAGTTGATTTTGGCGTGTCCACTGGGTGGTTCTGGGGAGTGGATCAGCTGGTTCCGGCATACTCGGCTGGTGGTACCGGCGTGTCCAGAACATGGTTCTGGCAAGTCTGAGAGGTGGTTCCGGCACGCCCGACAGGTGATTCCGGAGCGTCCGCCAAGTGTTTCTGGCGTACCCGGCAGGTGATTTTCGCCTGTCCGACAGGTGCATCTTGCGAGTCGAGCAGGTGGCTGAGGCATGCTCAGCTGGTGCTTCCGGCGTCTCCGGCACGTGGTTCTGGTGTGTCTGAGAGCTGGTTCTGGCATCTCCGGCAGATGATTCCGGAGTGTCCACCAAGTGGTTCTTGTATACCTGGCAGGTGATTTTGGCATGTCAGGAAGTTGGTTCCGGCTAGTTGAGCAGGTGGATCAGGCGTGCTCGCCAGGGGGTTCAGGCGGGTCTGGCAGGTGGTTTCGGTCTGCTCTGGGAGTGGTTCCGGCATCTCAGGCTCATGGTTCTGGCATGTCTGAGAGGTGGTTCCGGCCGGCCCGACAGGTGTTTCCATGGCGTGCGCCAAGTGGTTCTAGCATAGCTGGCAGGTGATGTTGGCGTGACCGGCAGGTGGTTCCAGCAAGCCCGGCAGGTGATTCCGAAGATTTCACCAAATGGCTGTGGCGTAGCCGGCAGGTGGTTTTGGCGTGTCCAGCAGGTGGTTTTGGCGAGTCGAGCAGGTGGTTCTGGCGTGCTCGGCATGTGCTTCCGGTGTCATTGGCATGTGGTTCCGGCACGTCTGAGAGTTGGTTCCGGCATGCCCGACAGGTGATTCCGGAGCGTCCGGCATGTGGTTCTGGCACCTCTGAGAGGTGGTTCCGGCATGCCCGGCAGGTGATTCCGGAGTGTCCGGCATGTGGTTCTGGCACCTCTGAGAGGTGGTTCCGGCATGCCCGGCAGGTGGTTACGGAGTGTCTGCCGAGTGGTTCTGGCGTAGCCGGCAGGTGATTTTGGCGTGTCCAGCAGGTGGTTTTGGCGAGTCGAGCAGGTGGTTCTGGCGTGCTCGGCATGTGCTTCCGGTGTCATTGGCATGTGGTTCCAGCATGTCTGAGAGGTGGTTCCGACATGCCCGGCAGGTGGTTCCGGAGAGTCTGCCGAGTGGTTCTGGAGCCAGCCCGGCAGGTGCTTCCGAAGAGTTCACCAAATGGTTGTGGCGTAGCCGGCAGGTTATTTTGGCGTGTCAGGAAGGTGGTTCCGGCTAGTTGAGCAGGTGGATCAGGCATGCTCGCCAGTGGGTTCAGGCGGGTCTGGCAGGTGGTTTCGGTTTGTTCGGGGAGTGGTTCCGGGATCTCAGGCACATGGTTCTGGCACGTCTGAGAGGTGGTTCCTGCCGGCCGGAGAGGTGTTTCCGGAGTGTCCGCCAAGTGGTTCTGGCGTAGCTGAAAGGTGATGTTGGCGTGACCGGCAGGTGGTTCCAGCCAGCCCGGCAGGTGATTCCGGAGTGTCTGCCGTGTGGTTCTGCCGTAGCTGGCAGGTGATTTTGGCGTGTCCAGCAGGTGGTTCCGGCGAGCTCGGCCGGTGGTACCAGCGTGTCCGGAACATGGTTCTGGCACGTCTGAGAGATGGTTCCGGCATGCCCGGCAGGTGATTCGGGAGTGTCCGGCATGTGGTTCTGGCACCTCTGAGAGGTGGTTCCGGCATGCCCGGCAGGTGATTCCGGAGTTTCCGGCATGTGGTTCTGGCACCTCTGAGAGGTGTTTCCGGAATGCCCGGCAGGTGGTTCCGGAGTGTCTGCCGAGTGGTTCTGGCGTAGACGGCAGGTGATTCTGGCGTGTCCACTAGGTGGTTCTGGGGAGTGGATCAGCTGGTTCCGGCATACTCGGCAGGTGGTACCGGCGTGTCCAGAACATGGTTCTGGCAAGTCTGAGAGGAGGTTCTGGCACGCCCGACAGGTGATTCCGGAGCCTCCGCCAAGTGTTTCTGGCGTACCAGGCAGGTGATTTTGGCATGTCTGACAGGTGTTTCTTGCGAGTCGAGCCGGTGGCTCAGGCATGCTCAGCTGGTGCTTCCGGCGTCTCTGGCACGTGGTTCTGGTGTGTCTGAGATCTGGTTCTGGCATGTCCGGCAGATGATTCCGGAGTGTCCACCATGTGGTTCTGGTAGACCTGGCAGGTGATTTTGGCGTGTCAGGAAGGTGGTTCCGGCTAGTTGAGCAGGTGGATCAGGCGTGCTCGGCCGGTGGTTCAGGCGGGTCTGTCAGGTGGTTTCGGTCTGTTCGGGGTGTGGTTCCGGCATCTGAGGCTCATGGTTCTGGCACGTCTGATAGGTGGTTCCGGCCGGCCCGACAGGTGTTTCCGGAGTGTCCGCCAAGTGGTTCTGGCATAGCTGGCAGGTGATGTTGGCGTGACCGGCAGGTGGTTCCAGCCAGCCCGGCAGGTGATTCCGAAGTGTTCACCAAATGGTTGTGGCGTAGCCGGAAGGTGATTTTGTCGTGTGCAGCAGGTGGTTTTGGCGAGTCGAGCAGGTGGTTCTGGCGTGCTCTGCAGGTGCTTCCGGTGTCATTGGCATGTGGTTCCGGCATGTCTGAGAGGTGGTTCCGCCATGCCCGGCAGGTGATTCGGGAGTGTTCGCCAAGTGGTTCTGGCATAGCCGGCAGGTGATTTTGCATGTCCGGCTATGGTTCCGGCGAGTCGGGCCGGTGGTTCCGGAATGTCCGGCAGGTGGTTCCGGCATGCCCGGCAGGTGATTCCGGAGTGTCCGGCATGTGGTTCTGGCAGCTCTGAGAGGTGGTTCCGGAATGCCTGGCCTGTGATTCCAGAGTGTCTGCCGAGTGGTTCTGGCGTAGCCGGCAGTTGATTTTGGCGTGTCCACTAGGTGGTTCTGTGGAGTGGATCAGCTGGTTCCGGCATACTCGGCTGGTGGTACCGGCGTGTCCAGAACATGGTTCTGGCAAGTCTGAGAGGTGGTTCTGGCACGCCCGACAGGTGATTCCGGAGCGTCCGCCAAGTGTTTCTGGCGTACCCGGCAGGTGATTTTCGCCTGTCCGACAGGTGTATCTTGCGAGTCGAGCAGGTGGCTGAGGCATGCTCAGCTGGTGCTTCCGGCGTCTCTGGCACGTGGTTCTGGTGTGTCTGAGAGCTGGTTCTGGCATCTCCGGCAGATGATTCCGGAGTGTCCACCAAGTGGTTCTGGTAGACCTGGCAGGTGATTTTGGCGTGTCAGGAAGTTGGTTCCGGCTAGTTGAGCAGGTGGATCAGGCGTGCTCGCCAGGGGGTTCAGGCGGGTCTGGCAGGTGGTTTCGGTCTGTTCGGGGAGTGGTTCCGGCATCTCAGGCACATGGTTCTGGCACGTCTGAGAGGTGGTTGCGGCCGGCCCGACAGGTGTTTCTGGAGCGTCCGCCAAGTGGTTCTGGCGTAGCTGAAAGGTGATGTTGGCGTGACCGGCAGGTGGTTCCAGAAAGCCCGGCAGGTGATTCCGGAGTGTCTGCCGAGTGGTTCTGGCATAGCCGACAGGTGATTTTGGCTTGTCCAGCGGTTGCTTTTGGCGAGTCGAGAAGGTGGTTCTGTCATGCTCGGCAGGTGCTTCTGGTGTCATTGGCATGTGGTTCCGGCATGTCTGAGAGGTGGTTCCGCCATCTCAGGCAGGTGATTCCGGAGTGTTCGCCAAGTGGTTCTGGCGTAGCCGGCAGGTGATTTTGCATGTCCGGCAATGGTTCCGGCGAGTCGAGCCGGTGGTTCCGGCATGTCCAGCAGGTGGTTCCGGCATGCCCGGCAGGTGATTCCGGAGTGTGCGGCATGTGCTTCTGGCAACTCTGAGAGGTGGTTCCGGCATGCCCGGCAGGTGATACCGGAGTGTCCAGCATTTGGTTCTGGCACCTGTGAGAGGTGGTTCCGAAATGCCCGGCATGTGATTCCGGAGTGTCTGCCGAGTGGTTCTGGCGTAGCCGGCAGGTGATTTTGGCGTGTCCAGCAGGTGGTTCCGGCGAGCTCGGCAGGTGGTTCCGGCATGTCCGGAACATGGTTCTGGCACGTCTGAGAGGTGGTTCCGGCATGCCCGGCAGGTGATTCCGGAGTGTCTGGCATGTGGTTCTGGCACCTCTGAGAGGTGGTTCCGGCATGCCCGGCAGGTGGTTCCGGCATGCCCGGCAGGTGATTCCGGAGTGTCCGGCATGTGGTTCTGGCACCTCTGAGAGGTGGTTCCGGCATGCCCGTCAGGTGATACCGGAGTGTTCGCCAAGTGGTTCTGGCATAGCCGGCAGGTGATTTTGCATGTCCGGCAATGGTTCCGGCGAGTCGAGCCTGTGGTTCCGGCATGTCCGGCAGGTGGTTCCGGCATGCCCGGAAGGTGATTCCGGAGTGTCCGGCATGTGGTTATGGCACCTCTGAGAGGTGGTTACGGCATGCCAGGCACGTGATACCGGAGTGTTCGCCAAGTGGTTCTGCCGTAGCCGGCAGGTTATTTTGCATGTCCGGCAATGGTTCCGGCGAGTCGAGCCGGTGGTTCCGGAATGTCCGGCAGGTGGTTCCGGCATGTCCGGCAGGTGGTTCCGGCATGTCCAGCACGTGGTTCCAGCATGCCCGGCAGGTGATTCCGGAGTGTCCGGCATGTGGTTCTGGCACCTCTGAGAGGTGGTTCCGGCATGCCCGGCAGGTGATACCGGAGTCTCCGGCATTTGGTTCTGGCACCTCTGAGAGGTGGTTCCGGAATGCCTGGCCTGTGATTCCTGAGTGTCTGCCGAGTGGTTCTGGCGTAGCCGGCAGTTGATTTTGGCGTGTCCACTAGCTGGTTCTGGGGAGTGGATCAGCTGCTTCCGGCATACTCGGCAGGTGGTACCGGCGTGTCCAGAACATGGTTCTGGCAAGTCTGAGAGGTGGTTCCGGCATGCCCGGCAGGTGGATGCGGAGTGTCTGCCGAGTGGTTCTGACGTAGCCGGCATTTGATTCTGTCGTGTCCAGCAGGTGGTTCTGGGGAGTGGATCAGGTGGTTCCAGCATACTCGGCAGGTGGTACCGGCGTGTCCGGAACATGGTTCTGGCAAGTCGGAGAGGTGGTTCCGGCATGCCCGAGAGGTGATTCCGGAGTGTTTGCCAAGTGGTTCTGGCGTAGCCGGCAGGTCATTTTGCATGTCCGGCGGTGGTTCCGGCGAGTCGAGCCTGTGGTTCCGGCGTAGCCGGCAGTTGATTTTGGCGTGTCCACTAGGTGGTTCTGGGGAGTGGAGCAGCTGGTTCCGGCACGCCCGACAGGTGATTCCGGAGCGTCCGCCAAGTGTTTCTGGCGTACCCGGCAGGTGACTTTGGCATGTCCGACAGGTGTTTCTTGCGAGTCGAGCAGGTGGCTCAGGCATGCTCAGCTGGTGCTTCCGTCGTCTCTGGCACGTGGTTCTGGTGAGTCTGAGAGCTGGTTCTGGCATGTCCGGCAGATGATTCCGGAGTGTCCACCAAGTGGTTCTGGTAGACCTGGCAGGTGATTTTGGCGTGTCAGGAAGGTGGTTCCGGCTAGTTGAGCAGGTGGATCAGGCGTGCTCGCCAGTGGGTTCAGGCGGGTCTGGCAGGTGGTTTCGGTCTGTTTGGGGAGTGGTTCCGGCATCTCAGGCTCATGGTTCTGTCAAGTCTGAGAGGTGGTTCCGGCCGGCTCGACAGGTGTTTCCATGGTGTCCGCCAAGTTGTTCTGGCATAGCTGGCAGGTGATGTTGGCGTGACCAGCAGGTGGTTCCAGCAAGCCTGGCAGGTGATTCCGAAGAGTTCAACAAATGGGTGTGGCGTAGCCGGCAGGTGATTTTGGCGTGTCCAGCAGGTGGTTCCGGCGAGCTCGGCAGGTGGTACTAGCGTGTCCAGAACATGGTTCTGGCAAGTCTGAGAGGTGGTTCCGGCACGCCCGACAGGTGATTCCGGAGCGTCCGACAAGTGTTTCTGGCGTACCCGGCAGGTGATTTTCGCTTGTCCGACAGGTGTATCTTGTGAGTCGAGCAGGTGGCTCAGGCATGCTCAGCTGGTGCTTCCGTCGTCTCTGGCACGTGGTTCTGGTGTGTCTGAGAGCTGGTTCTGGCATGTCCGGCAGATGATTCCGGAGTGTCCACCAAGTGGTTCTGGTAGACCTGGCAGGTGATTTTGGCGTGTCAGGAAGGTGGTTCCGGCTAGTTGAGCAGGTGGATCAGGCGTGCTCGCCAGTGGGTTCAGGCGGGTCTGGCAGGTGGTTTCGGTCTGTTCGGGGAGTGGTTCCGGCATCTCAGTCTCATGGTTCTGTCAAGTCTGAGAGGTGGTTCCGGCCGGCTCGACAGGTGTTTCCATGGTGTCCGCCAAGTTGTTCTGGCATAGCTGGCAGGTGATGTTGGCGTGACCAGCAGGTGGTTCCACCAAGCCCGGCAGGTGCTTCCGAAGAGTTCACCAAATGGTTGTGGCGTAGCCGGCAGGTTATTTTGGCGTGTCAGGAAGGTGGTTCCGGCTAGTTGAGCAGGTGGATCAGGCATGCTCGCCAGTGGGTTCAGGCGGGTCTGGCAGGTGGTTTCGGTTTGTTCGGGGAGTGGTTCCGGGATCTCAGGCACATGGTTCTGGCACGTCTGAGAGGTGGTTCCTGCCGGCCGGAGAGGTGTTTCCGGAGTGTCCGCCAAGTGGTTCTGGCGTAGCTGAAAGGTGATGTTGGCGTGACCGGCAGGTGGTTCCAGCCAGCCCGGCAGGTGATTCCGGAGTGTCTGCCGTGTGGTTCTGCCGTAGCTGGCAGGTGATTTTGGCGTGTCCAGCAGGTGGTTCCGGCGAGCTCGGCCGGTGGTACCAGCGTGTCCGGAACATGGTTCTGGCACGTCTGAGAGATGGTTCCGGCATGCCCGGCAGGTGATTCGGGAGTGTCCGGCATGTGGTTCTGGCACCTCTGAGAGGTGGTTCTGGCATGCCCCGCAGGTGATTCCGCAGTGTCCGGCATGTGGTTCTGGCACCTCTGAGAGGTGGTTCCGGCATGCCCCGCAGGTGATTCCGGAGTGTCCGGCATGTGGTTCTGGCACCTCTGAGAGGTGTTTCCGGAATGCCCGGCAGGTGGTTCCGGAGTGTCTGCCGAGTGGTTCTGGCGTAGACGGCAGGTGATTCTGGCGTGTCCACTAGGTGGTTCTGGGGAGTGGATCAGCTGGTTCCGGCATACTCGGCAGGTGGTACCGGCGTGTCCAGAACATGGTTCTGGCAAGTCTGAGAGGAGGTTCTGGCACGCCCGACAGGTGATTCCGGAGCCTCCGCCAAGTGTTTCTGGCGTACCAGGCAGGTGATTTTGGCATGTCCGACAGGTGTTTCTTGCGAGTCGAGCCGGTGGCTCAGGCATGCTCAGCTGGTGCTTCCGGCGTCTCTGGCACGTGGTTCTGGTGTGTCTGAGATCTGGTTCTGGCATGTCCGGCAGATGATTCCGGAGTGTCCACCATGTGGTTCTGGTAGACCTGGCAGGTGATTTTGGCGTGTCAGGAAGGTGGTTCCGGCTAGTTGAGCAGGTGGATCAGGCGTGCTCGGCCGGTGGTTCAGGCGGGTCTGTCAGGTGGTTTCGGTCTGTTCGGGGTGTGGTTCCGGCATCTCAGGCACATGGTTCTGGCACGTCTGATAGGTGGTTCCGGCCGGCCCGACAGGTGTTTCCGGAGTGTCCGCCAAGTGGTTCTGGCATAGCTGGCAGGTGATGTTGGCGTGACCGGCAGGTGGTTCCAGCCAGCCCGGCAGGTGATTCCGAAGTGTTCACCAAATGGTTGTGGCGTAGCCGGAAGGTGATTTTGTCGTGTGCAGCAGGTGGTTTTGGCGAGTCGAGCAGGTGGTTCTGGCGTGCTCTGCAGGTGCTTCCGGTGTCATTGGCATGTGGTTCCGGCATGTCTGAGAGGTGGTTCCGCCATGCCCGGCAGGTGATTCCGGAGTGTTCGCCAAGTGGTTCTGGCATAGCCGGCAGGTGATTTTGCATGTCCGGCAATGGTTCCGGCGAGTCGGGCCGGTGGTTCCGGAATGTCCGGCAGGTGGTTCCGGCATGCCCGGCAGGTGATTCCGGAGTGTCCGGCATGTGGTTCTGGCACCTCTGAGAGGTGGTTCCGGCATGCCAGTCAGGTGATACCGGAGTGTTCGCCAAGTGGTTCTGGCGTAGCCGGCAGGTGATTTTACATGTCTGGCAATATTTCCGGCGAGTCGAGCCGGTGGTTCCGGAATGTCCGGCTGGTGGTTCCGGCATGTCCGGCAGGTGGTTCCGGCATGTCCAGCACGTGGTTCCAGCATGCCCGGCAGGTGATTCCGGAGTGTCCGGCATGTGGTTCTGGCAGCTCTGAGAGGTGGTTCCGGAATGCCTGGCCTGTGATTCCAGAGTGTCTGCCGAGTGGTTCTGGCGTAGCCGGCAGTTGATTTTGGCGTGTCCACTAGGTGGTTCTGTGGAGTGGATCAGCTGGTTCCGGCATACTCGGCAGGTGGTACCGGCGTGTCCAGAACATGGTTCTGGCAAGTCTGAGAGGTGGTTCCGGCACGCCCGACAGGTGATTCCGGAGCGTCCGCCAAGTGTTTCTGGCGTACCCGTCAGGTGATTTTCGCCTGTCCGACAGGTGTATCTTGCGAGTCGAGCAGGTGGCTGAGGCATGATCAGCTGGTGCTTCCGGCGTCTCTGGCACGTGGTTCTGGTGTGTCTGAGAGCTGGTTCTGGCATCTCCGGCAGATGATTCCGGAGTGTCCACCAAGTGGTTCTGGTAGACCTGGCAGGTGATTTTGGCGTGTCAGGAAGTTGGTTCCGGCTAGTTGAGCAGGTGGATCAGGCGTGCTCGCCAGGGGGTTCAGGCGGGTCTGGCAGGTGGTTTCGGTCTGTTCGGGGAGTGGTTCCGGCATCTCAGGCACATGGTTCTGGCACGTCTGAGAGGTGGTTGCGGCCGGCCCGACAGGTGTTTCTGGAGTGTCCGCTAAGTGGTTCTGGCGTAGCTGAAATGTGATGTTGGCATGACCGGCAGGTGGTGCCAGAAAGCCCGGCAGGTGATTCCGGAGTGTCTGCCGAGTGGTTCTGGCATAGCCGACAGGTGATTTTGGCTTGTCCAGCGGTTGGTTTTGGCGAGTCGAGCAGGTGGTTCTGTCATGCTCGGCAGGTGCTTCTGGTGTCCTTGGCATGTGGTTCCGGCATGTCTGAGAGGTGGTTCCGCCATCTCAGGCAGGTGATTCCGGAGTGTTCGCCAAGTGGTTCTGGCGTAGCCGGCAGGTGATTTTGCATGTCCGGCAATGGTTCCGGCGAGTCGAGCCGGAGGTTCTGGCATGTCCAGCAGGTGGTTCTGGCATGCCCGGCAGGTGATTCCGGAGTGTCCGGCATGTGCTTCTGGCAACTCTGAGAGGTGGTTCCGGCATGCCCGGCAGGTGATACCGGAGTGTCCAGCATTTGGTTCTGGCACCTGTGAGAGGTGGTTCCGGAATGCCCGGCATGTGATTCCGGAGTGTCTGCCGAGTGGTTCTGGCGTAGCCGGCATGTGATTTTGGCGTGTCCAGCAGGTGGTTCCGGCGAGCTCGGCAGGTGGTTCCGGCATGTCCGGAACATGGTTCTGGCACGTCTGAGAGATGGTTCCGGCATGCCCGGCAGGTGATTCCAGAGTGTCCGGTTTGTGGTTCTGGCACCTCTGAGAGGTGGTTCCGGCATGCCCGGCAGTTGGTTACGGAGTGTCTGCCGAGTGCTTCTGGCGTAGCCGGCAGGTGATTCTGGCGTATCCAGCAGGTGGTTCTGGGGAGTGGATCAGGTTGTTCCGGACTACTCGGCAGGTGGTACCGGCGTGTCCGGAACATGGTTCTGGCAAGTCTGAGAGGTGGTTGTGGCATGCCCGACAGGTGATTCCGGAGTGTTCGCCAAGTGGTTCTGGTGTAGCTGGCAGGTCATTTTGCATGTCCGGCAATGGTTCCGATGAGTCGAGCCGGTGGTTCCGGCATGTCCGGCAGGTGGTTCCGGCATGCCCGGCAGATGATTCCGGAGTGTGCGGCATGTGCTTCTGGCAACTCTGAGAGGTGGTTCCGGCATGCCCGGCAGGTGATACCGGAGTGTCCAGCATTTGGTTCTGGCACCTGTGAGAGGTGGTTCCGAAATGCCCGGCATGTGATTCCGGAGTGTCTGCCGAGTGGTTCTGGCGTAGCCGGCAGGTGATTTTGGCGTGTCCATCAGGTGGTTCCGGCGAGCTCGGCAGGTGGTTCCGGCATGTCCGGAACATGGTTCTGGCACGTCTGAGAGATGGTTCCGGCATACCCGGCAGGTGATTCCGGAGTGTCCGGCATGTGGTTCTGGCACCTCTGAGAGGTGTTTCCGGCATGCCCGGCAGGTGGTTCCGGAGTGTCTGCCGAGTGGTTCTGGCGTAGCCGGCAGGTGATTCTGGCGTGTCCAGCAGGTGGTTCTGGGGAGTGGATCAGGTGGTTCCGGCATACTCGGGAGGTGGTACCGGCGTGTCCGGAACATGGTTCTGGCAAGTCTGAGAGGTGGTTCCGGCATGCCCGACAGGTGATTCCGGAGTGTTCGCCAAGTGGTTCTGGCGTAGCCGGCAGGTCATTTTGCATGTCCGGCGGTGGTTCCGGCGAGTCGAGCCGGTGGTTCCGGCGTGTCCGGCAGGTGGTTCTGGCGTGACCGGCACGAGGTTCTGGCACATCTGAGAGTTAGTTCCGGCATGCCCGACAGGTGATTCCGGAGTGTCCGCCACGTGGTTCTGGCGTACCCGGCAGGTGATTTTGGCGTGTCTGGCAGGTGTTTCTTGCAAGTCGAGCATTTGGCTCAGGCATGCTCAGCAGGTGATTCCGGCGTGTCTGGCACGTGGTTCTGGTGTATCAGAGATCTGCTTCTGGCATGTCCGGCAGATGATTCCGGAGTGTCCACCAAGTGGTTGTGGCATACCCGGCAGGTGACTTTAGCGTGTCAGGTAGGTGGTTCCAGCGAGTCGAGTAGGTGGTTCCTAAGTGTTCACCAAATGGTTGTGGCGCAGCCGGCAGGTGATTTTGGCGTGTCCAGCAGGTGGTTTTGGCGAGTCGAGCAGGTGGTTCTGGCGTGCTCTGCAGGTGCTTCCGGTGTCATTGGCATGTGGTTCCGGCATGTCTGAGAGGTGGTTCCGCCATGCCCGGCAGGTGATTCCGGAGTGTTCGCCAAGTGGTTCTGGCATAGCCGGCAGGTGATTTTGCATGTACGGCAATGGTTCAGGCGAGTCGAGCCGGTGGTTCCGGATTGTCCGGCAGGTGGTTCCGGCATGTCCGGCAGGTGGTTCCGGCATGTCCAGCAAGTGGTTCCAGCATGCCCGGCAGGTGATTCCGGAGTTTCCGGAATGTGGTTCTGGCACCTCTGAGAGGTGGTTCTGGCATGCCAGGCAGGTGATACCGGAGTGTCCGGCATTTGGTTCTGGCACCTCTGAGAGGTGGTTCCGGCATGCCCGTCAGGTGATACTGGAGTGTTCGCCAAGTGGTTCTGGCGTAGCCGGCAGGTGATTTTGCATGTCCGGCAATGGTTCCGGCGAGTCGAGCCGGTGGTTCCGGAATGTCCGGCAGGTGGTTCTGGCATGTCCGGCAGGTGGTTCCGGCATGTCCACAACGAGGTTCCAGCATGCCCGGCAGGTGATTCCGGAGTGTCCGGCATGTGGTTCTGGCACCTCAGAGAGGTGGTTCCCGAATGCCTGGCATGTGATTCCGGAGTGTCTGCCGAGTGGTTCTGGGCTTGCCGGCAGTTGATTTTGGCGTGTCCACTAGGTGGTTCTGGGGAGTGGATCAGCTGGTTCCGGCATACTCGGCAGGTGGTACCGGCGTGTCCAGAACATGGTTCTGGCAAGTCTGAGTGGAGGTTCCGGCACGCCCGACAGGTGATTCCGGAGAGTCCGCCACGTGGTTCTGGCGTACCCGGCAGGTGATTTTTGCGTGTCCAGCAGGTGGTTTTGGCGAGTCGAGCAGGCGGTTCTCGAGTGCTCGGCAGGTGCTTCCGGTGTCATTGGCATGTGGTTCCGGCATGTCTGAGAGGTGGTTCCGGCATGCCCGGCAGGTGGTTCCGGAGTGTCTGCCGAGTGGTTCTGGAGCCAGCACGGCAGGTGATTCCGAAGAGTTCACCAAATGGTTGTGACGTAGCCGGCAGGTTATTTTGGCGTGTCAGGAAGGTGGTTCCGGCTAGTTGAGCAGGTGGATCAGGCGTGCTCGCCCGGGGGTTCAGGCGGGTCTGGCAGGTGGTTTCGGTCTGTTCGGGGAGTGGTTCCGGCATCTCAGGCACATGGTTCTGGCACGTCTGAGAGGTGGTTACGGCCGGCCGGAGAGGTGTTTCCGGAGTGTCCGCCATGTGGTTCTGGCGTAGCTGAACGGTGATGTTGGCGTGACCGGCAGGTGGTTCCAGACAGCCCGGCAGGTGATTCCGGAGTGTCTGCCGTGTGGTTCTGGCGTAGCTGTCAGGTGATTTTGGCGTGTTCAGCAGGTGGTTCCGGCGAGCTCGGCAGGTGGTACCAGCGTGTCCGGAACATGGTTCTGGCACGTCTGAGTGATGGTTCCGGCATGCCCGGCAGGTGATTCCGGAGTGTCCGGCATGTGGTTCTGGCACCTCTGAGAGGTGGTTCCGGCATGCCCGGCATGTGGTTCCGGAGTGTCTGCCGAGTGGTTCTGGCGTAGTCGGCAGGTGATTCTGGCGTGTCCAGCATGTGGTTCGGGGGAGTCGATCAGGTGGTTCCGGCATACTCGGCAGGTGGTACCGGCGTGTCCGGAACATGGTTCTGGCAAGTCTGAGAGGTGGTTCCGGCATGCCCGACAGGTGATTCCGGAGTGTTCGCCAAGTGGTTCTGGTGTAGCCGGCAGGTCATTTTGCATGTCCGGCGGTGGTTCTGGCGAGTCAAGCCGGTGGTTCCGGCGTGTCCGGCAGGTGTTTCCGGTCTGTCCGGCAGGTGGTTATGGCGTGTCCGGCACGAGGTTCTGGCACGTCTGAGAGTTGGTTCCGGCATGCCCGACAGGTGATTCCGGAGTGTTAGCCAAGTGGTTCTTGCGTAGCCGGCAGGTCATATTGCATGTCCGGCGGTGGTTCCGGCGAGTCAAGCTGGTGGTTACGGCGTAGCCGGCTGTTGATTTTGGCGTGTCCACTAGGTGGTTCTGGGGAGTGGATCAGCTGGTTCCGGCATACTCGGCAGGTGGTACCGGCGTGTCCAGAACATGGTTCTGGCAAGTCTGAGAGGTGGTTCCGGCACGCCCGACAGGTCATTCCGGAGCGTCCGCCAAGTGTTTTTGGCGTACCCGGAAGGTGATTTTGGCATGTCCGACAGGTGTTTCTTGCGAGTCGAGCAGGTGGCTCAGGCATGCTCAGCTGGTGCTTCCGGCGTCTCTGGCACGTGGTTCTGGTGTGTCTGAGAGCTGGTTCTGGCATGTCCGGCTGATGATTCCGGAGTGTCCACCAAGTGGTTCTGGTATACCTGGCAGGTGATTTTGGCATGTCAGGAAGGTGGTTCCGGCTAGCTGAGCAGGTGGATCAGGTGTGCTCGCCGGGGGGTTCAGGCGGGTCTGGCAGGTGGTTTCGGTCTGTTCGGGGAGTGGTTCCGGCATCTCAGGCACATGGTTCTGGCACGTCTGAGAAGTGGTTCCGGCCGGCCCGACAGGTGTTTGCTTGGTGTCCGCCAAGTGGTTCTGGCATAGCTGGCAGGTGATGTTGGCGTGACCAGCATGTGGTTCCAGCCAGCCACGCAAGTGATTCCGAAGTGTTTACCAAATGGTTGTGGCGTAGCCGGCAGGTGATTTTGGCGTGTCCAGCAGGTGGTTTTGGCGAGTCGAGCAGGTGGTTCTGGCGTGCTCGGCAGGTGCTTCCGGTGTCATTGGCATGTGGTTCCGGCATGTCTGAGAGGTGGTTCCGCCATGCCCGGCAGGTGATTCCGGAGTGTTCCCCAAGTGGTTCTGGCATAGCCGGCAGGTGATTTTGCATGTCCGGCAATGGTTCCGGCGAGTCGAGCCGGTGGTTCCGGCATGTCCGGCAGGTGGTTCCGGCATGCCCGGCTGGTGATTCCGGAGTGTCCGGCATGTGGTTCTGGCACCTCTGAGAGGTGGTTCCGGCATGCCCGGCAGGTGATACCGGAGTGTCCAGCATTTGGTTCTGGCACCTCTGAGAGGTGGTTCCGGAATGCCTGGCGTGTGATTCCGGAGTGTCTGCCGAGTGGTTCTGGCGTAGCCGGCAGTTGATTTTGGCGTGTCCACTACGTGGTTCTGGGGAGTGGATCAGCTGGTTCCGGCATACTCGGCAGGTGGTACCGACGTGTCCAGAACATGGTTCCGGCAAGTCTGAGAGGTGGTTCCGGCAAGCCCGACAGGTGATTCCGGAGCGTCCGCCAAGTGTTTCTGGCGTACCCGGCAGGTGATTTTCGCCTGTCCGACAGGTCTTTCTTGCGAGTCGAGCAGGTGGCTCAGGCATGCTCAGCTGGTGCTTCCGTCGTCTCTGGCACGTGGTTCTGGTGTGTCTGAGAGCTGGTTCTGGCATGTCCGGCAGATGATTCCGGAGTGTCCACCAAGTGGTTCTGGTATACCTGGCAGGTGATTTTGTCATGTCAGGAAGGTGGTTCCGGCTAGTTGAGCGGGTGGATCAGGCGTGCTTGCCAGGGGGTTCAGGCGGGTCTGGCAGGTGGTTTCGGTCTGTTCGGGGAGTGGTTCCGGCATCTCAGGCTCATGGTTCTGGCACGTCTGAGAGGTGGTTCCGGCTGGCCCGACAGGTGTTTCCATGGTGTCCGCCAAGTGGTTCTGGCATAGGTGGCAGGTGATGTTCGCGTGACCGGCAGGTGGTTCCAGCAAGCCCGGCAGGTGATTCCGAAGTGTTCACCAAATGGTTGTGGCATAGCCAGCAGGTGATTTTGGCGTGTCCAGCAGGTGGTTTTGGCGAGTCGAGCAGATGTTTCTCGCGTGCTCGGCAGGTGCTTCCGGTGTCATTGTCATGTGGTTCCGGCATGTCTGAGAGGTGGTTCCGGCATGCCCGGCAGGTGGTTCCGGAGTGTCTGCCGAGTGGTTCTGGAGCCAGCCCGGCAGGTGATTCCGAAGAGTTCACCAAATGGTTGTGAGGTAGCCGGCAGGTTATTTTGGCGTGTCAGGAAGGTGGTTCCGGCTAGTTGAGCAGGTGGATCAGGCGTGCTCGCCAGGGGGTTCAGGCGGGTCTGGCAGGTGGTTTCGGTCTGTTCGGGGAGTGGTTCCGGCATCTCAGGCACATGGTTCTGGCACGTCTGAGAGGTGGTTACGGCCGGCCGGAGAGGGGTTTTTTGGAGTGTCCGCCAAGTGGTTCTGGCGTAGCTGAAAGGTGATGTTGGCGTGACCGGCAGGTGATTCCAGCCATCCCGGCAGGTGATTCCGGAGTGTCTGCCGTGTGGTTCTGGCGTAGCTGGCAGGTGATTTTGGCGTGTTCAGCAGGTGGTTCCGGCGAGCTCGGCAGGTGGTACCAGCGTGTCCAGAACATGGTTCTGGCACGTCTGAGAGATGGTTCCGGCATGCCCGGCAGGTGATTCCGGAGTGTCCGGCATGTGGTTCTGGCACCTCTGAGAGGTGCTTCCGGCATGCCCGGCAGGTGGTTCCGGAGTGTCTGCCGAGTGGTTCTGGCGTAGTCGGCAGGTGATTCTGGCATGTCCAGCATGTGGTTCTGGGGCGTGGATCAGGAGGTTCCGGCATACTCGGCAGGTGGTACCGGCGTGTCCGGAACATGGTTCTGGCAAGTCTGAGAGGCGGTTCCGGCAGGCCGGAGAGGTGTTTCCGGAGTGTCCGCCAAGTGGTTCTGGCGTAGCTGAAAGGTGATGTTGGCGTGACCGGCAGGTGGTTCCAGCCAGCGCGGCAGGTGATTCCGAAGTGTCTGCCGTGAGGTTCTGGCGTAGCTGAAAGGTGATGTTGGCGTGACCGGCAGGTGGTTCCAGCAAGCCCGGCAGGTGATTCCGAAGAGTTCACCCAATGGTTGTGGCGTAGCCGGCAGGTGATTTTTTTGTGTCCAGCGGGTGGTTTTGGCGAATCGAGCAGGTGGTTCTGGCGTGCTCGGCAGGTGCTTCCGGTGTCATTGGCATGTGGTTCCGGCATGTCTGAGAGGTGGTTCCGCAATGCCCGGCAGGTGATTCCGGAGTGTTCCCCAAGTGGTTCTGGCGTAGCCGGCAGGTGATTTTCCATGTCTGGCAATGATTCCGGTGAGTCGAGCCGGTGGTTCCAGCATGTCCGGTAGGTGGTTCCGGCATGCCCGGCAGGTGATTCCGGAGTGTCCGGCATGTGGTTCTGGCACCTCTGAGACGTGGTTCCGGCATGCCCGGCAGGTGATACCGGAGTGTCCGGCATTTGGTTCTGGCACCTCTGAGAGGTGGTTCCGGAATGCCTGGCATGTGATTCCGCAGTGTCTGCCGAGTGGTTCTGGCGTAGCCGGCAGTTGATTTTGGCATGTCCGACAGGTGTTTCTTGCGAGTCGAGCAGGTGGCTGAGGCATGCTCAGCTGGTGCTTCCGGCGTCTCTGAAACGTGGTTCTGGTGTGTCTCAGAGCTGGTTCTGGCATGTCCGGCAGATGATTCCGGAGTGTCCACCAAGTGGTTCTGGTATACCTGGCAGGTGATTTTGGCGTGTCAGGAAGTTGGTTCCGGGTAGTTGAGCAGGTGGATCAGGCGTGCTCGCCAGGGGGTTCAGGCGGGTCTGGCAGGTGGTTTCGGTCTGTTCGGGGAGTGGTTCCGGCATCTCAGGCACATGGTTCTGGCACGTCTGAGAGGTGGTTCCAGCCGGCCCGACAGGTGTTTCCATGGTGTCCGCCAAGTGGTTCTGGCATAGCTGAAAGGTGATGTTGGCGTGACCGGCAGGTGGTTCCAGCCAACCCGGCAGGTGATTCCGGAGTGTCTACCGAGTGGTTCTGGCGTAGCTGGCAGGTGATTTTGGCGTGTCCAGCAGGTGCTTCCGGCGAGCTCGGCAGGTGGTACCGGCGTGTCCGGAACATGGTTCTGGCACGTCTGAGAGATGGTTCCGGCATGCCAGTCAGGTGATTCCGGAGTGTCCGGCATGTGGTTCTGGCACCTCTGAGAGGTGGTTACGGCATGCCCGGCAGGTGGTTCCGGGGTGTCTGCCGAGTGCTTCTGGCGTAGCTGGCAGGTGATTCTGGGGTGTCCAGCAGGTGGTTCTGGGGAGTGGATCAGGTGGTTCCGGCTTACTCGGCAGGTGGTACCGGCGTGTCCGGAACATGGTTCTGGCAAGTCTGAGAGGTGGTTCCGGCATGCCCGACAGGTGATTCCGGAGTGTTCGCCAAGTGGTTCTGGCGTAGCCGGCAGGTCATTTTGCATGTCCGGCGGTGGTTCCGGCGAGTCAAGCCGGTGGTTCCGGTGTAGCCGGCTGTTGATTTTGGCGTGTCCACTAGGTGGTTCTGGGGAGTGGATCAGCTGGTTCCGGCATACTCGGCAGGTGGTACCGGCGTGTCCAGAACATGGTTCTGGCAAGTCTGAGAGGTGGTTCCTGCACGCCCCACAGGTGATTCCGGAGCGTCCGCCAAGTGTTTCTGGCGTACCCGGCAGGTGATTTTGGCATGTCCGAGAGGTGTTTCTTGCGAGTCGAGCAGGTGGCTCAGGCATGCTCAGCTGGTGCTTCCGGCGTCTCTGGCACGTGGTTCTGGTGTGTCTGAGAGCTGGTTCTGGCATGTCCGGCAGATGATTCCGGAGTGTCCACCAAGTGGTTCTGGTATACCTGGCAGGTGATTTTGGCGTGTCAGGAAGTTGGTTCCGGCTAGTTGAGCAGGTGGATCAGGCGTGCTCGCCAGGGGGTTCAGGCGGGTCTGGCAGGTGGTTTCGGTCTGTTCGGGGAGTGGTTCCGGCATCTCAGGCACATGGTTCTGGCACGTCTGAGAGGTGGTTCCAGCCGGCCCGACAGGTGTTTCCATGGTGTCCGCCAAGTGGTTCTGGCATAGCTGAAAGGTGATGTTGGCGTGACCGGCAGGTGGTTCCAGCCAACCCGGCAGGTGATTCCGGAGTGTCTACCGAGTGGTTCTGGCGTAGCTGGCAGGTGATTTTGGCGTGTCCAGCAGGTGCTTCCGGCGAGCTCGGCAGGTGGTACCGGCGTGTCCGGAACATGGTTCTGGCACGTCTGAGAGATGGTTCCGGCATGCCCGGCAGGTGATTCCGGAGTGTCCGGCATGTGGTTCTGGCACCTCTGAGAGGTGGTTCCGGCATGCCCGGCAGGTTGTTCCGGAGTGTCTGCCGAGTGGTTCTGGCGTAGCCGGCAGGTGGTTCTGGCGTGTCCAGCAGGTGGTTCTGGGGAGTGGATCATGTGGTTCCGGCATACTCGGCAGGTTGTTCCGGAGAGTCTGCCGAGTGGTTCCGGCGTGTCCAGCAGGTGTTTCCGGTCTTTCTGGCAGGTGGTTCTGGCGTGTCCGGAACGAGGTTCTGGCACCTCTGAGAGGTGGTTCCGGCATGCCTGGCAGGTGATTCCGGAGTGTCCGGCATGTGGTTCTGGCACCTCTGAGAGGTGGGTCCGGCATGCCCGGCAGGTGGTTCCGGAGGTTCTGCCGAGTGGTTCTGGCGTAGTCGGCAGGTGATTCTGGCGTGTCCAGCAGGTGTTTCTTGGGAGTGGATCAGGTGGTTCCAGCATACTCGGCAGGTGGTACCGTCTTGTCCGGAACATGGTTCTGGCAAGTCTGAGAGGCGGTTCCGGCATGCCCGACAGGTGATTCCGGAGTGTTCGCCAAGTGGTTCTGGCGTAGCCGGCATGTCATTTTGCATGTCTGGCGGTGGTTCCGGCAAGTCAAGCCAGTGGTTCCGGCGTGTCCGGCAGGTGGTTCTGGCGTGACCGGCACGAGGTTCTGGCACGTCTGAGAGCTGGTTCCGGCATGCCCGACAGGTGATTCCGGAGTGTCCGCCACGTGGTTCTGGCGTACCCGGCAGGTGATTTTGGCGTGTCTGGCAGGTGTTTCTTGCAAGTCGAGCATTTGGCTCAGGCATGCTCAGCAGGTGATTCCGGCGTGTCCGGCACTTCGTTCTGGTGTGTCTGAGAGCTGGTACTGGCATGTCCGGCAGATGATTCCGGAGTGTCCACCAAGTGGTTGTGGCATACCCGGCAGGTGATTTTAGCGTGTCAGGTAGGTGGTTCCAGCGAGTCGAGTAGGTGGTTCCGGCGTGCTCGGCAGGTGGTTCAGGCGGGTCTGGCAGGTGGTTTCGGTCAGTTCCGGGTGTGGTTCCGGCATCTCAGGCACATGGTTCTGGCACGTCTGATAGGTTTTTCCGGCCGGCCCGACAGGTGTTTCCATGGTGTCCGCCAAGTGGTTCTGGCATAGCTGGCAGGTGATGTTGGCGTGACCGGCAGGTCGTTCCAGCCAGCCCGGCAGGTGATTCCGAAGTTTTCACCAAATGTTTGTGGGGTAGCCGGCAGGTGATTTTGGCGTGTCCCGCAGGTGGTTTTGGCGAGTCGAGCAGGTGGTTCTGGCATGCTCGGCAGGTGCTTCCGGTGTCATTGTCATGTGGTTCCGGCATGTCTGAGAGGTGGTTCCGCCATGCCCGGCAGGTGATTCCGGAGTGTTCCCCAAGTGGTTCTGGCATAGCCGGCAGGTGATTTTGCATGTCCGGCAATGGTTCTGGCGAGTCGAGCCGGTGGTTCCGGCATGTCCGGCAGGTGCTTCCGGCATGCCCGGCAGGTGATTCCGGAGTGTTCGCCAAGTGGTTCTGGCGTAGCCGGCAGGTGATTTTGCGTTTCCGGCGAGTCGAGCCGTGGTTCCGGAATTTCCGGCTGGTGGTTCCGGCATGTCCGGCAGGTGGTTCCAGCATGTCCAGCACGTGGTTCCAGCATGCCAGGCAGGTGATTCCCGAGTGTCCGGCATGTGGTTCTGGCACCTCTGAGAGGTGGTTCCGGCATGCCCGGCAGGTGATACCGGAGTGTTCCCCAAGTGGTTCTGGCATAGCCGGCAGGTGATTTTGCATGTCCGGCAATGGTTCCGGCAAGTCGAGCCGGTGGTTCCGGCATGTCCGTCAGGTGGTTCCGGCATGTCCAGCACGTGGTTCCAGCATGCCCGGCAGGTGATTCCGGAGTGTCCGGCATGTGGTTCTGGCACCTCTGAGAGGTGGTTCCGGAATGCCTGGCCTGTGATTCCTGAGTGTCTGCCGAGTGGTTCTGGCGTAGCCGGCAGTTGATTTTGGCGTGTCCACTAGGTGGTTCTGGGGAGTGGATCAGCTGGTTCCGGCATACTCGGCAGGTGGTACCAGCGTGTCCAGAACATGGTTCTGGCAAGTCTGAGAGGTGGTTCCGGCACGCCCGACAGGTGATTCCGGAGCGTCCGCCAAGTGTTTCTGGCGTACCCGGCAGGTGATTTACGCCTGTCCGACAGGTGCATCTTGCGAGTCGAGCAGGTGGCTGAGGCATGCTCAGCTGGTGCTTCCGGCGTCTCTGGCACGTGGTTCTGGTGTGTCTGAGAGCTGGTTCTGGCATGTCCGGCAGATGATTCCGGAGTGTCCACCAAGTGGTTCTGGTATAACTGGCAGGTGATTTTGGCGTGTCAGGAAGTTGGTTCCGGCTAGTTGAGCGGGTGGATCAGGCGTGCTTGCCAGGGGGTTCAGGCGGGTCTGGCAGGTGGTTTCGGTCTGTTCGGGGAGTGGTTCCGGCATCTCAGGCTCATGGTTCTGGCACGTCTGAGAGGTGGTTCCGGCTGGCCCGACAGGTGTTTCCATGGTGTCCGCCAAGTGGTTCTGGCATAGGTGGCAGGTGATGTTCGCGTGACCGGCAGGTGGTTCCAGCAAGCCCGGCAGGTGATTCCGAAGTGTTCACCAAATGGTTGTGGCATAGCCAGCAGGTGATTTTGGCGTGTCCAGCAGGTGGTTTTGGCGAGTCGAGCAGATGTTTCTCGCGTGCTCGGCAGGTGCTTCCGGTGTCATTGTCATGTGGTTCCGGCATGTCTGAGAGGTGGTTCCGGCATGCCCGGCAGGTGGTTCCGGAGTGTCTGCCGAGTGGTTCTGGAGCCAGCCCGGCAGGTGATTCCGAAGAGTTCACCAAATGGTTGTGAGGTAGCCGGCAGGTTATTTTGGCGTGTCAGGAAGGTGGTTCCGGCTAGTTGAGCAGGTGGATCAGGCGTGCTCGCCAGGGGGTTCAGGCGGGTCTGGCAGGTGGTTTCGGTCTGTTCGGGGAGTGGTTCCGGCATCTCAGGCACATGGTTCTGGCACGTCTGAGAGGTGGTTACGGCCGGCCGGAGAGGGGTTTTTTGGAGTGTCCGCCAAGTGGTTCTGGCGTAGCTGAAAGGTGATGTTGGCGTGACCGGCAGGTGATTCCAGCCATCCCGGCAGGTGATTCCGGAGTGTCTGCCGTGTGGTTCTGGCGTAGCTGGCAGGTGATTTTGGCGTGTTCAGCAGGTGGTTCCGGCGAGCTCGGCAGGTGGTACCAGCGTGTCCAGAACATGGTTCTGGCACGTCTGAGAGATGGTTCCGGCATGCCCGGCAGGTGATTCCGGAGTGTCCGGCATGTGGTTCTGGCACCTCTGAGAGGTGCTTCCGGCATGCCCGGCAGGTGGTTCCGGAGTGTCTGCCGAGTGGTTCTGGCGTAGTCGGCAGGTGATTCTGGCATGTCCAGCATGTGGTTCTGGGGCGTGGATCAGGAGGTTCCGGCATACTCGGCAGGTGGTACCGGCGTGTCCGGAACATGGTTCTGGCAAGTCTGAGAGGCGGTTCCGGCAGGCCGGAGAGGTGTTTCCGGAGTGTCCGCCAAGTGGTTCTGGCGTAGCTGAAAGGTGATGTTGGCGTGACCGGCAGGTGGTTCCAGCCAGCGCGGCAGGTGATTCCGAAGTGTCTGCCGTGAGGTTCTGGCGTAGCTGAAAGGTGATGTTGGCGTGACCGGCAGGTGGTTCCAGCAAGCCCGGCAGGTGATTCCGAAGAGTTCACCCAATGGTTGTGGCGTAGCCGGCAGGTGATTTTTTTGTGTCCAGCGGGTGGTTTTGGCGAATCGAGCAGGTGGTTCTGGCGTGCTCGGCAGGTGCTTCCGGTGTCATTGGCATGTGGTTCCGGCATGTCTGAGAGGTGGTTCCGCAATGCCCGGCAGGTGATTCCGGAGTGTTCCCCAAGTGGTTCTGGCGTAGCCGGCAGGTGATTTTCCATGTCTGGCAATGATTCCGGTGAGTCGAGCCGGTGGTTCCAGCATGTCCGGTAGGTGGTTCCGGCATGCCCGGCAGGTGATTCCGGAGTGTCCGGCATGTGGTTCTGGCACCTCTGAGACGTGGTTCCGGCATGCCCGGCAGGTGATACCGGAGTGTCCGGCATTTGGTTCTGGCACCTCTGAGAGGTGGTTCCGGAATGCCTGGCATGTGATTCCGCAGTGTCTGCCGAGTGGTTCTGGCGTAGCCGGCAGTTGATTTTGGCATGTCCGACAGGTGTTTCTTGCGAGTCGAGCAGGTGGCTCAGGCATGCTCAGCTGGTGCTTCCGGCGTCTCTGAAACGTGGTTCTGGTGTGTCTCAGAGCTGGTTCTGGCATGTCCGGCAGATGATTCCGGAGTGTCCACCAAGTGGTTCTGGTATACCTGGCAGGTGATTTTGGCGTGTCAGGAAGTTGGTTCCGGCTAGTTGAGCAGGTGGATCAGGCGTGCTCGCCAGGGGGTTCAGGCGGGTCTGGCAGGTGGTTTCGGTCTGTTCGGGGAGTGGTTCCGGCATCTCAGGCACATGGTTCTGGCACGTCTGAGAGGTGGTTCCAGCCGGCCCGACAGGTGTTTCCATGGTGTCCGCCAAGTGGTTCTGGCATAGCTGAAAGGTGATGTTGGCGTGACCGGCAGGTGGTTCCAGCCAACCCGGCAGGTGATTCCGGAGTGTCTACCGAGTGGTTCTGGCGTAGCTGGCAGGTGATTTTGGCGTGTCCAGCAGGTGCTTCCGGCGAGCTCGGCAGGTGGTACCGGCGTGTCCGGAACATGGTTCTGGCACGTCTGAGAGATGGTTCCGGCATGCCAGTCAGGTGATTCCGGAGTGTCCGGCATGTGGTTCTGGCACCTCTGAGAGGTGGTTACGGCATGCCCGGCAGGTGGTTCCGGGGTGTCTGCCGAGTGCTTCTGGCGTAGCTGGCAGGTGATTCTGGGGTGTCCAGCAGGTGGTTCTGGGGAGTGGATCAGGTGGTTCCGGCTTACTCGGCAGGTGGTACCGGCGTGTCCGGAACATGGTTCTGGCAAGTCTGAGAGGTGGTTCCGCAATGCCCGACAGGTGATTCCGGAGTGTTCGCCAAGTGGTTCTGGCGTAGCCGGCAGGTCATTTTGCATGTCCGGCGGTGGTTCCGGCGAGTCAAGCCGGTGGTTCCGGTGTAGCCGGCTGTTGATTTTGGCGTGTCCACTAGGTGGTTCTGGGGAGTGGATCAGCTGGTTCCGGCATACTCGGCAGGTGGTACCGGCGTGTCCAGAACATGGTTCTGGCAAGTCTGAGAGGTGGTTCCTGCACGCCCCACAGGTGATTCCGGAGCGTCCGCCAAGTGTTTCTGGCGTACCCGGCAGGTGATTTTGGCATGTCCGAGAGGTGTTTCTTGCGAGTCGAGCAGGTGGCTCAGGCATGCTCAGCTGGTGCTTCCGGCGTCTCTGGCACGTGGTTCTGGTGTGTCTGAGAGCTGGTTCTGGCATGTCCGGCAGATGATTCCGGAGTGTCCACCAAGTGGTTCTGGTATACCTGGCAGGTGATTTTGGCGTGTCAGGAAGTTGGTTCCGGCTAGTTGAGCAGGTGGATCAGGCGTGCTCGCCAGGGGGTTCAGGCGGGTCTGGCAGGTGGTTTCGGTCTGTTCGGGGAGTGGTTCCGGCATCTCAGGCACATGGTTCTGGCACGTCTGAGAGGTGGTTCCAGCCGGCCCGACAGGTGTTTCCATGGTGTCCGCCAAGTGGTTCTGGCATAGCTGAAAGGTGATGTTGGCGTGACCGGCAGGTGGTTCCAGCCAACCCGGCAGGTGATTCCGGAGTGTCTACCGAGTGGTTCTGGCGTAGCTGGCAGGTGATTTTGGCGTGTCCAGCAGGTGCTTCCGGCGAGCTCGGCAGGTGGTACCGGCGTGTCCGGAACATGGTTCTGGCACGTCTGAGAGATGGTTCCGGCATGCCAGTCAGGTGATTCCGGAGTGTCCGGCATGTGGTTCTGGCACCTCTGAGAGGTGGTTACGGCATGCCCGGCAGGTGGTTCCGGGGTGTCTGCCGAGTGCTTCTGGCGTAGCTGGCAGGTGATTCTGGGGTGTCCAGCAGGTGGTTCTGGGGAGTGGATCAGGTGGTTCCGGCTTACTCGGCAGGTGGTACCGGCGTGTCCGGAACATGGTTCTGGCAAGTCTGAGAGGTGGTTCCGGCATGCCCGACAGGTGATTCCGGAGTGTTCGCCAAGTGGTTCTGGCGTAGCCGGCAGGTCATTTTGCATGTCCGGCGGTGGTTCCGGCGAGTCAAGCCGGTGGTTCCGGTGTAGCCGGCTGTTGATTTTGGCGTGTCCACTAGGTGGTTCTGGGGAGTGGATCAGCTGGTTCCGGCATACTCGGCAGGTGGTACTGGCGTGTCCAGAACATGGTTCTGGCAAGTCTGAGAGGTGGTTCCTGCACGCCCCACAGGTGATTCCGGAGCGTCCGCCAAGTGTTTCTGGCGTACCCGGCAGGTGATTTTGGCATGTCCGAGAGGTGTTTCTTGCGAGTCGAGCAGGTGGCTCAGGCATGCTCAGCTGGTGCTTCCGGCGTCTCTGGCACGTGGTTCTGGTGTGTCTGAGAGCTGGTTCTGGCATGTCCGGCAGATGATTCCGGAGTGTCCACCAAGTGGTTCTGGTATACCTGGCAGGTGATTTTGGCTTGTCCAGCGGGTGGTTTTGGCGAGTCGACCAGGTGGTTCTGGCATGCTCGGCAGGTGCTTCCGGTGTCATTTGCATGTGGTTCCGGCATGTCTGAGAGGTGGTTCCGCCATGCCCGACAGGTGATTCCGGAGTGTTCGCTAAGTGGTTCTGGCGTAGCCGGCAGGTGATTTTGCATGTCCGGCAATGATTCCGGCGAGTCGAGCCGGTGGTTCCGGCATGTCCGGCAGGTGGTTCCGGCATGCCCGGCACGTGATTCCGGAGTGTCCGGCATGTGGTTCTGGCACCTCTGAGAGGTGCTTCCGGCATGCCCGGCAGGTGATACCGGAGTGTCCAGCATTTGGTTCTGGCACCTGTGAGAGGTGGTTCCGGAATGCCCGGCATGTGATTCCGGAGTGTCTGCCGAGTGGTTCTGGCGTAGCCGGCAGGTGGTTTTTGCGAGTCGAGCAGGTGGTTCTGGCGTGCTCGGCAGGTGCTTCCAGTGTCATTGCCATGTGGTTCCGGAATGTCTGAGAGGTGGTTCCGCCATGCCCGGCAGGTGATTCCGGAGTGTTCCCCAAGTGGTTCTGGTGTAGCCGTCAGGTTATTTTGCATGTCCGGCAATGGTTCTGGCGAGTCGAGCCGGTGGTTCCGGCATGTCCGGCAGGTGATTCCCGCATGTACAGCAGGTGGTTCCGGCATGCCCTGCAGGTGGTTCCGGAGTGTCCGGCATGTGGTTCTGGCACCTCAGAGATGTGGTTCCGGAATGCCTGGCATGTTATTCCAGAGTGTCCGGCATTTGGTTCTGGCACCTCTGAGAGGTGGTTCCGGAATGCCAGGCATGTGAGTCCGGAGTGTCTGCCGAGTGGTTCTGGCGTAGCCGTCAGTTGATTTTGGCGTGTCCACTAGGTGGTTCTGGGGAGTGGATCAGCTGGTTCCGGCATACTCGGCAGGTGGTCCCGGCGTGTCCGGAACATGGTTCTGGCAAGTCTGAGAGGTGGTTCCGACATCTCCGACAGGTGATTCTGGAGTGTTCGCCAAGTGGTTCTGGCGTAGCTGGCAGGTCATTCTGCATGTCCGGCCGTGGTTCCGGCGAGTCGAGCCGGTGGTTCCGGCGTGTCCAGAAGGTGTTTCCGGTCTGTCCGGCAGGTGGTTCTGGCGTGTCCGGCACGAGGTTCTGGCACGTCTGAGAGTTGGTTCCGGCATGCCCGACAGGTGATGCCAGAGTGTCAGCAACGTGGTTCTGGCGTACCCGGCAGGTGATTTTGGCGTGTCTGGCAGGTGTCTCTGGCAAGTTGATCATTTGGCTCAGAAATGATCAGCAGGTGCTTCTGGCGTGTCTGGCACGTGGTTCTGGTGTGTGTGAGAGCTGGTTCTGGCATGTCCGGCAGATGATTCCGGAGTGTCCACCAAGTGGTTGTGGCATACACGGCAGGTGATTTTAGCGTGTCAGGTAGGTGGTTCCAGCGAGTCGAGTAGGTGGTTCCGGCGTGCCCGGCAGGTGGTTCAGGCGGGTCTGGCAGGTGGTTTCGGTCTGTTCGGGGTGTGCTTCCGGAATCTCAGGCACATGGTTCTCGCACGTCTGAGAGGTGGTTCCGGCCGGCCCGACAGGTGTTTCCGGAGTGTCCGCCAAGTGGTTCCGGCGTAGCTGAAAGGTGATGTTCGCGTGACGGGCAGGTGGTTCCAGCCAGCCCGGCAGGTGATTCCGGAGTGTCTGCCACATGGTTCTGGCGTAGCCGACATGTGATTTTGACGTGTCCAGCAGGTGGTTCTGGGGAGTGGATCAGCTGATTCCGGCATACTCGGCAGGTGGTACCGGCGTGTCCACAACATGGTTCTGGCAAGTCTGAGAGGTGGTTCCGGCACGCCCGACAGGTGATTCCGGAGCGTCCGCCAAGTGTTTCTGGCGTACCCGGCAGGTGATTTTCGCCTGTCCGACAGGTGTATCTTGCGAGTCGAGCAGGTGGCTGAGGCATGCTCAGCTGGTGCTTCCGGCGTCTCTGGCACGTGGTTCTGGTGTGTCTGAGAGCTGGTTCTGGCATCTCCGGCAGATGATTCCGGAGTGTCCACCAAGTGGTTCTTGTATACCTGGCAGGTGATTTTGGCGTGTCAGGAAGTTGGTTCCGGCTAGTTGAGCAGGTGGATCAGGCGTGCTCGCCAGGGGGTTCAGGCGGTTCTGGAAGGTGGTTTCGGTCTGTTCGGGGAGTGGTTCCGGCATCTCAGGCTCATGGTTCTGGCACGTCTGAGAGGTGGTTCCGGCCGGCCCGACAGGTGTTTCCATGGTGTCCGCCAAGTGGTTCTGGCATAGCTGGCAGGTGATGTGGGTGTGACCGGCAGGTGGTTCCAGCCAGCCCGGCAGGTGATTCCGAAGAGTTCACCAAATGGTTGTGGCGAGCCGGCAGGTGATTTTGGCGTGTCCAGCAGGTGGTTTTGGTGAGTCGAGCAGGTGGTTCTGGCGTGGCGGCAGGTGCTTCCGGTGTCATTGGCATGTGCTTCCGGCATGTCTGAGAGGTGGTTCCGGCATGCCCGGCAGGTGGTTCCGGAGAGTCTGCCGAGTGGTTCTGGAGCCAGCCCGGCAGGTGATTCCGAAGAGTTCACCAAATGTTTGTGGCGTAGGCAGCAGGTTATTTTGGCGTGTCAGGAAGAGGGTTCCGGCTAGTTGAGCAGGTGGATCAGGCGTGCTCGCCAGGGGGTTCAGGCGGGTGTGGCAGGTGGTTTCGGTCTGTTCGGGGAGTGGTTCCAGCTTCTTAGGCACATGGTTCTGGCACGTCTGAGAGGTGGTTCCGGCCGGCCGGAGAGGTGTTTCCGGAGTGTCCGCCAAGTGGTTCCGGCGTAGCTGAAATGTGATGTTGGCGTGACTGGCAGGTGGTTCCAGCAAGCCCGGCAGGTGATTCCGGAGTGTCTGCCGTGTGGTTCTGGCGTAGCCGGAAGTTGACTTTGGCGTGTCCAGCATGTGGTTCCGGCGAGCTCGGCAGGTGGTACCAGCATGTCCGGAACATGGTTCTGGCACGTCTGAGAGATGGTTCCGTCATGCCCGGCAGGTGATTCCGGAGTGTCCGGCATGTGGTTCTGGCACCTCTGAGAGGTGGTTCCGGCATGCCCGGCAGGTGATTCCGGAGTGTCCAGCATGTGGTTCTGGCACCTCTGAGAGGTGGTTCCGGCATGCCCGGCAGGTGATTCCAGAGTGTCCAGCATGTGGTTCTGGCACATCTGAGAGGTGGTTCCGGCATGCCCGGCAGGTGATAACGGAGTGTCCGCAGAGTGGTTCTGGAGTAGCCGGCAGGTGATTCTGGCGTATCCAGCAGGTGGTTCTGGGGAGTGGGTCAAGTGGTTCCGGCATACTCGGCAGGTGGTACCGGCGTGTCCGGAACATGGTTCTGGCAAGTCTGAGAGGTGGTTCCGGCATGCCCGACGGGTGATTCCGGAGTGTTCGCCACGTGGTTCTGGCGTAGCCGGCAGGTCATTTTGCATGTCTGGCGGTGGTTGCGGCGAGTCGAGCCGGTGGTTGCGGCGTATCCAGCAGGTGTTTCCAGTCTGTCCGGCAGGTGGTTCTGGCGTGACCGGCACGAGGTTCTGGCACGTCTGAGAGTTGGTTCCGGCATGCCCGACAGGTGATTCCGGAGTGTCCGCCACGTTGTTCTGGCGTACCCGGCAGGTGATTTTGGCATGTCTGGCAGGTGTTTCTTGCAAGTCGAGCATTTGGCTCAGGCATGCTCAGCAGGTGCTTCAGGCGTGTCTGGCACGTGGTTCTGGTGTGTCTGAGAGCTGCTTCAGGCATGTCTGGCAGATGATTCCGGAGTGTCCACCAAGTGGTTGTGGCATACCCGGAAGGTGATTTTAGCGTGTCAGGTAGGTGGTTCCGGCGAGTCGAGTAGGTGGTTCCGGCGTGCACGGCAGGTGGTTCAGGCGGGTCTGGCAGGTGGTTTCGGTCTGTTCGGGGTGTGGTTCCGGCATCTCAGGCACATGGTTCTGGCACGTCTGAGAGGTGGTTCCGGCCGGCCCAACAGGTGTTTCCATGTTGTCCGCCAAGTGGTTCTGGCATAGCTGGCAAGTGGTGTTGCCGTGTCCGGCAGGTGATTCCAGCCAACCCGGAAGGTGATTCCGAAGATTTCACCAAATGGTTGTGGCGTGGCCGGCAGGTGATTTTGGCGTGTCCAGCAGGTGCTTTTGGCGAGTCGAGCAGGTGGTTCTGGCGTGCTCGGCAGGTGCTTCCGGTGTCATTGGCATGTGGTTCCGGCATGTCTGAGAGGTGGTTCCGCCATGCCCGGCAGGTGATTCCGGAGTGTTCGCCAAGTGGTTCTGGCGTAGCCGGCAGGTGATTTTGCATGTCCGGCAATGGTTCAGGCGAGTCGAGCCGGTGGTTCCGACATGTCCGGCAGGTGGTTCCGGCATGCCCGGCAGGTGATTCCGGAGTGTCCGGCATGTGGTTCTGGCACCTCTGAGAGGTGGTTCCGCAATGCCTGGCATGTGATTCCCGAGTGTCTGCCGAGTGGTTCTGGCGTAGCCGGCAGGTGATTTTGGCGTGTCCAGCAGGTGGTTCCGGCGAGCTCGGCAGGTGGTTCCGGCATGTCTGGAACATGGTTCTGGCAAGTCTGAGAGATGGTTCCGGCATGCCCGGCAGCTCATTCCGGAGTGTCCAGCATGTGGTTCTTTCACCTCTGAGAGGTGGGTCCGGAATGCCTGGCCTGTGATTCCGGAGTGTCTGCCGAGTGGTTCTGGCGTAGCCGGCAGTTGATTTTGGCGTGTCCACTAGGTTGTTCTGGGGAGTGGATCAGCTGGTTCCGGCATACTCGGCAGGTGGTACCGGCGTGTCCAGAACATGGTTCTGGCAAGTCTGAGAGGTGGTTCCGGCACGCCCGACAGGTGATTCCGGAGCGTCCGCCAAGTGTTTCTGGCGTACCCTGCAGGTGAATTTGGCATGTCCGACAGGTGTATCTTGCGAGTCGAGCAGGTGGCTCAGGCATGCTCAGCTGGTGCTTCCTGCATCTCTGGCACGTGGTTCTGGTGTGTCTGAGAGCTGGTTCTGGCATGTCCGGCAGATGATTCCGGAGTGTCCACCAAGTGGTTCTGGTAGACCTGGCAGGTGATTTTGGCGTGTCAGGAAGTTGGTTCCGGCTAGTTGAGCAGGTAGATCAGGCGTGCTCGCCAGTGGGTTCAGGCGGGTCTGGCAGGTGGTTTCGGTCTGTTCGGGGAGTGGTTCCGGCATCTCAGGCTCATGGTTCTGGCACGTCTGAGAGGTGGTTCTGGCCTGCCCGACAAGTGTTTCCATGGTGTCTGCCAACTGGTTCTGGCATAGCTGGCAGGTGATGTTGGCGTGACCGGCAGGTGGTTCCAGCAAGCCCGGCAGGTGATTCCGAAGAGTTCACCAAATGGTTGTGGCGTAGCCGGCAGGTGATTTTGGCGAGTCCAGCAGGTGGTTTTCGCGAGTCGAGAAGGTGGTTCTGGCGTGCTCGGCAGGTGCTTCCGGTGTCATTGGCATGTGGTTCCGGCATGTCTGAGAGGTGGTTCCGGCATGCCCGGCAGGTGGTTCTGGAGTGTCTGCCGAGTGGTTCTGGAGCCAGGCCGGCAGGTGATTCCCAAGAGTTCACCAAATGGTTGTGGCGTAGCCGGCAGGTGATTTTGGCGTGTCAGGAAGTTGGTTCCGGCTAGTTGAGCAGGTGGATCAGGCGTGCTCGCCAGGGGGTTCAGGCGCGTCTGGCAGGTGGTTTCGGTCTGTTCGGGGAGTGGTTCCGGCATCTCAGGCACATCGTTCTGGCACGTCTGAGAGATGGTTCCGTCATGCCCGGCAGGTGATTCCGGAGTGTCCGGCATGTGGTTCTGGAGTAGCCGGCAGGTGATTTTGCATGTCCGGCAATGGTTCCGGCGAGTAGAGCCGGTGGTTCCGGCATGTCTGGCAGGTGGTTCCGGCATGCCCGGCAGGTGATTCCGGAGTGTCCGGCATGTGGTTCTGGCACCTCTGAGAGGTGGTTCCGGCATGCCCGGCAGGTGATACCGGAGTGTCCGCAGAGTGGTTCTGGAGTAGCCGGCAGGTGATTCTGGCGTATCCAGCAGGTGGTTCTGGGGAGTGGATCAAGTGGTTCCGGCATACTCGGCAGGTGGTACCGGCGTGTCCGGAACATGGTTCTGGCAAGTCTGAGAGGTGGTTCCGGCATGCCCGACAGGTGATTCCGGAGTGTTCGCCAAGTGGTTCTGGCGTAGCCGGCAGGTCATTTTGCATGTCCGGCGGTGGTTGCGGCGAGTCGAGCCGGTGGTTGCGGCGTATCCAGCAGGTGTTTCCTGTCTGTCCGGCAGGTGGTTCTGGCGTGACCGGGACGAGGTTCTGGCACTTCTGAGAGTTGGTTCCGGCATGCCCGGCAGGTGATTCCGGAGTGTCTGGCATGTGGTTCTGGCACCTCTGAGAGGTGGTTCCGGCATGCCCGGCAGGTGGTTCCGGCATGCCCGGCAGGTGATTCCGGAGTGTCCGGCATGTGGTTCTGGCACCTCTGAGAGGTGGTTCCGGCATGCCCGGCAGGTGATTCCGGAGTGTCTGGCATGTGGTTCTGGCACCTCTGAGAGGTGGTTCCGGCATGCCCGGCAGGTGGTTCCCGCATGCCCGGCAGGTGATTCCGGAGTGTCCGGCATGTGGTTCTGGCACCTCTGAGAGGTGGTTCCGGCATGCCCAGCATGTGATACCGGAGTGTTCGCCAAGTGGTTCTGGCGTAGCCGGCAGGTGATTTTGCATGTCCGGCAATGGTTCCGGCGAGTCGAGACGGTGGTTCCTGCATGTCCGGCAGGTGGTTCCGGAATGCCCGGCAGGTGATTCCGGTGTGTCCGGCATGTGGTTCTGGCACCTCTGAGAGGTGGTTCCGGCATGCCCGGCAGGTGATACCGGAGTGTCCGGCATTTGGTTCTCACACCTCTGAGAGGTGGTTCCGGAATGCCTGGCATGTGATTCCCAAGTGTCTGCCGAGTGGTTCTGGCGTAGCCGGCAGGTGATTTTGGCGTGTCCACCAGGTGGTTCCGGCGAGCTCGGCAGGTGGTTCCGGCATGTCCGGAACATGGTTCTGGCAAGTCTGAGAGATGGTTCCGGCATGCCCGGCAGGTGATTCCGGAGTGTCCGGCATGTGGTTCTGGCACCTCTGTGAGGTGGTTCCGGCATGCCCAGCAGTTGGTTGCGGAGTGTCTGCCGAGCGGTTCTGGAGTAGCCGGCAGGTGATTCTGGCGTATCCAGCAGGTGGTTCTGGGGAGTGGATCAGGTGGTTCCAGCATACTCGGCAGGTGGTACCGGCGTGTCCGGAACATGGTTCTGGCAAGTCTGAGAGGTGGTTCCGGCATGCCCGACGGGTGATTCCGG
Organism: Equus caballus; assembly: GCF_041296265.1. Classification (NCBI taxonomy): domain Eukaryota; kingdom Metazoa; phylum Chordata; class Mammalia; order Perissodactyla; family Equidae; genus Equus; species Equus caballus. The sequence goes on along the minus strand of NC_091706.1, from coordinate 7,428,315 downwards.
AGTGTTCGCCAAGTGGTTCTGGCGTAGCCGGCAGGTCATTTTGCATGTCCGGCGGTGGTTCCGGCGAGTCAAGCCGGTGGTTCCGGCGTATCCAGCAGTTGTTTCCGGTCTGTCCGGCAGGTGGTTCTGGCGTGACCGGCACGAGGTTCTGGCACGTCTGAGAGTTGGTTCCGGCATGCCCGACAGGTGATTCTGGAGTGTCCGCCACGTGGTTCTGGCGTACCCGGCAGGTTATTTTGGCGTGTCTGGCAGGTTTTTCTTGCAAGTCGAGCATTTGGCTCAGGCATGCTCAGCAGGTGCTTCCGGCGTGTCTGGCACGTGTTTCTGGTGTGTCTGAGAGCTGGTTCTGGCATGTCCGGCAGATGATTCCTTAGTGTCCACCAAGTGGTTGTGGCATACCCGGCAGGTGATTTTAGCGTGTCAGGTGGTGGTTCGGCGAGTCCAGTAGGTGGTTCTGGCGTGCTCGGCAGGTGGTTCAGGCGTGTCCGGCAGGTGGTTCCAGCAAGCCTGGCAGGTGATTCCGAAGAGTTCAACAAATGGGTGTGGCGTAGCCGGCAGGTGATTTTGGCGTGTCCAGCAGGTGGTTCCGGCGAGCTCGGCAGGTGGTACCAGCGTGTCCAGAACATGTTTCTGGCAAGTCTGAGAGGTGGTTCCGGCACGCCCGACAGGTGATTCCGGAGCGTCCGACAAGTGTTTCTGGCGTACCCGGCAGGTGATTTTCGCTTGTCCGACAGGTGTATCTTGTTAGTCGAGCAGGTGGCTCAGGCATGCTCAGCTGGTGCTTCCGTCGTCTCTGGCACGTGGTTCTGGTGTGTCTGAGAGCTGGTTCTGGCATGTCCGGCAGATGATTCCGGAGTGTCCACCAAGTGGTTCTGGTAGACCTGGCAGGTGATTTTGGCGTGTCAGGAAGGTGGTTCCGGCTAGTTGAGCAGGTGGATCAGGCGTGCTCGCCAGTGGGTTCAGGCGGGTCTGGCAGGTGGTTTCGGTCTGTTCGGGGAGTGGTTCCGGCATCTCAGGCTCATGGTTCTGTCAAGTCTGAGAGGTGGTTCCGGCCGGCTCGACAGGTGTTTCCATGGTGTCCGCCAAGTTGTTCTGGCATAGCTGGCAGGTGATGTTGGCGTGACCAGCAGGTGGTTCCAGCAAGCCCGGCAGGTGATTCCGAAGAGTTCACCAAATGGGTGTGGCGTAGCCGGCAGGTGATTTTGGCGTGTCCAGCAGGTGGTTCCGGCGAGCTCGGCAGGTGGTACCAGCGTGTCCGGAACATGGTTCTGGCAAGTCTGAGAGATGGTTCCGGCATGCCAGTCAGGTGATTCTGGAGTGTCCGGCATGTGGTTGTGGCACCTCTGAGAGGTGGTTCCGGCATGCCCGGCAGGTGATTCCGGAGTGTCTGGCATGTGGTTCTGGCACCTCTGAGAGGTGGTTCCGGCATGCCCGGCAGGTGGTTCCGGCATGCCCGGCAGGTGATTCCGGAGTGTCCGGCATGTGGTTCTGGCACCTCTGAGAGGTGGTTCCGGCATGCCCAGCATGTGATACCGGAGTGTTCGCCAAGTGGTTCTGGCGTAGCCGGCAGGTGATTTTGCATGTCCGGCAATGGTTCCGGCGAGTCGAGACGGTGGTTCCTGCATGTCCGGCAGGTGGTTCCGGAATGCCCGGCAGGTGATTCCGGTGTGTCCGGCATGTGGTTCTGGCACCTCTGAGAGGTGGTTCCGGCATGCCCGGCAGGTGATACCGGAGTGTCCGGCATTTGGTTCTCACACCTCTGAGAGGTGGTTCCGGAATGCCTGGCATGTGATTCCCAAGTGTCTGCCGAGTGGTTCTGGCGTAGCCGGCAGGTGATTTTGGCGTGTCCACCAGGTGGTTCCGGCGAGCTCGGCAGGTGGTTCCGGCATGTCCGGAACATGGTTCTGGCAAGTCTGAGAGATGGTTCCGGCATGCCCGGCAGGTGATTCCGGAGTGTCCGGCATGTGGTTCTGGCACCTCTGTGAGGTGGTTCCGGCATGCCCAGCAGTTGGTTGCGGAGTGTCTGCCGAGCGGTTCTGGAGTAGCCGGCAGGTGATTCTGGCGTATCCAGCAGGTGGTTCTGGGGAGTGGATCAGGTGGTTCCAGCATACTCGGCAGGTGGTACCGGCGTGTCCGGAACATGGTTCTGGCAAGTCTGAGAGGTGGTTCCGGCATGCCCGACGGGTGATTCCGGAGTGTTCGCCAAGTGGTTCTGGCGTAGCCGGCAGGTCATTTTGCATGTCCGGCGGTGGTTCCGGCGAGTCAAGCCGGTGGTTCCGGCGTATCCAGCAGTTGTTTCCGGTCTGTCCGGCAGGTGGTTCTGGCGTGACCGGCACGAGGTTCTGGCACGTCTGAGAGTTGGTTCCGGCATGCCCGACAGGTGATTCTGGAGTGTCCGCCACGTGGTTCTGGCGTACCCGGCAGGTTATTTTGGCGTGTCTGGCAGGTTTTTCTTGCAAGTCGAGCATTTGGCTCAGGCATGCTCAGCAGGTGCTTCCGGCGTGTCTGGCACGTGTTTCTGGTGTGTCTGAGAGCTGGTTCTGGCATGTCCGGCAGATGATTCCTTAGTGTCCACCAAGTGGTTGTGGCATACCCGGCAGGTGATTTTAGCGTGTCAGGTAGGTGGTTCGGCGAGTCCAGTAGGTGGTTCTGGCGTGCTCGGCAGGTGGTTCAGGCGTGTCCGGCAGGTGGTTCCGGCATGCCCGGCAGGTGATACCGGAGTCTCCTGCATTTGGTTCTGGCACCTCTGAGAGTTGGTTCCGGAATGCCTGGCATGTGTTTCCGGAGTGTCTGCCGAGTGGTTCTGGCGTAGCCGGCAGGTGATTTTGGCTTGTCCAGCAGGTGGTTTTGGTGAGTCGATCAGGTGGTTCTGGCGTGCTCGGCAGGTGCTTCCGGTGTCATTGGCATCTGGTTCCGGCATGTCTGAGAGGTGGTTCCGCCATGCCCGGCAGGTGATTCCGGAGTGTTCGCCAAGTGGTTCTGGCGTAGCCGGCAGGTGATTTTGACGTGTCAGGAAGGTGGTTCCGGCTAGTTGAGCAGGTGGATCAGGCGTGCTCGCCAGTGGGTTCAGGCGGGTCTGGCAGGTGGTTTCGGTCTGTTCGGGGTGTGGTTCCGGCATCTCAGGCACATGGTTCTGGCACGTCTGATAGGTGGTTCCGGCCGGCCCGACAGGTGTTTCCATGGTGTCCGCCAAGTGGTTCTGGCATAGCTGGCAGGTGATGTTGGCGTGACCGGCAGGTGGTTCCAGCCAGCCCGGCAGGTGATTCCGAAGTGTTCACCAAATGGTTGTGGCGTAGCCGGAAGGTGATTTTGGCGTGTGCAGCAGGTGGTTTTGGCGAGTCGAGCAGGTGGTTGTGGCGTGCTCGGCAGGTGCTTCCGGTGTCATTGGCATGCGGTTCCGGCATGTCTGAGAGGTGGTTCCGCCATGCCCGGCAGGTGATTCCGGAGTGATCCCCAAGTGGTTCTGGCATAGCCGGCAGGTGATTTTGCAGGTCCGGCTATGGTTCCGGCGAGTCGAGCCTGTGGTTCCGGCATGTCCGGCAGGTGGTTCCGGCATGCCCGGAAGGTGATTCCGGAGTGTCCGGCATGTGGTTCTGGCACCTCTGAGAGGTGGTTACGGCATGCCAGGCACGTGATACCGGAGTGTTCGCCAAGTGGTTCTGCCGTAGCCGGCAGGTTATTTTGCATGTACGGCAATGGTTCCGGCGAGTCGAGCAGGTGGTTCCGGCATGTCCGGCAGGTGGTTCCGGCATGTCCAGCACGTGGTTCCAGCATGCCCGGCAGGTGATTCCGGAGTGTCTGGCATGTGGTTCTGGCACCTCTGAGAGGTGGTTCCGGCATGCCCGGCAGGTGATACCGGAGTCTCCGGCATTTGGTTCTGGCACCTCTGAGAGGTGGTTCCGGAATGCCTGGCCTGTGATTCCTGAGTGTCTGCCGAGTGGTTCTGGCGTAGCCGGCAGTTGATTTTGGCGTGTCCACTAGCTGGTTCTGGGGAGTGGATCAGCTGCTTCCGGCATACTCGGCAGGTGGTACCGGCGTGTCCAGAACATGGTTCTGGCAAGTCTGAGAGGTGGTTCCAGCATGCCCGGCAGGTGGATGCGGAGTGTCTGCCGAGTGGTTCTGACGTAGCCGGCAGGTGATTCTGTCGTGTCCAGCAGGTGGTTCTGGGGAGTGGATCAGGTGGTTCCGGCATACTCGGCAGGTGGTACCGGCGTGTCCGGAACATGGTTCTGGCAAGTCGGAGAGGTGGTTCCGGCATGCCCGAGAGGTGATTCCGGAGTGTTTGTCAAGTGGTTCTGGCGTAGCCGGCAGGTCATTTTGCATGTCCGGCGGTGGTTCCGGCGAGTCGAGCCTGTGGTTCCGGCGTAGCCGGCAGTTGATTTTGGCGTGTCCACTAGGTGGTTCTGGGTAGTGGAGCAGCTGGTTCCGGCACGCCCGACAGGTGATTCCGGAGCGTCCGCCAAGTGTTTCTGGCGTACCCGGCAGGTGATTTTCGCCTGTCCGACAGGTGCATCTTGCGAGTCGAGCAGGTGGCTGAGGCATGCTCAGCTGGTGCTTCCGGCGTCTCCGGCACGTGGTTCTGGTGTGTCTGAGAGCTGGTTCTGGCATCTCCGGCAGATGATTCTGGAGTGTCCACCAAGTGGTTCTGGTAGACCTGGCAGGTGATTTTGGCGTGTCAGGAAGTTGGTTCCGGCTAGTTGAGCAGGTGGATCAGGCGTGCTCGCCAGGGGGTTCAGGCGGGTCTGGCAGGTGGTTTCGGTCTGCTCTGGGAGTGGTTCCGGCATCTCAGGCTCATGGTTCTGGCATGTCTGAGAGGTGGTTCCGGCCGGCCCGACAGGTGTTTCCATGGCGTGCGCCAAGTGGTTCTAGCATAGCTGGCAGGTGATGTTGGCGTGACCGGCAGGTGGTTCCAGCAAGCCCGGCAGGTGATTCCGAAGATTTCACCAAATGGCTGTGGCGTAGCCGGCAGGTGGTTTTGGCGTGTCCAGCAGGTGGTTTTGGCGAGTCGAGCAGGTGGTTCTGGCGTGCTCGGCATGTGCTTCCGGTGTCATTGGCATGTGGTTCCGGCACGTCTGAGAGTTGGTTCCGGCATGCCCGACAGGTGATTCCGGAGTGTCCGGCATGTGGTTCTGGCACCTCTGAGAGGTGGTTCCGGCATGCCCGGCAGGTGATTCCGGAGTGTCCGGCATGTGGTTCTGGCACCTCTGAGAGGTGGTTCCGGCATGCCCGGCAGGTGGTTACGGAGTGTCTGCCGAGTGGTTCTGGCGTAGCCGGCAGGTGATTTTGGCGTGTCCAGCAGGTGGTTTTGGCGAGTCGAGCAGGTGGTTCTGGCGTGCTCGGCATGTGCTTCCGGTGTCATTGGCATGTGGTTCCAGCATGTCTGAGAGGTGGTTCCGACATGCCCGGCAGGTGGTTCCGGAGAGTCTGCCGAGTGGTTCTGGAGCCAGCCCGGCAGGTGCTTCCGAAGAGTTCACCAAATGGTTGTGGCGTAGCCGGCAGGTTATTTTGGCGTGTCAGGAAGGTGGTTCCGGCTAGTTGAGCAGGTGGATCAGGCATGCTCGCCAGTGGGTTCAGGCGGGTCTGGCAGGTGGTTTCGGTTTGTTCGGGGAGTGGTTCCGGGATCTCAGGCACATGGTTCTGGCACGTCTGAGAGGTGGTTCCTGCCGGCCAGAGAGGTGTTTCCGGAGTGTCCGCCAAGTGGTTCTGGGGTAGCTGAAAGGTGATGTTGGCGTGACCGGCAGGTGGTTCCAGCCAGCCCGGCAGGTGATTCCGGAGTGTCTGCCGTGTGGTTCTGCCGTAGCTGGCAGGTGATTTTGGCGTGTCCAGCAGGTGGTTCCGGCGAGCTCGGCCGGTGGTAAAAGCGTGTCCGGAACATGGTTCTGGCACGTCTGAGAGATGGTTCCGGCATGCCCGGCAGGTGATTCGGGAGTGTCCGGCATGTGGTTCTGGCACCTCTGAGAGGTGGTTCTGGCATGCCCCGCAGGTGATTCCGCAGTGTCCGGCATGTGGTTCTGGCACCTCTGAGAGGTGGTTCCAGCATGCCCCGCAGGTGATTCCGGAGTGTCCGGCATGTGGTTCTGGCACCTCTGAGAGGTGTTTCCGGAATGCCCGGCAGGTGGTTCCGGAGTGTCTGCCGAGTGGTTCTGGCGTAGACGGCAGGTGATTCTGGCGTGTCCACTAGGTGGTTCTGGGGAGTGGATCAGCTGGTTCCGGCATACTCGGCAGGTGGTACCGGCGTGTCCGGAACATGGTTCTGGCAAGTCTGAGAGGTGGTTCCGGCATGCCCGACGGGTGATTCCGGAGTGTTCACCAAGTGGTTCTGGCGTAGCCGGCAGGTCATTTTGCATGTCCGGCGGTGGTTCCGGCGAGTCAAGCCGGTGGTTCCGGCGTATCCAGCAGTTGTTTCCGGTCTGTCCGGCAGGTGGTTCTGGCGTGACCGGCACGAGGTTGTGGCACGTCTGAGAGTTGGTTCCGGCATGCCCGACAGGTGATTCTGGAGTGTCCGCCACGTGGTTCTGGCGTACCCGGCAGGTTATTTTGGCGTGTCTGGCAGGTTTTTCTTGCAAGTCGAGCATTTGGCTCAGGCATGCTCAGCAGGTGCTTCCGGCGTTTCTGGCACGTGTTTCTGGTGTGTCTGAGAGCTGGTTCTGGCATGTCCGGCAGATGATTCCTTAGTGTCCACCAAGTGGTTGTGGCATACCCGGCAGGTGATTTTAGCGTGTCAGGTAGGTGGTTCGGCGAGTCCAGTAGGTGGTTCTGGCGTGCTCGGCAGGTGGTTCAGGCGTGTCCGGCAGGTGGTTCCGGCATGCCCGGCAGGTGATATCGGAGTCTCCTGCATTTGGTTCTGGCACCTCTGAGAGTTGGTTCCGGAATGCCTGGCATGTGTTTCCGGAGTGTCTGCCGAGTGGTTCTGGCGTAGCCGGCAGGTGATTTTGGCTTGTCCAGCAGGTGGTTTTGGTGAGTCGATCAGGTGGTTCTGGCGTGCTCGGCAGGTGCTTCCGGTGTCATTGGCATCTGGTTCCGGCATGTCTGAGAGGTGGTTCCGCCATGCCCGGCAGGTGATTCCGGAGTGTTCGCCAAGTGGTTCTGGCGTAGCCGGCAGGTGATTTTGACGTGTCAGGAAGGTGGTTCCGGCTAGTTGAGCAGGTGGATCAGGCGTGCTCGCCAGTGGGTTCAGGCGGGTCTGGCAGGTGGTTTCGGTCTGTTCGGGGTGTGGTTCCGGCATCTCAGGCACATGGTTCTGGCACGTCTGATAGGTGGTTCCGGCCGGCCCGACAGGTGTTTCCATGGTGTCCGCCAAGTGGTTCTGGCATAGCTGGCAGGTGATGTTGGCGTGACCGGCAGGTGGTTCCAGCCAGCCCGGCAGGTGATTCCGAAGTGTTCACCAAATGGTTGTGGCGTAGCCGGAAGGTGATTTTGGCGTGTGCAGCAGGTGGTTTTGGCGAGTCGAGCAGGTGGTTGTGGCGTGCTCGGCAGGTGCTTCCGGTGTCATTGGCATGCGGTTCCGGCATGTCTGAGAGGTGGTTCTGCCATGCCCGGCAGGTGATTCCGGAGTGATCCCCAAGTGGTTCTGGCATAGCCGGCAGGTGATTTTGCAGGTCCGGCTATGGTTCCGGCGAGTCGAGCCTGTGGTTCCGGCATGTCCGGCAGGTGGTTCCGGCATGCCCGGAAGGTGATTCCGGAGTGTCCGGCATGTGGTTCTGGCACCTCTGAGAGGTGGTTACGGCATGCCAGGCACGTGATACCGGAGTGTTCGCCAAGTGGTTCTGCCGTAGCCGGCAGGTTATTTTGCATGTACGGCAATGGTTCCGGCGAGTCGAGCAGGTGGTTCCGGCATGTCCGGCAGGTGGTTCCGGCATGTCCAGCACGTGGTTCCAGCATGCCCGGCAGGTGATTCCGGAGTGTCCGGCATGTGGTTCTGGCACCTCTGAGAGGTGGTTCCGGCATGCCCGGCAGGTGATACCGGAGTCTCCGGCATTTGGTTCTGGCACCTCTGAGAGGTGGTTCCGGAATGCCTGGCCTGTGATTCCTGAGTGTCTGCCGAGTGGTTCTGGCGTAGCCGGCAGTTGATTTTGGCGTGTCCACTAGCTGGTTCTGGGGAGTGGATCAGCTGCTTCCGGCATACTCGGCAGGTGGTACCGGCGTGTCCAGAACATGGTTCTGGCAAGTCTGAGAGGTGGTTCCAGCATGCCCGGCAGGTGGATGCGGAGTGTCTGCCGAGTGGTTCTGACGTAGCCGGCAGGTGATTCTGTCGTGTCCAGCAGGTGGTTCTGGGGAGTGGATCAGGTGGTTCCGGCATACTCGGCAGGTGGTACCGGCGTGTCCGGAACATGGTTCTGGCAAGTCGGAGAGGTGGTTCCGGCATGCCCGAGAGGTGATTCCGGAGTGTTTGTCAAGTGGTTCTGGCGTAGCCGGCAGGTCATTTTGCATGTCCGGCGGTGGTTCCGGCGAGTCGAGCCTGTGGTTCCGGCGTAGCCGGCAGTTGATTTTGGCGTGTCCACTAGGTGGTTCTGGGTAGTGGAGCAGCTGGTTCCGGCACGCCCGACAGGTGATTCCGGAGCGTCCGACAAGTGTTTCTGGCGTACCCGGCAGGTGATTTTCGCCTGTCCGACAGGTGCATCTTGCGAGTCGAGCAGGTGGCTGAGGCATGCTCAGCTGGTGCTTCCGGCGTCTCCGGCACGTGGTTCTGGTGTGTCTGAGAGCTGGTTCTGGCATCTCCGGCAGATGATTCTGGAGTGTCCACCAAGTGGTTCTGGTAGACCTGGCAGGTGATTTTGGCGTGTCAGGAAGTTGGTTCCGGCTAGTTGAGCAGGTGGATCAGGCGTGCTCGCCAGGGGGTTCAGGCGGGTCTGGCAGGTGGTTTCGGTCTGCTCTGGGAGTGGTTCCGGCATCTCAGGCTCATGGTTCTGGCATGTCTGAGAGGTGGTTCCGGCCGGCCCGACAGGTGTTTCCATGGCGTGCGCCAAGTGGTTCTAGCATAGCTGGCAGGTGATGTTGGCGTGACCGGCAGGTGGTTCCAGCAAGCCCGGCAGGTGATTCCGAAGATTTCACCAAATGGCTGTGGCGTAGCCGGCAGGTGGTTTTGGCGTGTCCAGCAGGTGGTTTTGGCGAGTCGAGCAGGTGGTTCTGGCGTGCTCGGCATGTGCTTCCGGTGTCATTGGCATGTGGTTCCGGCACGTCTGAGAGTTGGTTCCGGCATGCCCGACAGGTGATTCCGGAGTGTCCGGCATGTGGTTCTGGCACCTCTGAGAGGTGGTTCCGGCATGCCCGGCAGGTGATTCCGGAGTGTCCGGCATGTGGTTCTGGCACCTCTGAGAGGTGGTTCCGGCATGCCCGGCAGGTGGTTCCGGAGTGTCTGCCGAGTGGTTCTGGCGTAGCCGGCAGGTGATTTTGGCGTGTCCAGCAGGTGGTTTTGGCGAGTCGAGCAGGTGGTTCTGGCGTGCTCGGCATGTGCTTCCGGTGTCATTGGCATGTGGTTCCAGCATGTCTGAGAGGTGGTTCCGACATGCCCGGCAGGTGGTTCCGGAGAGTCTGCCGAGTGGTTCTGGAGCCAGCCCGGCAGGTGCTTCCGAAGAGTTCACCAAATGGTTGTGGCGTAGCCGGCAGGTTATTTTGGCGTGTCAGGAAGGTGGTTCCGGCTAGTTGAGCAGGTGGATCAGGCATGCTCGCCAGTGGGTTCAGGCGGGTCTGGCAGGTGGTTTCGGTTTGTTCGGGGAGTGGTTCCGGGATCTCAGGCACATGGTTCTGGCACGTCTGAGAGGTGGTTCCTGCCGGCCAGAGAGGTGTTTCCGGAGTGTCCGCCAAGTGGTTCTGGGGTAGCTGAAAGGTGATGTTGGCGTGACCGGCAGGTGGTTCCAGCCAGCCCGGCAGGTGATTCCGGAGTGTCTGCCGTGTGGTTCTGCCGTAGCTGGCAGGTGATTTTGGCGTGTCCAGCAGGTGGTTCCGGCGAGCTCGGCCGGTGGTAAAAGCGTGTCCGGAACATGGTTCTGGCACGTCTGAGAGATGGTTCCGGCATGCCCGGCAGGTGATTCGGGAGTGTCCGGCATGTGGTTCTGGCACCTCTGAGAGGTGGTTCTGGCATGCCCCGCAGGTGATTCCGCAGTGTCCGGCATGTGGTTCTGGCACCTCTGAGAGGTGGTTCCAGCATGCCCCGCAGGTGATTCCGGAGTGTCCGGCATGTGGTTCTGGCACCTCTGAGAGGTGTTTCCGGAATGCCCGGCAGGTGGTTCCGGAGTGTCTGCCGAGTGGTTCTGGCGTAGACGGCAGGTGATTCTGGCGTGTCCACTAGGTGGTTCTGGGGAGTGGATCAGCTGGTTCCGGCATACTCGGCAGGTGGTACCGGCGTGTCCGGAACATGGTTCTGGCAAGTCTGAGAGGTGGTTCCGGCATGCCCGACGGGTGATTCCGGAGTGTTCGCCAAGTGGTTCTGGCGTAGCCGGCAGGTCATTTTGCATGTCCGGCGGTGGTTCCGGCGAGTCAAGCCGGTGGTTCCGGCGTATCCAGCAGTTGTTTCCGGTCTGTCCGGCAGGTGGTTCTGGCGTGACCGGCACGAGGTTCTGGCACGTCTGAGAGTTGGTTCCGGCATGCCCGACAGGTGATTCTGGAGTGTCCGCCACGTGGTTCTGGCGTACCCGGCAGGTTATTTTGGCGTGTCTGGCAGGTTTTTCTTGCAAGTCGAGCATTTGGCTCAGGCATGCTCAGCAGGTGCTTCCGGCGTGTCTGGCACGTGTTTCTGGTGTGTCTGAGAGCTGGTTCTGGCATGTCCGGCAGATGATTCCTTAGTGTCCACCAAGTGGTTGTGGCATACCCGGCAGGTGATTTTAGCGTGTCAGGTAGGTGGTTCGGCGAGTCCAGTAGGTGGTTCTGGCGTGCTCGGCAGGTGGTTCAGGCGTGTCCGGCAGGTGGTTCCGGCATGCCCGGCAGGTGATACCGGAGTCTCCTGCATTTGGTTCTGGCACCTCTGAGAGTTGGTTCCGGAATGCCTGGCATGTGTTTCCGGAGTGTCTGCCGAGTGGTTCTGGCGTAGCCGGCAGGTGATTTTGGCTTGTCCAGCAGGTGGTTTTGGTGAGTCGATCAGGTGGTTCTGGCGTGCTCGGCAGGTGCTTCCGGTGTCATTGGCATCTGGTTCCGGCATGTCTGAGAGGTGGTTCCGCCATGCCCGGCAGGTGATTCCGGAGTGTTCGCCAAGTGGTTCTGGCGTAGCCGGCAGGTGATTTTGACGTGTCAGGAAGGTGGTTCCGGCTAGTTGAGCAGGTGGATCAGGCGTGCTCGCCAGTGGGTTCAGGCGGGTCTGGCAGGTGGTTTCGGTCTGTTCGGGGTGTGGTTCCGGCATCTCAGGCACATGGTTCTGGCACGTCTGATAGGTGGTTCCGGCCGGCCCGACAGGTGTTTCCATGGTGTCCGCCAAGTGGTTCTGGCATAGCTGGCAGGTGATGTTGGCGTGACCGGCAGGTGGTTCCAGCCAGCCCGGCAGGTGATTCCGAAGTGTTCACCAAATGGTTGTGGCGTAGCCGGAAGGTGATTTTGGCGTGTGCAGCAGGTGGTTTTGGCGAGTCGAGCAGGTGGTTGTGGCGTGCTCGGCAGGTGCTTCCGGTGTCATTGGCATGCGGTTCCGGCATGTCTGAGAGGTGGTTCCGCCATGCCCGGCAGGTGATTCCGGAGTGATCCCCAAGTGGTTCTGGCATAGCCGGCAGGTGATTTTGCAGGTCCGGCTATGGTTCCGGCGAGTCGAGCCTGTGGTTCCGGCATGTCCGGCAGGTGGTTCCGGCATGCCCGGAAGGTGATTCCGGAGTGTCCGGCATGTGGTTCTGGCACCTCTGAGAGGTGGTTACGGCATGCCAGGCACGTGATACCGGAGTGTTCGCCAAGTGGTTCTGCCGTAGCCGGCAGGTTATTTTGCATGTACGGCAATGGTTCCGGCGAGTCGAGCAGGTGGTTCCGGCATGTCCGGCAGGTGGTTCCGGCATGTCCAGCACGTGGTTCCAGCATGCCCGGCAGGTGATTCCGGAGTGTCCGGCATGTGGTTCTGGCACCTCTGAGAGGTGGTTCCGGCATGCCCGGCAGGTGATACCGGAGTCTCCGGCATTTGGTTCTGGCACCTCTGAGAGGTGGTTCCGGAATGCCTGGCCTGTGATTCCTGAGTGTCTGCCGAGTGGTTCTGGCGTAGCCGGCAGTTGATTTTGGCGTGTCCACTAGCTGGTTCTGGGGAGTGGATCAGCTGCTTCCGGCATACTCGGCAGGTGGTACCGGCGTGTCCAGAACATGGTTCTGGCAAGTCTGAGAGGTGGTTCCAGCATGCCCGGCAGGTGGATGCGGAGTGTCTGCCGAGTGGTTCTGACGTAGCCGGCAGGTGATTCTGTCGTGTCCAGCAGGTGGTTCTGGGGAGTGGATCAGGTGGTTCCGGCATACTCGGCAGGTGGTACCGGCGTGTCCGGAACATGGTTCTGGCAAGTCGGAGAGGTGGTTCCGGCATGCCCGAGAGGTGATTCCGGAGTGTTTGTCAAGTGGTTCTGGCGTAGCCGGCAGGTCATTTTGCATGTCCGGCGGTGGTTCCGGCGAGTCGAGCCTGTGGTTCCGGCGTAGCCGGCAGTTGATTTTGGCGTGTCCACTAGGTGGTTCTGGGTAGTGGAGCAGCTGGTTCCGGCACGCCCGACAGGTGATTCCGGAGCGTCCGACAAGTGTTTCTGGCGTACCCGGCAGGTGACTTTGGCATGTCCGACAGGTGTTTCTTGCGAGTCGAGCAGGTGGCTCAGGCATGCTCAGCTGGTGCTTCCGTCGTCTCTGGCACGTGGTTCTGGTGAGTCTGAGAGCTGGTTCTGGCATGTCCGGCAGATGATTCCGTAGTGTCCACCAAGTGGTTCTGGTAGACCTGGCAGGTGATTTTGGCGTGTCAGGAAGGTGGTTCCGGCTAGTTGAGCAGGTGGATCAGGCGTGCTCGCCAGTGGGTTCAGGCGGGTCTGGCAGGTGGTTTCGGTCTGTTCGGGGAGTGGTTCCGGCATCTCAGGCTCATGGTTCTGTCAAGTCTGAGAGGTGGTTCCGGCCGGCTCGACAGGTGTTTCCATGGTGTCCGCCAAGTTGTTCTGGCATAGCTGGCAGGTGATGTTGGCGTGACCAGCAGGTGGTTCCAGCAAGCCCGGCAGGTGATTCCGAAGAGTTCACCAAATGGGTGTGGCGTAGCCGGCAGGTGATTTTGGCGTGTCCAGCAGGTGGTTCCGGCGAGCTCGGCAGGTGGTACCAGCGTGTCCGGAACATGGTTCTGGCAAGTCTGAGAGATGGTTCCGGCATGCCAGTCAGGTGATTCTGGAGTGTCCGGCATGTGGTTGTGGCACCTCTGAGAGGTGGTTCCGGCATGCCCGGCAGGTGATTCCGGAGTGTCTGGCATGTGGTTCTGGCACCTCTGAGAGGTGGTTCCGGCATGCCCGGCAGGTGGTTCCGGCATGCCCGGCAGGTGATTCCGGAGTGTCCGGCATGTGGTTCTGGCACCTCTGAGAGGTGGTTCCGGCATGCCCGTCAGGTGATACCGGAGTGTTCGCCAAGTGGTTCTGGCATAGCCGGCAGGTGATTTTGCATGTCCGGCAATGGTCCCGGCGAGTCGAGCCGGTGGTTCCGGAATGTCCGGCAGGTGGTTCCGGCATGTCCGGCAGGTGGTTCCGGCATGTCCAGCACGTGGTTCCAGCATGCCCTGCAGGTGATTCCGGAGTTTCCGGCATGTGGTTCTGGCAGCTCTGAGAGGTGGTTCCGGAATGCCTGGCCTGTGATTCCGGAGTGTCTGCCGAGTGGTTCTGGCGTAGCCGGCAGTTGATTTTGGCGTGTCCACTAGGTGGTTCTGGGGAGTGGATCAGCTGGTTCCGGCATACTCGGCTGGTGGTACCGGCGTGTCCAGAACATGGTTCTGGCAAGTCTGAGAGGTGGTTCCGGCACGCCCGACAGGTGATTCCGGAGCGTCCGCCAAGTGTTTCTGGCGTACCCGGCAGGTGATTTTCGCCTGTCCGACAGGTGCATCTTGCGAGTCGAGCAGGTGGCTGAGGCATGCTCAGCTGGTGCTTCCGGCGTCTCCGGCACGTGGTTCTGGTGTGTCTGAGAGCTGGTTCTGGCATCTCCGGCAGATGATTCTGGAGTGTCCACCAAGTGGTTCTGGTAGACCTGGCAGGTGATTTTGGCGTGTCAGGAAGTTGGTTCCGGCTAGTTGAGCAGGTGGATCAGGCGTGCTCGCCAGGGGGTTCAGGCGGGTCTGGCAGGTGGTTTCGGTCTGCTCTGGGAGTGGTTCCGGCATCTCAGGCTCATGGTTCTGGCATGTCTGAGAGGTGGTTCCGGCCGGCCCGACAGGTGTTTCCATGGCGTGCGCCAAGTGGTTCTAGCATAGCTGGCAGGTGATGTTGGCGTGACCGGCAGGTGGTTCCAGCAAGCCCGGCAGGTGATTCCGAAGATTTCACCAAATGGCTGTGGCGTAGCCGGCAGGTGGTTTTGGCGTGTCCAGCAGGTGGTTTTGGCGAGTCGAGCAGGTGGTTCTGGCGTGCTCGGCATGTGCTTCCGGTGTCATTGGCATGTGGTTCCGGCACGTCTGAGAGTTGGTTCCGGCATGCCCGACAGGTGATTCCGGAGTGTCCGGCATGTGGTTCTGGCACCTCTGAGAGGTGGTTCCGGCATGCCCGGCAGGTGATTCCGGAGTGTCCGGCATGTGGTTCTGGCACCTCTGAGAGGTGGTTCCGGCATGCCCGGCAGGTGGTTACGGAGTGTCTGCCGAGTGGTTCTGGCGTAGCCGGCAGGTGATTTTGGCGTGTCCAGCAGGTGGTTTTGGCGAGTCGAGCAGGTGGTTCTGGCGTGCTCGGCATGTGCTTCCGGTGTCATTGGCATGTGGTTCCAGCATGTCTGAGAGGTGGTTCCGACATGCCCGGCAGGTGGTTCCGGAGAGTCTGCCGAGTGGTTCTGGAGCCAGCCCGGCAGGTGCTTCCGAAGAGTTCACCAAATGGTTGTGGCGTAGCCGGCAGGTTATTTTGGCGTGTCAGGAAGGTGGTTCCGGCTAGTTGAGCAGGTGGATCAGGCATGCTCGCCAGTGGGTTCAGGCGGGTCTGGCAGGTGGTTTCGGTTTGTTCGGGGAGTGGTTCCGGGATCTCAGGCACATGGTTCTGGCACGTCTGAGAGGTGGTTCCTGCCGGCCAGAGAGGTGTTTCCGGAGTGTCCGCCAAGTGGTTCTGGGGTAGCTGAAAGGTGATGTTGGCGTGACCGGCAGGTGGTTCCAGCCAGCCCGGCAGGTGATTCCGGAGTGTCTGCCGTGTGGTTCTGCCGTAGCTGGCAGGTGATTTTGGCGTGTCCAGCAGGTGGTTCCGGCGAGCTCGGCCGGTGGTAAAAGCGTGTCCGGAACATGGTTCTGGCACGTCTGAGAGATGGTTCCGGCATGCCCGGCAGGTGATTCGGGAGTGTCCGGCATGTGGTTCTGGCACCTCTGAGAGGTGGTTCTGGCATGCCCCGCAGGTGATTCCGCAGTGTCCGGCATGTGGTTCTGGCACCTCTGAGAGGTGGTTCCAGCATGCCCCGCAGGTGATTCCGGAGTGTCCGGCATGTGGTTCTGGCACCTCTGAGAGGTGTTTCCGGAATGCCCGGCAGGTGGTTCCGGAGTGTCTGCCGAGTGGTTCTGGCGTAGACGGCAGGTGATTCTGGCGTGTCCACTAGGTGGATCTGGGGAGTGGATCAGCTGGTTCCGGCATACTCGGCAGGTGGTACCGGCGTGTCCAGAACATGGTTCTGGCAAGTCTGAGAGGAGGTTCTGGCACGCCCGACAGGTGATTCCGGAGCCTCCGCCAAGTGTTTCTGGCGTACCAGGCAGGTGATTTTCGCCTGTCCGACAGGTGTTTCTTGCGAGTCGAGCCGGTGGCTCAGGCATGCTCAGCTGGTGCTTCCGGCGTCTCTGGCACGTGGTTCTGGTGTGTCTGAGAGCTGGTTCTGGCATGTCCGGCAGATGATTCCGGAGTGTCCACCATGTGGTTCTGGTAGACCTGGCAGGTGATTTTGGCGTGTCAGGAAGGTGGTTCCGGCCAGTTGAGCAGGTGGATCAGGCGTGCTCGGCTGGTGGTTCAGGCGGGTCTGTTAGGTGGTTTCGGTCTGTTCGGGGTGTGGTTCCGGCATCTCAGGCACATGGTTCTGGCACGTCTGATAGGTGGTTCCGGCCGGCCCGACAGGTGTTTCCGGAGTGTCCGCCAAGTGGTTCTGGCATAGCTGGCAGGTGATGTTGGCGTGACCAGCAGGTGGTTCCAGCCAGCCCGGCAGGTGATTCCGAAGTGTTCACCAAATGGTTGTGGCGTAGCCGGAAGGTGATTTTGTCGTGTGCAGCAGGTGGTTTTGGCGAGTCGAGCAGGTGGTTCTGGCGTGCTCTGCAGGTGCTTCCGGTGTCATTGGCATGTGGTTCCGGCATGTCTGAGAGGTGGTTCCGCCATGCCCGGCAGGTGATTCCGGAGTGTTCGCCAAGTGGTTCTGGCATAGCCGGCAGGTGATTTTGCATGTCCGGCAATGGTTCCGGCGAGTCGGGCCGGTGGTTCCGGAATGTCCGGCAGGTGGTTCCGGCATGCCCGGCAGGTGATTCCGGAGTGTCCGGCATGTGGTTCTGGCACCTCTGAGAGGTGGTTCCGGCATGCCAGTCAGGTGATACCGGAGTGTTCGCCAAGTGGTTCTGGCGTAGCCGGCAGGTGATTTTACATGTCTGGCAATATTTCCAGCGAGTCGAGCCGGTGGTTCCGGAATGTCCGGCTGGTGGTTCCGGCATGTCCGGCAGGTGGTTCCGGCATGTCCAGCACGTGGTTCCAGCATGCCCGGCAGGTGATTCCGGAGTGTCCAGCATGTGGTTCTGGCAGCTCTGAGAGGTGGTTCCGGAATGCCTGGCCTGTGATTCCAGAGTGTCTGCCGAGTGGTTCTGGCGTAGCCGGCAGTTGATTTTGGCGTGTCCACTAGGTGGTTCTGGGGAGTGGATCAGCTGGTTCCGGCATACTCGGCAGGTGGTACCGGCGTGTCCAGAACATGGTTCTGGCAAGTCTGAGAGGTGGTTCCGGCACGCCCGACAGGTGATTCCGGAGCGTCCGCCAAGTGTTTCTGGCGTACCCGGCAGGTGATTTTCGCCTGTCCGACAGGTGTATCTTGCGAGTCGAGCAGGTGGCTGAGGCATGCTCAGCTGGTGCTTCCGGCGTCTCTGGCACGTGGTTCTGGTGTGCCTGAGAGCTGGTTCTGGCATCTCCGGCAGATGATTCCGGAGTGTCCACCAAGTGGTTCTGGTAGACCTGGCAGGTGATTTTGGCGTGTCAGGAAGTTGGTTCCGGCTAGTTGAGCAGGTGGATCAGGCGTGCTCGCCAGGGGGTTCAGGCGGGTCTGGCAGGTGGTTTCGGTCTGTTCGGGGAGTGGTTCCGGCATCTCAGGCACATGGTTCTGGCACGTCTGAGAGGTGGTTGCGGCCGGCCCGACAGGTGTTTCTGGAGTGTCCGCCAAGTGGTTCTGGCGTAGCTGAAAGGTGATGTTGGCGTGACCGGCAGGTGGTTCCAGAAAGCCCGGCAGGTGATTCCGGAGTGTCTGCCGAGTGGTTCTGGCATAGCCGACAGGTGATTTTGGCTTGTCCAGCGGTTGGTTTTGGCGAGTCGAGAAGGTGGTTCTGTCATGCTCGGCAGGTGCTTCTGGTGTCATTGGCATGTGGTTCCGGCATGTCTGAGAGGTGGTTCCGCCATCTCAGGCAGGTGATTCCGGAGTGTTCGCCAAGTGGTTCTGGCGTAGCCGGCAGGTGATTTTGCATGTCCGGCAATGGTTCCGGCGAGTCGAGCCGGAGGTTCTGGCATGTCCAGCAGGTGGTTCTGGCATGCCCGGCAGGTGATTCCGGAGTGTCCGGCATGTGCTTCTGGCAACTCTGAGAGGTGGTTCCGGCATGCCCGGCAGGTGATACCGGAGTGTCCAGCATTTGGTTCTGGCACCTGTGAGAGGTGGTTCCGGAATGCCCGGCATGTGATTCCGGAGTGTCTGCCGAGTGGTTCTGGCGTAGCCGGCATGTGATTTTGGCGTGTCCAGCAGGTGGTTCCGGCGAGCTCGGCAGGTGGTTCCGGCATGTCCGGAACATGGTTCTGGCACGTCTGAGAGATGGTTCCGGCATGCCCGGCAGGTGATTCCGGAGTGTCCGGTTTGTGGTTCTGGCACCTCTGAGAGGTGGTTCCGGCATGCCCGGCAGTTGGTTACGGAGTGTCTGCCGAGTGCTTCTGGCGTAGCCGGCAGGTGATTCTGGCGTATCCAGCAGGTGGTTCTGGGGAGTGGATCAGGTTGTTCCGGACTACTCGGCAGGTGGTACCGGCGTGTCCGGAACATGGTTCTGGCAAGTCTGAGAGGTGGTTGTGGCATGCCCGACAGGTGATTCCGGAGTGTTCGCCAAGTGGTTCTGGTGTAGCTGGCAGGTCATTTTGCATGTCCGGTGGTGGTTCCGGCGAGTCGAGCCGGTGGTTCCGGCGTTTCCAACAGGTGTTTCCGGTCTGTCCGGCAGGTGGTTCTGGCGTGACCGACACGAGGTTCTGGCACGTATGAGAGTTGATTCCGGCATGCCCGAAAGGTGATTCCGGAGTGTCCGGCATGTGGTTCTGGCACCTCTGAGAGGTGGTTCCGGCATGCCCGGCAGGTGATTCCGGAGTGTCCGGCATGTGGTTCTGGCACCTCTGAGAGGTGGTTCCGGCATGCCCGGCAGGTGGTTCCGGAGTGTCTGCCGAGTGGTTCTGGCGTAGCCGGCAGGTGATTTTGGCGTGTCCAGCAGGTGGTTTTGGCGAGTCGAGCAGGTGGTTCTGGCGTGCTCGGCAGGTGCTTCCGGTGTCATTGGCATCTGGTTCCGGCATGTCTGAGAGGTGGTTCCGCCATGCCCGGCAGGTGATTCCGGAGTGTTCGCCAAGTGGTTCTGGCGTAGCCGGCAGGTGATTTTGCATGTCCGGCAATGGTTCCGGCGAGTCGAGCCTGTGGTTCCGGCATGTCCGGCAGGTGGTTCCGGCATGCCCGGAAGGTGATTCCGGAGTGTCCGGTTTGTGGTTCTGGCACCTCTGAGAGGTGGTTCCGGCATGCCCGGCAGTTGGTTACGGAGTGTCTGCCGAGTGCTTCTGGCGTAGCCGGCAGGTGATTCTGGCGTATCCAGCAGGTGGTTCTGGGGAGTGGATCAGGTTGTTCCGGACTACTCGGCAGGTGGTACCGGCGTGTCCGGAACATGGTTCTGGCAAGTCTGAGAGGTGGTTGTGGCATGCCCGACAGGTGATTCCGGAGTGTTCGCCAAGTGGTTCTGGTGTAGCTGGCAGGTCATTTTGCATGTCCGGTGGTGGTTCCGGCGAGTCGAGCCGGTGGTTCCGGCGTTTCCAACAGGTGTTTCCGGTCTGTCCGGCAGGTGGTTCTGGCGTGACCGACACGAGGTTCTGGCACGTATGAGAGTTGATTCCGGCATGCCCGAAAGGTGATTCCGGAGTGTCCGGCATGTGGTTCTGGCACCTCTGAGAGGTGGTTCCGGCATGCCCGGCAGGTGATTCCGGAGTGTCCGGCATGTGGTTCTGGCACCTCTGAGAGGTGGTTCCGGCATGCCCGGCAGGTGGTTCCGGAGTGTCTGCCGAGTGGTTCTGGCGTAGCCGGCAGGTGATTTTGGCGTGTCCAGCAGGTGGTTTTGGCGAGTCGAGCAGGTGGTTCTGGCGTGCTCGGCAGGTGCTTCCGGTGTCATTGGCATCTGGTTCCGGCATGTCTGAGAGGTGGTTCCGCCATGCCCGGCAGGTGATTCCGGAGTGTTCGCCAAGTGGTTCTGGCGTAGCCGGCAGGTGATTTTGCATGTCCGGCAATGGTTCCGGCGAGTCGAGCCTGTGGTTCCGGCATGTCCGGCAGGTGGTTCCGGCATGCCCGGAAGGTGATTCCGGAGTGTCCGGCATGTGGTTCTGGCACCTCTGAGAGGTGGTTACGGCATGCCAGGCACGTGATACCGGAGTGTTCGCCAAGTGGTTCTGCCGTAGCCGGCAGGTTATTTTGCATGTCCGGCAATGGTTCCGGCGAGTCGAGCCGGTGGTTCCGGAATGTCCGGCAGGTGGTTCCGGCATGTCCGGCAGGTGGTTCCGGCATGTCCAGCACGTGGTTCCAGCATGCCCGGCAGGTGATTCCGGAGTGTCCGGCATGTGGTTCTGGCACCTCTGAGAGGTGGTTCCGGCATGCCCGGCAGGTGATACCGGAGTCTCCGGCATTTGGTTCTGGCACCTCTGAGAGGTGGTTCCGGAATGCCTGGCCTGTGATTCCTGAGTGTCTGCCGAGTGGTTCTGGCGTAGCCGGCAGTTGATTTTGGAGTGTGCACTAGCTGGTTCTGGGGAGTGGATCAGCTGCTTCCGGCATACTCGGCAGGTGGTACCGGCGTGTCCAGAACATGGTTCTGGCAAGTCTGAGAGGTGGTTCCGGCATGCCCGGCAGGTGGATGCGGAGTGTCTGCCGAGTGGTTCTGACGTAGCCGGCAGGTGATTCTGTCGTGTCCAGCAGGTGGTTCTGGGGAGTGGATCAGGTGGTTCCGGCATACTCGGCAGGTGGTACCGGCGTGTCCGGAACATGGTTCTGGCAAGTCGGAGAGGTGGTTCCGGCATGCCCGAGAGGTGATTCCGGAGTGTTTGCCAAGTGGTTCTGGCGTAGCCGGCAGGTCATTTTGCATGTCCGGCGGTGGTTCCGGCGAGTCGAGCCTGTGGTTCCGGCGTAGCCGGCAGTTGATTTTGGCGTGTCCACTAGGTGGTTCTGGGGAGTGGAGCAGCTGGTTCCGGCACGCCCGACAGGTGATTCCGGAGCGTCCGACAAGTGTTTCTGGCGTACCCGGCAGGTGACTTTGGCATGTCCGACAGGTGTTTCTTGCGAGTCGAGCAGGTGGCTCAGGCATGCTCAGCTGGTGCTTCCGTCGTCTCTGGCACGTGGTTCTGGTGAGTCTGAGAGCTGGTTCTGGCATGTCCGGCAGATGATTCCGTAGTGTCCACCAAGTGGTTCTGGTAGACCTGGCAGGTGATTTTGGCGTGTCAGGAAGGTGGTTCCGGCTAGTTGAGCAGGTGGATCAGGCGTGCTCGCCAGTGGGTTCAGGCGGGTCTGGCAGGTGGTTTCGGTCTGTTCGGGGAGTGGTTCCGGCATCTCAGGCTCATGGTTCCGTCAAGTCTGAGAGGTGGTTCCGGCCGGCTCGACAGGTGTTTCCATGGTGTCCGCCAAGTTGTTCTGGCATAGCTGGCAGGTGATGTTGGCGTGACCAGCAGGTGGTTCCAGCAAGCCCGGCAGGTGATTCCGAAGAGTTCAACAAATGGGTGTGGCGTAGCCGGCAGGTGATTTTGGCGTGTCCAGCAGGTGGTTCCGGCGAGCTCGGCAGGTGGTACCAGCGTGTCCAGAACATGGTTCTGGCAAGTCTGAGAGGTGGTTCCGGCACGCCCGACAGGTGATTCCGGAGCGTCCGACAAGTGTTTCTGGCGTACCCGGCAGGTGATTTTCGCTTGTCCGACAGGTGTATCTTGTGAGTCGAGCAGGTGGCTGAGGCATGCTCAGCTGGTGCTTCCGTCGTCTCTGGCACGTGGTTCTGGTGTGTCTGAGAGCTGGTTCTGGCATGTCCGGCAGATGATTCCGGAGTGTCCACCAAGTGGTTCTGGTAGACCTGGCAGGTGATTTTGGCGTGTCAGGAAGGTGGTTCCGGCTAGTTGAGCAGGTGGATCAGGCGTGCTCGCCAGTGGGTTCAGGCGGGTCTGGCAGGTGGTTTCGGTCTGTTCGGGGAGTGGTTCCGGCATCTCAGGCTCATGGTTCTGTCAAGTCTGAGAGGTGGTTCCGGCCGGCTCTACAGGTGTTTCCATGGTGTCCGCCAAGTTGTTCTGGCATAGCTGGCAGGTGATGTTGGCGTGACCAGCAGGTGGTTCCAGCAAGCCCGGCAGGTGATTCCGAAGAGTTCACCAAATGGGTGTGGCGTAGCCGGCAGGTGATTTTGGCGTGTCCAGCAGGTGGTTCCGGCGAGCTCGGCAGGTGGTACCAGCGTGTCCGGAACATGGTTCTGGCAAGTCTGAGAGATGGTTCCGGCATGCCAGTCAGGTGATTCTGGAGTGTCCGGCATGTGGTTGTGGCACCTCTGAGAGGTGGTTCCGGCATGCCCGGCAGGTGATTCCGGAGTGTCTGGCATGTGGTTCTGGCACCTCTGAGAGGTGGTTCCGGCATGCCCGGCAGGTGGTTCCGGCATGCCCGGCAGGTGATTCCGGAGTGTCCGGCATGTGGTTCTGGCACCTCTGAGAGGTGGTTCCGGCATGCCCGTCAGGTGATACCGGAGTGTTCGCCAAGTGGTTCTGGCATAGCCGGCAGGTGATTTTGCATGTCCGGCAATGGTTCCGGCGAGTCGAGCCGGTGGTTCCGGAATGTCCGGCAGGTGGTTCCGGCATGTCCGGCAGGTGGTTCCGGCATGTCCAGCACGTGGTTCCAGCATGCCCTGCAGGTGATTCCGGAGTGTCCGGCATGTGGTTCTGGCAGCTCTGAGAGGTGGTTCCGGAATGCCTGGCCTGTGATTCCGGAGTGTCTGCCGAGTGGTTCTGGCGTAGCCGGCAGTTGATTTTGGCGTGTCCACTAGGTGGTTCTGTGGAGTGGATCAGCTGGTTCCGGCATACTCGGCTGGTGGTACCGGCGTGTCCAGAACATGGTTCTGGCAAGTCTGAGAGGTGGTTCCGGCACGTCCGACAGGTGATTCCGGAGCGTCCGCCAAGTGTTTCTGGCGTACCCGGCAGGTGATTTTCGCCTGTCCGACAGGTGCATCTTGCGAGTCGAGCAGGTGGCTGAGGCATGCTCAGCTGGTGCTTCCGGCGTCTCCGGCACGTGGTTCTGGTGTGTCTGAGAGCTGGTTCTGGCATCTCCGGCAGATGATTCCGGAGTGTCCACCAAGTGGTTCTTGTATACCTGGCAGGTGATTTTGGCGTGTCAGGAAGTTGGTTCCGGCTAGTTGAGCAGGTGGATCAGGCGTGCTCGCCAGGGGGTTCAGGCGGGTCTGGCAGGTGGTTTCGGTCTGCTCTGGGAGTGGTTCCGGCATCTCAGGCTCATGGTTCTGGCATGTCTGAGAGGTGGTTCCGGCCGGCCCGACAGGTGTTTCCATGGCGTGCGCCAAGTGGTTCTAGCATAGCTGGCAGGTGATGTTGGCGTGACCGGCAGGTGGTTCCAGCAAGCCCGGCAGGTGATTCCGAAGATTTCACCAAATGGCTGTGGCGTAGCCGGCAGGTGGTTTTGGCGTGTCCAGCAGGTGGTTTTGGCGAGTCGAGCAGGTGGTTCTGGCGTGCTCGGCATGTGCTTCCGGTGTCATTGGCATGTGGTTCCGGCACGTCTGAGAGTTGGTTCCGGCATGCCCGACAGGTGATTCCGGAGTGTCCGGCATGTGGTTCTGGCACCTCTGAGAGGTGGTTCCGGCATGCCCGGCAGGTGATTCCGGAGTGTCCGGCATGTGGTTCTGGCACCTCTGAGAGGTGGTTCCGGCATGCCCGGCAGGTGGTTACGGAGTGTCTGCCGAGTGGTTCTGGCGTAGCCGGCAGGTGATTTTGGCGTGTCCAGCAGGTGGTTTTGGCGAGTCGAGCAGGTGGTTCTGGCGTGCTCGGCATGTGCTTCCGGTGTCATTGGCATGTGGTTCCAGCATGTCTGAGAGGTGGTTCCGACATGCCCGGCAGGTGGTTCCGGAGAGTCTGCCGAGTGGTTCTGGAGCCAGCCCGGCAGGTGCTTCCGAAGAGTTCACCAAATGGTTGTGGCGTAGCCGGCAGGTTATTTTGGCGTGTCAGGAAGGTGGTTCCGGCTAGTTGAGCAGGTGGATCAGGCATGCTCGCCAGTGGGTTCAGGCGGGTCTGGCAGGTGGTTTCGGTTTGTTCGGGGAGTGGTTCCGGGATCTCAGGCCCATGGTTCTGGCACGTCTGAGAGGTGGTTCCTGCCGGCCAGAGAGGTGTTTCCGGAGTGTCCGCCAAGTGGTTCTGGGGTAGCTGAAAGGTGATGTTGGCGTGACCGGCAGGTGGTTCCAGCCAGCCCGGCAGGTGATTCCGGAGTGTCTGCCGTGTGGTTCTGCCATAGCTGGCAGGTGATTTTGGCGTGTCCAGCAGGTGGTTCCGGCGAGCTCGGCCGGTGGTACCAGCGTGTCCGGAACATGGTTCTGGCACGTCTGAGAGATGGTTCCGGCATGCCCGGCAGGTGATTCGGGAGTGTCCGGCATGTGGTTCTGGCACCTCTGAGAGGTGGTTCTGGCATGCCCCGCAGGTGATTCCGCAGTGTCCGGCATGTGGTTCTGGCACCTCTGAGATGTGGTTCCGGCATGCCCCGCAGGTGATTCCGGAGTGTCCAGCATGTGGTTCTGGCACCTCTGAGAGGTGTTTCCGGAATGCCCGGCAGGTGGTTCCGGAGTGTCTGCCGAGTGGTTCTGGCGTAGACGGCAGGTGATTCTGGCGTGTCCACTAGGTGGTTCTGGGGAGTGGATCAGCTGGTTCCGGCATACTCGGCAGGTGGTACCGGCGTGTCCAGAACATGGTTCTGGCAAGTCTGAGAGGAGGTTCTGGCACGCCCGACAGGTGATTCCGGAGCCTCCGCCAAGTGTTTCTGGCGTACCAGGCAGGTGATTTTGGCATGTCCGACAGGTGTTTCTTGCGAGTCGAGCCGGTGGCTCAGGCATGCTCAGCTGGTGCTTCCGGCGTCTCTGGCACGTGGTTCTGGTGTGTCTGAGATCTGGTTCTGGCATGTCCGGCAGATGATTCCGGAGTGTCCACCATGTGGTTCTGGTAGACCTGGCAGGTGATTTTGGCGTGTCAGGAAGGTGGTTCCGGCTAGTTGAGCAGGTGGATCAGGCGTGCTCGGCCGGTGGTTCAGGCGGGTCTGTCAGGTGGTTTCGGTCTGTTCGGGGTGTGGTTCCGGCATCTCAGGCACATGGTTCTGGCACGTCTGATAGGTGGTTCCGGCCGGCCCGACAGGTGTTTCCGGAGTGTCCGCCAAGTGGTTCTGGCATAGCTGGCAGGTGATGTTGGCGTGACCGGCAGGTGGTTCCAGCCAGCCCGGCAGGTGATTCCGAAGTGTTCACCAAATGGTTGTGGCGTAGCCGGAAGGTGATTTTGTCGTGTGCAGCAGGTGGTTTTGGCGAGTCGAGCAGGTGTTTCTGGCGTGCTCTGCAGGTGCTTCCGGTGTCATTGGCATGTGGTTCCGGCATGTCTGAGAGGTGGTTCCGCCATGCCCGGCAGGTGATTCCGGAGTGTTCGCCAAGTGGTTCTGGCATAGCCGGCAGGTGATTTTGCATGTCCGGCAATGGTTCCGGCGAGTCGGGCCGGTGGTTCCGGAATGTCCGGCAGGTGGTTCCGGCATGCCCGGCAGGTGATTCCGGAGTGTCCGGCATGTGGTTCTGGCACCTCTGAGAGGTGGTTCCGGCATGCCAGTCAGGTGATACCGGAGTGTTCGCCAAGTGGTTCTGGCGTAGCCGGCAGGTGATTTTACATGTCTGGCAATATTTCCGGCGAGTCGAGCCGGTGGTTCCGGAATGTCCGGCTGGTGGTTCCGGCATGTCCGGCAGGTGGTTCCGGCATGTCCAGCACGTGGTTCCAGCATGCCCGGCAGGTGATTCCGGAGTGTCCGGCATGTGGTTCTGGCAGCTCTGAGAGGTGGTTCCGGAATGCCTGGCCTGTGATTCCAGAGTGTCTGCCGAGTGGTTCTGGCGTAGCCGGCAGTTGATTTTGGCGTGTCCACTAGGTGGTTCTGTGGAGTGGATCAGCTGGTTCCGGCATACTCGGCAGGTGGTACCGGCGTGTCCAGAACATGGTTCTGGCAAGTCTGAGAGGTGGTTCCGGCACTCCCGACAGGTGATTCCGGAGCGTCCGCCAACTGTTTCTGGCGTACCCGGCAGGTGATTTTCGCCTGTCCGACAGGTGTATCTTGCGAGTCGAGCAGGTGGCTGAGGCATGCTCAGCTGGTGCTTCCGGCGTCTCTGGCACGTGGTTCTGGTGTGCCTGAGAGCTGGTTCTGGCATCTCCGGCAGATGATTCCGGAGTGTCCACCAAGTGGTTCTGGTAGACCTGGCAGGTGATTTTGGCATGTCAGGAAGGTGGTTCCGGCTAGTTGAGCAGGTGGATCAGGCGTGCTCGCCAGGTGGTTCAGGCGGGTCTGGCAGGTGGTTTCGGTCTGTTCGGGGAGTGGTTCCGGCATCTCAGGCACATGGTTCTGGCACGTCTGAGAGGTGGTTGCGGCCGGCCCGACAGGTGTTTCTGGAGTGTCCGCCAAGTGGTTCTGGCGTAGCTGAAAGGTGATGTTGGCGTGACCGGCAGGTGGTTCCAGAAAGCCCGGCAGGTGATTCCGGAGTGTCTGCCGAGTGGTTCTGGCATAGCCGACAGGTGATTTTGGCTTGTCCAGCGGTTGGTTTTGGCGAGTCGAGAAGGTGGTTCTGTCATGCTCGGCAGGTGCTTCTGGTGTCATTGGCATGTGGTTCCGGCATGTCTGAGAGGTGGTTCCGCCATCTCAGGCAGGTGATTCCGGAGTGTTCGCCAAGTGGTTCTGGCGTAGCCGGCAGGTGATTTTGCATGTCCGGCAATGGTTCCGGCGAGTCGAGCCGGAGGTTCTGGCATGTCCAGCAGGTGGTTCTGGCATGCCCGGCAGGTGACTCCGGAGTGTCCGGCATGTGCTTCTGGCAACTCTGAGAGGTGGTTCCGGCATGCCCGGCAGGTGATTCCGGAGTGATCCCCAAGTGGTTCTGGCATAGCCGGCAGGTGATTTTGCAGGTCCGGCTATGGTTCCGGCGAGTCGAGCCTGTGGTTCCGGCATGTCCGGCAGGTGGTTCCGGCATGCCCGGAAGGTGATTCCGGAGTGTCCGGCATGTGGTTCTGGCACCTCTGAGAGGTGGTTACGGCATGCCAGGCACGTGATACCGGAGTGTTCGCCAAGTGGTTCTGCCGTAGCCGGCAGGTTATTTTGCATGTACGGCAATGGTTCCGGCGAGTCGAGCAGGTGGTTCCGGCATGTCCGGCAGGTGGTTCCGGCATGTCCAGCACGTGGTTCCAGCATGCCCGGCAGGTGATTCCGGAGTGTCTGGCATGTGGTTCTGGCACCTCTGAGAGGTGGTTCCGGCATGCCCGGCAGGTGATACCGGAGTCTCCGGCATTTGGTTCTGGCACCTCTGAGAGGTGGTTCCGGAATGCCTGGCCTGTGATTCCTGAGTGTCTGCCGAGTGGTTCTGGCGTAGCCGGCAGTTGATTTTGGCGTGTCCACTAGCTGGTTCTGGGGAGTGGATCAGCTGCTTCCGGCATACTCGGCAGGTGGTACCGGCGTGTCCAGAACATGGTTCTGGCAAGTCTGAGAGGTGGTTCCAGCATGCCCGGCAGGTGGATGCGGAGTGTCTGCCGAGTGGTTCTGACGTAGCCGGCAGGTGATTCTGTCGTGTCCAGCAGGTGGTTCTGGGGAGTGGATCAGGTGGTTCCGGCATACTCGGCAGGTGGTACCGGCGTGTCCGGAACATGGTTCTGGCAAGTCGGAGAGGTGGTTCCGGCATGCCCGAGAGGTGATTCCGGAGTGTTTGTCAAGTGGTTCTGGCGTAGCCGGCAGGTCATTTTGCATGTCCGGCGGTGGTTCCGGCGAGTCGAGCCTGTGGTTCCGGCGTAGCCGGCAGTTGATTTTGGCGTGTCCACTAGGTGGTTCTGGGTAGTGGAGCAGCTGGTTCCGGCACGCCCGACAGGTGATTCCGGAGCGTCCGACAAGTGTTTCTGGCGTACCCGGCAGGTGATTTTCGCCTGTCCGACAGGTGCATCTTGCGAGTCGAGCAGGTGGCTGAGGCATGCTCAGCTGGTGCTTCCGGCGTCTCCGGCACGTGGTTCTGGTGTGTCTGAGAGCTGGTTCTGGCATCTCCGGCAGATGATTCTGGAGTGTCCACCAAGTGGTTCTGGTAGACCTGGCAGGTGATTTTGGCGTGTCAGGAAGTTGGTTCCGGCTAGTTGAGCAGGTGGATCAGGCGTGCTCGCCAGGGGGTTCAGGCGGGTCTGGCAGGTGGTTTCGGTCTGCTCTGGGAGTGGTTCCGGCATCTCAGGCTCATGGTTCTGGCATGTCTGAGAGGTGGTTCCGGCCGGCCCGACAGGTGTTTCCATGGCGTGCGCCAAGTGGTTCTAGCATAGCTGGCAGGTGATGTTGGCGTGACCGGCAGGTGGTTCCAGCAAGCCCGGCAGGTGATTCCGAAGATTTCACCAAATGGCTGTGGCGTAGCCGGCAGGTGGTTTTGGCGTGTCCAGCAGGTGGTTTTGGCGAGTCGAGCAGGTGGTTCTGGCGTGCTCGGCATGTGCTTCCGGTGTCATTGGCATGTGGTTCCGGCACGTCTGAGAGTTGGTTCCGGCATGCCCGACAGGTGATTCCGGAGTGTCCGGCATGTGGTTCTGGCACCTCTGAGAGGTGGTTCCGGCATGCCCGGCAGGTGATTCCGGAGTGTCCGGCATGTGGTTCTGGCACCTCTGAGAGGTGGTTCCGGCATGCCCGGCAGGTGGTTACGGAGTGTCTGCCGAGTGGTTCTGGCGTAGCCGGCAGGTGATTTTGGCGTGTCCAGCAGGTGGTTTTGGCGAGTCAAGCAGGTGGTTCTGGCGTGCTCGGCATGTGCTTCCGGTGTCATTGGCATGTGGTTCCAGCATGTCTGAGAGGTGGTTCCGACATGCCCGGCAGGTGGTTCCGGAGAGTCTGCCGAGTGGTTCTGGAGCCAGCCCGGCAGGTGCTTCCGAAGAGTTCACCAAATGGTTGTGGCGTAGCCGGCAGGTTATTTTGGCGTGTCAGGAAGGTGGTTCCGGCTAGTTGAGCAGGTGGATCAGGCATGCTCGCCAGTGGGTTCAGGCGGGTCTGGCAGGTGGTTTCGGTTTGTTCGGGGAGTGGTTCCGGGATCTCAGGCACATGGTTCTGGCACGTCTGAGAGGTGGTTCCTGCCGGCCAGAGAGGTGTTTCCGGAGTGTCCGCCAAGTGGTTCTGGGGTAGCTGAAAGGTGATGTTGGCGTGACCGGCAGGTGGTTCCAGCCAGCCCGGCAGGTGATTCCGGAGTGTCTGCCGTGTGGTTCTGCCGTAGCTGGCAGGTGATTTTGGCGTGTCCAGCAGGTGGTTCCGGCGAGCTCGGCCGGTGGTAAAAGCGTGTCCGGAACATGGTTCTGGCACGTCTGAGAGATGGTTCCGGCATGCCCGGCAGGTGATTCGGGAGTGTCCGGCATGTGGTTCTGGCACCTCTGAGAGGTGGTTCTGGCATGCCCCGCAGGTGATTCCGCAGTGTCCGGCATGTGGTTCTGGCACCTCTGAGAGGTGGTTCCAGCATGCCCCGCAGGTGATTCCGGAGTGTCCGGCATGTGGGTCTGGCACCTCTGAGAGGTGTTTCCGGAATGCCCGGCAGGTGGTTCCGGAGTGTCTGCCGAGTGGTTCTGGCGTAGACGGCAGGTGATTCTGGCGTGTCCACTAGGTGGTTCTGGGGAGTGG
Organism: Equus caballus; assembly: GCF_041296265.1. Lineage (NCBI taxonomy): Eukaryota > Metazoa > Chordata > Mammalia > Perissodactyla > Equidae > Equus > Equus caballus. The sequence continues at coordinate 7,398,885 of NC_091706.1, read as the reverse complement.
ATCAGCTGGTTCCGGCATACTCGGCAGGTGGTACCGGCGTGTCCGGAACATGGTTCTGGCAAGTCTGAGAGGTGGTTCCGGCATGCCCGACGGGTGATTCCGGAGTGTTCGCCAAGTGGTTCTGGCGTAGCCGGCAGGTCATTTTGCATGTCCGGCGGTGGTTCCGGCGAGTCAAGCCGGTGGTTCCGGCGTATCCAGCAGTTGTTTCCGGTCTGTCCGGCAGGTGGTTCTGGCGTGACCGGCACGAGGTTCTGGCACGTCTGAGAGTTGGTTCCGGCATGCCCGACAGGTGATTCTGGAGTGTCCGCCACGTGGTTCTGGCGTACCCGGCAGGTTATTTTGGCGTGTCTGGCAGGTTTTTCTTGCAAGTCGAGCATTTGGCTCAGGCATGCTCAGCAGGTGCTTCCGGCGTGTCTGGCACGTGTTTCTGGTGTGTCTGAGAGCTGGTTCTGGCATGTCCGGCAGATGATTCCTTAGTGTCCACCAAGTGGTTGTGGCATACCCGGCAGGTGATTTTAGCGTGTCAGGTAGGTGGTTCGGCGAGTCCAGTAGGTGGTTCTGGCGTGCTCGGCAGGTGGTTCAGGCGTGTCCGGCAGGTGGTTCCGGCATGCCCGGCAGGTGATACCGGAGTCTCCTGCATTTGGTTCTGGCACCTCTGAGAGTTGGTTCCGGAATGCCTGGCATGTGTTTCCGGAGTGTCTGCCGAGTGGTTCTGGCGTAGCCGGCAGGTGATTTTGGCTTGTCCAGCAGGTGGTTTTGGTGAGTCGATCAGGTGGTTCTGGCGTGCTCGGCAGGTGCTTCCGGTGTCATTGGCATCTGGTTCCGGCATGTCTGAGAGGTGGTTCCGCCATGCCCGGCAGGTGATTCCGGAGTGTTCGCCAAGTGGTTCTGGCGTAGCCGGCAGGTGATTTTGACGTGTCAGGAAGGTGGTTCCGGCTAGTTGAGCAGGTGGATCAGGCGTGCTCGCCAGTGGGTTCAGGCGAGTCTGGCAGGTGGTTTCGGTCTGTTCGGGGTGTGGTTCCGGCATCTCAGGCACATGGTTCTGGCACGTCTGATAGGTGGTTCCGGCCGGCCCGACAGGTGTTTCCATGGTGTCCGCCAAGTTGTTCTGGCATAGCTGGCAGGTGATGTTGGCGTGACCGGCAGGTGGTTCCAGCCAGCCCGGCAGGTGATTCCGAAGTGTTCACCAAATGGTTGTGGCGTAGCCGGAAGGTGATTTTGGCGTGTGCAGCAGGTGGTTTTGGCGAGTCGAGCAGGTGGTTGTGGCGTGCTCGGCAGGTGCTTCCGGTGTCATTGGCATGCGGTTCCGGCATGTCTGAGAGGTGGTTCCGCCATGCCCGGCAGGTGATTCCGGAGTGATCCCCAAGTGGTTCTGGCATAGCCGGCAGGTGATTTTGCAGGTCCGGCTATGGTTCCGGCGAGTCGAGCCTGTGGTTCCGGCATGTCCGGCAGGTGGTTCCGGCATGCCCGGAAGGTGATTCCGGAGTGTCCGGCATGTGGTTCTGGCACCTCTGAGAGGTGGTTACGGCATGCCAGGCACGTGATACCGGAGTGTTCGCCAAGTGGTTCTGCCGTAGCCGGCAGGTTATTTTGCATGTACGGCAATGGTTCCGGCGAGTCGAGCAGGTGGTTCCGGCATGTCCGGCAGGTGGTTCCGGCATGTCCAGCACGTGGTTCCAGCATGCCCGGCAGGTGATTCCGGAGTGTCCGGCATGTGGTTCTGGCACCTCTGAGAGGTGGTTCCGGCATGCCCGGCAGGTGATACCGGAGTCTCCGGCATTTGGTTCTGGCACCTCTGAGAGGTGGTTCCGGAATGCCTGGCCTGTGATTCCTGAGTGTCTGCCGAGTGGTTCTGGCGTAGCCGGCAGTTGATTTTGGCGTGTCCACTAGCTGGTTCTGGGGAGTGGATCAGCTGCTTCCGGCATACTCGGCAGGTGGTACCGGCGTGTCCAGAACATGGTTCTGGCAAGTCTGAGAGGTGGTTCCAGCATGCCCGGCAGGTGGATGCGGAGTGTCTGCCGAGTGGTTCTGACGTAGCCGGCAGGTGATTCTGTCGTGTCCAGCAGGTGGTTCTGGGGAGTGGATCAGGTGGTTCCGGCATACTCGGCAGGTGGTACCGGCGTGTCCGGAACATGGTTCTGGCAAGTCGGAGAGGTGGTTCCGGCATGCCCGAGAGGTGATTCCGGAGTGTTTGTCAAGTGGTTCTGGCGTAGCCGGCAGGTCATTTTGCATGTCCGGCGGTGGTTCCGGCGAGTCGAGCCTGTGGTTCCGGCGTAGCCGGCAGTTGATTTTGGCGTGTCCACTAGGTGGTTCTGGGGAGTGGAGCAGCTGGTTCCGGCACGCCCGACAGGTGATTCCGGAGCGTCCGACAAGTGTTTCTGGCGTACCCGGCAGGTGACTTTGGCATGTCCGACAGGTGTTTCTTGCGAGTCGAGCAGGTGGCTCAGGCATGCTCAGCTGGTGCTTCCGTCGTCTCTGGCACGTGGTTCTGGTGAGTCTGAGAGCTGGTTCTGGCATGTCCGGCAGATGATTCCGTAGTGTCCACCAAGTGGTTCTGGTAGACCTGGCAGGTGATTTTGGCGTGTCAGGAAGGTGGTTCCGGCTAGTTGAGCAGGTGGATCAGGCGTGCTCGCCAGTGGGTTCAGGCGGGTCTGGCAGGTGGTTTCGGTCTGTTCGGGGAGTGGTTCCGGCATCTCAGGCTCATGGTTCTGTCAAGTCTGAGAGGTGGTTCCGGCCGGCTCGACAGGTGTTTCCATGGTGTCCGCCAAGTTGTTCTGGCATAGCTGGCAGGTGATGTTGGCGTGACCAGCAGGTGGTTCCAGCAAGCCCGGCAGGTGATTCCGAAGAGTTCACCAAATGGGTGTGGCGTAGCCGGCAGGTGATTTTGGCGTGTCCAGCAGGTGGTTCCGGCGAGCTCGGCAGGTGGTACCAGCGTGTCCGGAACATGGTTCTGGCAAGTCTGAGAGATGGTTCCGGCATGCCAGTCAGGTGATTCTGGAGTGTCCGGCATGTGGTTGTGGCACCTCTGAGAGGTGGTTCCGGCATGCCCGGCAGGTGATTCCGGAGTGTCTGGCATGTGGTTCTGGCACCTCTGAGAGGTGGTTCCGGCATGCCCGGCAGGTGGTTCCGGCATGCCCGTCAGGTGATACCGGAGTGTTCGCCAAGTGGTTCTGGCATAGCCGGCAGGTGATTTTGCATGTCCGGCAATGGTCCCGGCGAGTCGAGCCGGTGGTTCCGGAATGTCCGGCAGGTGGTTCCGGCATGTCCGGCAGGTGGTTCCGGCATGTCCAGCACGTGGTTCCAGCATGCCCTGCAGGTGATTCCGGAGTTTCCGGCATGTGGTTCTGGCAGCTCTGAGAGGTGGTTCCGGAATGCCTGGCCTGTGATTCCGGAGTGTCTGCCGAGTGGTTCTGGCGTAGCCGGCAGTTGATTTTGGCGTGTCCACTAGGTGGTTCTGGGGAGTGGATCAGCTGGTTCCGGCATACTCGGCTGGTGGTACCGGCGTGTCCAGAACATGGTTCTGGCAAGTCTGAGAGGTGGTTCCGGCACGCCCGACAGGTGATTCCGGAGCGTCCGCCAAGTGTTTCTGGCGTACCCGGCAGGTGATTTTCGCCTGTCCGACAGGTGCATCTTGCGAGTCGAGCAGGTGGCTGAGGCATGCTCAGCTGGTGCTTCCGGCGTCTCCGGCACGTGGTTCTGGTGTGTCTGAGAGCTGGTTCTGGCATCTCCGGCAGATGATTCTGGAGTGTCCACCAAGTGGTTCTGGTAGACCTGGCAGGTGATTTTGGCGTGTCAGGAAGTTGGTTCCGGCTAGTTGAGCAGGTGGATCAGGCGTGCTCGCCAGGGGGTTCAGGCGGGTCTGGCAGGTGGTTTCGGTCTGCTCTGGGAGTGGTTCCGGCATCTCAGGCTCATGGTTCTGGCATGTCTGAGAGGTGGTTCCGGCCGGCCCGACAGGTGTTTCCATGGCGTGCGCCAAGTGGTTCTAGCATAGCTGGCAGGTGATGTTGGCGTGACCGGCAGGTGGTTCCAGCAAGCCCGGCAGGTGATTCCGAAGATTTCACCAAATGGCTGTGGCGTAGCCGGCAGGTGGTTTTGGCGTGTCCAGCAGGTGGTTTTGGCGAGTCGAGCAGGTGGTTCTGGCGTGCTCGGCATGTGCTTCCGGTGTCATTGGCATGTGGTTCCGGCACGTCTGAGAGTTGGTTCCGGCATGCCCGACAGGTGATTCCGGAGTGTCCGGCATGTGGTTCTGGCACCTCTGAGAGGTGGTTCCGGCATGCCCGGCAGGTGATTCCGGAGTGTCCGGCATGTGGTTCTGGCACCTCTGAGAGGTGGTTCCGGCATGCCCGGCAGGTGGTTACGGAGTGTCTGCCGAGTGGTTCTGGCGTAGCCGGCAGGTGATTTTGGCGTGTCCAGCAGGTGGTTTTGGCGAGTCGAGCAGGTGGTTCTGGCGTGCTCGGCATGTGCTTCCGGTGTCATTGGCATGTGGTTCCAGCATGTCTGAGAGGTGGTTCCGACATGCCCGGCAGGTGGTTCCGGAGAGTCTGCCGAGTGGTTCTGGAGCCAGCCCGGCAGGTGCTTCCGAAGAGTTCACCAAATGGTTGTGGCGTAGCCGGCAGGTTATTTTGGCGTGTCAGGAAGGTGGTTCCGGCTAGTTGAGCAGGTGGATCAGGCATGCTCGCCAGTGGGTTCAGGCGGGTCTGGCAGGTGGTTTCGGTTTGTTCGGGGAGTGGTTCCGGGATCTCAGGCCCATGGTTCTGGCACGTCTGAGAGGTGGTTCCTGCCGGCCAGAGAGGTGTTTCCGGAGTGTCCGCCAAGTGGTTCTGGGGTAGCTGAAAGGTGATGTTGGCGTGACCGGCAGGTGGTTCCAGCCAGCCCGGCAGGTGATTCCGGAGTGTCTGCCGTGTGGTTCTGCCGTAGCTGGCAGGTGATTTTGGCGTGTCCAGCAGGTGGTTCCGGCGAGCTCGGCCGGTGGTAAAAGCGTGTCCGGAACATGGTTCTGGCACGTCTGAGAGATGGTTCCGGCATGCCCGGCAGGTGATTCGGGAGTGTCCGGCATGTGGTTCTGGCACCTCTGAGAGGTGGTTCTGGCATGCCCCGCAGGTGATTCCGCAGTGTCCGGCATGTGGTTCTGGCACCTCTGAGAGGTGGTTCCAGCATGCCCCGCAGGTGATTCCGGAGTGTCCGGCATGTGGTTCTGGCACCTCTGAGAGGTGTTTCCGGAATGCCCGGCAGGTGGTTCCGGAGTGTCTGCCGAGTGGTTCTGGCGTAGACGGCAGGTGATTCTGGCGTGTCCACTAGGTGGTTCTGGGGAGTGGATCAGCTGGTTCCGGCATACTCGGCAGGTGGTACCGGCGTGTCCAGAACATGGTTCTGGCAAGTCTGAGAGGAGGTTCTGGCACGCCCGACAGGTGATTCCGGAGCCTCCGCCAAGTGTTTCTGGCGTACCAGGCAGGTGATTTTCGCCTGTCCGACAGGTGTTTCTTGCGAGTCGAGCCGGTGGCTCAGGCATGCTCAGCTGGTGCTTCCGGCGTCTCTGGCACGTGGTTCTGGTGTGTCTGAGAGCTGGTTCTGGCATGTCCGGCAGATGATTCCGGAGTGTCCACCATGTGGTTCTGGTAGACCTGGCAGGTGATTTTGGCGTGTCAGGAAGGTGGTTCCGGCCAGTTGAGCAGGTGGATCAGGCGTGCTCGGCCGGTGGTTCAGGCGGGTCTGTTAGGTGGTTTCGGTCTGTTCGGGGTGTGGTTCCGGCATCTCAGGCACATGGTTCTGGCACGTCTGATAGGTGGTTCCGGCCGGCCCGACAGGTGTTTCCGGAGTGTCCGCCAAGTGGTTCTGGCATAGCTGGCAGGTGATGTTGGCGTGACCAGCAGGTGGTTCCAGCCAGCCCGGCAGGTGATTCCGAAGTGTTCACCAAATGGTTGTGGCGTAGCCGGAAGGTGATTTTGTCGTGTGCAGCAGGTGGTTTTGGCGAGTCGAGCAGGTGGTTCTGGCGTGCTCTGCAGGTGCTTCCGGTGTCATTGGCATGTGGTTCCGGCATGTCTGAGAGGTGGTTCCGCCATGCCCGGCAGGTGATTCCGGAGTGTTCGCCAAGTGGTTCTGGCATAGCCGGCAGGTGATTTTGCATGTCCGGCAATGGTTCCGGCGAGTCGGGCCGGTGGTTCCGGAATGTCCGGCAGGTGGTTCCGGCATGCCCGGCAGGTGATTCCGGAGTGTCCGGCATGTGGTTCTGGCACCTCTGAGAGGTGGTTCCGGCATGCCAGTCAGGTGATACCGGAGTGTTCGCCAAGTGGTTCTGGCGTAGCCGGCAGGTGATTTTACATGTCTGGCAATATTTCCAGCGAGTCGAGCCGGTGGTTCCGGAATGTCCGGCTGGTGGTTCCGGCATGTCCGGCAGGTGGTTCCGGCATGTCCAGCACGTGGTTCCAGCATGCCCGGCAGGTGATTCCGGAGTGTCCAGCATGTGGTTCTGGCAGCTCTGAGAGGTGGTTCCGGAATGCCTGGCCTGTGATTCCAGAGTGTCTGCCGAGTGGTTCTGGCGTAGCCGGCAGTTGATTTTGGCGTGTCCACTAGGTGGTTCTGGGGAGTGGATCAGCTGGTTCCGGCATACTCGGCAGGTGGTACCGGCGTGTCCAGAACATGGTTCTGGCAAGTCTGAGAGGTGGTTCCGGCACGCCCGACAGGTGATTCCGGAGCGTCCGCCAAGTGTTTCTGGCGTACCCGGCAGGTGATTTTCGCCTGTCCGACAGGTGTATCTTGCGAGTCGAGCAGGTGGCTGAGGCATGCTCAGCTGGTGCTTCCGGCGTCTCTGGCACGTGGTTCTGGTGTGCCTGAGAGCTGGTTCTGGCATCTCCGGCAGATGATTCCGGAGTGTCCACCAAGTGGTTCTGGTAGACCTGGCAGGTGATTTTGGCGTGTCAGGAAGTTGGTTCCGGCTAGTTGAGCAGGTGGATCAGGCGTGCTCGCCAGGGGGTTCAGGCGGGTCTGGCAGGTGGTTTCGGTCTGTTCGGGGAGTGGTTCCGGCATCTCAGGCACATGGTTCTGGCACGTCTGAGAGGTGGTTGCGGCCGGCCCGACAGGTGTTTCTGGAGTGTCCGCCAAGTGGTTCTGGCGTAGCTGAAAGGTGATGTTGGCGTGACCGGCAGGTGGTTCCAGAAAGCCCGGCAGGTGATTCCGGAGTGTCTGCCGAGTGGTTCTGGCATAGCCGACAGGTGATTTTGGCTTGTCCAGCGGTTGGTTTTGGCGAGTCGAGAAGGTGGTTCTGTCATGCTCGGCAGGTGCTTCTGGTGTCATTGGCATGTGGTTCCGGCATGTCTGAGAGGTGGTTCCGCCATCTCAGGCAGGTGATTCCGGAGTGTTCGCCAAGTGGTTCTGGCGTAGCCGGCAGGTGATTTTGCATGTCCGGCAATGGTTCCGGCGAGTCGAGCCGGAGGTTCTGGCATGTCCAGCAGGTGGTTCTGGCATGCCCGGCAGGTGATTCCGGAGTGTCCGGCATGTGCTTCTGGCAACTCTGAGAGGTGGTTCCGGCATGCCCGGCAGGTGATACCGGAGTGTCCAGCATTTGGTTCTGGCACCTGTGAGAGGTGGTTCCGGAATGCCCGGCATGTGATTCCGGAGTGTCTGCCGAGTGGTTCTGGCGTAGCCGGCATGTGATTTTGGCGTGTCCAGCAGGTGGTTCCGGCGAGCTCGGCAGGTGGTTCCGGCATGTCCGGAACATGGTTCTGGCACGTCTGAGAGATGGTTCCGGCATGCCCGGCAGGTGATTCCGGAGTGTCCGGTTTGTGGTTCTGGCACCTCTGAGAGGTGGTTCCGGCATGCCCGGCAGTTGGTTACGGAGTGTCTGCCGAGTGCTTCTGGCGTAGCCGGCAGGTGATTCTGGCGTATCCAGCAGGTGGTTCTGGGGAGTGGATCAGGTTGTTCCGGACTACTCGGCAGGTGGTACCGGCGTGTCCGGAACATGGTTCTGGCAAGTCTGAGAGGTGGTTGTGGCATGCCCGACAGGTGATTCCGGAGTGTTCGCCAAGTGGTTCTGGTGTAGCTGGCAGGTCATTTTGCATGTCCGGTGGTGGTTCCGGCGAGTCGAGCCGGTGGTTCCGGCGTTTCCAACAGGTGTTTCCGGTCTGTCCGGCAGGTGGTTCTGGCGTGACCGGCACGAGGTTCTGGCACGTATGAGAGTTGATTCCGGCATGCCCGAAAGGTGATTCCGGAGTGTCCGGCATGTGGTTCTGGCACCTCTGAGAGGTGGTTCCGGCATGCCCGGCAGGTGATTCCGGAGTGTCCGGCATGTGGTTCTGGCACCTCTGAGAGGTGGTTCCGGCATGCCCGGCAGGTGGTTCCGGAGTGTCTGCCGAGTGGTTCTGGCGTAGCCGGCAGGTGATTTTGGCGTGTCCAGCAGGTGGTTTTGGCGAGTCGAGCAGGTGGTTCTGGCGTGCTCGGCAGGTGCTTCCGGTGTCATTGGCATCTGGTTCCGGCATGTCTGAGAGGTGGTTCCGCCATGCCCGGCAGGTGATTCCGGAGTGTTCGCCAAGTGGTTCTGGCGTAGCCGGCAGGTGATTTTGCATGTCCGGCAATGGTTCCGGCGAGTCGAGCCTGTGGTTCCGGCATGTCCGGCAGGTGGTTCCGGCATGCCCGGAAGGTGATTCCGGAGTGTCCGGCATGTGGTTCTGGCACCTCTGAGAGGTGGTTACGGCATGCCAGGCACGTGATACCGGAGTGTTCGCCAAGTGGTTCTGCCGTAGCCGGCAGGTTATTTTGCATGTCCGGCAATGGTTCCGGCGAGTCGAGCCGGTGGTTCCGGAATGTCCGGCAGGTGGTTCCGGCATGTCCGGCAGGTGGTTCCGGCATGTCCAGCACGTGGTTCCAGCATGCCCGGCAGGTGATTCCGGAGTGTCCGGCATGTGGTTCTGGCACCTCTGAGAGGTGGTTCCGGCATGCCCGGCAGGTGATACCGGAGTCTCCGGCATTTGGTTCTGGCACCTCTGAGAGGTGGTTCCGGAATGCCTGGCCTGTGATTCCTGAGTGTCTGCCGAGTGGTTCTGGCGTAGCCGGCAGTTGATTTTGGCGTGTCCACTAGCTGGTTCTGGGGAGTGGATCAGCTGCTTCCGGCATACTCGGCAGGTGGTACCGGCGTGTCCAGAACATGGTTCTGGCAAGTCTGAGAGGTGGTTCCGGCATGCCCGGCAGGTGGATGCGGAGTGTCTGCCGAGTGGTTCTGACGTAGCCGGCAGGTGATTCTGTCGTGTCCAGCAGGTGGTTCTGGGGAGTGGATCAGGTGGTTCCGGCATACTCGGCAGGTGGTACCGGCGTGTCCGGAACATGGTTCTGGCAAGTCGGAGAGGTGGTTCCGGCATGCCCGAGAGGTGATTCCGGAGTGTTTGCCAAGTGGTTCTGGCGTAGCCGGCAGGTCATTTTGCATGTCCGGCGGTGGTTCCGGCGAGTCGAGCCTGTGGTTCCGGCGTAGCCGGCAGTTGATTTTGGCGTGTCCACTAGGTGGTTCTGGGGAGTGGAGCAGCTGGTTCCGGCACGCCCGACAGGTGATTCCGGAGCGTCCGACAAGTGTTTCTGGCGTACCCGGCAGGTGACTTTGGCATGTCCGACAGGTGTTTCTTGCGAGTCGAGCAGGTGGCTCAGGCATGCTCAGCTGGTGCTTCCGTCGTCTCTGGCACGTGGTTCTGGTGAGTCTGAGAGCTGGTTCTGGCATGTCCGGCAGATGATTCCGTAGTGTCCACCAAGTGGTTCTGGTAGACCTGGCAGGTGATTTTGGCGTGTCAGGAAGGTGGTTCCGGCTAGTTGAGCAGGTGGATCAGGCGTGCTCGCCAGTGGGTTCAGGCGGGTCTGGCAGGTGGTTTCGGTCTGTTCGGGGAGTGGTTCCGGCATCTCAGGCTCATGGTTCTGTCAAGTCTGAGAGGTGGTTCCGGCCGGCTCGACAGGTGTTTCCATGGTGTCCGCCAAGTTGTTCTGGCATAGCTGGCAGGTGATGTTGGCGTGACCAGCAGGTGGTTCCAGCAAGCCCGGCAGGTGATTCCGAAGAGTTCAACAAATGGGTGTGGCGTAGCCGGCAGGTGATTTTGGCGTGTCCAGCAGGTGGTTCCGGCGAGCTCGGCAGGTGGTACCAGCGTGTCCAGAACATGGTTCTGGCAAGTCTGAGAGGTGGTTCCGGCACGCCCGACAGGTGATTCCGGAGCGTCCGACAAGTGTTTCTGGCGTACCCGGCAGGTGATTTTCGCTTGTCCGACAGGTGTATCTTGTGAGTCGAGCAGGTGGCTCAGGCATGCTCAGCTGGTGCTTCCGTCGTCTCTGGCACGTGGTTCTGGTGTGTCTGAGAGCTGGTTCTGGCATGTCCGGCAGATGATTCCGGAGTGTCCACCAAGTGGTTCTGGTAGACCTGGCAGGTGATTTTGGCGTGTCAGGAAGGTGGTTCCGGCTAGTTGAGCAGGTGGATCAGGCGTGCTCGCCAGTGGGTTCAGGCGGGTCTGGCAGGTGGTTTCGGTCTGTTCGGGGAGTGGTTCCGGCATCTCAGGCTCATGGTTCTGTCAAGTCTGAGAGGTGGTTCCGGCCGGCTCGACAGGTGTTTCCATGGTGTCCGCCAAGTTGTTCTGGCATAGCTGGCAGGTGATGTTGGCGTGACCAGCAGGTGGTTCCAGCAAGCCCGGCAGGTGATTCCGAAGAGTTCACCAAATGGGTGTGGCGTAGCCGGCAGGTGATTTTGGCGTGTCCAGCAGGTGGTTCCGGCGAGCTCGGCAGGTGGTACCAGCGTGTCCGGAACATGGTTCTGGCAAGTCTGAGAGATGGTTCCGGCATGCCAGTCAGGTGATTCTGGAGTGTCCGGCATGTGGTTGTGGCACCTCTGAGAGGTGGTTCCGGCATGCCCGGCAGGTGATTCCGGAGTGTCTGGCATGTGGTTCTGGCACCTCTGAGAGGTGGTTCCGGCATGCCCGGCAGGTGGTTCCGGCATGCCCGGCAGGTGATTCCGGAGTGTCCGGCATGTGGTTCTGGCACCTCTGAGAGGTGGTTCCGGCATGCCCGTCAGGTGATACCGGAGTGTTCGCCAAGTGGTTCTGGCATAGCCGGCAGGTGATTTTGCATGTCCGGCAATGGTTCCGGCGAGTCGAGCCGGTGGTTCCGGAATGTCCGGCAGGTGGTTCCGGCATGTCCGGCAGGTGGTTCCGGCATGTCCAGCACGTGGTTCCAGCATGCCCTGCAGGTGATTCCGGAGTGTCCGGCATGTGGTTCTGGCAGCTCTGAGAGGTGGTTCCGGAATGCCTGGCCTGTGATTCCGGAGTGTCTGCCGAGTGGTTCTGGCGTAGCCGGCAGTTGATTTTGGCGTGTCCACTAGGTGGTTCTGGGGAGTGGATCAGCTGGTTCCGGCATACTCGGCTGGTGGTACCGGCGTGTCCAGAACATGGTTCTGGCAAGTCTGAGAGGTGGTTCCGGCACGTCCGACAGGTGATTCCGGAGCGTCCGCCAAGTGTTTCTGGCGTACCCGGCAGGTGATTTTCGCCTGTCCGACAGGTGCATCTTGCGAGTCGAGCAGGTGGCTGAGGCATGCTCAGCTGGTGCTTCCGGCGTCTCCGGCACGTGGTTCTGGTGTGTCTGAGAGCTGGTTCTGGCATCTCCGGCAGATGATTCCGGAGTGTCCACCAAGTGGTTCTTGTATACCTGGCAGGTGATTTTGGCGTGTCAGGAAGTTGGTTCCGGCTAGTTGAGCAGGTGGATCAGGCGTGCTCGCCAGGGGGTTCAGGCGGGTCTGGCAGGTGGTTTCGGTCTGCTCTGGGAGTGGTTCCGGCATCTCAGGCTCATGGTTCTGGCATGTCTGAGAGGTGGTTCCGGCCGGCCCGACAGGTGTTTCCATGGCGTGCGCCAAGTGGTTCTAGCATAGCTGGCAGGTGATGTTGGCGTGACCGGCAGGTGGTTCCAGCAAGCCCGGCAGGTGATTCCGAAGATTTCACCAAATGGCTGTGGCGTAGCCGGCAGGTGGTTTTGGCGTGTCCAGCAGGTGGTTTTGGCGAGTCGAGCAGGTGGTTCTGGCGTGCTCGGCATGTGCTTCCGGTGTCATTGGCATGTGGTTCCGGCACGTCTGAGAGTTGGTTCCGGCATGCCCGACAGGTGATTCCGGAGTGTCCGGCATGTGGTTCTGGCACCTCTGAGAGGTGGTTCCGGCATGCCCGGCAGGTGATTCCGGAGTGTCCGGCATGTGGTTCTGGCACCTCTGAGAGGTGGTTCCGGCATGCCCGGCAGGTGGTTACGGAGTGTCTGCCGAGTGGTTCTGGCGTAGCCGGCAGGTGATTTTGGCGTGTCCAGCAGGTGGTTTTGGCGAGTCGAGCAGGTGGTTCTGGCGTGCTCGGCATGTGCTTCCGGTGTCATTGGCATGTGGTTCCAGCATGTCTGAGAGGTGGTTCCGACATGCCCGGCAGGTGGTTCCGGAGAGTCTGCCGAGTGGTTCTGGAGCCAGCCCGGCAGGTGCTTCCGAAGAGTTCACCAAATGGTTGTGGCGTAGCCGGCAGGTTATTTTGGCGTGTCAGGAAGGTGGTTCCGGCTAGTTGAGCAGGTGGATCAGGCATGCTCGCCAGTGGGTTCAGGCGGGTCTGGCAGGTGGTTTCGGTTTGTTCGGGGAGTGGTTCCGGGATCTCAGGCCCATGGTTCTGGCACGTCTGAGAGGTGGTTCCTGCCGGCCAGAGAGGTGTTTCCGGAGTGTCCGCCAAGTGGTTCTGGGGTAGCTGAAAGGTGATGTTGGCGTGACCGGCAGGTGGTTCCAGCCAGCCCGGCAGGTGATTCCGGAGTGTCTGCCGTGTGGTTCTGCCATAGCTGGCAGGTGATTTTGGCGTGTCCAGCAGGTGGTTCCGGCGAGCTCGGCCGGTGGTACCAGCGTGTCCGGAACATGGTTCTGGCACGTCTGAGAGATGGTTCCGGCATGCCCGGCAGGTGATTCGGGAGTGTCCGGCATGTGGTTCTGGCACCTCTGAGAGGTGGTTCTGGCATGCCCCGCAGGTGATTCCGCAGTGTCCGGCATGTGGTTCTGGCACCTCTGAGATGTGGTTCCGGCATGCCCCGCAGGTGATTCCGGAGTGTCCAGCATGTGGTTCTGGCACCTCTGAGAGGTGTTTCCGGAATGCCCGGCAGGTGGTTCCGGAGTGTCTGCCGAGTGGTTCTGGCGTAGACGGCAGGTGATTCTGGCGTGTCCACTAGGTGGTTCTGGGGAGTGGATCAGCTGGTTCCGGCATACTCGGCAGGTGGTACCGGCGTGTCCAGAACATGGTTCTGGCAAGTCTGAGAGGAGGTTCTGGCACGCCCGACAGGTGATTCCGGAGCCTCCGCCAAGTGTTTCTGGCGTACCAGGCAGGTGATTTTGGCATGTCCGACAGGTGTTTCTTGCGAGTCGAGCCGGTGGCTCAGGCATGCTCAGCTGGTGCTTCCGGCGTCTCTGGCACGTGGTTCTGGTGTGTCTGAGATCTGGTTCTGGCATGTCCGGCAGATGATTCCGGAGTGTCCACCATGTGGTTCTGGTAGACCTGGCAGGTGATTTTGGCGTGTCAGGAAGGTGGTTCCGGCTAGTTGAGCAGGTGGATCAGGCGTGCTCGGCCGGTGGTTCAGGCGGGTCTGTCAGGTGGTTTCGGTCTGTTCGGGGTGTGGTTCTGGCATCTCAGGCACATGGTTCTGGCACGTCTGATAGGTGGTTCCGGCCGGCCCGACAGGTGTTTCCGGAGTGTCCGCCAAGTGGTTCTGGCATAGCTGGCAGGTGATGTTGGCGTGACCGGCAGGTGGTTCCAGCCAGCCCGGCAGGTGATTCCGAAGTGTTCACCAAATGGTTGTGGCGTAGCCGGAAGGTGATTTTGTCGTGTGCAGCAGGTGGTTTTGGCGAGTCGAGCAGGTGGTTCTGGCGTGCTCTGCAGGTGCTTCCGGTGTCATTGGCATGTGGTTCCGGCATGTCTGAGAGGTGGTTCCGCCATGCCCGGCAGGTGATTCCGGAGTGTTCGCCAAGTGGTTCTGGCATAGCCGGCAGGTGATTTTGCATGTCCGGCAATGGTTCCGGCGAGTCGGGCCGGTGGTTCCGGAATGTCCGGCAGGTGGTTCCGGCATGCCCGGCAGGTGATTCCGGAGTGTCCGGCATGTGGTTCTGGCACCTCTGAGAGGTGGTTCCGGCATGCCAGTCAGGTGATACCGGAGTGTTCGCCAAGTGGTTCTGGCGTAGCCGGCAGGTGATTTTACATGTCTGGCAATATTTCCGGCGAGTCGAGCCGGTGGTTCCGGAATGTCCGGCTGGTGGTTCCGGCATGTCCGGCAGGTGGTTCCGGCATGTCCAGCACGTGGTTCCAGCATGCCCGGCAGGTGATTCCGGAGTGTCCGGCATGTGGTTCTGGCAGCTCTGAGAGGTGGTTCCGGAATGCCTGGCCTGTGATTCCAGAGTGTCTGCCGAGTGGTTCTGGCGTAGCCGGCAGTTGATTTTGGCGTGTCCACTAGGTGGTTCTGTGGAGTGGATCAGCTGGTTCCGGCATACTCGGCAGGTGGTACCGGCGTGTCCAGAACATGGTTCTGGCAAGTCTGAGAGGTGGTTCCGGCACTCCCGACAGGTGATTCCGGAGCGTCCGCCAAGTGTTTCTGGCGTACCCGGCAGGTGATTTTCGCCTGTCCGACAGGTGTATCTTGCGAGTCGAGCAGGTGGCTGAGGCATGCTCAGCTGGTGCTTCCGGCGTCTCTGGCACGTGGTTCTGGTGTGCCTGAGAGCTGGTTCTGGCATCTCCGGCAGATGATTCCGGAGTGTCCACCAAGTGGTTCTGGTAGACCTGGCAGGTGATTTTGGCATGTCAGGAAGGTGGTTCCGGCTAGTTGAGCAGGTGGATCAGGCGTGCTCGCCAGGTGGTTCAGGCGGGTCTGGCAGGTGGTTTCGGTCTGTTCGGGGAGTGGTTCCGGCATCTCAGGCACATGGTTCTGGCACGTCTGAGAGGTAGTTGCGGCCGGCCCGACAGGTGTTTCTGGAGTGTCCGCCAAGTGGTTCTGGCGTAGCTGAAAGGTGATGTTGGCGTGACCGGCAGGTGGTTCCAGAAAGCCCGGCAGGTGATTCCGGAGTGTCTGCCGAGTGGTTCTGGCATAGCCGACAGGTGATTTTGGCTTGTCCAGCGGTTGGTTTTGGCGAGTCGAGAAGGTGGTTCTGTCATGCTCGGCAGGTGCTTCTGGTGTCATTGGCATGTGGTTCCGGCATGTCTGAGAGGTGGTTCCGCCATCTCAGGCAGGTGATTCCGGAGTGTTCGCCAAGTGGTTCTGGCGTAGCCGGCAGGTGATTTTGCATGTCCGGCAATGGTTCCGGCGAGTCGAGCCGGAGGTTCTGGCATGTCCAGCAGGTGGTTCTGGCATGCCAGGCAGGTGACTCCGGAGTGTCCGGCATGTGCTTCTGGCAACTCTGAGAGGTGGTTCCGGCATGCCCGGCAGGTGATACCGGAGTGTCCAGCATTTGGTTCTGGCACCTGTGAGAGGTGGTTCCGGAATGCCCGGCATGTGATTCCGGAGTGTCTGCCGAGTGGTTCTGGCGTAGCCGGCATGTGATTTTGGCGTGTCCAGCAGGTGGTTCCGGCGAGCTCGGCAGGTGGTTCCGGCATGTCCGGAACATGGTTCTGGCACGTCTGAGAGATGGTTCCGGCATGCCCGGCAGGTGATTCCGGAGTGTCCGGTTTGTGGTTCTGGCACCTCTGAGAGGTGGTTCCGGCATGCCCGGCAGTTGGTTACGGAGTGTCTGCCGAGTGCTTCTGGCGTAGCCGGCAGGTGATTCTGGCGTATCCAGCAGGTGGTTCTGGGGAGTGGATCAGGTTGTTCCGGACTACTCGGCAGGTGGTACCGGCGTGTCTGGAACATGGTTCTGGCAAGTCTGAGAGGTGGTTGTGGCATGCCCGACAGGTGATTCCGGAGTGTTCGCCAAGTGGTTCTGGTGTAGCTGGCAGGTCATTTTGCATGTCCGGTGGTGGTTCCGGCGAGTCGAGCCGGTGGTTCCGGCGTTTCCAACAGGTGTTTCCGGTCTGTCCGGCAGGTGGTTCTGGCGTGACCGGCACGAGGTTCTGGCACGTATGAGAGTTGATTCCGGCATGCCCGAAAGGTGATTCCGGAGTGTCCGGCATGTGGTTCTGGCACCTCTGAGAGGTGGTTCCGGCATGCCCGGCAGGTGATTCCGGAGTGTCCGGCATGTGGTTCTGGCACCTCTGAGAGGTGGTTCCGGCATGCCCGGCAGGTGGTTCCGGAGTGTCTGCCGAGTGGTTCTGGCGTAGCCGGCAGGTGATTTTGGCGTGTCCAGCAGGTGGTTTTGGCGAGTCGAGCAGGTGGTTCTGGCGTGCTCGGCAGGTGCTTCCGGTGTCATTGGCATCTGGTTCCGGCATGTCTGAGAGGTGGTTCCGCCATGCCCGGCAGGTGATTCCGGAGTGTTCGCCAAGTGGTTCTGGCGTAGCCGGCAGGTGATTTTGCATGTCCGGCAATGGTTCCGGCGAGTCGAGCCTGTGGTTCCGGCATGTCCGGCAGGTGGTTCCGGCATGCCCGGAAGGTGATTCCGGAGTGTCCGGCATGTGGTTCTGGCACCTCTGAGAGGTGGTTACGGCATGCCAGGCACGTGATACCGGAGTGTTCGCCAAGTGGTTCTGCCGTAGCCGGCAGGTTATTTTGCATGTCCGGCAATGGTTCCGGCGAGTCGAGCCGGTGGTTCCGGAATGTCCGGCAGGTGGTTCCGGCATGTCCGGCAGGTGGTTCCGGCATGTCCAGCACGTGGTTCCAGCATGCCCGGCAGGTGATTCCGGAGTGTCCGGCATGTGGTTCTGGCACCTCTGAGAGGTGGTTCCGGCATGCCCGGCAGGTGATACCGGAGTCTCCGGCATTTGGTTCTGGCACCTCTGAGAGGTGGTTCCGGAATGCCTGGCCTGTGATTCCTGAGTGTCTGCCGAGTGGTTCTGGCGTAGCCGGCAGTTGATTCTGGCGTGTCCACTAGCTGGTTCTGGGGAGTGGATCAGCTGCTTCCGGCATACTCGGCAGGTGGTACCGGCGTGTCCAGAACATGGTTCTGGCAAGTCTGAGAGGTGGTTCCGGCATGCCCGGCAGGTGGATGCGGAGTGTCTGCCGAGTGGTTCTGACGTAGCCGGCAGGTGATTCTGTCGTGTCCAGCAGGTGGTTCTGGGGAGTGGATCAGGTGGTTCCGGCATACTCGGCAGGTGGTACCGGCGTGTCCGGAACATGGTTCTGGCAAGTCGGAGAGGTGGTTCCGGCATGCCCGAGAGGTGATTCCGGAGTGTTTGCCAAGTGGTTCTGGCGTAGCCGGCAGGTCATTTTGCATGTCCGGCGGTGGTTCCGGCGAGTCGAGCCTGTGGTTCCGGCGTAGCCGGCAGTTGATTTTGGCGTGTCCACTAGGTGGTTCTGGGGAGTGGAGCAGCTGGTTCCGGCACGCCCGACAGGTGATTCCGGAGCGTCCGCCAAGTGTTTCTGGCGTACCCGGCAGGTGACTTTGGCATGTCCGACAGGTGTTTCTTGCGAGTCGAGCAGGTGGCTCAGGCATGCTCAGCTGGTGCTTCCGTCGTCTCTGGCACGTGGTTCTGGTGTGTCTGAGAGCTGGTTCTGGCATGTCCGGCAGATGATTCCGGAGTGTCCACCAAGTGGTTCTGGTAGACCTGGCAGGTGATTTTGGCGTGTCAGGAAGGTGGTTCCGGCTAGTTGAGCAGGTGGATCAGGCGTGCTCGCCAGTGGGTTCAGGCGGGTCTGGCAGGTGGTTTCGGTCTGTTCGGGGAGTGGTTCCGGCATCTCAGGCTCATGGTTCTGTCAAGTCTGAGAGGTGGTTCCGGCCGGCTCGACAGGTGTTTCCATGGTGTCCGCCAAGTTGTTCTGGCATAGCTGGCAGGTGATGTTGGCGTGACCAGCAGGTGGTTCCAGCAAGCCCGGCAGGTGATTCCGAAGAGTTCACCAAATGGGTGTGGCGTAGCCGGCAGGTGATTTTGGCGTGTCCAGCAGGTGGTTCCGGCGAGCTCGGCAGGTGGTACCAGCGTGTCCGGAACATGGTTCTGGCAAGTCTGAGAGATGGTTCCGGCATGCCAGTCAGGTGATTCTGGAGTGTCCGGCATGTGGTTGTGGCACCTCTGAGAGGTGGTTCCGGCATGCCCGGCAGGTGATTCCGGAGTGTCTGGCATGTGGTTCTGGCACCTCTGAGAGGTGGTTCCGGCATGCCCGGCAGGTGGTTCCGGCATGCCCGGCAGGTGATTCCGGAGTGTCCGGCATGTGGTTCTGGCACCTCTGAGAGGTGGTTCCGGCATGCCCGTCAGGTGATACCGGAGTGTTCGCCAAGTGGTTCTGGCGTAGCCGGCAGGTGATTTTGCATGTCCGGCAATGGTTCCGGCGAGTCGAGCCGGTGGTTCCGGAATGTCCGGCAGGTGGTTCCGGCATGTCCGGCAGGTGGTTCCGGCATGTCCAGCACGTGGTTCCAGCATGCCCTGCAGGTGATTCCGGAGTGTCCGGCATGTGGTTCTGGCAGCTCTGAGAGGTGGTTCCGGAATGCCTGGCCTGTGATTCCGGAGTGTCTGCCGAGTGGTTCTGGCGTAGCCGGCAGTTGATTTTGGCGTGTCCACTAGGTGGTTCTGGGGAGTGGATCAGCTGGTTCCGGCATACTCGGCTGGTGGTACCGGCGTGTCCAGAACATGGTTCTGGCAAGTCTGAGAGGTGGTTCCGGCACGCCCGACAGGTGATTCCGGAGCGTCCGCCAGGTGTTTCTGGCGTACCCGGCAGGTGATTTTCGCCTGTCCGACAGGTGCATCTTGCGAGTCGAGCAGGTGGCTGAGGCATGCTCAGCTGGTGCTTCCGGCGTCTCCGGCACGTGGTTCTGGTGTGTCTGAGAGCTGGTTCTGGCATCTCCGGCAGATGATTCCGGAGTGTCCACCAAGTGGTTCTTGTATACCTGGCAGGTGATTTTGGCGTGTCAGGAAGTTGGTTCCGGCTAGTTGAGCAGGTGGATCAGGCGTGCTCGCCAGGGCGTTCAGGCGGGTCTGGCAGGTGGTTTCGGTCTGCTCTGGGAGTGGTTCCGGCATCTCAGGCTCATGGTTCTGGCATGTCTGAGAGGTGGTTCCGGCCGGCCCGACAGGTGTTTCCATGGCGTGCGCCAAGTGGTTCTAGCATAGCTGGCAGGTGATGTTGGCGTGACCGGCAGGTGGTTCCAGCAAGCCCGGCAGGTGATTCCGAAGATTTCACCAAATGGCTGTGGCGTAGCCGGCAGATGGTTTTGGCGTGTCCAGCAGGTGGTTTTGGCGAGTCGAGCAGGTGGTTCTGGCGTGCTCGGCATGTGCTTCCGGTGTCATTGGCATGTGGTTCCGGCACGTCTGAGAGTTGGTTCCGGCATGCCCGACAGGTGATTCCGGAGTGTCCGGCATGTGGTTCTGGCACCTCTGAGAGGTGGTTCCGGCATGCCCGGCAGGTGATTCCGGAGTGTCCGGCATGTGGTTCTGGCACCTCTGAGAGGTGGTTCCGGCATGCCCGGCAGGTGGTTACGGAGTGTCTGCCGAGTGGTTCTGGCGTAGCCGGCAGGTGATTTTGGCGTGTCCAGCAGGTGGTTTTGGCGAGTCGAGCAGGTGGTTCTGGCGTGCTCGGCATGTGCTTCCGGTGTCATTGGCATGTGGTTCCAGCATGTCTGAGAGGTGGTTCCGACATGCCCGGCAGGTGGTTCCAGAGAGTCTGCCGAGTGGTTCTGGAGCCAGCCCGGCAGGTGCTTCCGAAGAGTTCACCAAATGGTTGTGGCGTAGCCGGCAGGTTATTTTGGCGTGTCAGGAAGGTGGTTCCGGCTAGTTGAGCAGGTGGATCAGGCATGCTCGCCAGTGGGTTCAGGCGGGTCTGGCAGGTGGTTTCGGTTTGTTCGGGGAGTGGTTCCGGGATCTCAGGCCCATGGTTCTGGCACGTCTGAGAGGTGGTTCCTGCCGGCCAGAGAGGTGTTTCCGGAGTGTCCGCCAAGTGGTTCTGGCGTAGCTGAAAGGTGATGTTGGCGTGACCAGCAGGTGGTTCCAGCCAGCCCGGCAGGTGATTCCGGAGTGTCTGCCGTGTGGTTCTGCCGTAGCTGGCAGGTGATTTTGGCGTGTCCAGCAGGTGGTTCCGGCGAGCTCGGCCGGTGGTACCAGCGTGTCCGGAACATGGTTCTGGCACGTCTGAGAGATGGTTCCGGCATGCCCGGCAGGTGATTCGGGAGTGTCCGGCATGTGGTTCTGGCACCTCTGAGAGGTGGTTCTGGCATGCCCCGCAGGTGATTCCGCAGTGTCCGGCATGTGGTTCTGGCACCTCTGAGAGGTGGTTCCGGCATGCCCCGCAGATGATTCCGGAGTGTCCGGCATGTGGTTCTGGCACCTCTGAGAGGTGTTTCCGGAATGCCCGGCAGGTGGTTCCGGAGTGTCTGCCGAGTGGTTCTGGCGTAGACGGCAGGTGATTCTGGCGTGTCCACTAGGTGGTTCTGGGGAGTGGATCAGCTGGTTCCGGCATACTCGGCAGGTGGTACCGGCGTGTCCAGAACATGGTTCTGGCAAGTCTGAGAGGAGGTTCTGGCACGCCCGACAGGTGATTCCGGAGCCTCCGCCAAGTGTTTCTGGCGTACCAGGCAGGTGATTTTGGCATGTCCGACAGGTGTTTCTTGCGAGTCGAGCCGGTGGCTCAGGCATGCTCAGCTGGTGCTTCCGGCGTCTCTGGCACGTGGTTCTGGTGTGTCTGAGATCTGGTTCTGGCATGTCCGGCAGATGATTCCGGAGTGTCCACCATGTGGTTCTGGTAGACCTGGCAGGTGATTTTGGCGTGTCAGGAAGGTGGTTCCGGCTAGTTGAGCAGGTGGATCAGGCGTGCTCGGCCGGTGGTTCAGGCGGGTCTGTCAGGTGGTTTCGGTCTGTTCGGGGTGTGGTTCCGGCATCTCAGGCACATGGTTCTGGCACGTCTGATAGGTGGTTCCGGCCGGCCCGACAGGTGTTTCCGGAGTGTCCGCCAAGTGGTTCTGGCATAGCTGGCAGGTGATGTTGGCGTGACCGGCAGGTGGTTCCAGCCAGCCCGGCAGGTGATTCCGAAGTGTTCACCAAATGGTTGTGGCGTAGCCGGAAGGTGATTTTGTCGTGTGCAGCAGGTGGTTTTGGCGAGTCGAGCAGGTGGTTCTGGCGTGCTCTGCAGGTGCTTCCGGTGTCATTGGCATGTGGTTCCGGCATGTCTGAGAGGTGGTTCCGCCATGCCCGGCAGGTGATTCCGGAGTGTTCGCCAAGTGGTTCTGGCATAGCCGGCAGGTGATTTTGCATGTCCGGCAATGGTTCCGGCGAGTCGGGCCGGTGGTTCCGGAATGTCCGGCAGGTGGTTCCGGCATGCCCGGCAGGTGATTCCGGAGTGTCCGGCATGTGGTTCTGGCACCTCTGAGAGGTGGTTCCGGCATGCCAGTCAGGTGATACCGGAGTGTTCGCCAAGTGGTTCTGGCGTAGCCGGCAGGTGATTTTACATGTCTGGCAATATTTCCGGCGAGTCGAGCCGGTGGTTCCGGAATGTCCGGCTGGTGGTTCCGGCATGTCCGGCAGGTGGTTCCGGCATGTCCAGCACGTGGTTCCAGCATGCCCGGCAGGTGATTCCGGAGTGTCCGGCATGTGGTTCTGGCAGCTCTGAGAGGTGGTTCCGGAATGCCTGGCCTGTGATTCCAGAGTGTCTGCCGAGTGGTTCTGGCGTAGCCGGCAGTTGATTTTGGCGTGTCCACTAGGTGGTTCTGTGGAGTGGATCAGCTGGTTCCGGCATACTCGGCAGGTGGTACCGGCGTGTCCAGAACATGGTTCTGGCAAGTCTGAGAGGTGGTTCCGGCACGCCCGACAGGTGATTCCGGAGCGTCCGCCAAGTGTTTCTGGCGTACCCGGCAGGTGATTTTCGCCTGTCCGACAGGTGTATCTTGCGAGTCGAGCAGGTGGCTGAGGCATGCTCAGCTGGTGCTTCCGGCGTCTCTGGCACGTGGTTCTGGTGTGTCTGAGAGCTGGTTCTGGCATCTCCGGCAGATGATTCCGGAGTGTCCACCAAGTGGTTCTGGTAGACCTGGCAGGTGATTTTGGCGTGTCAGGAAGTTGGTTCCGGCTAGTTGAGCAGGTGGATCAGGCGTGCTCGCCAGGGGGTTCAGGCGGGTCTGGCAGGTGGTTTCGGTCTGTTCGGGGAGTGGTTCCGGCATCTCAGGCACATGGTTCTGGCACGTCTGAGAGGTGGTTGCGGCCGGCCCGACAGGTGTTTCTGGAGTGTCCCCCAAGTGGTTCTGGCGTAGCTGAAAGGTGATGTTGGCGTGACCGGCAGGTGGTTCCAGAAAGCCCGGCAGGTGATTCCGGAGTGTCTGCCGAGTGGTTCTGGCATAGCCGACAGGTGATTTTGGCTTGTCCAGCGGTTGGTTTTGGCGAGTCGAGAAGGTGGTTCTGTCATGCTCGGCAGGTGCTTCTGGTGTCATTGGCATGTGGTTCCGGCATGTCTGAGAGGTGGTTCCGCCATCTCAGGCAGGTGATTCCGGAGTGTTCGCCAAGTGGTTCTGGCGTAGCCGGCAGGTGATTTTGCATGTCCGGCAATGGTTCCGGCGAGTCGAGCCGGAGGTTCTGGCATGTCCAGCAGGTGGTTCTGGCATGCCCGGCAGGTGACTCCGGAGTGTCCGGCATGTGCTTCTGGCAACTCTGAGAGGTGGTTCCGGCATGCCCGGCAGGTGATACCGGAGTGTCCAGCATTTGGTTCTGGCACCTGTGAGAGGTGGTTCCGGAATGCCCGGCATGTGATTCCGGAGTGTCTGCCGAGTGGTTCTGGCATAGCCGGCATGTGATTTTGGCGTGTCCAGCAGGTGGTTCCGGCGAGCTCGGCAGGTGGTTCCGGCATGTCCGGAACATGGTTCTGGCACGTCTGAGAGATGGTTCCGGCATGCCCGGCAGGTGATTCCGGAGTGTCCGGTTTGTGGTTCTGGCACCTCTGAGAGGTGGTTCCGGCATGCCCGGCAGTTGGTTACGGAGTGTCTGCCGAGTGCTTCTGGCGTAGCCGGCAGGTGATTCTGGCGTATCCAGCAGGTGGTTCTGGGGAGTGGATCAGGTTGTTCCGGACTACTCGGCAGGTGGTACCGGCGTGTCTGGAACATGGTTCTGGCAAGTCTGAGAGGTGGTTGTGGCATGCCCGACAGGTGATTCCGGAGTGTTCGCCAAGTGGTTCTGGTGTAGCTGGCAGGTCATTTTGCATGTCCGGTGGTGGTTCCGGCGAGTCGAGCCGGTGGTTCCGGCGTTTCCAACAGGTGTTTCCGGTCTGTCCGGCAGGTGGTTCTGGCGTGACCGGCACGAGGTTCTGGCACGTATGAGAGTTGATTCCGGAATGCCCGAAAGGTGATTCCGGAGTGTCCGGCATGTGGTTCTGGCACCTCTGAGAGGTGGTTCCGGCATGCCCGGCAGGTGATTCCGGAGTGTCCGGCATGTGGTTCTGGCACCTCTGAGAGGTGGTTCCGGCATGCCCGGCAGGTGGTTCCGGAGTGTCTGCCGAGTGGTTCTGGCGTAGCCGGCAGGTGATTTTGGCGTGTCCAGCAGGTGGTTTTGGCGAGTCGAGCAGGTGGTTCTGGCGTGCTCGGCAGGTGCTTCCGGTGTCATTGGCATCTGGTTCCGGCATGTCTGAGAGGTGGTTCCGCCATGCCCGGCAGGTGATTCCGGAGTGTTCGCCAAGTGGTTCTGGCGTAGCCGGCAGGTGATTTTGCATGTCCGGCAATGGTTCCGGCGAGTCGAGCCTGTGGTTCCGGCATGTCCGGCAGGTGGTTCCGGCATGCCCGGAAGGTGATTCCGGAGTGTCCGGCATGTGGTTCTGGCACCTCTGAGAGGTGGTTACGGCATGCCAGGCACGTGATACCGGAGTGTTCGCCAAGTGGTTCTGCCGTAGCCGGCAGGTTATTTTGCATGTCCGGCAATGGTTCCGGCGAGTCGAGCCGGTGGTTCCGGAATGTCCGGCAGGTGGTTCCGGCATGTCCGGCAGGTGGTTCCGGCATGTCCAGCACGTGGTTCCAGCATGCCCGGCAGGTGATTCCGGAGTGTCCGGCATGTGGTTCTGGCACCTCTGAGAGGTGGTTCCGGCATGCCCGGCAGGTGATACCGGAGTCTCCGGCATTTGGTTCTGGCACCTCTGAGAGGTGGTTCCGGAATGCCTGGCCTGTGATTCCTGAGTGTCTGCCGAGTGGTTCTGGCGTAGCCGGCAGTTGATTTTGGCGTGTCCACTAGCTGGTTCTGGGGAGTGGATCAGCTGCTTCCGGCATACTCGGCAGGTGGTACCGGCGTGTCCAGAACATGGTTCTGGCAAGTCTGAGAGGTGGTTCCGGCATGCCCGGCAGGTGGATGCGGAGTGTCTGCCGAGTGGTTCTGACGTAGCCGGCAGGTGATTCTGTCGTGTCCAGCAGGTGGTTCTGGGGAGTGGATCAGGTGGTTCCGGCATACTCGGCAGGTGGTACCGGCGTGTCCGGAACATGGTTCTGGCAAGTCGGAGAGGTGGTTCCGGCATGCCCGAGAGGTGATTCCGGAGTGTTTGCCAAGTGGTTCTGGCGTAGCCGGCAGGTCATTTTGCATGTCCGGCGGTGGTTCTGGCGAGTCGAGCCTGTGGTTCCGGCGTAGCCGGCAGTTGATTTTGGCGTGTCCACTAGGTGGTTCTGGGGAGTGGAGCAGCTGGATCCGGCACGCCCGACAGGTGATTCCGGAGCGTCCGCCAAGTGTTTCTGGCGTACCCGGCAGGTGACTTTGGCATGTCCGACAGGTGTTTCTTGCGAGTCGAGCAGGTGGCTCAGGCATGCTCAGCTGGTGCTTCCGTCGTCTCTGGCACGTGGTTCTGGTGAGTCTGAGAGGTGGTTCTGGCATGTCCGGCAGATGATTCCGTAGTGTCCACCAAGTGGTTCTGGTAGACCTGGCAGGTGATTTTGGCGTGTCAGGAAGGTGGTTCCGGCTAGTTGAGCAGGTGGATCAGGCGTGCTCGCCAGTGGGTTCAGGCGGGTCTGGCAGGTGGTTTCGGTCTGTTCGGGGAGTGGTTCCGGCATCTCAGGCTCATGGTTCTGTCAAGTCTGAGAGGTGGTTCCGGCCGGCTCGACAGGTGTTTCCATGGTGTCCGCCAAGTTGTTCTGGCATAGCTGGCAGGTGATGTTGGCGTGACCAGCAGGTGGTTCCAGCAAGCCCGGCAGGTGATTCCGAAGAGTTCAACAAATGGGTGTGGCGTAGCCGGCAGGTGATTTTGGCGTGTCCAGCAGGTGTTTCCGGCGAGCTCGGCAGGTGGTACCAGCGTGTCCAGAACATGGTTCTGGCAAGTCTGAGAGGTGGTTCCGGCACGCCCGACAGGTGATTCCGGAGCGTCCGACAAGTGTTTCTGGCGTACCCGGGAGGTGATTTTCGCTTGTCCGACAGGTGTATCTTGTGAGTCGAGCAGGTGGCTCAGGCATGCTCAGCTGGTGCTTCCGTCGTCTCTGGCACGTGGTTCTGGTGTGTCTGAGAGCTGGTTCTGGCATGTCCGGCAGATGATTCCGGAGTGTCCACCAAGTGGTTCTGGTAGACCTGGCAGGTGATTTTGGCGTGTCAGGAAGGTGGTTCCGGCTAGTTGAGCAGGTGGATCAGGCGTGCTCGCCAGTGGGTTCAGGCGGGTCTGGCAGGTGGTTTCGGTCTGTTCGGGGAGTGGTTCCGGCATCTCAGGCTCATGGTTCTGTCAAGTCTGAGAGGTGGTTCCGGCCGGCTCGACAGGTGTTTCCATGGTGTCCGCCAAGTTGTTCTGGCATAGCTGGCAGGTGATGTTGGCGTGACCAGCAGGTGGTTCCAGCAAGCCCGGCAGGTGATTCCGAAGAGTTCACCAAATGGGTGTGGCGTAGCCGGCAGGTGATTTTGGCGTGTCCAGCAGGTGGTTCCGGCGAGCTCGGCAGGTGGTACCAGCGTGTCCGGAACATGGTTCTGGCAAGTCTGAGAGATGGTTCCGGCATGCCAGTCAGGTGATTCTGGAGTGTCCGGCATGTGGTTGTGGCACCTCTGAGAGGTGGTTCCGGCATGCCCGGCAGGTGATTCCGGAGTGTCTGGCATGTGGTTCTGGCACCTCTGAGAGGTGGTTCCGGCATGCCCGGCAGGTGGTTCCGGCATGCCCGGCAGGTGATTCCGGAGTGTCCGGCATGTGGTTCTGGCACCTCTGAGAGGTGGTTCCGGCATGCCCGTCAGGTGATACCGGAGAGTTCGCCAAGTGGTTCTGGCATAGCCGGCAGGTGATTTTGCATGTCCGGCAATGGTTCCGGCGAGTCGAGCCGGTGGTTCCGGAATGTCCGGCAGGTGGTTCCGGCATGTCCGGCAGGTGGTTCCGGCATGTCCAGCACGTGGTTCCAGCATGCCCTGCAGGTGATTCCGGAGTGTCCGGCATGTGGTTCTGGCAGCTCTGAGAGGTGGTTCCGGAATGCCTGGCCTGTGATTCCGGAGTGTCTGCCGAGTGGTTCTGGCGTAGCCGGCAGTTGATTTTGGCGTGTCCACTAGGTGGTTCTGGGGAGTGGATCAGCTGGTTCCGGCATACTCGGCTGGTGGTACCGGCGTGTCCAGAACATGGTTCTGGCAAGTCTGAGAGGTGGTTCCGGCACGCCCGACAGGTGATTCCGGAGCGTCCGCCAAGTGTTTCTGGCGTACCCGGCAGGTGATTTTCGCCTGTCCGACAGGTGCATCTTGCGAGTCGAGCAGGTGGCTGAGGCATGCTCAGCTGGTGCTTCCGGCGTCTCCGGCACGTGGTTCTGGTGTGTCTGAGAGCTGGTTCTGGCATCTCCGGCAGATGATTCTGGAGTGTCCACCAAGTGGTTCTTGTATACCTGGCAGGTGATTTTGGCGTGTCAGGAAGTTGGTTCCGGCTAGTTGAGCAGGTGGATCAGGCGTGCTCGCCAGGGGGTTCAGGCGGGTCTGGCAGGTGGTTTCGGTCTGCTCTGGGAGTGGTTCCGGCATCTCAGGCTCATGGTTCTGGCATGTCTGAGAGGTGGTTCCGGCCGGCCCGACAGGTGTTTCCATGGCGTGCGCCAAGTGGTTCTAGCATAGCTGGCAGGTGATGTTGGCGTGACCGGCAGGTGGTTCCAGCAAGCCCGGCAGGTGATTCCGAAGATTTCACCAAATGGCTGTGGCGTAGCCGGCAGGTGGTTTTGGCGTGTCCAGCAGGTGGTTTTGGCGAGTCGAGCAGGTGGTTCTGGCGTGCTCGGCATGTGCTTCCGGTGTCATTGGCATGTGGTTCCGGCACGTCTGAGAGTTGGTTCCGGCATGCCCGACAGGTGATTCCGGAGTGTCCGGCATGTGGTTCTGGCACCTCTGAGAGGTGGTTCCGGCATGCCCGGCAGGTGATTCCGGAGTGTCCGGCATGTGGTTCTGGCACCTCTGAGAGGTGGTTCCGGCATGCCCGGCAGGTGGTTACGGAGTGTCTGCCGAGTGGTTCTGGCGTAGCCGGCAGGTGATTTTGGCGTGTCCAGCAGGTGGTTTTGGCGAGTCGAGCAGGTGGTTCTGGCGTGCTCGGCATGTGCTTCCGGTGTCATTGGCATGTGGTTCCAGCATGTCTGAGAGGTGGTTCCGACATGCCCGGCAGGTGGTTCCGGAGAGTCTGCCGAGTGGTTCTGGAGCCAGCCCGGCAGGTGCTTCCGAAGAGTTCACCAAATGGTTGTGGCGTAGCCGGCAGGTTATTTTGGCGTGTCAGGAAGGTGGTTCCGGCTAGTTGAGCAGGTGGATCAGGCATGCTCGCCAGTGGGTTCAGGCGGGTCTGGCAGGTGGTTTCGGTTTGTTCGGGGAGTGGTTCCGGGATCTCAGGCCCATGGTTCTGGCACGTCTGAGAGGTGGTTCCTGCCGGCCAGAGAGGTGTTTCCGGAGTGTCCGCCAAGTGGTTCTGGCGTAGCTGAAAGGTGATGTTGGCGTGACCGGCAGGTGGTTCCAGCCAGCCCGGCAGGTGATTCCGGAGTGTCTGCCGTGTGGTTCTGCCGTAGCTGGCAGGTGATTTTGGCGTGTCCAGCAGGTGGTTCCGGCGAGCTCGGCCGGTGGTACCAGCGTGTCCGGAACATGGTTCTGGCACGTCTGAGAGATGGTTCCGGCATGCCCGGCAGGTGATTCGGGAGTGTCCGGCATGTGGTTCTGGCACCTCTGAGAGGTGGTTCTGGCATGCCCCGCAGGTGATTCCGCAGTGTCCGGCATGTGGTTCTGGCACCTCTGAGAGGTGTTTCCGGAATGCCCGGCAGGTGGTTCCGGAGTGTCTGCCGAGTGGTTCTGGCGTAGACGGCAGGTGATTCTGGCGTGTCCACTAGGTGGTTCTGGGGAGTGGATCAGCTGGTTCCGGCATACTCGGCAGGTGGTACCGGCGTGTCCAGAACATGGTTCTGGCAAGTCTGAGAGGAGGTTCTGGCACGCCCGACAGGTGATTCCGGAGCCTCCGCCAAGTGTTTCTGGCGTACCAGGCAGGTGATTTTGGCATGTCCGACAGGTGTTTCTTGCGAGTCGAGCCGGTGGCTCAGGCATGCTCAGCTGGTGCTTCCGGCGTCTCTGGCACGTGGTTCTGGTGTGTCTGAGATCTGGTTCTGGCATGTCCGGCAGATGATTCCGGAGTGTCCACCATGTGGTTCTGGTAGACCTGGCAGGTGATTTTGGCGTGTCAGGAAGGTGGTTCCGGCTAGTTGAGCAGGTGGATCAGGCGTGCTCGGCCGGTGGTTCAGGCGGGTCTGTCAGGTGGTTTCGGTCTGTTCGGGGTGTGGTTCCGGCATCTCAGGCACATGGTTCTGGCACGTCTGATAGGTGGTTCCGGCCGGCCCGACAGGTGTTTCCGGAGTGTCCGCCAAGTGGTTCTGGCATAGCTGGCAGGTGATGTTGGCGTGACCGGCAGGTGGTTCCAGCCAGCCCGGCAGGTGATTCCGAAGTGTTCACCAAATGGTTGTGGCGTAGCCGGAAGGTGATTTTGTCGTGTGCAGCAGGTGGTTTTGGCGAGTCGAGCAGGTGGTTCTGGCGTGCTCTGCAGGTGCTTCCGGTGTCATTGGCATGTGGTTCCGGCATGTCTGAGAGGTGGTTCCGCCATGCCCGGCAGGTGATTCCGGAGTGTTCGCCAAGTGGTTCTGGCATAGCCGGCAGGTGATTTTGCATGTCCGGCAATGGTTCCGGCGAGTCGGGCCGGTGGTTCCGGAATGTCCGGCAGGTGGTTCCGGCATGCCCGGCAGGTGATTCCGGAGTGTCCGGCATGTGGTTCTGGCACCTCTGAGAGGTGGTTCCGGCATGCCAGTCAGGTGATACCGGAGTGTTCGCCAAGTGGTTCTGGCGTAGCCGGCAGGTGATTTTACATGTCTGGCAATATTTCCGGCGAGTCGAGCCGGTGGTTCCGGAATGTCCGGCTGGTGGTTCCGGCATGTCCGGCAGGTGGTTCCGGCATGTCCAGCACGTGGTTCCAGCATGCCCGGCAGGTGATTCCGGAGTGTCCGGCATGTGGTTCTGGCAGCTCTGAGAGGTGGTTCCGGAATGCCTGGCCTGTGATTCCAGAGTGTCTGCCGAGTGGTTCTGGCGTAGCCGGCAGTTGATTTTGGCGTGTCCACTAGGTGGTTCTGTGGAGTGGATCAGCTGGTTCCGGCATACTCGGCAGGTGGTACCGGCGTGTCCAGAACATGGTTCTGGCAAGTCTGAGAGGTGGTTCCGGCACGCCCGACAGGTGATTCCGGAGCGTCCGCCAAGTGTTTCTGGCGTACCCGGCAGGTGATTTTCGCCTGTCCGACAGGTGTATCTTGCGAGTCGAGCAGGTGGCTGAGGCATGCTCAGCTGGTGCTTCCGGCGTCTCTGGCACGTGGTTCTGGTGTGTCTGAGAGCTGGTTCTGGCATCTCCGGCAGATGATTCCGGAGTGTCCACCAAGTGGTTCTGGTAGACCTGGCAGGTGATTTTGGCGTGTCAGGAAGTTGGTTCCGGCTAGTTGAGCAGGTGGATCAGGCGTGCTCGCCAGGGGGTTCAGGCGGGTCTGGCAGGTGGTTTCGGTCTGTTCGGGGAGTGGTTCCGGCATCTCAGGCACATGGTTCTGGCACGTCTGAGAGGTGGTTGCGGCCGGCCCGACAGGTGTTTCTGGAGTGTCCGCCAAGTGGTTCTGGCGTAGCTGAAAGGTGATGTTGGCGTGACCGGCAGGTGGTTCCAGAAAGCCCGGCAGGTGATTCCGGAGTGTCTGCCGAGTGGTTCTGGCATAGCCGACAGGTGATTTTGGCTTGTCCAGCGGTTGGTTTTGGCGAGTCGAGAAGGTGGTTCTGTCATGCTCGGCAGGTGCTTCTGGTGTCATTGGCATGTGGTTCCGGCATGTCTGAGAGGTGGTTCCGCCATCTCAGGCAGGTGATTCCGGAGTGTTCGCCAAGTGGTTCTGGCGTAGCCGGCAGGTGATTTTGCATGTCCGGCAATGGTTCCGGCGAGTCGAGCCGGAGGTTCTGGCATGTCCAGCAGGTGGTTCTGGCATGCCCGGCAGGTGACTCCGGAGTGTCCGGCATGTGCTTCTGGCAACTCTGAGAGGTGGTTCCGGCATGCCCGGCAGGTGATACCGGAGTGTCCAGCATTTGGTTCTGGCACCTGTGAGAGGTGGTTCCGGAATGCCCGGCATGTGATTCCGGAGTGTCTGCCGAGTGGTTCTGGCATAGCCGGCATGTGATTTTGGCGTGTCCAGCAGGTGGTTCCGGCGAGCTCGGCAGGTGGTTCCGGCATGTCCGGAACATGGTTCTGGCACGTCTGAGAGATGGTTCCGGCATGCCCGGCAGGTGATTCCGGAGTGTCCGGTTTGTGGTTCTGGCACCTCTGAGAGGTGGTTCCGGCATGCCCGGCAGTTGGTTACGGAGTGTCTGCCGAGTGCTTCTGGCGTAGCCGGCAGGTGATTCTGGCGTATCCAGCAGGTGGTTCTGGGGAGTGGATCAGGTTGTTCCGGACTACTCGGCAGGTGGTACCGGCGTGTCTGGAACATGGTTCTGGCAAGTCTGAGAGGTGGTTGTGGCATGCCCGACAGGTGATTCCGGAGTGTTCGCCAAGTGGTTCTGGTGTAGCTGGCAGGTCATTTTGCATGTCCGGTGGTGGTTCCGGCGAGTCGAGCCGGTGGTTCCGGCGTTTCCAACAGGTGTTTCCGGTCTGTCCGGCAGGTGGTTCTGGCGTGACCGGCACGAGGTTCTGGCACGTATGAGAGTTGATTCCGGCATGCCCGAAAGGTGATTCCGGAGTGTCCGGCATGTGGTTCTGGCACCTCTGAGAGGTGGTTCCGGCATGCCCGGCAGGTGATTCCGGAGTGTCCGGCATGTGGTTCTGGCACCTCTGAGAGGTGGTTCCGGCATGCCCGGCAGGTGGTTCCGGAGTGTCTGCCGAGTGGTTCTGGCGTAGCCGGCAGGTGATTTTGGCGTGTCCAGCAGGTGGTTTTGGCGAGTCGAGCAGGTGGTTCTGGCGTGCTCGGCAGGTGCTTCCGGTGTCATTGGCATCTGGTTCCGGCATGTCTGAGAGGTGGTTCCGCCATGCCCGACAGGTGATTCCGGAGTGTTCGCCAAGTGGTTCTGGCGTAGCCGGCAGGTGATTTTGCGTGTCCGGCAATGGTTCCGGCGAGTCGAGCCTGTGGTTCCGGCATGTCCGGCAGGTGGTTCCGGCATGCCCGGAAGGTGATTCCGGAGTGTCCGGCATGTGGTTCTGGCACCTCTGAGAGGTGGTTACGGCATGCCAGGCACGTGATACCGGAGTGTTCGCCAAGTGGTTCTGCCGTAGCCGGCAGGTTATTTTGCATGTCCGGCAATGGTTCCGGCGAGTCGAGCCGGTGGTTCCGGAATGTCCGGCAGGTGGTTCCGGCATGTCCGGCAGGTGGTTCCGGCATGTCCAGCACGTGGTTCCAGCATGCCCGGCAGGTGATTCCGGAGTGTCCGGCATGTGGTTCTGGCACCTCTGAGAGGTGGTTCCGGCATGCCCGGCAGGTGATACCGGAGTCTCCGGCATTTGGTTCTGGCACCTCTGAGAGGTGGTTCCGGAATGCCTGGCCTGTGATTCCTGAGTGTCTGCCGAGTGGTTCTGGCGTAGCCGGCAGTTGATTTTGGCGTGTCCACTAGCTGGTTCTGGGGAGTGGATCAGCTGCTTCCGGCATACTCGGCAGGTGGTACCGGCGTGTCCAGAACATGGTTCTGGCAAGTCTGAGAGGTGGTTCCGGCATGCCCGGCAGGTGGATGCGGAGTGTCTGCCGAGTGGTTCTGACGTAGCCGGCAGGTGATTCTGTCGTGTCCAGCAGGTGGTTCTGGGGAGTGGATCAGGTGGTTCCGGCATACTCGGCAGGTGGTACCGGCGTGTCCGGAACATGGTTCTGGCAAGTCGGAGAGGTGGTTCCGGCATGCCCGAGAGGTGATTCCGGAGTGTTTGCCAAGTGGTTCTGGCGTAGCCGGCAGGTCATTTTGCATGTCCGGCGGTGGTTCTGGCGAGTCGAGCCTGTGGTTCCGGCGTAGCCGGCAGTTGATTTTGGCGTGTCCACTAGGTGGTTCTGGGGAGTGGAGCAGCTGGTTCCGGCACGCCCGACAGGTGATTCCGGAGCGTCCGCCAAGTGTTTCTGGCGTACCCGGCAGGTGACTTTGGCATGTCCGACAGGTGTTTCTTGCGAGTCGAGCAGGTGGCTCAGGCATGCTCAGCTGGTGCTTCCGTCGTCTCTGGCACGTGGTTCTGGTGAGTCTGAGAGCTGGTTCTGGCATGTCCGGCAGATGATTCCGTAGTGTCCACCAAGTGGTTCTGGTAGACCTGGCAGGTGATTTTGGCGTGTCAGGAAGGTGGTTCCGGCTAGTTGAGCAGGTGGATCAGGCGTGCTCGCCAGTGGGTTCAGGCGGGTCTGGCAGGTGGTTTCGGTCTGTTCGGGGAGTGGTTCCGGCATCTCAGGCTCATGGTTCTGTCAAGTCTGAGAGGTGGTTCCGGCCGGCTCGACAGGTGTTTCCATGGTGTCCGCCAAGTTGTTCTGGCATAGCTGGCAGGTGATGTTGGCGTGACCAGCAGGTGGTTCCAGCAAGCCCGGCAGGTGATTCCGAAGAGTTCACCAAATGGGTGTGGCGTAGCCGGCAGGTGATTTTGGCGTGTCCAGCAGGTGGTTCCGGCGAGCTCGGCAGGTGGTACCAGCGTGTCCAGAACATGGTTCTGGCAAGTCTGAGAGGTGGTTCCGGCACGCCCGACAGGTGATTCCGGAGCGTCCGACAAGTGTTTCTGGCGTACCCGGGAGGTGATTTTCGCTTGTCCGACAGGTGTATCTTGTGAGTCGAGCAGGTGGCTCAGGCATGCTCAGCTGGTGCTTCCGTCGTCTCTGGCACGTGGTTCTGGTGTGTCTGAGAGCTGGTTCTGGCATGTCCGGCAGATGATTCCGGAGTGTCCACCAAGTGGTTCTGGTAGACCTGGCAGGTGATTTTGGCGTGTCAGGAAGGTGGTTCCGGCTAGTTGAGCAGGTGGATCAGGCGTGCTCGCCAGTGGGTTCAGGCGGGTCTGGCAGGTGGTTTCGGTCTGTTCGGGGAGTGGTTCCGGCATCTCAGGCTCATGGTTCTGTCAAGTCTGAGAGGTGGTTCCGGCCGGCTCGACAGGTGTTTCCATGGTGTCCGCCAAGTTGTTCTGGCATAGCTGGCAGGTGATGTTGGCGTGACCAGCAGGTGGTTCCAGCAAGCCCGGCAGGTGATTCCGAAGAGTTCACCAAATGGGTGTGGCGTAGCCGGCAGGTGATTTTGGCGTGTCCAGCAGGTGGTTCCGGCGAGCTCGGCAGGTGGTACCAGCGTGTCCGGAACATGGTTCTGGCAAGTCTGAGAGATGGTTCCGGCATGCCAGTCAGGTGATTCTGGAGTGTCCGGCATGTGGTTGTGGCACCTCTGAGAGGTGGTTCCGGCATGCCCGGCAGGTGATTCCGGAGTGTCTGGCATGTGGTTCTGGCACCTCTGAGAGGTGGTTCCGGCATGCCCGGCAGGTGGTTCCGGCATGCCCGGCAGGTGATTCCGGAGTGTCCGGCATGTGGTTCTGGCACCTCTGAGAGGTGGTTCCGGCATGCCCGTCAGGTGATACCGGAGAGTTCGCCAAGTGGTTCTGGCATAGCCGGCAGGTGATTTTGCATGTCCGGCAATGGTTCCGGCGAGTCGAGCCGGTGGTTCCGGAATGTCCGGCAGGTGGTTCCGGCATGTCCGGCAGGTGGTTCCGGCATGTCCAGCACGTGGTTCCAGCATGCCCTGCAGGTGATTCCGGAGTGTCCGGCATGTGGTTCTGGCAGCTCTGAGAGGTGGTTCCGGAATGCCTGGCCTGTGATTCCGGAGTGTCTGCCGAGTGGTTCTGGCGTAGCCGGCAGTTGATTTTGGCGTGTCCACTAGGTGGTTCTGGGGAGTGGATCAGCTGGTTCCGGCATACTCGGCTGGTGGTACCGGCGTGTCCAGAACATGGTTCTGGCAAGTCTGAGAGGTGGTTCCGGCACACCCGACAGGTGATTCCGGAGCGTCCGCCAAGTGTTTCTGGCGTACCCGGCAGGTGATTTTCGCCTGTCCGACAGGTGCATCTTGCGAGTCGAGCAGGTGGCTGAGGCATGCTCAGCTGGTGCTTCCGGCGTCTCCGGCACGTGGTTCTGGTGTGTCTGAGAGCTGGTTCTGGCATCTCCGGCAGATGATTCCGGAGTGTCCACCAAGTGGTTCTTGTATACCTGGCAGGTGATTTTGGCGTGTCAGGAAGTTGGTTCCGGCTAGTTGAGCAGGTGGATCAGGCGTGCTCGCCAGGGGGTTCAGGCGGGTCTGGCAGGTGGTTTCGGTCTGCTCTGGGAGTGGTTCCGGCATCTCAGGCTCATGGTTCTGGCATGTCTGAGAGGTGGTTCCGGCCGGCCCGACAGGTGTTTCCATGGCGTGCGCCAAGTGGTTCTAGCATAGCTGGCAGGTGATGTTGGCGTGACCGGCAGGTGGTTCCAGCAAGCCCGGCAGGTGATTCCGAAGATTTCACCAAATGGCTGTGGCGTAGCCGGCAGGTGGTTTTGGCGTGTCCAGCAGGTGGTTTTGGCGAGTCGAGCAGGTGGTTCTGGCGTGCTCGGCATGTGCTTCCGGTGTCATTGGCATGTGGTTCCGGCACGTCTGAGAGTTGGTTCCGGCATGCCCGACAGGTGATTCCGGAGTGTCCGGCATGTGGTTCTGGCACCTCTGAGAGGTGGTTCCGGCATGCCCGGCAGGTGATTCCGGAGTGTCCGGCATGTGGTTCTGGCACCTCTGAGAGGTGGTTCCGGCATGCCCGGCAGGTGGTTCCGGAGTGTCTGCCGAGTGGTTCTGGCGTAGCCGGCAGGTGATTTTGGCGTGTCCAGCAGGTGGTTTTGGCGAGTCGAGCAGGTGGTTCTGGCGTGCTCGGCATGTGCTTCCGGTGTCATTGGCATGTGGTTCCAGCATGTCTGAGAGGTGGTTCCGACATGCCCGGCAGGTGGTTCCGGAGAGTCTGCCGAGTGGTTCTGGAGCCAGCCCGGCAGGTGCTTCCGAAGAGTTCACCAAATGGTTGTGGCGTAGCCGGCAGGTTATTTTGGCGTGTCAGGAAGGTGGTTCCGGCTAGTTGAGCAGGTGGATCAGGCATGCTCGCCAGTGGGTTCAGGCGGGTCTGGCAGGTGGTTTCGGTTTGTTCGGGGAGTGGTTCCGGGATCTCAGGCCCATGGTTCTGGCACGTCTGAGAGGTGGTTCCTGCCGGCCAGAGAGGTGTTTCCGGAGTGTCCGCCAAGTGGTTCTGGCGTAGCTGAAAGGTGATGTTGGCGTGACCGGCAGGTGGTTCCAGCCAGCCCGGCAGGTGATTCCGGAGTGTCTGCCGTGTGGTTCTGCCGTAGCTGGCAGGTGATTTTGGCGTGTCCAGCAGGTGGTTCCGGCGAGCTCGGCCGGTGGTACCAGCGTGTCCGGAACATGGTTCTGGCACGTCTGAGAGATGGTTCCGGCATGCCCGGCAGGTGATTCGGGAGTGTCCGGCATGTGGTTCTGGCACCTCTGAGAGGTGGTTCTGGCATGCCCCGCAGGTGATTCCGCAGTGTCCGGCATGTGGTTCTGGCACCTCTGAGAGGTGGTTCCGGCATGCCCCGCAGGTGATTCCGGAGTGTCCAGCATGTGGTTCTGGCACCTCTGAGAGGTGTTTCCGGAATGCCCGGCAGGTGGTTCCGGAGTGTCTGCCGAGTGGTTCTGGCGTAGACGGCAGGTGATTCTGGCGTGTCCACTAGGTGGTTCTGGGGAGTGGATCAGCTGGTTCCGGCATACTCGGCAGGTGGTACCGGCGTGTCCAGAACATGGTTCTGGCAAGTCTGAGAGGAGGTTCTGGCACGCCCGACAGGTGATTCCGGAGCCTCCGCCAAGTGTTTCTGGCGTACCAGGCAGGTGATTTTGGCATGTCCGACAGGTGTTTCTTGCGAGTCGAGCCGGTGGCTCAGGCATGCTCAGCTGGTGCTTCCGGCGTCTCTGGCACGTGGTTCTGGTGTGTCTGAGATCTGGTTCTGGCATGTCCGGCAGATGATTCCGGAGTGTCCACCATGTGGTTCTGGTAGACCTGGCAGGTGATTTTGGCGTGTCAGGAAGGTGGTTCCGGCTAGTTGAGCAGGTGGATCAGGCGTGCTCGGCCGGTGGTTCAGGCGGGTCTGTCAGGTGGTTTCGGTCTGTTCGGGGTGTGGTTCCGGCATCTCAGGCACATGGTTCTGGCACGTCTGATAGGTGGTTCCGGCCGGCCCGACAGGTGTTTCCGGAGTGTCCGCCAAGTGGTTCTGGCATAGCTGGCAGGTGATGTTGGAGTGACCGGCAGGTGGTTCCAGCCAGCCCGGCAGGTGATTCCGAAGTTTTCACCAAATGGTTGTGGCGTAGCCGGAAGGTGATTTTGTCGTGTGCAGCAGGTGGTTTTGGCGAGTCGAGCAGGTGGTTCTGGCGTGTTCTGCAGGTGCTTCCGGTGTCATTGGCATGTGGTTCCGGCATGTCTGAGAGGTGGTTCCGCCATGCCCGGCAGGTGATTCCGGAGTGTTCGCCAAGTGGTTCTGGCATAGCCGGCAGGTGATTTTGCATGTCCGGCAATGGTTCCGGCGAGTCGGGCCGGTGGTTCCGGAATGTCCGGCAGGTGGTTCCGGCATGCCCGGCAGGTGATTCCGGAGTGTCCGGCATGTGGTTCTGGCACCTCTGAGAGGTGGTTCCGGCATGCCAGTCAGGTGATACCGGAGTGTTCGCCAAGTGGTTCTGGCGTAGCCGGCAGGTGATTTTACATGTCTGGCAATATTTCCGGCGAGTCGAGCCGGTGGTTCCGGAATGTCCGGCTGGTGGTTCCGGCATGTCCGGCAGGTGGTTCCGGCATGTCCAGCACGTGGTTCCAGCATGCCCGGCAGGTGATTCCGGAGTGTCCGGCATGTGGTTCTGGCAGCTCTGAGAGGTGGTTCCGGAATGCCTGGCCTGTGATTCCAGAGTGTCTGCCGAGTGGTTCTGGCGTAGCCGGCAGTTGATTTTGGCGTGTCCACTAGGTGGTTCTGTGGAGTGGATCAGCTGGTTCCGGCATACTCGGCAGGTGGTACCGGCGTGTCCAGAACATGGTTCTGGCAAGTCTGAGAGGTGGTTCCGGCACGCCCGACAGGTGATTCCGGAGCGTCCGCCAAGTGTTTCTGGCGTACCCGGCAGGTGATTTTCGCCTGTCCGACAGGTGTATCTTGCGAGTCGAGCAGGTGGCTGAGGCATGCTCAGCTGGTGCTTCCGGCGTCTCTGGCACGTGGTTCTGGTGTGCCTGAGAGCTGGTTCTGGCATCTCCGGCAGATGATTCCGGAGTGTCCACCAAGTGGTTCTGGTAGACCTGGCAGGTGATTTTGGCGTGTCAGGAAGTTGGTTCCGGCTAGTTGAGCAGGTGGATCAGGCGTGCTCGCCAGGGGGTTCAGGCGGGTCTGGCAGGTGGTTTCGGTCTGTTCGGGGAGTGGTTCCGGCATCTCAGGCACATGGTTCTGGCACGTCTGAGAGGTGGTTGCGGCCGGCCCGACAGGTGTTTCTGGAGTGTCCGCCAAGTGGTTCTGGCGTAGCTGAAAGGTGATGTTGGCGTGACCGGCAGGTGGTTCCAGAAAGCCCGGCAGGTGATTCCGGAGTGTCTGCCGAGTGGTTCTGGCATAGCCGACAGGTGATTTTGGCTTGTCCAGCGGTTGGTTTTGGCGAGTCGAGAAGGTGGTTCTGTCATGCTCGGCAGGTGCTTCTGGTGTCATTGGCATGTGGTTCCGGCATGTCTGAGAGGTGGTTCCGCCATCTCAGGCAGGTGATTCCGGAGTGTTCGCCAAGTGGTTCTGGCGTAGCCGGCAGGTGATTTAGCATGTCCGGCAATGGTTCCGGCGAGTCGAGCCGGAGGTTCTGGCATGTCCAGCAGGTGGTTCTGGCATGCCCGGCAGGTGACTCCGGAGTGTCCGGCATGTGCTTCTGGCAACTCTGAGAGGTGGTTCCGGCATGCCCGGCAGGTGATACCGGAGTGTCCAGCATTTGGTTCTGGCACCTGTGAGAGGTGGTTCCGGAATGCCCGGCATGTGATTCCGGAGTGTCTGCCGAGTGGTTCTGGCGTAGCCGGCATGTGATTTTGGCGTGTCCAGCAGGTGGTTCCGGCGAGCTCGGCAGGTGGTTCCGGCATGTCCGGAACATGGTTCTGGCACGTCTGAGAGATGGTTCCGGCATGCCCGGCAGGTGATTCCGGAGTGTCCGGTTTGTGGTTCTGGCACCTCTGAGAGGTGGTTCCGGCATGCCCGGCAGTTGGTTACGGAGTGTCTGCCGAGTGCTTCTGGCGTAGCCGGCAGGTGATTCTGGCGTATCCAGCAGGTGGTTCTGGGGAGTGGATCAGGTTGTTCCGGACTACTCGGCAGGTGGTACCGGCGTGTCCGGAACATGGTTCTGGCAAGTCTGAGAGGTGGTTCCGGCATGCCCGGCAGGTGGTTCCGGAGTGTCTGCCGAGTGGTTCTGGCGTAGCCGGCAGGTGATTTTGGCGTGTCCAGCAGGTGGTTTTGGCGAGTCGAGCAGGTGGTTCTGGCGTGCTCGGCAGGTGCTTCCGGTGTCATTGGCATCTGGTTCCGGCATGTCTGAGAGGTGGTTCCGCCATGCCCGGCATGTGATTCCGGAGTGTTCGCCAAGTGGTTCTGGCGTAGCCGGCAGGTGATTTTGCATGTCCGGCAATGGTTCCGGCGAGTCGAGCCTGTGGTTCCGGCATGTCCGGCAGGTGGTTCCGGCATGCCCGGAAGGTGATTCCGGAGTGTCCGGCATGTGGTTCTGGCACCTCTGAGAGGTGGTTACGGCATGCCAGGCACGTGATACCGGAGTGTTCGCCAAGTGGTTCTGCCGTAGCCGGCAGGTTATTTTGCATGTCCGGCAATGGTTCCGGCGAGTCGAGCCGGTGGTTCCGGAATGTCCGGCAGGTGGTTCCGGCATGTCCGGCAGGTGGTTCCGGCATGTCCAGCACGTGGTTCCAGCATGCCCGGCAGGTGATTCCGGAGTGTCCGGCATGTGGTTCTGGCACCTCTGAGAGGTGGTTCCGGCATGCCCGGCAGGTGATACCGGAGTCTCCGGCATTTGGTTCTGGCACCTCTGAGAGGTGGTTCCGGAATGCCTGGCCTGTGATTCCTGAGTGTCTGCCGAGTGGTTCTGGCGTAGCCGGCAGTTGATTTTGGCGTGTCCACTAGCTGGTTCTGGGGAGTGGATCAGCTGCTTCCGGCATACTCGGCAGGT
This sequence comes from Equus caballus, assembly GCF_041296265.1. NCBI lineage: Eukaryota > Metazoa > Chordata > Mammalia > Perissodactyla > Equidae > Equus > Equus caballus. Next base: position 7,359,265 of record NC_091706.1, on the reverse strand, counting down.
GGTACCGGCGTGTCCAGAACATGGTTCTGGCAAGTCTGAGAGGTGGTTCCGGCATGCCCGGCAGGTGGATGCGGAGTGTCTGCCGAGTGGTTCTGACGTAGCCGGCAGGTGATTCTGTCGTGTCCAGCAGGTGGTTCTGGGGAGTGGATCAGGTGGTTCCGGCATACTCGGCAGGTGGTACCGGCGTGTCCGGAACATGGTTCTGGCAAGTCGGAGAGGTGGTTCCGGCATGCCCGAGAGGTGATTCCGGAGTGTTTGCCAAGTGGTTCTGGCGTAGCCGGCAGGTCATTTTGCATGTCCGGCGGTGGTTCCGGCGAGTCGAGCCTGTGGTTCCGGCGTAGCCGGCAGTTGATTTTGGCGTGTCCACTAGGTGGTTCTGGGGAGTGGAGCAGCTGGTTCCGGCACGCCCGACAGGTGATTCCGGAGCGTCCGCCAAGTGTTTCTGGCGTACCCGGCAGGTGACTTTGGCATGTCCGACAGGTGTTTCTTGCGAGTCGAGCAGGTGGCTCAGGCATGCTCAGCTGGTGCTTCCGTCGTCTCTGGCACGTGGTTCTGGTGAGTCTGAGAGCTGGTTCTGGCATGTCCGGCAGATGATTCCGTAGTGTCCACCAAGTGGTTCTGGTAGACCTGGCAGGTGATTTTGGCGTGTCAGGAAGGTGGTTCCGGCTAGTTGAGCAGGTGGATCAGGCGTGCTCGCCAGTGGGTTCAGGCGGGTCTGGCAGGTGGTTTCGGTCTGTTCGGGGAGAGGTTCCGGCATCTCAGGCTCATGGTTCTGTCAAGTCTGAGAGGTGGTTCCGGCCGGCTCGACAGGTGTTTCCATGGTGTCCGCCAAGTTGTTCTGGCATAGCTGGCAGGTGATGTTGGCGTGACCAGCAGGTGGTTCCAGCAAGCCCGGCAGGTGATTCCGAAGAGTTCAACAAATGGGTGTGGCGTAGCCGGCAGGTGATTTTGGCGTGTCCAGCAGGTGGTTCCGGCGAGCTCGGCAGGTGGTACCAGCGTGTCCAGAACATGGTTCTGGCAAGTCTGAGAGGTGGTTCCGGCACGCCCGACAGGTGATTCCGGAGCGTCCGACAAGTGTTTCTGGCGTACCCGGCAGGTGATTTTCGCTTGTCCGACAGGTGTATCTTGTGAGTCGAGCAGGTGGCTCAGGCATGCTCAGCTGGTGCTTCCGTCGTCTCTGGCACGTGGTTCTGGTGTGTCTGAGAGCTGGTTCTGGCATGTCCGGCAGATGATTCCGGAGTGTCCACCAAGTGGTTCTGGTAGACCTGGCAGGTGATTTTGGCGTGTCAGGAAGGTGGTTCCGGCTAGTTGAGCAGGTGGATCAGGCGTGCTCGCCAGTGGGTTCAGGCGGGTCTGGCAGGTGGTTTCGGTCTGTTCGGGGAGTGGTTCCGGCATCTCAGGCTCATGGTTCTGTCAAGTCTGAGAGGTGGTTCCGGCCGGCTCGACAGGTGTTTCCATGGTGTCCGCCAAGTTGTTCTGGCATAGCTGGCAGGTGATGTTGGCGTGACCAGCAGGTGGTTCCAGCAAGCCCGGCAGGTGATTCCGAAGAGTTCACCAAATGGGTGTGGCGTAGCCGGCAGGTGATTTTGGCGTGTCCAGCAGGTGGTTCCGGCGAGCTCGGCAGGTGGTACCAGCGTGTCCGGAACATGGTTCTGGCAAGTCTGAGAGATGGTTCCGGCATGCCAGTCAGGTGATTCTGGAGTGTCCGGCATGTGGTTGTGGCACCTCTGAGAGGTGGTTCCGGCATGCCCGGCAGGTGATTCCGGAGTGTCTGGCATGTGGTTCTGGCACCTCTGAGAGGTGGTTCCGGCATGCCCGGCAGGTGGTTCCGGCATGCCCGGCAGGTGATTCCGGAGTGTCCGGCATGTGGTTCTGGCACCTCTGAGAGGTGGTTCCGGCATGCCCGGCAGGTGATTCCGGAGTGTCTGGCATGTGGTTCTGGCACCTCTGAGAGGTGGTTCCGGCATGCCCGGCAGGTGGTTCCGGCATGCCCGGCAGGTGATTCCGGAGTGTCCGGCATGTGGTTCTGGCACCTCTGAGAGGTGGTTCCGGCATGCCCAGCATGTGATACCGGAGTGTTCGCCAAGTGGTTCTGGCGTAGCCGGCAGGTGATTTTGCATGTCCGGCAATGGTTCCGGCGAGTCGAGACGGTGGTTCCTGCATGTCCGGCAGGTGGTTCCGGAATGCCCGGCAGGTGATTCCGGTGTGTCCGGCATGTGGTTCTGGCACCTCTGAGAGGTGGTTCCGGCATGCCCGGCAGGTGATACCGGAGTGTCCGGCATTTGGTTCTCACACCTCTGAGAGGTGGTTCCGGAATGCCTGGCATGTGATTCCCAATTGTCTGCCGAGTGGTTCTGGCGTAGCCGGCAGGTGATTTTGGCGTGTCCACCAGGTGGTTCCGGCGAGCTCGGCAGGTGGTTCCGGCATGTCCGGAACATGGTTCTGGCAAGTCTGAGAGATGGTTCCGGCATGCCCGGCAGGTGATTCCGGAGTGTCCGGCATGTGGTTCTGGCACCTCTGTGAGGTGGTTCCGGCATGCCCGGCAGTTGGTTGCGGAGTGTCTGCCGAGCGGTTCTGGAGTAGCCGGCAGGTGATTCTGGCGTATCCAGCAGGTGGTTCTGGGGAGTGGATCAGGTGGTTCCAGCATACTCGGCAGGTGGTACCGGCGTGTCCGGAACATGGTTCTGGCAAGTCTGAGAGGTGGTTCCGGCATGCCCGACGGGTGATTCCGGAGTATTCGCCAAGTGGTTCTGGCGTAGCCGGCAGGTCATTTTGCATGTCCGGCGGTGGTTCCGGCGAGTCAAGCCGGTGGTTCCGGCGTATCCAGCAGTTGTTTCCGGTCTGTCCGGCAGGTGGTTCTGGCGTGACCGGCACGAGGTTCTGGCACGTCTGAGAGTTGGTTCCGGCATGCCCGACAGGTGATTCTGGAGTGTCCGCCACGTGGTTCTGGCGTACCCGGCAGGTTATTTTGGCGTGTCTGGCAGGTTTTTCTTGCAAGTCGAGCATTTGGCTCAGGCATGCTCAGCAGGTGCTTCCGGCGTGTCTGGCACGTGTTTCTGGTGTGTCTGAGAGCTGGTTCTGGCATGTCCGGCAGATGATTCCTTAGTGTCCACCAAGTGGTTGTGGCATACCCGGCAGGTGATTTTAGCGTGTCAGGTAGGTGGTTCGGCGAGTCCAGTAGGTGGTTCTGGCGTGCTCGGCAGGTGGTTCAGGCGTGTCCGGCAGGTGGTTCCGGCATGCCCGGCAGGTGATACCGGAGTCTCCTGCATTTGGTTCTGGCACCTCTGAGAGTTGGTTCCGGAATGCCTGGCATGTGTTTCCGGAGTGTCTGCCGAGTGGTTCTGGCGTAGCCGGCAGGTGATTTTGGCTTGTCCAGCAGGTGGTTTTGGTGAGTCGATCAGGTGGTTCTGGCGTGCTCGGCAGGTGCTTCCGGTGTCATTGGCATCTGGTTCCGGCATGTCTGAGAGGTGGTTCCGCCATGCCCGGCAGGTGATTCCGGAGTGTTCGCCAAGTGGTTCTGGCGTAGCCGGCAGGTGATTTTGACGTGTCAGGAAGGTGGTTCCGGCTAGTTGAGCAGGTGGATCAGGCGTGCTCGCCAGTGGGTTCAGGCGGGTCTGGCAGGTGGTTTCGGTCTGTTCGGGGTGTGGTTCCGGCATCTCAGGCACATGGTTCTGGCACGTCTGATAGGTGGTTCCGGCCGGCTCGACAGGTGTTTCCATGGTGTCCGCCAAGTGGTTCTGGCATAGCTGGCAGGTGATGTTGGCGTGACCGGCAGGTGGTTCCAGCCAGCCCGGCAGGTGATTCCGAAGTGTTCACCAAATGGTTGTGGCGTAGACGGAAGGTGATTTTGGCGTGTGCAGCAGGTGGTTTTGGCGAGTCGAGCAGGTGGTTGTGGCGTGCTCGGCAGGTGCTTCCGGTGTCATTGGCATGTGGTTCCGGCATGTCTGAGAGTTGGTTCCGCCATGCCCGGCAGGTGATTCCGGAGTGATCCCCAAGTGGTTCTGGCATAGCCGGCAGGTGATTTTGCAGGTCCGGCTATGGTTCCGGCGAGTCGAGCCTGTGGTTCCGGCATGTCCGGCAGGTGGTTCCGGCATGCCCGGAAGGTGATTCCGGAGTGTCCGGCATGTGGTTCTGGCACCTCTGAGAGGTGGTTACGGCATGCCAGGCACGTGATACCGGAGTGTTCGCCAAGTGGTTCTGCCGTAGCCGGCAGGTTATTTTGCATGTCCGGCAATGGTTCCGGCGAGTCGAGCCGGTGGTTCCGGAATGTCCGGCAGGTGGTTCCGGCATGTCCGGCAGGTGGTTCCGGCATGTCCAGCACGTGGTTCCAGCATGCCCGGCAGGTGATTCCGGAGTGTCTGGCATGTGGTTCTGGCACCTCTGAGAGGTGGTTCCGGCATGCCCGGCAGGTGATACCGGAGTCTCCGGCATTTGGTTCTGGCACCTCTGAGAGGTGGTTCCGGAATGCCTGGCCTGTGATTCCTGAGTGTCTGCCGAGTGGTTCTGGCGTAGCCGGCAGTTGATTTTGGCGTGTCCACTAGCTGGTTCTGGGGAGTGGATCAGCTGCTTCCGGCATACTCGGCAGGTGGTACCGGCGTGTCCAGAACATGGTTCTGGCAAGTCTGAGAGGTGGTTCCGGCATGCCCGGCAGGTGGATGCGGAGTGTCTGCCGAGTGGTTCTGACGTAGCCGGCAGGTGATTCTGTCGTGTCCAGCAGGTGGTTCTGGGGAGTGGATCAGGTGGTTCCGGCATACTCGGCAGGTGGTACCGGCGTGTCCGGAACATGGTTCTGGCCAGTCGGAGAGGTGGTTCCGGCATGCCCGAGAGGTGATTCCGGAGTGTTTGTCAAGTGGTTCTGGCGTAGCCGGCAGGTCATTTTGCATGTCCGGCGGTGGTTCCGGCGAGTCGAGCCTGTGGTTCCGGCGTAGCCGGCAGTTGATTTTGGCGTGTCCACTAGGTGGTTCTGGGGAGTGGAGCAGCTGGTTCCGGCACGCCCGACAGGTGATTCCGGAGCGTCCGCCAAGTGTTTCTGGCGTACCCGGCAGGTGACTTTGGCATGTCCGACAGGTGTTTCTTGCGAGTCGAGCAGGTGGCTCAGGCATGCTCAGCTGGTGCTTCCGTCGTCTCTGGCACGTGGTTCTGGTGAGTCTGAGAGCTGGTTCTGGCATGTCCGGCAGATGATTCCGTAGTGTCCACCAAGTGGTTCTGGTAGACCTGGCAGGTGATTTTGGCGTGTCAGGAAGGTGGTTCCGGCTAGTTGAGCAGGTGGATCAGGCGTGCTCGCCAGTGGGTTCAGGCGGGTCTGGCAGGTGGTTTCGGTCTGTTCGGGGAGTGGTTCCGGCATCTCAGGCTCATGGTTCTGTCAAGTCTGAGAGGTGGTTCCGGCCGGCTCGACAGGTGTTTCCATGGTGTCCGCCAAGTTGTTCTGGCATAGCTGGCAGGTGATGTTGGCGTGACCAGCAGGTGGTTCCACCAAGCCCGGCAGGTGATTCCGAAGAGTTCACCAAATGGGTGTGGCGTAGCCGGCAGGTGATTTTGGCGTGTCCAGCAGGTGGTTCCGGCGAGCTCGGCAGGTGGTACCAGCGTGTCCGGAACATGGTTCTGGCAAGTCTGAGAGATGGTTCCGGCATGCCAGTCAGGTGATTCTGGAGTGTCCGGCATGTGGTTGTGGCACCTCTGAGAGGTGGTTCCGGCATGCCCGGCAGGTGATTCCGGAGTGTCTGGCATGTGGTTCTGGCACCTCTGAGAGGTGGTTCTGGCATGCCCGGCAGGTGGTTCCGGCATGCCCGGCAGGTGATTCCGGAGTGTCCGGCATGTGGTTCTGGCACCTCTGAGAGGTGGTTCCGGCATGCCCGTCAGGTGATACCGGAGTGTTCGCCAAGTGGTTCTGGCATAGCCGGCAGGTGATTTTGCATGTCCGGCAATGGTTCCGGCGAGTCGAGCCGGTGGTTCCGGAATGTCCGGCAGGTGGTTCCGGCATGTCCGGCAGGTGGTTCCGGCATGTCCAGCACGTGGTTCCAGCATGCCCGGCAGGTGATTCCGGAGTGTCCGGCATGTGGTTCTGGCAGCTCTGAGAGGTGGTTCCGGAATGCCTGGCGTGTGATTCCGGAGTGTCTGCCGAGTGGTTCTGGCGTAGCCGGCAGTTGATTTTGGCGTGTCCAATAGGTGTTTCTGGGGAGTGGATCAGCTGGTTCCGGCATACTCGGCAGGTGGTACCAGCGTGTCCAGAACATGGTTCTGGCAAGTCTGAGAGGTGGTTCCGGCACGCCCGACAGGTGATTCCGGAGCGTCCGACAAGTGTTTCTGGCGTACCCGGCAGGTGATTTTCGCTTGTCCGACAGGTGTATCTTGTGAGTCGAGCAGGTGGCTCAGGCATGCTCAGCTGGTGCTTCCGTCGTCTCTGGCACGTGGTTCTGGTGTGTCTGAGAGCTGGTTCTGGCATGTCCGGCAGATGATTCCGGAGTGTCCACCAAGTGGTTCTGGTAGACCTGGCAGGTGATTTTGGCGTGTCAGGAAGGTGGTTCCGGCTAGTTGAGCAGGTGGATCAGGCGTGCTCGCCAGTGGGTTCAGGCGGGTCTGGCAGGTGGTTTCGGTCTGTTCGGGGAGTGGTTCCGGCATCTCAGGCTCATGGTTCTGTCAAGTCTGAGAGGTGGTTCCGGCCGGCTCGACAGGTGTTTCCATGGTGTCCGCCAAGTTGTTCTGGCATAGCTGGCAGGTGATGTTGGCGTGACCAGCAGGTGGTTCCAGCAAGCCCGGCAGGTGATTCCGAAGAGTTCACCAAATGGGTGTGGCGTAGCCGGCAGGTGATTTTGGCGTGTCCAGCAGGTGGTTCCGGCGAGCTCGGCAGGTGGTACCAGCGTGTCCGGAACATGGTTCTGGCAAGTCTGAGAGATGGTTCCGGCATGCCAGTCAGGTGATTCTGGAGTGTCCGGCATGTGGTTGTGGCACCTCTGAGAGGTGGTTCCGGCATGCCCGGCAGGTGATTCCGGAGTGTCTGGCATGTGGTTCTGGCACCTCTGAGAGGTGGTTCCGGCATGCCCGGCAGGTGGTTCCGGCATGCCCGGCAGGTGATTCCGGAGTGTCCGGCATGTGGTTCTGGCACCTCTGAGAGGTGGTTCCGGCATGCCCGGCAGGTGATTCCGGAGTGTCTGGCATGTGGTTCTGGCACCTCTGAGAGGTGGTTCCGGCATGCCCGGCAGGTGGTTCCGGCATGCCCGGCAGGTGATTCCGGAGTGTCCGGCATGTGGTTCTGGCACCTCTGAGAGGTGGTTCCGGCATGCCCAGCATGTGATACCGGAGTGTTCGCCAAGTGGTTCTGGCGTAGCCGGCAGGTGATTTTGCATGTCCGGCAATGGTTCCGGCGAGTCGAGACGGTGGTTCCTGCATGTCCGGCAGGTGGTTCCGGAATGCCCGGCAGGTGATTCCGGTGTGTCCGGCATGTGGTTCTGGCACCTCTGAGAGGTGGTTCCGGCATGCCCGGCAGGTGATACCGGAGTGTCCGGCATTTGGTTCTCACACCTCTGAGAGGTGGTTCCGGAATGCCTGGCATGTGATTCCCAATTGTCTGCCGAGTGGTTCTGGCGTAGCCGGCAGGTGATTTTGGCGTGTCCACCAGGTGGTTCCGGCGAGCTCGGCAGGTGGTTCCGGCATGTCCGGAACATGGTTCTGGCAAGTCTGAGAGATGGTTCCGGCATGCCCGGCAGGTGATTCCGGAGTGTCCGGCATGTGGTTCTGGCACCTCTGTGAGGTGGTTCCGGCATGCCCGGCAGTTGGTTGCGGAGTGTCTGCCGAGCGGTTCTGGAGTAGCCGGCAGGTGATTCTGGCGTATCCAGCAGGTGGTTCTGGGGAGTGGATCAGGTGGTTCCAGCATACTCGGCAGGTGGTACCGGCGTGTCCGGAACATGGTTCTGGCAAGTCTGAGAGGTGGTTCCGGCATGCCCGACGGGTGATTCCGGAGTGTTCGCCAAGTGGTTCTGGCGTAGCCGGCAGGTCATTTTGCATGTCCGGCGGTGGTTCCGGCGAGTCAAGCCGGTGGTTCCGGCGTATCCAGCAGTTGTTTCCGGTCTGTCCGGCAGGTGGTTCTGGCGTGACCGGCACGAGGTTCTGGCACGTCTGAGAGTTGGTTCCGGCATGCCCGACAGGTGATTCTGGAGTGTCCGCCACGTGGTTCTGGCGTACCCGGCAGGTTATTTTGGCGTGTCTGGCAGGTTTTTCTTGCAAGTCGAGCATTTGGCTCAGGCATGCTCAGCAGGTGCTTCCGGCGTGTCTGGCACGTGTTTCTGGTGTGTCTGAGAGCTGGTTCTGGCATGTCCGGCAGATGATTCCTTAGTGTCCACCAAGTGGTTGTGGCATACCCGGCAGGTGATTTTAGCGTGTCAGGTAGGTGGTTCGGCGAGTCCAGTAGGTGGTTCTGGCGTGCTCGGCAGGTGGTTCAGGCGTGTCCGGCAGGTGGTTCCGGCATGCCCGGCAGGTGATACCGGAGTCTCCTGCATTTGGTTCTGGCACCTCTGAGAGTTGGTTCCGGAATGCCTGGCATGTGTTTCCGGAGTGTCTGCCGAGTGGTTCTGGCGTAGCCGGCAGGTGATTTTGGCTTGTCCAGCAGGTGGTTTTGGTGAGTCGATCAGGTGGTTCTGGCGTGCTCGGCAGGTGCTTCCGGTGTCATTGGCATCTGGTTCCGGCATGTCTGAGAGGTGGTTCCGCCATGCCCGGCAGGTGATTCCGGAGTGTTCGCCAAGTGGTTCTGGCGTAGCCGGCAGGTGATTTTGACGTGTCAGGAAGGTGGTTCCGGCTAGTTGAGCAGGTGGATCAGGCGTGCTCGCCAGTGGGTTCAGGCGGGTCTGGCAGGTGGTTTCGGTCTGTTCGGGGTGTGGTTCCGGCATCTCAGGCACATGGTTCTGGCACGTCTGATAGGTGGTTCCGGCCGGCCCGACAGGTGTTTCCATGGTGTCCGCCAAGTGGTTCTGGCATAGCTGGCAGGTGATGTTGGCGTGACCGGCAGGTGGTTCCAGCCAGCCCGGCAGGTGATTCCGAAGTGTTCACCAAATGGTTGTGGCGTAGCCGGAATGTGATTTTGGCGTGTGCAGCAGGTGGTTTTGGCGAGTCGAGCAGGTGGTTGTGGCGTGCTCGGCAGGTGCTTCCGGTGTCATTGGCATGTGGTTCCGGCATGTCTGAGAGGTGGTTCCGCCATGCCCGGCAGGTGATTCCGGAGTGATCCCCAAGTGGTTCTGGCATAGCCGGCAGGTGATTTTGCAGGTCCGGCTATGGTTCCGGCGAGTCGAGCCTGTGGTTCCGGCATGTCCGGCAGGTGGTTCCGGCATGCCCGGAAGGTGATTCCGGAGTGTCCGGCATGTGGTTCTGGCACCTCTGAGAGGTGGTTACGGCATGCCAGGCACGTGATACCGGAGTGTTCGCCAAGTGGTTCTGCCGTAGCCGGCAGGTTATTTTGCATGTCCGGCAATGGTTCCGGCGAGTCGAGCCGGTGGTTCCGGAATGTCCGGCAGGTGGTTCCGGCATGTCCGGCAGGTGGTTCCGGCATGTCCAGCACGTGGTTCCAGCATGCCCGGCAGGTGATTCCGGAGTGTCTGGCATGTGGTTCTGGCACCTCTGAGAGGTGGTTCCGGCATGCCCGGCAGGTGATACCGGAGTCTCCGGCATTTGGTTCTGGCACCTCTGAGAGGTGGTTCCGGAATGCCTGGCCTGTGATTCCTGAGTGTCTGCCGAGTGGTTCTGGCGTAGCCGGCAGTTGATTTTGGCGTGTCCACTAGCTGGTTCTGGGGAGTGGATCAGCTGCTTCCGGCATACTCGGCAGGTGGTACCGGCGTGTCCAGAACATGGTTCTGGCAAGTCTGAGAGGTGGTTCCGGCATGCCCGGCAGGTGGATGCGGAGTGTCTGCCGAGTGGTTCTGACGTAGCCGGCAGGTGATTCTGTCGTGTCCAGCAGGTGGTTCTGGGGAGTGGATCAGGTGGTTCCGGCATACTCGGCAGGTGGTACCGGCGTGTCCGGAACATGGTTCTGGCCAGTCGGAGAGGTGGTTCCGGCATGCCCGAGAGGTGATTCCGGAGTGTTTGTCAAGTGGTTCTGGCGTAGCCGGCAGGTCATTTTGCATGTCCGGCGGTGGTTCCGGCGAGTCGAGCCTGTGGTTCCGGCGTAGCCGGCAGTTGATTTTGGCGTGTCCACTAGGTGGTTCTGGGGAGTGGAGCAGCTGGTTCCGGCACGCCCGACAGGTGATTCCGGAGCGTCCGCCAAGTGTTTCTGGCGTACCCGGCAGGTGACTTTGGCATGTCCGACAGGTGTTTCTTGCGAGTCGAGCAGGTGGCTCAGGCATGCTCAGCTGGTGCTTCCGTCGTCTCTGGCACGTGGTTCTGGTGAGTCTGAGAGCTGGTTCTGGCATGTCCGGCAGATGATTCCGTAGTGTCCACCAAGTTGTTCTGGTAGACCTGGCAGGTGATTTTGGCGTGTCAGGAAGGTGGTTCCGGCTAGTTGAGCAGGTGGATCAGGCGTGCTCGCCAGTGGGTTCAGGCGGGTCTGGCAGGTGGTTTCGGTCTGTTCGGGGAGCGGTTCCGGCATCTCAGGCTCATGGTTCTGTCAAGTCTGAGAGGTGGTTCCGGCCGGCTCGACAGGTGTTTCCATGGTGTCCGCCAAGTTGTTCTGGCATAGCTGGCAGGTGATGTTGGCGTGACCAGCAGGTGGTTCCAGCAAGCCCGGCAGGTGATTCCGAAGAGTTCACCAAATGGGTGTGGCGTAGCCGGCAGGTGATTTTGGCGTGTCCAGCAGGTGGTTCCGGCGAGCTCGGCAGGTGGTACCAGCGTGTCCGGAACATGGTTCTGGCAAGTCTGAGAGATGGTTCCGGCATGCCAGTCAGGTGATTCTGGAGTGTCCGGCATGTGGTTGTGGCACCTCTGAGAGGTGGTTCCGGCATGCCCGGCAGGTGATTCCGGAGTGTCTGGCATGTGGTTCTGGCACCTCTGAGAGGTGGTTCCGGCATGCCCGGCAGGTGGTTCCGGCATGCCCGGCAGGTGATTCCGGAGTGTCCGGCATGTGGTTCTGGCACCTCTGAGAGGTGGTTCCGGCATGCCCGTCAGGTGATACCGGAGTGTTCGCCAAGTGGTTCTGGCATAGCCGGCAGGTGATTTTGCATGTCCGGCAATGGTTCCGGCGAGTCGAGCCGGTGGTTCCGGAATGTCCGGCAGGTGGTTCCGGCATGTCCGGCAGGTGGTTCCGGCATGTCCAGCACGTGGTTCCAGCATGCCCGGCAGGTGATTCCGGAGTGTCCGGCATGTGGTTCTGGCAGCTCTGAGAGGTGGTTCCGGAATGCCTGGCGTGTGATTCCGGAGTGTCTGCCGAGTGGTTCTGGCGTAGCCGGCAGTTGATTTTGGCGTGTCCAATAGGTGTTTCTGGGGAGTGGATCAGCTGGTTCCGGCATACTCGGCAGGTGGTACCAGCGTGTCCAGAACATGGTTCTGGCAAGTCTGAGAGGTGGTTCCGGCACGCCCGACAGGTGATTCCGGAGCATCCGACAAGTGTTTCTGGCGTACCCGGCAGGTGATTTTCGCTTGTCCGACAGGTGTATCTTGTGAGTCGAGCAGGTGGCTCAGGCATGCTCAGCTGGTGCTTCCGTCGTCTCTGGCACGTGGTTCTGGTGTGTCTGAGAGCTGGTTCTGGCATGTCCGGCAGATGATTCCGGAGTGTCCACCAAGTGGTTCTGGTAGACCTGGCAGGTGATTTTGGCGTGTCAGGAAGGTGGTTCCGGCTAGTTGAGCAGGTGGATCAGGCGTGCTCGCCAGTGGGTTCAGGCGGGTCTGGCAGGTGGTTTCGGTCTGTTCGGGGAGTGGTTCCGGCATCTCAGGCTCATGGTTCTGTCAAGTCTGAGAGGTGGTTCCGGCCGGCTCGACAGGTGTTTCCATGGTGTCCGCCAAGTTGTTCTGGCATAGCTGGCAGGTGATGTTGGCGTGACCAGCAGGTGGTTCCACCAAGCCCGGCAGGTGATTCCGAAGAGTTCACCAAATGGGTGTGGCGTAGCCGGCAGGTGATTTTGGCGTGTCCAGCAGGTGGTTCCGGCGAGCTCGGCAGGTGGTACCAGCGTGTCCGGAACATGGTTCTGGCAAGTCTGAGAGATGGTTCCGGCATGCCAGTCAGGTGATTCTGGAGTGTCCGGCATGTGGTTGTGGCACCTCTGAGAGGTGGTTCCGGCATGCCCGGCAGGTGATTCCGGAGTGTCTGGCATGTGGTTCTGGCACCTCTGAGAGGTGGTTCCGGCATGCCCGGCAGGTGGTTCCGGCATGCCCGGCAGGTGATTCCGGAGTGTCCGGCATGTGGTTCTGGCACCTCTGAGAGGTGGTTCCGGCATGCCCGTCAGGTGATACCGGAGTGTTCGCCAAGTGGTTCTGGCATAGCCGGCAGGTGATTTTGCATGTCCGGCAATGGTCCCGGCGAGTCGAGCCGGTGGTTCCGGAATGTCCGGCAGGTGGTTCCGGCATGTCCGGCAGGTGGTTCCGGCATGTCCAGCACGTGGTTCCAGCATGCCCTGCAGGTGATTCCGGAGTGTCCGGCATGTGGTTCTGGCAGCTCTGAGAGGTGGTTCCGGAATGCCTGGCCTGTGATTCCGGAGTGTCTGCCGAGTGGTTCTGGCGTAGCCGGCAGTTGATTTTGGCGTGTCCACTAGGTGGTTCTGGGGAGTGGATCAGCTGGTTCCGGCATACTCGGCTGGTGGTACCGGCGTGTCCAGAACATGGTTCTGGCAAGTCTGAGAGGTGGTTCCGGCACGCCCGACAGGTGATTCCGGAGCGTCCGACAAGTGTTTCTGGCGTACCCGGCAGGTGATTTTCGCCTGTCCGACAGGTGCATCTTGCGAGTCGAGCAGGTGGCTGAGGCATGCTCAGCTGGTGCTTCCGGCGTCTCCGGCACGTGGTTCTGGTGTGTCTGAGAGCTGGTTCTGGCATCTCCGGCCGATGATTCTGGAGTGTCCACCAAGTGGTTCTGGTAGACCTGGCAGGTGATTTTGGCGTGTCAGGAAGTTGGTTCCGGCTAGTTGAGCAGGTGGATCAGGCGTGCTCGCCAGGGGGTTCAGGCGGGTCTGGCAGGTGGTTTCGGTCTGCTCTGGGAGTGGTTCCGGCATCTCAGGCTCATGGTTCTGGCATGTCTGAGAGGTGGTTCCGGCCGGCCCGACAGGTGTTTCCATGGCGTGCGCCAAGTGGTTCTAGCATAGCTGGCAGGTGATGTTGGCGTGACCGGCAGGTGGTTCCAGCAAGCCCGGCAGGTGATTCCGAAGATTTCACCAAATGGCTGTGGCGTAGCCGGCAGGTGGTTTTGGCGTGTCCAGCAGGTGGTTTTGGCGAGTCGAGCAGGTGGTTCTGGCGTGCTCGGCATGTGCTTCCGGTGTCATTGGCATGTGGTTCCGGCACGTCTGAGAGTTGGTTCCGGCATGCCCGACAGGTGATTCCGGAGTGTCCGGCATGTGGTTCTGGCACCTCTGAGAGGTGGTTCCGGCATGCCCGGCAGGTGATTCCGGAGTGTCCGGCATGTGGTTCTGGCACCTCTGAGAGGTGGTTCCGGCATGCCCGGCAGGTGGTTCCGGAGTGTCTGCCGAGTGGTTCTGGCGTAGCCGGCAGGTGATTTTGGCGTGTCCAGCAGGTGGTTTTGGCGAGTCGAGCAGGTGGTTCTGGCGTGCTCGGCATGTGCTTCCGGTGTCATTGGCATGTGGTTCCAGCATGTCTGAGAGGTGGTTCCGACATGCCCGGCAGGTGGTTCCGGAGAGTCTGCCGAGTGGTTCTGGAGCCAGCCCGGCAGGTGCTTCCGAAGAGTTCACCAAATGGTTGTGGCGTAGCCGGCAGGTTATTTTGGCGTGTCAGGAAGGTGGTTCCGGCTAGTTGAGCAGGTGGATCAGGCATGCTCGCCAGTGGGTTCAGGCGGGTCTGGCAGGTGGTTTCGGTTTGTTCGGGGAGTGGTTCCGGGATCTCAGGCACATGGTTCTGGCACGTCTGAGAGGTGGTTCCTGCCGGCCAGAGAGGTGTTTCCGGAGTGTCCGCCAAGTGGTTCTGGGGTAGCTGAAAGGTGATGTTGGCGTGACCGGCAGGTGGTTCCAGCCAGCCCGGCAGGTGATTCCGGAGTGTCTGCCGTGTGGTTCTGCCGTAGCTGGCAGGTGATTTTGGCGTGTCCAGCAGGTGGTTCCGGCGAGCTCGGCCGGTGGTAAAAGCGTGTCCGGAACATGGTTCTGGCACGTCTGAGAGATGGTTCCGGCATGCCCGGCAGGTGATTCGGGAGTGTCCGGCATGTGGTTCTGGCACCTCTGAGAGGTGGTTCTGGCATGCCCCGCAGGTGATTCCGCAGTGTCCGGCATGTGGTTCTGGCACCTCTGAGAGGTGGTTCCAGCATGCCCCGCAGGTGATTCCGGAGTGTCCGGCATGTGGTTCTGGCACCTCTGAGAGGTGTTTCCGGAATGCCCGGCAGGTGGTTCCGGAGTGTCTGCCGAGTGGTTCTGGCGTAGACGGCAGGTGATTCTGGCGTGTCCACTAGGTGGTTCTGGGGAGTGGATCAGCTGGTTCCGGCATACTCGGCAGGTGGTACCGGCGTGTCCAGAACATGGTTCTGGCAAGTCTGAGAGGAGGTTCTGGCACGCCCGACAGGTGATTCCGGAGCCTCCGCCAAGTGTTTCTGGCGTACCAGGCAGGTGATTTTCGCCTGTCCGACAGGTGTTTCTTGCGAGTCGAGCCGGTGGCTCAGGCATGCTCAGCTGGTGCTTCCGGCGTCTCTGGCACGTGGTTCTGGTGTGTCTGAGAGCTGGTTCTGGCATGTCCGGCAGATGATTCCGGAGTGTCCACCATGTGGTTCTGGTAGACCTGGCAGGTGATTTTGGCGTGTCAGGAAGGTGGTTCCGGCTAGTTGAGCAGGTGGATCAGGCGTGCTCGGCCGGTGGTTCAGGCGGGTCTGTTAGGTGGTTTCGGTCTGTTCGGGGTGTGGTTCCGGCATCTCAGGCACATGGTTCTGGCACGTCTGATAGGTGGTTCCGGCCGGCCCGACAGGTGTTTCCGGAGTGTCCGCCAAGTGGTTCTGGCATAGCTGGCAGGTGATGTTGGCGTGACCGGCAGGTGGTTCCAGCCAGCCCGGCAGGTGATTCCGAAGTGTTCACCAAATGGTTGTGGCGTAGCCGGAAGGTGATTTTGTCGTGTGCAGCAGGTGGTTTTGGCGAGTCGAGCAGGTGGTTCTGGCGTGCTCTGCAGGTGCTTCCGGTGTCATTGGCATGTGGTTCCGGCATGTCTGAGAGGTGGTTCCGCCATGCCCGGCAGGTGATTCCGGAGTGTTCGCCAAGTGGTTCTGGCATAGCCGGCAGGTGATTTTGCATGTCCGGCAATGGTTCCGGCGAGTCGGGCCGGTGGTTCCGGAATGTCCGGCAGGTGGTTCCGGCATGTCCGGCAGGTGGTTCCGGCATGTCCAGCACGTGGTTCCAGCATGCCCGGCAGGTGATTTTGGAGTGTCTGGCATGTGGTTCTGGCACCTCTGAGAGGTGGTTCCGGCATGCCCGGCAGGTGATACCGGAGTCTCCGGCATTTGGTTCTGGCACCTCTGAGAGGTGGTTCCGGAATGCCTGGCCTGTGATTCCTGAGTGTCTGCCGAGTGGTTCTGGCGTAGCCGGCAGTTGATTTTGGCGTGTCCACTAGCTGGTTCTGGGGAGTGGATCAGCTGCTTCCGGCATACTCGGCAGGTGGTACCGGCGTGTCCAGAACATGGTTCTGGCAAGTCTGAGAGGTGGTTCCGGCATGCCCGGCAGGTGGATGCGGAGTGTCTGCCGAGTGGTTCTGACGTAGCCGGCAGGTGATTCTGTCGTGTCCAGCAGGTGGTTCTGGGGAGTGGATCAGGTGGTTCCGGCATACTCGGCAGGTGGTACCGGCGTGTCCGGAACATGGTTCTGGCAAGTCGGAGAGGTGGTTCCGGCATGCCCGAGAGGTGATTCCGGAGTGTTTGTCAAGTGGTTCTGGCGTAGCCGGCAGGTCATTTTGCATGTCCGGCGGTGGTTCCGGCGAGTCGAGCCTGTGGTTCCGGCGTAGCCGGCAGTTGATTTTGGCGTGTCCACTAGGTGGTTCTGGGTAGTGGAGCAGCTGGTTCCGGCACGCCCGACAGGTGATTCCGGAGCGTCCGACAAGTGTTTCTGGCGTACCCGGCAGGTGACTTTGGCATGTCCGACAGGTGTTTCTTGCGAGTCGAGCAGGTGGCTCAGGCATGCTCAGCTGGTGCTTCCGTCGTCTCTGGCACGTGGTTCTGGTGAGTCTGAGAGCTGGTTCTGGCATGTCCGGCAGATGATTCCGTAGTGTCCACCAAGTTGTTCTGGTAGACCTGGCAGGTGATTTTGGCGTGTCAGGAAGGTGGTTCCGGCTAGTTGAGCAGGTGGATCAGGCGTGCTCGCCAGTGGGTTCAGGCGGGTCTGGCAGGTGGTTTCGCTCTGTTCGGGGAGTGGTTCCGGCATCTCAGGCTCATGGTTCTGTCAAGTCTGAGAGGTGGTTCCGGCCGGCTCGACAGGTGTTTCCATGGTGTCCGCCAAGTTGTTCTGGCATAGCTGGCAGGTGATGTTGGCGTGACCAGCAGGTGGTTCCAGCAAGCCCGGCAGGTGATTCCGAAGAGTTCAACAAATGGGTGTGGCGTAGCCGGCAGGTGATTTTGGCGTGTCCAGCAGGTGGTTCCGGCGAGCTCGGCAGGTGGTACCAGCGTGTCCAGAACATGGTTCTGGCAAGTCTGAGAGGTGGTTCCGGCACGCCCGACAGGTGATTCCGGAGCGTCCGACAAGTGTTTCTGGCGTACCCGGCAGGTGATTTTCGCTTGTCCGACAGGTGTATCTTGTGAGTCGAGCAGGTGGCTCAGGCATGCTCAGCTGGTGCTTCCGTCGTCTCTGGCACGTGGTTCTGGTGTGTCTGAGAGCTGGTTCTGGCATGTCCGGCAGATGATTCCGGAGTGTCCACCAAGTGGTTCTGGTAGACCTGGCAGGTGATTTTGGCGTGTCAGGAAGGTGGTTCCGGCTAGTTGAGCAGGTGGATCAGGCGTGCTCGCCAGTGGGTTCAGGCGGGTCTGGCAGGTGGTTTCGGTCTGTTCGGGGAGTGGTTCCGGCATCTCAGGCTCATGGTTCTGTCAAGTCTGAGAGGTGGTTCCGGCCGGCTCGACAGGTGTTTCCATGGTGTCCGCCAAGTTGTTCTGGCATAGCTGGCAGGTGATGTTGGCGTGACCAGCAGGTGGTTCCAGCAAGCCCGGCAGGTGATTCCGAAGAGTTCACCAAATGGGTGTGGCGTAGCCGGCAGGTGATTTTGGCGTGTCCAGCAGGTGGTTCCGGCGAGCTCGGCAGGTGGTACCAGCGTGTCCGGAACATGGTTCTGGCAAGTCTGAGAGATGGTTCCGGCATGCCAGTCAGGTGATTCTGGAGTGTCCGGCATGTGGTTGTGGCACCTCTGAGAGGTGGTTCCGGCATGCCCGGCAGGTGATTCCGGAGTGTCCGGCATGTGGTTCTGGCACCTCTGAGAGGTGGTTCCGGCATGCCCGTCAGGTGATACCGGAGTGTTCGCCAAGTGGTTCTGGCATAGCCGGCAGGTGATTTTGCATGTCCGGCAATGGTCCCGGCGAGTCGAGCCGGTGGTTCCGGAATGTCCGGCAGGTGGTTCCGGCATGTCCGGCAGGTGGTTCCGGCATGTCCAGCACGTGGTTCCAGCATGCCCTGCAGGTGATTCCGGAGTGTCCGGCATGTGGTTCTGGCAGCTCTGAGAGGTGGTTCCGGAATGCCTGGCCTGTGATTCCGGAGTGTCTGCCGAGTGGTTCTGGCGTAGCCGGCAGTTGATTTTGGCGTGTCCACTAGGTGGTTCTGGGGAGTGGATCAGCTGGTTCCGGCATACTCGGCTGGTGGTACCGGCGTGTCCAGAACATGGTTCTGGCAAGTCTGAGAGGTGGTTCCGGCACGCCCGACAGGTGATTCCGGAGCGTCCGCCAAGTGTTTCTGGCGTACCCGGCAGGTGATTTTCGCCTGTCCGACAGGTGCATCTTGCGAGTCGAGCAGGTGGCTGAGGCATGCTCAGCTGGTGCTTCCGGCGTCTCCGGCACGTGGTTCTGGTGTGTCTGAGAGCTGGTTCTGGCATCTCCGGCAGATGATTCTGGAGTGTCCACCAAGTGGTTCTGGTAGACCTGGCAGGTGATTTTGGCGTGTCAGGAAGTTGGTTCCGGCTAGTTGAGCAGGTGGATCAGGCGTGCTCGCCAGGGGGTTCAGGCGGGTCTGGCAGGTGGTTTCGGTCTGCTCTGGGAGTGGTTCCGGCATCTCAGGCTCATGGTTCTGGCATGTCTGAGAGGTGGTTCCGGCCGGCCCGACAGGTGTTTCCATGGCGTGCGCCAAGTGGTTCTAGCATAGCTGGCAGGTGATGTTGGCGTGACCGGCAGGTGGTTCCAGCAAGCCCGGCAGGTGATTCCGAAGATTTCACCAAATGGCTGTGGCGTAGCCGGCAGGTGGTTTTGGCGTGTCCAGCAGGTGGTTTTGGCGAGTCGAGCAGGTGGTTCTGGCGTGCTCGGCATGTGCTTCCGGTGTCATTGGCATGTGGTTCCGGCACGTCTGAGAGTTGGTTCCGGCATGCCCGACAGGTGATTCCGGAGTGTCCGGCATGTGGTTCTGGCACCTCTGAGAGGTGGTTCCGGCATGCCCGGCAGGTGATTCCGGAGTGTCCGGCATGTGGTTCTGGCACCTCTGAGAGGTGGTTCCGGCATGCCCGGCAGGTGGTTACGGAGTGTCTGCCGAGTGGTTCTGGCGTAGCCGGCAGGTGATTTTGGCGTGTCCAGCAGGTGGTTTTGGCGAGTCGAGCAGGTGGTTCTGGCGTGCTCGGCATGTGCTTCCGGCGTCTCTGGCACGTGGTTCTGGTGTGTCTGAGAGCTGGTTCTGGCATGTCCGGCAGATGATTCCGGAGTGTCCACCATGTGGTTCTGGTAGACCTGGCAGGTGATTTTGGCGTGTCAGGAAGGTGGTTCCGGCTAGTTGAGCAGGTGGATCAGGCGTGCTCGGCCGGTGGTTCAGGCGGGTCTGTTAGGTGGTTTCGGTCTGTTCGGGGTGTGGTTCCGGCATCTCAGGCACATGGTTCTGGCACGTCTGATAGGTGGTTCCGGCCGGCCCGACAGGTGTTTCCGGAGTGTCCGCCAAGTGGTTCTGGCATAGCTGGCAGGTGATGTTGGCGTGACCGGCAGGTGGTTCCAGCCAGCCCGGCAGGTGATTCCGAAGTGTTCACCAAATGGTTGTGGCGTAGCCGGAAGGTGATTTTGTCGTGTGCAGCAGGTGGTTTTGGCGAGTCGAGCAGGTGGTTCTGGCGTGCTCTGCAGGTGCTTCCGGTGTCATTGGCATGTGGTTCCGGCATGTCTGAGAGGTGGTTCCGCCATGCCCGGCAGGTGATTCCGGAGTGTTCGCCAAGTGGTTCTGGCATAGCCGGCAGGTGATTTTGCATGTCCGGCAATGGTTCCGGCGAGTCGGGCCGGTGGTTCCGGAATGTCCGGCAGGTGGTTCCGGCATGTCCGGCAGGTGGTTCCGGCATGTCCAGCACGTGGTTCCAGCATGCCCGGCAGGTGATTTTGGAGTGTCTGGCATGTGGTTCTGGCACCTCTGAGAGGTGGTTCCGGCATGCCCGGCAGGTGATACCGGAGTCTCCGGCATTTGGTTCTGGCACCTCTGAGAGGTGGTTCCGGAATGCCTGGCCTGTGATTCCTGAGTGTCTGCCGAGTGGTTCTGGCGTAGCCGGCAGTTGATTTTGGCGTGTCCACTAGCTGGTTCTGGGGAGTGGATCAGCTGGTTCCGGCATACTCGGCAGGTGGTACCGGCGTGTCCAGAACATGGTTCTGGCAAGTCTGAGAGGTGGTTCCGGCATGCCCGGCAGGTGGATGCGGAGTATCTGCCGAGTGGTTCTGACGTAGCCGGCAGGTGATTCTGTCGTGTCCAGCAGGTGGTTCTGGGGAGTGGATCAGGTGGTTCCGGCATACTCGGCAGGTGGTACCGGCGTGTCCGGAACATGGTTCTGGCAAGTCGGAGAGGTGGTTCCGGCATGCCCGAGAGGTGATTCCGGAGTGTTTGTCAAGTGGTTCTGGCGTAGCCGGCAGGTCATTTTGCATGTCCGGCGGTGGTTCCGGCGAGTCGAGCCTGTGGTTCCGGCGTAGCCGGCAGTTGATTTTGGCGTGTCCACTAGGTGGTTCTGGGTAGTGGAGCAGCTGGTTCCGGCACGCCCGACAGGTGATTCCGGAGCGTCCGCCAAGTGTTTCTGGCGTACCCGGCAGGTGACTTTGGCATGTCCGACAGGTGTTTCTTGCGAGTCGAGCAGGTGGCTCAGGCATGCTCAGCTGGTGCTTCCGTCGTCTCTGGCACGTGGTTCTGGTGAGTCTGAGAGCTGGTTCTGGCATGTCCGGCAGATGATTCCGTAGTGTCCACCAAGTGGTTCTGGTAGACCTGGCAGGTGATTTTGGCGTGTCAGGAAGGTGGTTCCGGCTAGTTGAGCAGGTGGATCAGGCGTGCTCGCCAGTGGGTTCAGGCGGGTCTGGCAGGTGGTTTCGGTCTGTTCGGGGAGTGGTTCCGGCATCTCAGGCTCATGGTTCTGTCAAGTCTGAGAGGTGGTTCCGGCCGGCTCGACAGGTGTTTCCATGGTGTCCGCCAAGTTGTTCTGGCATAGCTGGCAGGTGATGTTGGCGTGACCAGCAGGTGGTTCCAGCAAGCCCGGCAGGTGATTCCGAAGAGTTCAACAAATGGGTGTGGCGTAGCCGGCAGGTGATTTTGGCGTGTCCAGCAGGTGGTTCCGGCGAGCTCGGCAGGTGGTACCAGCGTGTCCAGAACATGGTTCTGGCAAGTCTGAGAGGTGGTTCCGGCACGCCCGACAGGTGATTCCGGAGCGTCCGACAAGTGTTTCTGGCGTACCCGGCAGGTGATTTTCGCTTGTCCGACAGGTGTATCTTGTGAGTCGAGCAGGTGGCTCAGGCATGCTCAGCTGGTGCTTCCGTCGTCTCTGGCACGTGGTTCTGGTGTGTCTGAGAGCTGGTTCTGGCATGTCCGGCAGATGATTCCGGAGTGTCCACCAAGTGGTTCTGGTAGACCTGGCAGGTGATTTTGGCGTGTCAGGAAGGTGGTTCCGGCTAGTTGAGCAGGTGGATCAGGCATGCTCGCCAGTGGGTTCAGGCGGGTCTGGCAGGTGGTTTCGGTCTGTTCGGGGAGTGGTTCCGGCATCTCAGGCTCATGGTTCTGTCAAGTCTGAGAGGTGGTTCCGGCCGGCTCGACAGGTGTTTCCATGGTGTCCGCCAAGTTGTTCTGGCATAGCTGGCAGGTGATGTTGGCGTGACCAGCAGGTGGTTCCAGCAAGCCCGGCAGGTGATTCCGAAGAGTTCAACAAATGGGTGTGGCGTAGCCGGCAGGTGATTTTGGCGTGTCCAGCAGGTGGTTCCGGCGAGCTCGGCAGGTGGTACCAGCGTGTCCGGAACATGGTTCTGGCAAGTCTGAGAGATGGTTCCGGCATGCCAGTCAGGTGATTCTGGAGTGTCCGGCATGTGGTTGTGGCACCTCTGAGAGGTGGTTCCGGCATGCCCGGCAGGTGATTCCGGAGTGTCTGGCATGTGGTTCTGGCACCTCTGAGAGGTGGTTCCGGCATGCCCGGCAGGTGGTTCCGGCATGCCCGGCAGGTGATTCCGGAGTGTCCGGCATGTGGTTCTGGCACCTCTGAGAGGTGGTTCCGGCATGCCCGTCAGGTGATACCGGAGTGTTCGCCAAGTGGTTCTGGCATAGCCGGCAGGTGATTTTGCATGTCCGGCAATGGTTCCGGCGAGTCGAGCCGGTGGTTCCGGAATGTCCGGCTGGTGGTTCCGGCATGTCCGGCAGGTGGTTCCGGCATGTCCAGCACGTGGTTCCAGCATGCCTGGCAGGTGATTCCGGAGTGTCCGGCATGTGGTTCTGGCAGCTCTGAGAGGTGGTTCCGGAATGCCTGGCGTGTGATTCCGGAGTGTCTGCCGAGTGGTTCTGGCGTAGCCGGCAGTTGATTTTGGCGTGTCCAATAGGTGTTTCCGGGGAGTGGATCAGCTGGTTCCGGCATACTCGGCAGGTGGTACCAGCGTGTCCAGAACATGGTTCTGGCAAGTCTGAGAGGTGGTTCCGGCACGCCCGACAGGTGATTCCGGAGCGTCCGACAAGTGTTTCTGGCGTACCCGGCAGGTGATTTTCGCTTGTCCGACAGGTGTATCTTGTGAGTCGAGCAGGTGGCTCAGGCATGCTCAGCTGGTGCTTCCGTCGTCTCTGGCACGTGGTTCTGGTGTGTCTGAGAGCTGGTTCTGGCATGTCCGGCAGATGATTCCGGAGTGTCCACCAAGTGGTTCTGGTAGACCTGGCAGGTGATTTTGGCGTGTCAGGAAGGTGGTTCCGGCTAGTTGAGCAGGTGGATCAGGCGTGCTCGCCAGTGGGTTCAGGCGGGTCTGGCAGGTGGTTTCGGTCTGTTCGGGGAGTGGTTCCGGCATCTCAGGCTCATGGTTCTGTCAAGTCTGAGAGGTGGTTCCGGCCGGCTCGACAGGTGTTTCCATGGTGTCCGCCAAGTTGTTCTGGCATAGCTGGCAGGTGATGTTGGCGTGACCAGCAGGTGGTTCCACCAAGCCCGGCAGGTGATTCCGAAGAGTTCACCAAATGGGTGTGGCGTAGCCGGCAGGTGATTTTGGCGTGTCCAGCAGGTGGTTCCGGCGAGCTCGGCAGGTGGTACCAGCGTGTCCGGAACATGGTTCTGGCAAGTCTGAGAGATGGTTCCGGCATGCCAGTCAGGTGATTCTGGAGTGTCCGGCATGTGGTTGTGGCACCTCTGAGAGGTGGTTCCGGCATGCCCGGCAGGTGATTCCGGAGTGTCTGGCATGTGGTTCTGGCACCTCTGAGAGGTGGTTCCGGCATGCCCGGCAGGTGGTTCCGGCATGCCCGGCAGGTGATTCCGGAGTGTCCGGCATGTGGTTCTGGCACCTCTGAGAGGTGGTTCCGGCATGCCAGTCAGGTGATACCGGAGTGTTCGCCAAGTGGTTCTGGCGTAGCCGGCAGGTGATTTTACATGTCTGGCAATATTTCCGGCGAGTCGAGCCGGTGGTTCCGGAATGTCCGGCTGGTGGTTCCGGCATGTCCGGCAGGTGGTTCCGGCATGTCCAGCACGTGGTTCCAGCATGCCCGGCAGGTGATTCCGGAGTGTCCGGCATGTGGTTCTGGCAGCTCTGAGAGGTGGTTCCGGAATGCCTGGCCTGTGATTCCAGAGTGTCTGCCGAGTGGTTCTGGCGTAGCCGGCAGTTGATTTTGGCGTGTCCACTAGGTGGTTCTGTGGAGTGGATCAGCTGGTTCCGGCATACTCGGCAGGTGGTACCGGCGTGTCCAGAACATGGTTCTGGCAAGTCTGAGAGGTGGTTCCGGCACGCCCGACAGGTGATTCCGGAGCGTCCGCCAAGTGTTTCTGGCGTACCCGGCAGGTGATTTTCGCCTGTCCGACAGGTGTATCTTGCGAGTCGAGCAGGTGGCTGAGGCATGCTCAGCTGGTGCTTCCGGCGTCTCTGGCACGTGGTTCTGGTGTTTCTGAGAGCTGGTTCTGGCATCTCCGGCAGATGATTCCGGAGTGTCCACCAAGTGGTTCTGGTAGACCTGGCAGGTGATTTTGGCGTGTCAGGAAGTTGGTTCCGGCTAGTTGAGCAGGTGGATCAGGCGTGCTCGCCAGGGGGTTCAGGCGGGTCTGGCAGGTGGTTTCGGTCTGTTCGGGGAGTGGTTCCGGCATCTCAGGCACATGGTTCTGGCACGTCTGAGAGGTGGTTGCTGCCGGCCCGACAGGTGTTTCTGGAGTGTCCGCCAAGTGGTTCTGGCGTAGCTGAAAGGTGATGTTGGCGTGACCGGCAGGTGGTTCCAGCCAGCCCGGCAGGTGATTCCGGAGTGTCTGCCGAGTGGTTCTGGCATAGCCGACAGGTGATTTTGGCTTGTCCAGCGGTTGGTTTTGGCGAGTCGAGAAGGTGGTTCTGTCATGCTCGGCAGGTGCTTCTGGTGTCATTGGCATGTGGTTCCGGCATGTCTGAGAGGTGGTTCCGCCATCTCAGGCAGGTGATTCCGGAGTGTTCGCCAAGTGGTTCTGGCGTAGCCGGCAGGTGATTTTGCATGTCCGGCAATGGTTCCGGCGAGTCGAGCCGGAGGTTCTGGCATGTCCAGCAGGTGGTTCTGGCATGCCCGGCAGGTGATTCCGGAGTGTCCGGCATGTGCTTCTGGCAACTCTGAGAGGTGGTTCCGGCATGCCCGGCAGGTGATACCGGAGTGTCCAGCATTTGGTTCTGGCACCTGTGAGAGGTGGTTCCGGAATGCCCGGCATGTGATTCCGGAGTGTCTGCCGAGTGGTTCTGGCGTAGCCGGCATGTGATTTTGGCGTGTCCAGCAGGTGGTTCCGGCGAGCTCGGCAGGTGGTTCCGGCATGTCCGGAACATGGTTCTGGCACGTCTGAGAGATGGTTCCGGCATGCCCGGCAGGTGATTCCGGAGTGTCCGGTTTGTGGTTCTGGCACCTCTGAGAGGTGGTTCCGGCATGCCCGGCAGTTGGTTACGGAGTGTCTGCCGAGTGCTTCTGGCGTAGCCGGCAGGTGATTCTGGCGTATCCAGCAGGTGGTTCTGGGGAGTGGATCAGGTTGTTCCGGACTACTCGGCAGGTCGTACCGGCGTGTCCGGAACATGGTTCTGGCAAGTCTGAGAGGTGGTTGTGGCATGCCCGACAGGTGATTCCGGAGTGTTCGCCAAGTGGTTCTGGTGTAGCTGGCAGGTCATTTTGCATGTCCGGTGGTGGTTCCGGCGAGTCAAGCCGGTGGTTCCGGCGTTTCCAACAGGTGTTTCCGGTCTGTCCGGCAGGTGGTTCTGGCGTGACCGGCACAAGGTTCTGGCACGTATGAGAGTTGATTCCGGCATGCCCGAAAGGTGATTCCGGAGTGTCCGGCATGTGGTTCTGGCACCTCTGAGAGGTGGTTCCGGCATGCCCGGCAGGTGATTCCGGAGTGTCCGGCATGTGGTTCTGGCACCTCTGAGAGGTGGTTCCGGCATGCCCGGCAGGTGGTTCCGGAGTGTCTGCCGAGTGGTTCTGGCGTAGCCGGCAGGTGATTTTGGCGTGTCCAGCAGGTGGTTTTGGCGAGTCGAGCAGGTGGTTCTGGCGTGCTCGGCAGGTGCTTCCGGTGTCATTGGCATCTGGTTCCGGCATGTCTGAGAGGTGGTTCCGCCATGCCCGGCAGGTGATTCCGGAGTGTTCGCCAAGTGGTTCTGGCGTAGCCGGCAGGTGATTTTGCATGTCCGGCAATGGTTCCGGCGAGTCGAGCCTGTGGTTCCGGCATGTCCGGCAGGTGGTTCCGGCATGCCCGGAAGGTGATTCCGGAGTGTCCGGTTTGTGGTTCTGGCACCTCTGAGAGGTGGTTCCGGCATGCCCGGCAGTTGGTTACGGAGTGTCTGCCGAGTGCTTCTGGCGTAGCCGGCAGGTGATTCTGGCGTATCCAGCAGGTGGTTCTGGGGAGTGGATCAGGTTGTTCCGGACTACTCGGCAGGTGGTACCGGCGTGTCCGGAACATGGTTCTGGCAAGTCTGAGAGGTGGTTGTGGCATGCCCGACAGGTGATTCCGGAGTGTTCGCCAAGTGGTTCTGGTGTAGCTGGCAGGTCATTTTGCATGTCCGGTGGTGGTTCCGGCGAGTCGAGCCGGTGGTTCCGGCGTTTCCAACAGGTGTTTCCGGTCTGTCCGGCAGGTGGTTCTGGCGTGACCGGCACGAGGTTCTGGCACGTATGAGAGTTGATTCCGGCATGCCCGAAAGGTGATTCCGGAGTGTCCGGCATGTGGTTCTGGCACCTCTGAGAGGTGGTTCCGGCATGCCCGGCAGGTGATTCCGGAGTGTCCGGCATGTGGTTCTGGCACCTCTGAGAGGTGGTTCCGGCATGCCCGGCAGGTGGTTCCGGAGTGTCTGCCGAGTGGTTCTGGCGTAGCCGGCAGGTGATTTTGGCGTGTCCAGCAGGTGGTTTTGGCGAGTCGAGCAGGTGGTTCTGGCGTGCTCGGCAGGTGCTTCCGGTGTCATTGGCATCTGGTTCCGGCATGTCTGAGAGGTGGTTCCGCCATGCCCGGCAGGTGATTCCGGAGTGTTCGCCAAGTGGTTCTGGCGTAGCCGGCAGGTGATTTTGCATGTCCGGCAATGGTTCCGGCGAGTCGAGCCTGTGGTTCCGGCATGTCCGGCAGGTGGTTCCGGCATGCCCGGAAGGTGATTCCGGAGTGTCCGGCATGTGGTTCTGGCACCTCTGAGAGGTGGTTACGGCATGCCAGGCACGTGATACCGGAGTGTTCGCCAAGTGGTTCTGCCGTAGCCGGCAGGTTATTTTGCATGTCCGGCAATGGTTCCGGCGAGTCGAGCCGGTGGTTCCGGAATGTCCGGCAGGTGGTTCCGGCATGTCCGGCAGGTGGTTCCGGCATGTCCAGCACGTGGTTCCAGCATGCCCGGCAGGTGATTCCGGAGTGTCCGGCATGTGGTTCTGGCACCTCTGAGAGGTGGTTCCGGCATGCCCGGCAGGTGATACCGGAGTCTCCGGCATTTGGTTCTGGCACCTCTGAGAGGTGGTTCCGGAATGCCTGGCCTGTGATTCCTGAGTGTCTGCCGAGTGGTTCTGGCGTAGCCGGCAGTTGATTTTGGCGTGTCCACTAGCTGGTTCTGGGGAGTGGATCAGCTGCTTCCGGCATACTCGGCAGGTGGTACCGGCGTGTCCAGAACATGGTTCTGGCAAGTCTGAGAGGTGGTTCCGGCATGCCAGTCAGGTGATTCTGGAGTGTCCGGCATGTGGTTGTGGCACCTCTGAGAGGTGGTTCCGGCATGCCCGGCAGGTGATTCCGGAGTGTCTGGCATGTGGTTCTGGCACCTCTGAGAGGTGGTTCCGGCATGCCCGGCAGGTGGTTCCGGCATGCCCGGCAGGTGATTCCGGAGTGTCCGGCATGTGGTTCTGGCACCTCTGAGAGGTGGTTCCGGCATGCCCGTCTGGTGATACCGGAGTGTTCGCCAAGTGGTTCTGGCATAGCCGGCAGGTGATTTTGCATGTCCGGCAATGGTTCCGGCGAGTCGAGCCGGTGGTTCCGGAATGTCCGGCAGGTGGTTCCGGCATGTCCGGCAGGTGGTTCCGGCATGTCCAGCACGTGGTTCCAGCATGCCCTGCAGGTGATTCCGGAGTGTCCGGCATGTGGTTCTGGCAGCTCTGAGAGGTGGTTCCGGAATGCCTGGCCTGTGATTCCGGAGTGTCTGCCGAGTGGTTCTGGCGTAGCCGGCAGTTGATTTTGGCGTGTCCACTAGGTGGTTCTGGGGAGTGGATCAGCTGGTTCCGGCATACTCGGCTGGTGGTACCGGCGTGTCCAGAACATGGTTCTGGCAAGTCTGAGAGGTGGTTCCGGCATGCCCGACAGGTGATTCCGGAGCGTCCGCCAAGTGTTTCTGGCGTACCCGGCAGGTGATTTTCGCCTGTCCGACAGGTGCATCTTGCGAGTCGAGCAGGTGGCTGAGGCATGCTCAGCTGGTGCTTCCGGCGTCTCCGGCACGTGGTTCTGGTGTGTCTGAGAGCTGGTTCTGGCATCTCCGGCAGATGATTCCGGAGTGTCCACCAAGTGGTTCTTGTATACCTGGCAGGTGATTTTGGCGTGTCAGGAAGTTGGTTCCGGCTAGTTGAGCAGGTGGATCAGGCGTGCTCGCCAGTGGGTTCAGGCGGGTCTGGCAGGTGGTTTCGGTCTGCTCTGGGAGTGGTTCCGGCATCTCAGGCTCATGGTTCTGGCATGTCTGAGAGGTGGTTCCGGCCGGCCCGACAGGTGTTTCCATGGCGTGCGCCAAGTGGTTCTAGCATAGCTGGCAGGTGATGTTGGCGTGACCGGCAGGTGGTTCCAGCAAGCCCGGCAGGTGATTCCGAAGATTTCACCAAATGGCTGTGGCGTAGCCGGCAGGTGGTTTTGGCGTGTCCAGCAGGTGGTTTTGGCGAGTCGAGCAGGTGGTTCTGGCGTGCTCGGCATGTGCTTCTGGTGTCATTGGCATGTGGTTCCGGCACGTCTGAGAGTTGGTTCCGGCATGCCCGACAGGTGATTCCGGAGTGTCCGGCATGTGGTTCTGGCACCTCTGAGAGGTGGTTCCGGCATGCCCGGCAGGTGATTCCGGAGTGTCCGGCATGTGGTTCTGGCACCTCTGAGAGGTGGTTCCGGCATGCCCGGCAGGTGGTTCCGGAGTGTCTGCCGAGTGGTTCTGGCGTAGCCGGCAGGTGATTTTGGCGTGTCCAGCAGGTGGTTTTGGCGAGTCGAGCAGGTGGTTCTGGCGTGCTCGGCATGTGCTTCCGGTGTCATTGGCATGTGGTTCCAGCATGTCTGAGAGGTGGTTCCGACATGCCCGGCAGGTGGTTCCGGAGTGTCTGCCGAGTGGTTCTGGAGCCAGCCCGGCAGGTGCTTCCGAAGAGTTCACCAAATGGTTGTGGCGTAGCCGGCAGGTTATTTTGGCGTGTCAGGAAGGTGGTTCCGGCTAGTTGAGCAGGTGGATCAGGCATGCTCGCCAGTGGGTTCAGGCGGGTCTGGCAGGTGGTTTCGGTTTGTTCGGGGAGTGGTTCCGGGATCTCAGGCACATGGTTCTGGCACGTCTGAGAGGTGGTTCCTGCCGGCCAGAGAGGTGTTTCCGGAGTGTCCGCCAAGTGGTTCTGGCGTAGCTGAAAGGTGATGTTGGCGTGACCGGCAGGTGGTTCCAGCCAGCCCGGCAGGTGATTCCGGAGTGTCTGCCGTGTGGTTCTGCCGTAGCTGGCAGGTGATTTTGGCGTGTCCAGCAGGTGGTTCCGGCGAGCTCGGCCGGTGGTACCAGCGTGTCCGGAACATGGTTCTGGCACGTCTGAGAGATGGTTCCGGCATGCCCGGCAGGTGATTCGGGAGTGTCCGGCATGTGGTTCTGGCACCTCTGAGAGGTGGTTCTGGCATGCCCCGCAGGTGATTCCGCAGTGTCCGGCATGTGGTTCTGGCACCTCTGAGAGGTGGTTCCGGCATGCCCCGCAGGTGATTCCGGAGTGTCCAGCATGTGGTTCTGGCACCTCTGAGAGGTGTTTCCGGAATGCCCGGCAGGTGGTTCCGGAGTGTCTGCCGAGTGGTTCTGGCGTAGACGGCAGGTGATTCTGGCGTGTCCACTAGGTGGTTCTGGGGAGTGGATCAGCTGGTTCCGGCATACTCGGCAGGTGGTACCGGCGTGTCCAGAACATGGTTCTGGCAAGTCTGAGAGGAGGTTCTGGCACGCCCGACAGGTGATTCCGGAGCCTCCGCCAAGTGTTTCTGGCGTACCAGGCAGGTGATTTTGGCATGTCCGACAGGTGTTTCTTGCGAGTCGAGCCGGTGGCTCAGGCATGCTCAGCTGGTGCTTCCGGCGTCTCTGGCACGTGGTTCTGGTGTGTCTGAGATCTGGTTCTGGCATGTCCGGCAGATGATTCCGGAGTGTCCACCATGTGGTTCTGGTAGACCTGGCAGGTGATTTTGGCGTGTCAGGAAGGTGGTTCCGGCTAGTTGAGCAGGTGGATCAGGCGTGCTCGGCCGGTGGTTCAGGCGGGTCTGTCAGGTGGTTTCGGTCTGTTCGGGGTGTGGTTCCGGCATCTCAGGCACATGGTTCTGGCACGTCTGATAGGTGGTTCCGGCCGGCCCGACAGGTGTTTCCGGAGTGTCCGCCAAGTGGTTCTGGCATAGCTGGCAGGTGATGTTGGCGTGACCGGCAGGTGGTTCCAGCCAGCCCGGCAGGTGATTCCGAAGTGTTCACCAAATGGTTGTGGCGTAGCCGGAAGGTGATTTTGTCGTGTGCAGCAGGTGGTTTTGGCGAGTCGAGCAGGTGGTTCTGGCGTGCTCTGCAGGTGCTTCCGGTGTCATTGGCATGTGGTTCCGGCATGTCTGAGAGGTGGTTCCGCCATGCCCGGCAGGTGATTCCGGAGTGTTCGCCAAGTGGTTCTGGCATAGCCGGCAGGTGATTTTGCATGTCCGGCAATGGTTCCGGCGAGTCGGGCCGGTGGTTCCGGAATGTCCGGCAGGTGGTTCCGGCATGCCCGGCAGGTGATTCCGGAGTGTCCGGCATGTGGTTCTGGCACCTCTGAGAGGTGGTTCCGGCATGCCAGTCAGGTGATACCGGAGTGTTCGCCAAGTGGTTCTGGCGTAGCCGGCAGGTGATTTTACATGTCTGGCAATATTTCCGGCGAGTCGAGCCGGTGGTTCCGGAATGTCCGGCTGGTGGTTCCGGCATGTCCGGCAGGTGGTTCCGGCATGTCCAGCACGTGGTTCCAGCATGCCCGGCAGGTGATTCCGGAGTGTCCGGCATGTGGTTCTGGCAGCTCTGAGAGGTGGTTCCGGAATGCCTGGCCTGTGATTCCAGAGTGTCTGCCGAGTGGTTCTGGCGTAGCCGGCAGTTGATTTTGGCGTGTCCACTAGGTGGTTCTGTGGAGTGGATCAGCTGGTTCCGGCATACTCGGCAGGTGGTACCGGCGTGTCCAGAACATGGTTCTGGCAAGTCTGAGAGGTGGTTCCGGCACGCCCGACAGGTGATTCCGGAGCGTCCGCCAAGTGTTTCTGGCGTACCCGGCAGGTGATTTTCGCCTGTCCGACAGGTGTATCTTGCGAGTCGAGCAGGTGGCTGAGGCATGCTCAGCTGGTGCTTCCGGCGTCTCTGGCACGTGGTTCTGGTGTGCCTGAGAGCTGGTTCTGGCATCTCCGGCAGATGATTCCGGAGTGTCCACCAAGTGGTTCTGGTAGACCTGGCAGGTGATTTTGGCGTGTCAGGAAGTTGGTTCCGGCTAGTTGAGCAGGTGGATCAGGCGTGCTCGCCAGGGGGTTCAGGCGGGTCTGGCAGGTGGTTTCGGTCTGTTCGGGGAGTGGTTCCGGCATCTCAGGCACATGGTTCTGGCACGTCTGAGAGGTGGTTGCGGCCGGCCCGACAGGTGTTTCTGGAGTGTCCGCCAAGTGGTTCTGGCGTAGCTGAAAGGTGATGTTGGCGTGACCGGCAGGTGGTTCCAGAAAGCCCGGCAGGTGATTCCGGAGTGTCTGCCGAGTGGTTCTGGCATAGCCGACAGGTGATTTTGGCTTGTCCAGCGGTTGGTTTTGGCGAGTCGAGAAGGTGGTTCTGTCATGCTCGGCAGGTGCTTCTGGTGTCATTGGCATGTGGTTCCGGCATGTCTGAGAGGTGGTTCCGCCATCTCAGGCAGGTGATTCCGGAGTGTTCGCCAAGTGGTTCTGGCGTAGCCGGCAGGTGATTTTGCATGTCCGGCAATGGTTCCGGCGAGTCGAGCCGGAGGTTCTGGCATGTCCAGCAGGTGGTTCTGGCATGCCCGGCAGGTGACTCCGGAGTGTCCGGCATGTGCTTCTGGCAACTCTGAGAGGTGGTTCCGGCATGCCCGGCAGGTGATACCGGAGTGTCCAGCATTTGGTTCTGGCACCTGTGAGAGGTGGTTCCGGAATGCCCGGCATGTGATTCCGGAGTGTCTGCCGAGTGGTTCTGGCGTAGCCGGCATGTGATTTTGGCGTGTCCAGCAGGTGGTTCCGGCGAGCTCGGCAGGTGGTTCCGGCATGTCCGGAACATGGTTCTGGCACGTCTGAGAGATGGTTCCGGCATGCCCGGCAGGTGATTCCGGAGTGTCCGGTTTGTGGTTCTGGCACCTCTGAGAGGTGGTTCCGGCATGCCCGGCAGTTGGTTACGGAGTGTCTGCCGAGTGCTTCTGGCGTAGCCGGCAGGTGATTCTGGCGTATCCAGCAGGTGGTTCTGGGGAGTGGATCAGGTTGTTCCGGACTACTCGGCAGGTGGTACCGGCGTGTCCGGAACATGGTTCTGGCAAGTCTGAGAGGTGGTTGTGGCATGCCCGACAGGTGATTCCGGAGTGTTCGCCAAGTGGTTCTGGTGTAGCTGGCAGGTCATTTTGCATGTCCGGTGGTGGTTCCGGCGAGTCGAGCCGGTGGTTCCGGCGTTTCCAACAGGTGTTTCCGGTCTGTCCGGCAGGTGGTTCTGGCGTGACCGGCACGAGGTTCTGGCACGTATGAGAGTTGATTCCGGCATGCCCGAAAGGTGATTCCGGAGTGTCCGGCATGTGGTTCTGGCACCTCTGAGAGGTGGTTCCGGCATGCCCGGCAGGTGATTCCGGAGTGTCCGGCATGTGGTTCTGGCACCTCTGAGAGGTGGTTCCGGCATGCCCGGCAGGTGGTTCCGGAGTGTCTGCCGAGTGGTTCTGGCGTAGCCGGCAGGTGATTTTGGCGTGTCCAGCAGGTGGTTTTGGCGAGTCGAGCAGGTGGTTCTGGCGTGCTCGGCAGGTGCTTCCGGTGTCATTGGCATCTGGTTCCGGCATGTCTGAGAGGTGGTTCCGCCATGCCCGGCAGGTGATTCCGGAGTGTTCGCCAAGTGGTTCTGGCGTAGCCGGCAGGTGATTTTGCATGTCCGGCAATGGTTCCGGCGAGTCGAGCCTGTGGTTCCGGCATGTCCGGCAGGTGGTTCCGGCATGCCCGGAAGGTGATTCCGGAGTGTCCGGTTTGTGGTTCTTGCACCTCTGAGAGGTGGTTCCGGCATGCCCGGCAGTTGGTTACGGAGTGTCTGCCGAGTGCTTCTGGCGTAGCCGGCAGGTGATTCTGGCGTATCCAGCAGGTGGTTCTGGGGAGTGGATCAGGTTGTTCCGGACTACTCGGCAGGTGGTACCGGCGTGTCCGGAACATGGTTCTGGCAAGTCTGAGAGGTGGTTGTGGCATGCCCGACAGGTGATTCCGGAGTGTTCGCCAAGTGGTTCTGGTGTAGCTGGCAGGTCATTTTGCATGTCCGGTGGTGGTTCCGGCGAGTCGAGCCGGTGGTTCCGGCGTTTCCAACAGGTGTTTCCGGTCTGTCCGGCAGGTGGTTCTGGCGTGACCGGCACGAGGTTCTGGCACGTATGAGAGTTGATTCCGGCATGCCCGAAAGGTGATTCCGGAGTGTCCGGCATGTGGTTCTGGCACCTCTGAGAGGTGGTTCCGGCATGCCCGGCAGGTGATTCCGGAGTGTCCGGCATGTGGTTCTGGCACCTCTGAGAGGTGGTTCCGGCATGCCCGGCAGGTGGTTCCGGAGTGTCTGCCGAGTGGTTCTGGCGTAGCCGGCAGGTGATTTTGGCGTGTCCAGCAGGTGGTTTTGGCGAGTCGAGCAGGTGGTTCTGGCGTGCTCGGCAGGTGCTTCCGGTGTCATTGGCATCTGGTTCCGGCATGTCTGAGAGGTGGTTCCGCCATGCCCGGCAGGTGATTCCGGAGTGTTCGCCAAGTGGTTCTGGCGTAGCCGGCAGGTGATTTTGCATGTCCGGCAATGGTTCCGGCGAGTCGAGCCTGTGGTTCCGGCATGTCCGGCAGGTGGTTCCGGCATGCCCGGAAGGTGATTCCGGAGTGTCCGGCATGTGGTTCTGGCACCTCT
Source organism: Equus caballus (assembly GCF_041296265.1). NCBI lineage: Eukaryota > Metazoa > Chordata > Mammalia > Perissodactyla > Equidae > Equus > Equus caballus. The sequence continues at coordinate 7,325,856 of NC_091706.1, read as the reverse complement.
GAGAGGTGGTTACGGCATGCCAGGCACGTGATACCGGAGTGTTCGCCAAGTGGTTCTGCCGTAGCCGGCAGGTTATTTTGCATGTCCGGCAATGGTTCCGGCGAGTCGAGCCGGTGGTTCCGGAATGTCCGGCAGGTGGTTCCGGCATGTCCGGCAGGTGGTTCCGGCATGTCCAGCACGTGGTTCCAGCATGCCCGGCAGGTGATTCCGGAGTGTCCGGCATGTGCTTCTGGCGACTCTGAGACGTGGTTCCGGCATGCCCGGCAGGTGATACCGGAGTGTCCAGCATTTGGTTCTGGCACCTGTGAGAGGTGGTTCCGGAATGCCCGGCATGTGATTCCGGAGTGTCTGCCGAGTGGTTCTGGAGTAGCCGGGATGTGATTTTGGCATGTCCAGCAGGTGGTTCCGGCGAGCTCGGCAGGTGGTTCCGGCATGTCCGGAACATGGTTCTGGCTCGTCTGAGAGATGGTTCTTGCATGCCCGGCAGGTGATTCCGGAGTGTCCGGTTTGTGGTTCTGGCACCTCTGAGAGGTGGTTCCGGCATGCCCGGCAGTTGGTTACGGAGTGTCTGCCGAGTGCTTCTGGCGTAGCCGGCAGGTGATTCTGGCGTATCCAGCAGGTGGTTCTGGGGAGTGGATCAGGTGGTTCCGGACTACTCGGCAGGTGGTACCGGCGTGTCCGGAACATGGTTCTGGCAAGTCTGAGAGGTGGTTGTGGCATGCCCGACAGGTGATTCCGGAGTGTTCGCCAAGTGGTTCTGGTGTAGCTGGCAGGTCATTTTGCATGTCCGGTGGTGGTTCCGGCGAGTCGAGCCGGTGGTTCCGGCGTTTCCAACAGGTGTTTCCGGTCTGTCCGGCAGGTGGTTCTGGCGTGACCGGCACGAGGTTCTGGCACGTATGAGAGTTGATTCCGGCATGCCCGAAAGGTGATTCCGGAGTGTCCGGCATGTGGTTATGGCACCTCTGAGAGGTGGTTCCGGCATGCCCGGCAGGTGATTCCGGAGTGTCCGGCATGTGGTTCTGGCACCTCTGAGAGGTGGTTCCGGCATGCCCGGCAGGTGATTCCGGAGTGTCCGGCATGTGGTTCTGGCACCTCTGAGAGGTGGTTCCGGCATGCCCGGCAGGTGGTTCCGGAGTGTCTGCCGAGTGGTTCTGGCGTAGCCGGCAGGTGATTTTGGCGTGTCCAGCAGGTGGTTTTGGCGAGTCGAGCAGGTGGTTCTGGCGTGCTCGGCAGGTGCTTCCGGTGTCATTGGCATGTGGTTCCGGCATGTCTGAGAGGTGGTTCCGCCATGCCCGGCAGGTGATTCCGGAGTGTTCGCCAAGTGGTTCTGGCGTAGCCGTCAGGTGATTTTGCATGTCCGGCAATGGTTCCGGCGAGTCGAGCCTGTGGTTCCGGCATGTCCGGCAGGTGGTTCCGGCATGCCCGGAAGGTGATTCCGGAGTGTCCGGCATGTGGTTCTGGCACCTCTGAGAGGTGGTTACGGCATGCCAGGCACGTGATACCGGAGTGTTCGCCAAGTGGTTCTGCCGTAGCCGGCAGGTGATTTTGCATGTCCGGCAATGGTTCCGGCGAGTCGAGCCGGTGGTTCCGGAATGTCCGGCAGGTGGTTCCGGCATGTCCGGCAGGTGGTTCCGGCATGTCCAGCACGTGGTTCCAGCATGCCCGGCAGGTGATTCCGGAGTGTCCGGCATGTGGTTCTGGCACCTCTGAGAGGTGGTTCCGGCATGCCCGGCAGGTGATACCGGAGTCTCCGGCATTTGGTTCTGGCACCTCTGAGAGGTGGTTCCGGAATGCCTGGCCTGTGATTCCTGAGTGTCTGCCGAGTGGTTCTGGCGTAGCCGGCAGTTGATTTTGGCGTGTCCACTAGCTGGTTCTGGGGAGTGGATCAGCTGCTTCCGGCATACTCGGCAGGTGGTACCGGCGTGTCCAGAACATGGTTCTGGCAAGTCTGAGAGGTGGTTCCGGCATGCCCGGCAGGTGGATGCGGAGTGTCTGCCGAGTGGTTCTGACGTAGCCGGCAGGTGATTCTGTCGTGTCCAGCAGGTGGTTCTGGGGAGTGGATCAGGTGGTTCCGGCATACTCGGCAGGTGGTACCGGCGTGTCCGGAACATGGTTCTGGCAAGTCGGAGAGGTGGTTCCGGCATGCCCGAGAGGTGATTCCGGAGTGTTTGCCAAGTGGTTCTGGCGTAGCCGGCAGGTCATTTTGCATGTCCGGCGGTGGTTCCGGCGAGTCGAGCCTGTGGTTCCGGCGTAGCCGGCAGTTGATTTTGGCGTGTCCACTAGGTGGTTCTGGGGAGTGGAGCAGCTGGTTCCGGCACGCCCGACAGGTGATTCCGGAGCGTCCGCCAAGTGTTTCTGGCGTACCCGGCAGGTGACTTTGGCATGTCCGACAGGTGTTTCTTGCGAGTCGAGCAGGTGGCTCAGGCATGCTCAGCTGGTGCTTCCGTCGTCTCTGGCACGTGGTTCTGGTGAGTCTGAGAGCTGGTTCTGGCATGTCCGGCAGATGATTCCGTAGTGTCCACCAAGTGGTTCTGGTAGACCTGGCAGGTGATTTTGGCGTGTCAGGAAGGTGGTTCCGGCTAGTTGAGCAGGTGGATCAGGCGTGCTCGCCAGTGGGTTCAGGCGGGTCTGGCAGGTGGTTTCGGTCTGTTCGGGGAGTGGTTCCGGCATCTCAGGCTCATGGTTCTGTCAAGTCTGAGAGGTGGTTCCGGCCGGCTCGACAGGTGTTTCCATGGTGTCCGCCAAGTTGTTCTGGCATAGCTGGCAGGTGATGTTGGCGTGACCAGCAGGTGGTTCCAGCAAGCCCGGCAGGTGATTCCGAAGAGTTCAACAAATGGGTGTGGCGTAGCCGGCAGGTGATTTTGGCATGTCCAGCAGGTGGTTCCGGCGAGCTCGGCAGGTGGTACCAGCGTGTCCAGAACATGGTTCTGGCAAGTCTGAGAGGTGGTTCCGGCACGCCCGACAGGTGATTCCGGAGCGTCCGACAAGAGTTTCTGGCGTACCCGGCAGGTGATTTTCGCTTGTCCGACAGGTGTATCTTGTGAGTCGAGCAGGTGGCTCAGGCATGCTCAGCTGGTGCTTCCGTCGTCTCTGGCACGTGGTTCTGGTGTGTCTGAGAGCTGGTTCTGGCATGTCCGGCAGATGATTCCGGAGTGTCCACCAAGTGGTTCTGGTAGACCTGGCAGGTGATTTTGGCGTGTCAGGAAGGTGGTTCCGGCTAGTTGAGCAGGTGGATCAGGCGTGCTCGCCAGTGGGTTCAGGCGGGTCTGGCAGGTGGTTTCGGTCTGTTCGGGGAGTGGTTCCGGCATCTCAGGCTCATGGTTCTGTCAAGTCTGAGAGGTGGTTCCGGCCGGCTCGACAGGTGTTTCCATGGTGTCCGCCAAGTTGTTCTGGCATAGCTGGCAGGTGATGTTGGCGTGACCAGCAGGTGGTTCCAGCAAGCCCGGCAGGTGATTCCGAAGAGTTCACCAAATGGGTGTGGCGTAGCCGGCAGGTGATTTTGGCGTGTCCAGCAGGTGGTTCCGGCGAGCTCGGCAGGTGGTACCAGCGTGTCCGGAACATGGTTCTGGCAAGTCTGAGAGGTGGTTCCGGCATGCCAGTCAGGTGATTCTGGAGTGTCCGGCATGTGGTTGTGGCACCTCTGAGAGGTGGTTCCGGCATGCCCGGCAGGTGATTCCGGAGTGTCTGGCATGTGGTTCTGGCACCTCTGAGAGGTGGTTCCGGCATGCCCGGCAGGTGGTTCCGGCATGCCCGGCAGGTGATTCCGGAGTGTCCGGCATGTGGTTCTGGCACCTCTGAGAGGTGGTTCCGGCATGCCCGTCTGGTGATACCGGAGTGTTCGCCAAGTGGTTCTGGCATAGCCGGCAGGTGATTTTGCATGTCCGGCAATGGTTCCGGCGAGTCGAGCCGGTGGTTCCGGAATGTCCGGCAGGTGGTTCCGGCATGTCCGGCAGGTGGTTCCGGCATGTCCAGCACGTGGTTCCAGCATGCCCTGCAGGTGATTCCGGAGTGTCCGGCATGTGGTTCTGGCAGCTCTGAGAGGTGGTTCCAGAATGCCTGGCCTGTGATTCCGGAGTGTCTGCCGAGTGGTTCTGGCGTAGCCGGCAGTTGATTTTGGCGTGTCCACTAGGTGGTTCTGGGGAGTGGATCAGCTGGTTCCGGCATACTCGGCTGGTGGTACCGGCGTGTCCAGAACATGGTTCTGGCAAGTCTGAGAGGTGGTTCCGGCACGCCCGACAGGTGATTCCGGAGCGTCCGCCAAGTGTTTCTGGCGTACCCGGCAGGTGATTTTCGCCTGTCCGACAGGTGCATCTTGCGAGTCGAGTAGGTGGCTGAGGCATGCTCAGCTGGTGCTTCCGGCGTCTCCGGCACGTGGTTCTGGTGTGTCTGAGAGCTGGTTCTGGCATCTCCGGCAGATGATTCCGGAGTGTCCACCAAGTGGTTCTTGTATACCTGGCAGGTGATTTTGGCGTGTCAGGAAGTTGGTTCCGGCTAGTTGAGCAGGTGGATCAGGCGTGCTCGCCAGGGGGTTCAGGCGGGTCTGGCAGGTGGTTTCGGTCTGCTCTGGGAGTGGTTCCGGCATCTCAGGCTCATGGTTCTGGCATGTCTGAGAGGTGGTTCCGGCCGGCCCGACAGGTGTTTCCATGGCGTGCGCCAAGTGGTTCTAGCATAGCTGGCAGGTGATGTTGGCGTGACCGGCAGGTGGTTCCAGCAAGCCCGGCAGGTGATTCCGAAGATTTCACCAAATGGCTGTGGCGTAGCCGGCAGGTGGTTTTGGCGTGTCCAGCAGGTGGTTTTGGCGAGTCGAGCAGGTGGTTCTGGCGTGCTCGGCATGTGCTTCTGGTGTCATTGGCATGTGGTTCCGGCACGTCTGAGAGTTGGTTCCGGCATGCCCGACAGGTGATTCCGGAGTGTCCGGCATGTGGTTCTGGCACCTCTGAGAGGTGGTTCCGGCATGCCCGGCAGGTGATTCCGGAGTGTCCGGCATGTGGTTCTGGCACCTCTGAGAGGTGGTTCCGGCATGCCCGGCAGGTGGTTACGGAGTGTCTGCCGAGTGGTTCTGGCGTAGCCGGCAGGTGATTTTGGCGTGTCCAGCAGGTGGTTTTGGCGAGTCGAGCAGGTGGTTCTGGCGTGCTCGGCATGTGCTTCCGGTGTCATTGGCATGTGGTTCCAGCATGTCTGAGAGGTGGTTCCGACATGCCCGGCAGGTGGTTCCGGAGTGTCTGCCGAGTGGTTCTGGAGCCAGCCCGGCAGGTGCTTCCGAAGAGTTCACCAAATGGTTGTGGCGTAGCCGGCAGGTTATTTTGGCGTGTCAGGAAGGTGGTTCCGGCTAGTTGAGCAGGTGGATCAGGCATGCTCGCCAGTGGGTTCAGGCGGGTCTGGCAGGTGGTTTCGGTTTGTTCGGGGAGTGGTTCCGGGATCTCAGGCACATGGTTCTGGCACGTCTGAGAGGTGGTTCCTGCCGGCCAGAGAGGTGTTTCCGGAGTGTCCGCCAAGTGGTTCTGGCGTAGCTGAAAGGTGATGTTGGCGTGACCGGCAGGTGGTTCCAGCCAGCCCGGCAGGTGATTCCGGAGTGTCTGCCGTGTGGTTCTGCCGTAGCTGGCAGGTGATTTTGGCGTGTCCAGCAGGTGGTTCCGGCGAGCTCGGCCGGTGGTACCAGCGTGTCCGGAACATGGTTCTGGCACGTCTGAGAGATGGTTCCGGCATGCCCGGCAGGTGATTCGGGAGTGTCCGGCATGTGGTTCTGGCACCTCTGAGAGGTGGTTCTGGCATGCCCCGCAGGTGATTCCGCAGTGTCCGGCATGTGGTTCTGGCACCTCTGAGAGGTGGTTCCGGCATGCCCCGCAGGTGATTCCGGAGTGTCCAGCATGTGGTTCTGGCACCTCTGAGAGGTGTTTCCGGAATGCCCGGCAGGTGGTTCCGGAGTGTCTGCCGAGTGGTTCTGGCGTAGACGGCAGGTGATTCTGGCGTGTCCACTAGGTGGTTCTGGGGAGTGGATCAGCTGGTTCCGGCATACTCGGCAGGTGGTACCGGCGTGTCCAGAACATGGTTCTGGCAAGTCTGAGAGGAGGTTCTGGCACGCCCGACAGGTGATTCCGGAGCCTCCGCCAAGTGTTTCTGGCGTACCAGGCAGGTGATTTTGGCATGTCCGACAGGTGTTTCTTGCGAGTCGAGCCGGTGGCTCAGGCATGCTCAGCTGGTGCTTCCGGCGTCTCCGGCACGTGGTTCTGGTGTGTCTGAGATCTGGTTCTGGCATGTCCGGCAGATGATTCCGGAGTGTCCACCATGTGGTTCTGGTAGACCTGGCAGGTGATTTTGGCGTGTCAGGAAGGTGGTTCCGGCTAGTTGAGCAGGTGGATCAGGCGTGCTCGGCCGGTGGTTCAGGCGGGTCTGTCAGGTGGTTTCGGTCTGTTCGGGGTGTGGTTCCGGCATCTCAGGCACATGGTTCTGGCACGTCTGATAGGTGGTTCCGGCCGGCCCGACAGGTGTTTCCGGAGTGTCCGCCAAGTGGTTCTGGCATAGCTGGCAGGTGATGTTGGCGTGACCGGCAGGTGGTTCCAGCCAGCCCGGCAGGTGATTCCGAAGTGTTCACCAAATGGTTGTGGCGTAGCCGGAAGGTGATTTTGTCGTGTGCAGCAGGTGGTTTTGGCGAGTCGAGCAGGTGGTTCTGGCGTGCTCTGCAGGTGCTTCCGGTGTCATTGGCATGTGGTTCCGGCATGTCTGAGAGGTGGTTCCGCCATGCCCGGCAGGTGATTCCGGAGTGTTCGCCAAGTGGTTCTGGCATAGCCGGCAGGTGATTTTGCATGTCCGGCAATGGTTCCGGCGAGTCGGGCCGGTGGTTCCGGAATGTCCGGCAGGTGGTTCCGGCATGCCCGGCAGGTGATTCCGGAGTGTCCGGCATGTGGTTCTGGCACCTCTGAGAGGTGGTTCCGGCATGCCAGTCAGGTGATACCGGAGTGTTCGAAAAGTGGTTCTGGCGTAGCCGGCAGGTGATTTTACATGTCTGGCAATATTTCCGGCGAGTCGAGCCGGTGGTTCCGGAATGTCCGGCTGGTGGTTCCGGCATGTCCGGCAGGTGGTTCCGGCATGTCCAGCACGTGGTTCCAGCATGCCCGGCAGGTGATTCCGGAGTGTCCGGCATGTGGTTCTGGCAGCTCTGAGAGGTGGTTCCGGAATGCCTGGCCTGTGATTCCAGAGTGTCTGCCGAGTGGTTCTGGCGTAGCCGGCAGTTGATTTTGGCGTGTCCACTAGGTGGTTCTGTGGAGTGGATCAGCTGGTTCCGGCATACTCGGCAGGTGGTACCGGCGTGTCCAGAACATGGTTCTGGCAAGTCTGAGAGGTGGTTCCGGCACGCCCGACAGGTGATTCCGGAGCGTCCGCCAAGTGTTTCTGGCGTACCCGGCAGGTGATTTTCGCCTGTCCGACAGGTGTATCTTGCGAGTCGAGCAGGTGGCTGAGGCATGCTCAGCTGGTGCTTCCGGCGTCTCTGGCACGTGGTTCTGGTGTGCCTGAGAGCTGGTTCTGGCATCTCCGGCAGATGATTCCGGAGTGTCCACCAAGTGGTTCTGGTAGACCTGGCAGGTGATTTTGGCGTGTCAGGAAGTTGGTTCCGGCTAGTTGAGCAGGTGGATCAGGCGTGCTCGCCAGGGGGTTCAGGCGGGTCTGGCAGGTGGTTTCGGTCTGTTCGGGGAGTGGTTCCGGCATCTCAGGCACATGGTTCTGGCACGTCTGAGAGGTGGTTGCGGCCGGCCCGACAGGTGTTTCTGGAGTGTCCGCCAAGTGGTTCTGGCGTAGCTGAAAGGTGATGTTGGCGTGACCGGCAGGTGGTTCCAGAAAGCCCGGCAGGTGATTCCGGAGTGTCTGCCGAGTGGTTCTGGCATAGCCGACAGGTGATTTTGGCTTGTCCAGCGGTTGGTTTTGGCGAGTCGAGAAGGTGGTTCTGTCATGCTCGGCAGGTGCTTCTGGTGTCATTGGCATGTGGTTCCGGCATGTCTGAGAGGTGGTTCCGCCATCTCAGGCAGGTGATTCCGGAGTGTTCGCCAAGTGGTTCTGGCGTAGCCGGCAGGTGATTTTGCATGTCCGGCAATGGTTCCGGCGAGTCGAGCCGGAGGTTCTGGCATGTCCAGCAGGTGGTTCTGGCATGCCCGGCAGGTGATTCCGGAGTGTCCGGCATGTGCTTCTGGCAACTCTGAGAGGTGGTTCCGGCATGCCCGGCAGGTGATACCGGAGTGTCCAGCATTTGGTTCTGGCACCTGTGAGAGGTGGTTCCGGAATGCCCGGCATGTGATTCCGGAGTGTCTGCCGAGTGGTTCTGGCGTAGCCGGCATGTGATTTTGGCGTGTCCAGCAGGTGGTTCCGGCGAGCTCGGCAGGTGGTTCCGGCATGTCCGGAACATGGTTCTGGCACGTCTGAGAGATGGTTCCGGCATGCCCGGCAGGTGATTCCGGAGTGTCCGGTTTGTGGTTCTGGCACCTCTGAGAGGTGGTTCCGGCATGCCCGGCAGTTGGTTACGGAGTGTCTGCCGAGTGCTTCTGGCGTAGCCGGCAGGTGATTCTGGCGTATCCAGCAGGTGGTTCTGGGGAGTGGATCAGGTTGTTCCGGACTACTCGGCAGGTGGTACCGGCGTGTCCGGAACATGGTTCTGGCAAGTCTGAGAGGTGGTTGTGGCATGCCCGACAGGTGATTCCGGAGTGTTCGCCAAGTGGTTCTGGTGTAGCTGGCAGGTCATTTTGCATGTCCGGTGGTGGTTCCGGCGAGTCGAGCCGGTGGTTCCGGCGTTTCCAACAGGTGTTTCCGGTCTGTCCGGCAGGTGGTTCTGGCGTGACCGGCACGAGGTTCTGGCACGTATGAGAGTTGATTCCGGCATGCCCGAAAGGTGATTCCGGAGTGTCCGGCATGTGGTTCTGGCACCTCTGAGAGGTGGTTCCGGCATGCCCGGCAGGTGATTCCGGAGTGTCCGGCATGTGGTTCTGGCACCTCTGAGAGGTGGTTCCGGCATGCCCGGCAGGTGGTTCCGGAGTGTCTGCCGAGTGGTTCTGGCGTAGCCGGCAGGTGATTTTGGCGTGTCCAGCAGGTGGTTTTGGCGAGTCGAGCAGGTGGTTCTGGCGTGCTCGGCAGGTGCTTCCGGTGTCATTGGCATCTGGTTCCGGCATGTCTGAGAGGTGGTTCCGCCATGCCCGGCAGGTGATTCCGGAGTGTTCGCCAAGTGGTTCTGGCGTAGCCGGCAGGTGATTTTGCATGTCCGGCAATGGTTCCGGCGAGTCGAGCCTGTGGTTCCGGCATGTCCGGCAGGTGGTTCCGGCATGCCCGGAAGGTGATTCCGGAGTGTCCGGTTTGTGGTTCTGGCACCTCTGAGAGGTGGTTCCGGCATGCCCGGCAGTTGGTTACGGAGTGTCTGCCGAGTGCTTCTGGCGTAGCCGGCAGGTGATTCTGGCGTATCCAGCAGGTGGTTCTGGGGAGTGGATCAGGTTGTTCCGGACTACTCGGCAGGTGGTACCGGCGTGTCCGGAACATGGTTCTGGCAAGTCTGAGAGGTGGTTGTGGCATGCCCGACAGGTGATTCCGGAGTGTTCGCCAAGTGGTTCTGGTGTAGCTGGCAGGTCATTTTGCATGTCCGGTGGTGGTTCCGGCGAGTCGAGCCGGTGGTTCCGGCGTTTCCAACAGGTGTTTCCGGTCTGTCCGGCAGGTGGTTCTGGCGTGACCGGCACGAGGTTCTGGCACGTATGAGAGTTGATTCCGGCATGCCCGAAAGGTGATTCCGGAGTGTCCGGCATGTGGTTCTGGCACCTCTGAGAGGTGGTTCCGGCATGCCCGGCAGGTGATTCCGGAGTGTCTGGCATGTGGTTCTGGCACCTCTGAGAGGTGGTTCCGGCATGCCCGGCAGGTGGTTCCGGAGTGTCTGCCGAGTGGTTCTGGCGTAGCCGGCAGGTGATTTTGGCGTGTCCAGCAGGTGGTTTTGGCGAGTCGAGCAGGTGGTTCTGGCGTGCTCGGCAGGTGCTTCCGGTGTCATTGGCATCTGGTTCCGGCATGTCTGAGAGGTGGTTCCGCCATGCCCGGCAGGTGATTCCGGAGTGTTCGCCAAGTGGTTCTGGCGTAGCCGGCAGGTGATTTTGCATGTCCGGCAATGGTTCCGGCGAGTCGAGCCTGTGGTTCCGGCATGTCCGGCAGGTGGTTCCGGCATGCCCGGAAGGTGATTCCGGAGTGTCCGGCATGTGGTTCTGGCACCTCTGAGAGGTGGTTACGGCATGCCAGGCACGTGATACCGGAGTGTTCGCCAAGTGGTTCTGCCGTAGCCGGCAGGTTATTTTGCATGTCCGGCAATGGTTCCGGCGAGTCGAGCCGGTGGTTCCGGAATGTCCGGCAGGTGGTTCCGGCATGTCCGGCAGGTGGTTCCGGCATGTCCAGCACGTGGTTCCAGCATGCCCGGCAGGTGATTCCGGAGTGTCCGGCATGTGGTTCTGGCACCTCTGAGAGGTGGTTCCGGCATGCCCGGCAGGTGATACCGGAGTCTCCGGCATTTGGTTCTGGCACCTCTGAGAGGTGGTTCCGGAATGCCTGGCCTGTGATTCCTGAGTGTCTGCCGAGTGGTTCTGGCGTAGCCGGCAGTTGATTTTGGCGTGTCCACTAGCTGGTTCTGGGGAGTGGATCAGCTGCTTCCGGCATACTCGGCAGGTGGTACCGGCGTGTCCAGAACATGGTTCTGGCAAGTCTGAGAGGTGGTTCCGGCATGCCCGGCAGGTGGATGCGGAGTGTCTGCCGAGTGGTTCTGACGTAGCCGGCAGGTGATTCTGTCGTGTCCAGCAGGTGGTTCTGGGGAGTGGATCAGGTGGTTCCGGCATACTCGGCAGGTGGTACCGGCGTGTCCGGAACATGGTTCTGGCAAGTCGGAGAGGTGGTTCCGGCATGCCCGAGAGGTGATTCCGGAGTGTTTGCCAAGTGGTTCTGGCGTAGCCGGCAGGTCATTTTGCATGTCTGGCGGTGGTTCCGGCGAGTCGAGCCTGTGGTTCCGGCGTAGCCGGCAGTTGATTTTGGCGTGTCCACTAGGTGGTTCTGGGGAGTGGAGCAGCTGGTTCCGGCACGCCCGACAGGTGATTCTGGAGCGTCCGACAAGTGTTTCTGGCGTACCCGGCAGGTGACTTTGGCATGTCCGACAGGTGCTTCTTGCGAGTCGAGCAGGTGGCTCAGGCATGCTCAGCTGGTGCTTCCGTCGTCTCTGGCACGTGGTTCTGGTGAGTCTGAGAGCTGGTTCTGGCATGTCCGGCAGATGATTCCGTAGTGTCCACCAAGTGGTTCTGGTAGACCTGGCAGGTGATTTTGGCGTGTCAGGAAGGTGGTTCCGGCTAGTTGAGCAGGTGGATCAGGCGTGCTCGCCAGTGGGTTCAGGCGGGTCTGGCAGGTGGTTTCGGTCTGTTCGGGGAGTGGTTCCGGCATCTCAGGCTCATGGTTCTGTCAAGTCTGAGAGGTGGTTCCGGCCGGCTCGACAGGTGTTTCCATGGTGTCCGCCAAGTTGTTCTGGCATAGCTGGCAGGTGATGTTGGCGTGACCAGCAGGTGGTTCCAGCAAGCCCGGCAGGTGATTCCGAAGAGTTCAACAAATGGGTGTGGCGTAGCCGGCAGGTGATTTTGGCGTGTCCAGCAGGTGGTTCCGGCGAGCTCGGCAGGTGGTACCAGCGTGTCCAGAACATGGTTCTGGCAAGTCTGAGAGGTGGTTCTGGCACGCCCGACAGGTGATTCCGGAGCGTCCGACAAGTGTTTCTGGCGTACCCGGCAGGTGATTTTCGCTTGTCCGACAGGTGTATCTTGTGAGTCGAGCAGGTGGCTCAGGCATGCTCAGCTGGTGCTTCCGTCGTCTCTGGCACGTGGTTCTGGTGTGTCTGAGAGCTGGTTCTGGCATGTCCGGCAGATGATTCCGGAGTGTCCACCAAGTGGTTCTGGTAGACCTGGCAGGTGATTTTGGCGTGTCAGGAAGGTGGTTCCGGCTAGTTGAGCAGGTGGATCAGGCGTGCTCGCCAGTGGGTTCAGGCGGGTCTGGCAGATGGTTTCGGTCTGTTCGGGGAGTGGTTCCGGCATCTCAGGCTCATGGTTCTGTCAAGTCTGAGAGGTGGTTCCGGCCGGCTCGACAGGTGTTTCCATGGTGTCCGCCAAGTTGTTCTGGCATAGCTGGCAGGTGATGTTGGCGTGACCAGCAGGTGGTTCCACCAAGCCCGGCAGGTGATTCCGAAGAGTTCACCAAATGGGTGTGGCGTAGCCGGCAGGTGATTTTGGCGTGTCCAGCAGGTGGTTCCGGCGAGCTCGGCAGGTGGTACCAGCGTGTCCGGAACATGGTTCTGGCAAGTCTGAGAGGTGGTTCCGGCATGCCAGTCAGGTGATTCTGGAGTGTCCGGCATGTGGTTGTGGCACCTCTGAGAGGTGGTTCCGGCATGCCCGGCAGGTGATTCCGGAGTGTCTGGCATGTGGTTCTGGCACCTCTGAGAGGTGGTTCCGGCATGCCCGGCAGGTGGTTCCGGCATGCCCGGCAGGTGATTCCGGAGTGTCCGGCATGTGGTTCTGGCACCTCTGAGAGGTGGTTCCGGCATGCCCGTCAGGTGATACCGGAGTGTTCGCCAAGTGGTTCTGGCATAGCCGGCAAGTGATTTTGCATGTCCGGCAATGGTCCCGGCGAGTCGAGCCGGTGGTTCCGGAATGTCCGGCAGGTGGTTCCGGCATGTCCGGCAGGTGGTTCCGGCATGTCCAGCACGTGGTTCCAGCATGCCCTGCAGGTGATTCCGGAGTGTCCGGCATGTGGTTCTGGCAGCTCTGAGAGGTGGTTCCGGAATGCCTGGCCTGTGATTCCGGAGTGTCTGCCGAGTGGTTCTGGCGTAGCCGGCAGTTGATTTTGGCGTGTCCACTAGGTGGTTCTGGGGAGTGGATCAGCTGGTTCCGGCATACTCGGCTGGTGGTACCGGCGTGTCCAGAACATGGTTCTGGCAAGTCTGAGAGGTGGTTCCGGCACGCCCGACAGGTGATTCCGGAGCGTCCGCCAAGTGTTTCTGGCGTACCCGGCAGGTGATTTTCGCCTGTCCGACAGGTGCATCTTGCGAGTCGAGCAGGTGGCTGAGGCATGCTCAGCTGGTGCTTCCGGCGTCTCCGGCACGTGGTTCTGGTGTGTCTGAGAGCTGGTTCTGGCATCTCCGGCAGATGATTCCGGAGTGTCCACCAAGTGGTTCTTGTATACCTGGCAGGTGATTTTGGCGTGTCAGGAAGTTGGTTCCGGCTAGTTGAGCAGGTGGATCAGGCGTGCTCGCCAGGGGGTTCAGGCGGGTCTGGCAGGTGGTTTCGGTCTGCTCTGGGAGTGGTTCCGGCATCTCAGGCTCATGGTTCTGGCATGTCTGAGAGGTGGTTCCGGCCGGCCCGACAGGTGTTTCCATGGCGTGCGCCAAGTGGTTCTAGCATAGCTGGCAGGTGATGTTGGCGTGACCGGCAGGTGGTTCCAGCAAGCCCGGCAGGTGATTCCGAAGATTTCACCAAATGGCTGTGGCGTAGCCGGCAGGTGGTTTTGGCGTGTCCAGCAGGTGGTTTTGGCGAGTCGAGCAGGTGGTTCTGGCGTGCTCGGCATGTGCTTCCGGTGTCATTGGCATGTGGTTCCGGCACGTCTGAGAGTTGGTTCCGGCATGCCCGACAGGTGATTCCGGAGCGTCCGGCATGTGGTTCTGGCACCTCTGAGAGGTGGTTCCGGCATGCCCGGCAGGTGATTCCGGAGTGTCCGGCATGTGGTTCTGGCACCTCTGAGAGGTGGTTCCGGCATGCCCGGCAGGTGGTTACGGAGTGTCTGCCGAGTGGTTCTGGCGTAGCCGGCAGGTGATTTTGGCGTGTCCAGCAGGTGGTTTTGGCGAGTCGAGCAGGTGGTTCTGGCGTGCTCGGCATGTGCTTCCGGTGTCATTGGCATGTGGTTCCAGCATGTCTGAGAGGTGGTTCCGACATGCCCGGCAGGTGGTTCCGGAGAGTCTGCCGAGTGGTTCTGGAGCCAGCCCGGCAGGTGCTTCCGAAGAGTTCACCAAATGGTTGTGGCGTAGCCGGCAGGTTATTTTGGCGTGTCAGGAAGGTGGTTCCGGCTAGTTGAGCAGGTGGATCAGGCATGCTCGCCAGTGGGTTCAGGCGGGTCTGGCAGGTGGTTTCGGTTTGTTCGGGGAGTGGTTCCGGGATCTCAGGCACATGGTTCTGGCACGTCTGAGAGGTGGTTCCTGCCGGCCGGAGAGGTGTTTCCGGAGTGTCCGCCAAGTGGTTCTGGCGTAGCTGAAAGGTGATGTTGGCGTGACCGGCAGGTGGTTCCAGCCAGCCCGGCAGGTGATTCCGGAGTGTCTGCCGTGTGGTTCTGCCGTAGCTGGCAGGTGATTTTGGCGTGTCCAGCAGGTGGTTCCGGCGAGCTCGGCCGGTGGTACCAGCGTGTCCGGAACATGGTTCTGGCACGTCTGAGAGATGGTTCCGGCATGCCCGGCAGGTGATTCGGGAGTGTCCGGCATGTGGTTCTGGCACCTCTGAGAGGTGGTTCTGGCATGCCCCGCAGGTGATTCCGCAGTGTCCGGCATGTGGTTCTGGCACCTCTGAGAGGTGGTTCCGGCATGCCCGGCCGGTGATTCCGGAGTGTCCGGCATGTGGTTCTGGCACCTCTGAGAGGTGTTTCCGGAATGCCCGGCAGGTGGTTCCGGAGTGTCTGCCGAGTGGTTCTGGCGTAGACGGCAGGTGATTCTGGCGTGTCCACTAGGTGGTTCTGGGGAGTGGATCAGCTGGTTCCGGCATACTCGGCAGGTGGTACCGGCGTGTCCAGAACATGGTTCTGGCAAGTCTGAGAGGAGGTTCTGGCACGCCCGACAGGTGATTCCGGAGCCTCCGCCAAGTGTTTCTGGCGTACCAGGCAGGTGATTTTGGCATGTCCGACAGGTGTTTCTTGCGAGTCGAGCCGGTGGCTCAGGCATGCTCAGCTGGTGCTTCCGGCGTCTCTGGCACGTGGTTCTGGTGTGTCTGAGATCTGGTTCTGGCATGTCCGGCAGATGATTCCGGAGTGTCCACCATGTGGTTCTGGTAGACCTGGCAGGTGATTTTGGCGTGTCAGGAAGGTGGTTCCGGCTAGTTGAGCAGGTGGATCAGGCGTGCTCGGCCGGTGGTTCAGGCGGGTCTGTCAGGTGGTTTCGGTCTGTTCGGGGTGTGGTTCCGGCATCTCAGGCACATGGTTCTGGCACGTCTGAGAGGTGGTTCCGGCCGGCCCGACAGGTGTTTCCGGAGTGTCCGCCAAGTGGTTCTGGCATAGGTGGCAGGTGATGTTGGCGTGACCGGCAGGTGGTTCCAGCCAGCCCGGCAGGTGATTCCGAAGTGTTCACCAAATGGTTGTGGCGTAGCCGGAAGGTGATTTTGTCGTGTGCAGCAGGTGGTTTTGGCGAGTCGAGCAGGTGGTTCTGGCGTGCTCTGCAGGTGCTTCCGGTGTCATTGGCATGTGGTTCCGGCATGTCTGAGAGGTGGTTCCGCCATGCCCGGCAGGTGATTCCGGAGTGTTCGCCAAGTGGTTCTGGCATAGCCGGCAGGTGATTTTGCATGTCCGGCAATGGTTCCGGCGAGTCGGGCCGGTGGTTCCGGAATGTCCGGCAGGTGGTTCCGGCATGCCCGGCAGGTGATTCCGGAGTGTCCGGCATGTGGTTCTGGCACCTCTGAGAGGTGGTTCCGGCATGCCAGTCAGGTGATACCGGAGTGTTCGAAAAGTGGTTCTGGCGTAGCCGGCAGGTGATTTTACATGTCTGGCAATATTTCCGGCGAGTCGAGCCGGTGGTTCCGGAATGTCCGGCTGGTGGTTCCGGCATGTCCGGCAGGTGGTTCCGGCATGTCCAGCACGTGGTTCCAGCATGCCCGGCAGGTGATTCCGGAGTGTCCGGCATGTGGTTCTGGCAGCTCTGAGAGGTGGTTCCGGAATGCCTGGCCTGTGATTCCAGAGTGTCTGCCGAGTGGTTCTGGCGTAGCCGGCAGTTGATTTTGGCGTGTCCACTAGGTGGTTCTGTGGAGTGGATCAGCTGGTTCCGGCATACTCGGCAGGTGGTACCGGCGTGTCCAGAACATGGTTCTGGCAAGTCTGAGAGGTGGTTCCGGCACGCCCGACAGGTGATTCCGGAGCGTCCGCCAAGTGTTTCTGGCGTACCCGGCAGGTGATTTTCGCCTGTCCGACAGGTGTATCTTGCGAGTCGAGCAGGTGGCTGAGGCATGATCAGCTGGTGCTTCCGGCGTCTCTGGCACGTGGTTCTGGTGTGTCTGAGAGCTGGTTCTGGCATCTCCGGCAGATGATTCCGGAGTGTCCACCAAGTGGTTCTGGTAGACCTGGCAGGTGATTTTGGCGTGTCAGGAAGTTGGTTCCGGCTAGTTGAGCAGGTGGATCAGGCGTGCTCGCCAGGGGGTTCAGGCGGGTCTGGCAGGTGGTTTCGGTCTGTTCGGGGAGTGGTTCCGGCATCTCAGGCACATGGTTCTGGCACGTCTGAGAGGTGGTTGCGGCCGGCCCGACAGGTGTTTCTGGAGTGTCCGCCAAGTGGTTCTGGCGTAGCTGAAAGGTGATGTTGGCGTGACCGGCAGGTGGTTCCAGAAAGCCCGGCAGGTGATTCCGGAGTGTCTGCCGAGTGGTTCTGGCATAGCCGACAGGTGATTTTGGCTTGTCCAGCGGTTGGTTTTGGCGAGTCGAGAAGGTGGTTCTGTCATGCTCGGCAGGTGCTTCTGGTGTCATTGGCATGTGGTTCCGGCATGTCTGAGAGGTGGTTCCGCCATCTCAGGCAGGTGATTCCGGAGTGTTCGCCAAGTGGTTCTGGCGTAGCCGGCAGGTGATTTTGCATGTCCGGCAATGGTTCCGGCGAGTTGAGCCGGAGGTTCTGGCATGTCCAGCAGGTGGTTCTGGCATGCCCGGCAGGTGATTCCGGAGTGTCCGGCATGTGCTTCTGGCAACTCTGAGAGGTGGTTCCGGCATGCCCGGCAGGTGATACCGGAGTGCCCAGCATTTGGTTCTGGCACCTGTGAGAGGTGGTTCCGGAATGCCCGGCATGTGATTCCGGAGTGTCTGCCGAGTGGTTCTGGCGTAGCCGGCATGTGATTTTGGCGTGTCCAGCAGGTGGTTCCGGCGAGCTCGGCAGGTGGTTCCGGCATGTCCGGAACATGGTTCTGGCACGTCTGAGAGATGGTTCCGGCATGCCCGGCAGGTGATTCCGGAGTGTCCGGTTTGTGGTTCTGGCACCTCTGAGAGGTGGTTCCGGCATGCCCGGCAGTTGGTTACGGAGTGTCTGCCGAGTGCTTCTGGCGTAGCCGGCAGGTGATTCTGGCGTATCCAGCAGGTGGTTCTGGGGAGTGGATCAGGTTGTTCCGGACTACTCGGGAGGTGGTACCGGCGTGTCCGGAACATGATTCTGGCAAGTCTGAGAGGTGGTTGTGGCATGCCCGACAGGTGATTCCGGAGTGTTCGCCAAGTGGTTCTGGTGTAGCTGGCAGGTCATTTTGCATGTCCGGTGGTGGTTCCGGCTAGTCGAGCCGGTGGTTCCGGCGTTTCCAACAGGTGTTTCCGGTCTGTCCGGCAGGTGGTTCTGGCGTGACCGGCACGAGGTTCTGGCACGTATGAGAGTTGATTCCGGCATGCCCGAAAGGTGATTCCGGAGTGTCCGGCATGTGGTTCTGGCACCTCTGAGAGGTGGTTCCGGCATGCCCGGCAGGTGATTCCGGAGTGTCTGGCATGTGGTTCTGGCACCTCTGAGAGGTGGTTCCGGCATGCCCGGCAGGTGGTTCCGGAGTGTCTGCCGAGTGGTTCTGGCGTAGCCGGCAGGTGATTTTGGCGTGTCCAGCAGGTGGTTTTGGCGAGTCGAGCAGGTGGTTCTGGCGTGCTCGGCAGGTGCTTCCGGTGTCATTGGCATCTGGTTCCGGCATGTCTGAGAGGTGGTTCCGCCATGCCCGGCAGGTGATTCCGGAGTGTTCGCCAAGTGGTTCTGGCGTAGCCGGCAGGTGATTTTGCATGTCCGGCAATGGTTCCGGCGAGTCGAGCCTGTGGTTCCGGCATGTCCGGCAGGTGGTTCCGGCATGCCCGGAAGGTGATTCCGGAGTGTCCGGCATGTGGTTCTGGCACCTCTGAGAGGTGGTTACGGCATGCCAGGCACGTGATACCGGAGTGTTCGCCAAGTGGTTCTGCCGTAGCCGGCAGGTTATTTTGCATGTCCGGCAATGGTTCCGGCGAGTCGAGCCGGTGGTTCCGGAATGTCCGGCAGGTGGTTCCGGCATGTCCGGCAGGTGGTTCCGGCATGTCCAGCACGTGGTTCCAGCATGCCCGGCAGGTGATTCCGGAGTGTCCGGCATGTGGTTCTGGCACCTCTGAGAGGTGGTTCCGGCATGCCCGGCAGGTGATACCGGAGTCTCCGGCATTTGGTTCTGGCACCTCTGAGAGGTGGTTCCGGAATGCCTGGCCTGTGATTCCTGAGTGTCTGCCGAGTGGTTCTGGCGTAGCCGGCAGTTGATTTTGGCGTGTCCACTAGCTGGTTCTGGGGAGTGGATCAGCTGCTTCCGGCATACTCGGCAGGTGGTACCGGCGTGTCCAGAACATGGTTCTGGCAAGTCTGAGAGGTGGTTCCGGCATGCCCGGCAGGTGGATGCGGAGTGTCTGCCGAGTGGTTCTGACGTAGCCGGCAGGTGATTCTGTCGTGTCCAGCAGGTGGTTCTGGGGAGTGGATCAGGTGGTTCCGGCATACTCGGCAGGTGGTACCGGCGTGTCCGGAACATGGTTCTGGCAAGTCGGAGAGGTGGTTCCGGCATGCCCGAGAGGTGATTCCGGAGTGTTTGCCAAGTGGTTCTGGCGTAGCCGGCAGGTCATTTTGCATGTCTGGCGGTGGTTCCGGCGAGTCGAGCCTGTGGTTCCGGCGTAGCCGGCAGTTGATTTTGGCGTGTCCACTAGGTGGTTCTGGGGAGTGGAGCAGCTGGTTCCGGCACGCCCGACAGGTGATTCCGGAGCGTCCGACAAGTGTTTCTGGCGTACCCGGCAGGTGACTTTGGCATGTCCGACAGGTGCTTCTTGCGAGTCGAGCAGGTGGCTCAGGCATGCTCAGCTGGTGCTTCCGTCGTCTCTGGCACGTGGTTCTGGTGAGTCTGAGAGCTGGTTCTGGCATGTCCGGCAGATGATTCCGTAGTGTCCACCAAGTGGTTCTGGTAGACCTGGCAGGTGATTTTGGCGTGTCAGGAAGGTGGTTCCGGCTAGTTGAGCAGGTGGATCAGGCGTGCTCGCCAGTGGGTTCAGGCGGGTCTGGCAGGTGGTTTCGGTCTGTTCGGGGAGTGGTTCCGGCATCTCAGGCTCATGGTTCTGTCAAGTCTGAGAGGTGGTTCCGGCCGGCTCGACAGGTGTTTCCATGGTGTCCGCCAAGTTGTTCTGGCATAGCTGGCAGGTGATGTTGGCGTGACCAGCAGGTGGTTCCAGCAAGCCCGGCAGGTGATTCCGAAGAGTTCAACAAATGGGTGTGGCGTAGCCGGCAGGTGATTTTGGCGTGTCCATCAGGTGGTTCCGGCGAGCTCGGCAGGTGGTACCAGCGTGTCCAGAACATGGTTCTGGCAAGTCTGAGAGGTGGTTCTGGCACGCCCGACAGGTGATTCCGGAGCGTCCGACAAGTGTTTCTGGCGTACCCGGCAGGTGATTTTCGCTTGTCCGACAGGTGTATCTTGTGAGTCGAGCAGGTGGCTCAGGCATGCTCAGCTGGTGCTTCCGTCGTCTCTGGCACGTGGTTCTGGTGTGTCTGAGAGCTGGTTCTGGCATGTCCGGCAGATGATTCCGGAGTGTCCACCAAGTGGTTCTGGTAGACCTGGCAGGTGATTTTGGCGTGTCAGGAAGGTGGTTCCGGCTAGTTGAGCAGGTGGATCAGGCGTGCTCGCCAGTGGGTTCAGGCGGGTCTGGCAGATGGTTTCGGTCTGTTCGGGGAGTGGTTCCGGCATCTCAGGCTCATGGTTCTGTCAAGTCTGAGAGGTGGTTCCGGCCGGCTCGACAGGTGTTTCCATGGTGTCCGCCAAGTTGTTCTGGCATAGCTGGCAGGTGATGTTGGCGTGACCAGCAGGTGGTTCCACCAAGCCCGGCAGGTGATTCCGAAGAGTTCACCAAATGGGTGTGGCGTAGCCGGCAGGTGATTTTGGCGTGTCCAGCAGGTGGTTCCGGCGAGCTCGGCAGGTGGTACCAGCGTGTCCGGAACATGGTTCTGGCAAGTCTGAGAGGTGGTTCCGGCATGCCAGTCAGGTGATTCTGGAGTGTCCGGCATGTGGTTGTGGCACCTCTGAGAGGTGGTTCCGGCATGCCCGGCAGGTGATTCCGGAGTGTCTGGCATGTGGTTCTGGCACCTCTGAGAGGTGGTTCCGGCATGCCCGGCAGGTGGTTCCGGCATGCCCGGCAGGTGATTCCGGAGTGTCCGGCATGTGGTTCTGGCACCTCTGAGAGGTGGTTCCGGCATGCCCGTCAGGTGATACCGGAGTGTTCGCCAAGTGGTTCTGGCATAGCCGGCAGGTGATTTTGCATGTCCGGCAATGGTCCCGGCGAGTCGAGCCGGTGGTTCCGGAATGTCCGGCAGGTGGTTCCGGCATGTCCGGCAGGTGGTTCCGGCATGTCCAGCACGTGGTTCCAGCATGCCCTGCAGGTGATTCCGGAGTGTCCGGCATGTGGTTCTGGCAGCTCTGAGAGGTGGTTCCGGAATGCCTGGCCTGTGATTCCGGAGTGTCTGCCGAGTGGTTCTGGCGTAGCCGGCAGTTGATTTTGGCGTGTCCACTAGGTGGTTCTGGGGAGTGGATCAGCTGGTTCCGGCATACTCGGCTGGTGGTACCGGCGTGTCCAGAACATGGTTCTGGCAAGTCTGAGAGGTGGTTCCGGCACGCCCGACAGGTGATTCCGGAGCGTCCGCCAAGTGTTTCTGGCGTACCCGGCAGGTGATTTTCGCCTGTCCGACAGGTGCATCTTGCGAGTCGAGCAGGTGGCTGAGGCATGCTCAGCTGGTGCTTCCGGCGTCTCCGGCACGTGGTTCTGGTGTGTCTGAGAGCTGGTTCTGGCATCTCCGGCAGATGATTCCGGAGTGTCCACCAAGTGGTTCTTGTATACCTGGCAGGTGATTTTGGCGTGTCAGGAAGTTGGTTCCGGCTAGTTGAGCAGGTGGATCAGGCGTGCTCGCCAGGGGGTTCAGGCGGGTCTGGCAGGTGGTTTCGGTCTGCTCTGGGAGTGGTTCCGGCATCTCAGGCTCATGGTTCTGGCATGTCTGAGAGGTGGTTCCGGCCGGCCCGACAGGTGTTTCCATGGCGTGCGCCAAGTGGTTCTAGCATAGCTGGCAGGTGATGTTGGCGTGACCGGCAGGTGGTTCCAGCAAGCCCGGCAGGTGATTCCGAAGATTTCACCAAATGGCTGTGGCGTAGCCGGCAGGTGGTTTTGGCGTGTCCAGCAGGTGGTTTTGGCGAGTCGAGCAGGTGGTTCTGGCGTGCTCGGCATGTGCTTCCGGTGTCATTGGCATGTGGTTCCGGCACGTCTGAGAGTTGGTTCCGGCATGCCCGACAGGTGATTCCGGAGCGTCCGGCATGTGGTTCTGGCACCTCTGAGAGGTGGTTCCGGCATGCCCGGCAGGTGATTCCGGAGTGTCCGGCATGTGGTTCTGGCACCTCTGAGAGGTGGTTCCGGCATGCCCGGCAGGTGGTTACGGAGTGTCTGCCGAGTGGTTCTGGCGTAGCCGGCAGGTGATTTTGGCGTGTCCAGCAGGTGGTTTTGGCGAGTCGAGCAGGTGGTTCTGGCGTGCTCGGCATGTGCTTCCGGTGTCATTGGCATGTGGTTCCAGCATGTCTGAGAGGTGGTTCCGACATGCCCGGCAGGTGGTTCCGGAGAGTCTGCCGAGTGGTTCTGGAGGCAGCCCGGCAGGTGCTTCCGAAGAGTTCACCAAATGGTTGTGGCGTAGCCGGCAGGTTATTTTGGCGTGTCAGGAAGGTGGTTCCGGCTAGTTGAGCAGGTGGATCAGGCATGCTCGCCAGTGGGTTCAGGCGGGTCTGGCAGGTGGTTTCGGTTTGTTCGGGGAGTGGTTCCGGGATCTCAGGCACATGGTTCTGGCACGTCTGAGAGGTGGTTCCTGCCGGCCGGAGAGGTGTTTCCGGAGTGTCCGCCAAGTGGTTCTGGCGTAGCTGAAAGGTGATGTTGGCGTGTCCGGCAGGTGGTTCCAGCCAGCCCGGCAGGTGATTCCGGAGTGTCTGCCGTGTGGTTCTGCCGTAGCTGGCAGGTGATTTTGGCGTGTCCAGCAGGTGGTTCCGGCGAGCTCGGCCGGTGGTACCAGCGTGTCCGGAACATGGTTCTGGCACGTCTGAGAGATGGTTCCGGCATGCCCGGCAGGTGATTCGGGAGTGTCCGGCATGTGGTTCTGGCACCTCTGAGAGGTGGTTCTGGCATGCCCCGCAGGTGATTCCGCAGTGTCCGGCATGTGGTTCTGGCACCTCTGAGAGGTGGTTCCGGCATGCCCGGCCGG
The DNA here is from genome assembly GCF_041296265.1 of Equus caballus. Classification (NCBI taxonomy): domain Eukaryota; kingdom Metazoa; phylum Chordata; class Mammalia; order Perissodactyla; family Equidae; genus Equus; species Equus caballus. Next base: position 7,303,364 of record NC_091706.1, on the reverse strand, counting down.
TGATTCCGGAGTGTCCGGCATGTGGTTCTGGCACCTCTGAGAGGTGTTTCCGGAATGCCCGGCAGGTGGTTCCGGAGTGTCTGCCGAGTGGTTCTGGCGTAGACGGCAGGTGATTCTGGCGTGTCCACTAGGTGGTTCTGGGGAGTGGATCAGCTGGTTCCGGCATACTCGGCAGGTGGTACCGGCGTGTCCAGAACATGGTTCTGGCAAGTCTGAGAGGAGGTTCTGGCACGCCCGACAGGTGATTCCGGAGCCTCCGCCAAGTGTTTCTGGCGTACCAGGCAGGTGATTTTGGCATGTCCGACAGGTGTTTCTTGCGAGTCGAGCCGGTGGCTCAGGCATGCTCAGCTGGTGCTTCCGGCGTCTCTGGCACGTGGTTCTGGTGTGTCTGAGATCTGGTTCTGGCATGTCCGGCAGATGATTCCGGAGTGTCCACCATGTGGTTCTGGTAGACCTGGCAGGTGATTTTGGCGTGTCAGGAAGGTGGTTCCGGCTAGTTGAGCAGGTGGATCAGGCGTGCTCGGCCGGTGGTTCAGGCGGGTCTGTCAGGTGGTTTCGGTCTGTTCGGGGTGTGGTTCCGGCATCTCAGGCACATGGTTCTGGCACGTCTGAGAGGTGGTTCCGGCCGGCCCGACAGGTGTTTCCGGAGTGTCCGCCAAGTGGTTCTGGCATAGGTGGCAGGTGATGTTGGCGTGACCGGCAGGTGGTTCCAGCCAGCCCGGCAGGTGATTCCGAAGTGTTCACCAAATGGTTGTGGCGTAGCCGGAAGGTGATTTTGTCGTGTGCAGCAGGTGGTTTTGGCGAGTCGAGCAGGTGGTTCTGGCGTGCTCTGCAGGTGCTTCCGGTGTCATTGGCATGTGGTTCCGGCATGTCTGAGAGGTGGTTCCGCCATGCCCGGCAGGTGATTCCGGAGTGTTCGCCAAGTGGTTCTGGCATAGCCGGCAGGTGATTTTGCATGTCCGGCAATGGTTCCGGCGAGTCGGGCCGGTGGTTCCGGAATGTCCGGCAGGTGGTTCCGGCATGCCCGGCAGGTGATTCCGGAGTGTCCGGCATGTGGTTCTGGCACCTCTGAGAGGTGGTTCCGGCATGCCAGTCAGGTGATACCGGAGTGTTCGAAAAGTGGTTCTGGCGTAGCCGGCAGGTGATTTTACATGTCTGGCAATATTTCCGGCGAGTCGAGCCGGTGGTTCCGGAATGTCCGGCTGGTGGTTCCGGCATGTCCGGCAGGTGGTTCCGGCATGTCCAGCACGTGGTTCCAGCATGCCCGGCAGGTGATTCCGGAGTGTCCGGCATGTGGTTCTGGCAGCTCTGAGAGGTGGTTCCGGAATGCCTGGCCTGTGATTCCAGAGTGTCTGCCGAGTGGTTCTGGCGTAGCCGGCAGTTGATTTTGGCGTGTCCACTAGGTGGTTCTGTGGAGTGGATCAGCTGGTTCCGGCATACTCGGCAGGTGGTACCGGCGTGTCCAGAACATGGTTCTGGCAAGTCTGAGAGGTGGTTCCGGCACGCCCGACAGGTGATTCCGGAGCGTCCGCCAAGTGTTTCTGGCGTACCCGGCAGGTGATTTTCGCCTGTCCGACAGGTGGATCTTGCGAGTCGAGCAGGTGGCTGAGGCATGATCAGCTGGTGCTTCCGGCGTCTCTGGCACGTGGTTCTGGTGTGTCTGAGAGCTGGTTCTGGCATCTCCGGCAGATGATTCCGGAGTGTCCACCAAGTGGTTCTGGTAGACCTGGCAGGTGATTTTGGCGTGTCAGGAAGTTGGTTCCGGCTAGTTGAGCAGGTGGATCAGGCGTGCTCGCCAGGGGGTTCAGGCGGGTCTGGCAGGTGGTTTCGGTCTGTTCGGGGAGTGGTTCCGGCATCTCAGGCACATGGTTCTGGCACGTCTGAGAGGTGGTTGCGGCCGGCCCGACAGGTGTTTCTGGAGTGTCCGCCAAGTGGTTCTGGCGTAGCTGAAAGGTGATGTTGGCGTGACCGGCAGGTGGTTCCAGAAAGCCCGGCAGGTGATTCCGGAGTGTCTGCCGAGTGGTTCTGGCATAGCCGACAGGTGATTTTGGCTTGTCCAGCGGTTGGTTTTGGCGAGTCGAGAAGGTGGTTCTGTCATGCTCGGCAGGTGCTTCTGGTGTCATTGGCATGTGGTTCCGGCATGTCTGAGAGGTGGTTCCGCCATCTCAGGCAGGTGATTCCGGAGTGTTCGCCAAGTGGTTCTGGCGTAGCCGGCAGGTGATTTTGCATGTCCGGCAATGGTTCCGGCGAGTTGAGCCGGAGGTTCTGGCATGTCCAGCAGGTGGTTCTGGCATGCCCGGCAGGTGATTCCGGAGTGTCCGGCATGTGCTTCTGGCAACTCTGAGAGGTGGTTCCGGCATGCCCGGCAGGTGATACCGGAGTGTCCAGCATTTGGTTCTGGCACCTGTGAGAGGTGGTTCCGGAATGCCCGGCATGTGATTCCGGAGTGTCTGCCGAGTGGTTCTGGCGTAGCCGGCATGTGATTTTGGCGTGTCCAGCAGGTGGTTCCGGCGAGCTCGGCAGGTGGTTCCGGCATGTCCGGAACATGGTTCTGGCACGTCTGAGAGATGGTTCCGGCATGCCCGGCAGGTGATTCCGGAGTGTCCGGTTTGTGGTTCTGGCACCTCTGAGAGGTGGTTCCGGCATGCCCGGCAGTTGGTTACGGAGTGTCTGCCGAGTGCTTCTGGCGTAGCCGGCAGGTGATTCTGGCGTATCCAGCAGGTGGTTCTGGGGAGTGGATCAGGTTGTTCCGGACTACTCGGGAGGTGGTACCGGCGTGTCCGGAACATGGTTCTGGCAAGTCTGAGAGGTGGTTGTGGCATGCCCGACAGGTGATTCCGGAGTGTTCGCCAAGTGGTTCTGGTGTAGCTGGCAGGTCATTTTGCATGTCAGGTGGTGGTTCCGGCTAGTCGAGCCGGTGGTTCCGGCGTTTCCAACAGGTGTTTCCGGTCTGTCCGGCAGGTGGTTCTGGCGTGACCGGCACGAGGTTCTGGCATGTATGAGAGTTGATTCCGGCATGCCCGAAAGGTGATTCCGGAGTGTCCGGCATGTGGTTCTGGCACCTCTGAGAGGTGGTTCCGTCATGCCCGGCAGGTGATTCCGGAGTGTCCGGCATGTGGTTCTGGCACCTCTGAGAGGTGGTTCCGGCATGCCCGGCAGGTGGTTCCGGAGTGTCTGCCGAGTGGTTCTGGCGTAGCCGGCAGGTGATTTTGGCGTGTCCAGCAGGTGGTTTTGGCGAGTCGAGCAGGTGGTTCTGGCGTGCTCGGCAGGTGCTTCCGGTGTCATTGGCATCTGGTTCCGGCATGTCTGAGAGGTGGTTCCGCCATGCCCGGCAGGTGATTCCGGAGTGTTCGCCAAGTGGTTCTGGCATAGCCGGCAGGTGATTTTGCATGTCCGGCAATGGTTCCGGCGAGTCGAGCCTGTGGTTCCGGCATGTCCGGCAGGTGGTTCCGGCATGCCCGGAAGGTGATTCCGGAGTGTCCGGCATGTGGTTCTGGCACCTCTGAGAGGTGGTTACGGCATGCCAGGCACGTGATACCGGAGTGTTCGCCAAGTGGTTCTGCCGTAGCCGGCAGGTTATTTTGCATGTCCGGCAATGGTTCCGGCGAGTCGAGCCGGTGGTTCCGGAATGTCCGGCAGGTGGTTCCGGCATGTCCGGCAGGTGGTTCCGGCATGTCCAGCACGTGGTTCCAGCATGCCCGGCAGGTGATTCCGGAGTGTCCGGCATGTGGTTCTGGCACCTCTGAGAGGTGGTTCCGGCATGCCCGGCAGGTGATACCGGAGTCTCCGGCATTTGGTTCTGGCACCTCTGAGAGGTGGTTCCGGAATGCCTGGCCTGTGATTCCTGAGTGTCTGCCGAGTGGTTCTGGCGTAGCCGGCAGTTGATTTTGGCGTGTCCACTAGCTGGTTCTGGGGAGTGGATCAGCTGCTTCCGGCATACTCGGCAGGTGGTACCGGCGTGTCCAGAACATGGTTCTGGCAAGTCTGAGAGGTGGTTCCGGCATGCCCGGCAGGTGGATGCGGAGTGTCTGCCGAGTGGTTCTGACGTAGCCGGCAGGTGATTCTGTCGTGTCCAGCAGGTGGTTCTGGGGAGTGGATCAGGTGGTTCCGGCATACTCGGCAGGTGGTACCGGCGTGTCCGGAACATGGTTCTGGCAAGTCGGAGAGGTGGTTCCGGCATGCCCGAGAGGTGATTCCGGAGTGTTTGCCAAGTGGTTCTGGCGTAGCCGGCAGGTCATTTTGCATGTCTGGCGGTGGTTCCGGCGAGTCGAGCCTGTGGTTCCGGCGTAGCCGGCAGTTGATTTTGGCGTGTCCACTAGGTGGTTCTGGGGAGTGGAGCAGCTGGTTCCGGCACGCCCGACAGGTGATTCCGGAGCGTCCGACAAGTGTTTCTGGCGTACCCGGCAGGTGACTTTGGCATGTCCGACAGGTGCTTCTTGCGAGTCGAGCAGGTGGCTCAGGCATGCTCAGCTGGTGCTTCCGTCGTCTCTGGCACGTGGTTCTGGTGAGTCTGAGAGCTGGTTCTGGCATGTCCGGCAGATGATTCCGTAGTGTCCACCAAGTGGTTCTGGTAGACCTGGCAGGTGATTTTGGCGTGTCAGGAAGGTGGTTCCGGCTAGTTGAGCAGGTGGATCAGGCGTGCTCGCCAGTGGGTTCAGGCGGGTCTGGCAGGTGGTTTCGGTCTGTTCGGGGAGTGGTTCCGGCATCTCAGGCTCATGGTTCTGTCAAGTCTGAGAGGTGGTTCCGGCCGGCTCGACAGGTGTTTCCATGGTGTCCGCCAAGTTGTTCTGGCATAGCTGGCAGGTGATGTTGGCGTGACCAGCAGGTGGTTCCAGCAAGCCCGGCAGGTGATTCCGAAGAGTTCAACAAATGGGTGTGGCGTAGCCGGCAGGTGATTTTGGCGTGTCCAGCAGGTGGTTCCGGCGAGCTCGGCAGGTGGTACCAGCGTGTCCAGAACATGGTTCTGGCAAGTCTGAGAGGTGGTTCTGGCACGCCCGACAGGTGATTCCGGAGCGTCCGACAAGTGTTTCTGGCGTACCCGGCAGGTGATTTTCGCTTGTCCGACAGGTGTATCTTGTGAGTCGAGCAGGTGGCTCAGGCATGCTCAGCTGGTGCTTCCGTCGTCTCTGGCACGTGGTTCTGGTGTGTCTGAGAGCTGGTTCTGGCATGTCCGGCAGATGATTCCGGAGTGTCCACCAAGTGGTTCTGGTAGACCTGGCAGGTGATTTTGGCGTGTCAGGAAGGTGGTTCCGGCTAGTTGAGCAGGTGGATCAGGCGTGCTCGCCAGTGGGTTCAGGCGGGTCTGGCAGGTGGTTTCGGTCTGTTCGGGGAGTGGTTCCGGCATCTCAGGCTCATGGTTCTGTCAAGTCTGAGAGGTGGTTCCGGCCGGCTCGACAGGTGTTTCCATGGTGTCCGCCAAGTTGTTCTGGCATAGCTGGCAGGTGATGTTGGCGTGACCAGCAGGTGGTTCCAGCAAGCCCGGCAGGTGATTCCGAAGAGTTCACCAAATGGGTGTGGCGTAGCCGGCAGGTGATTTTGGCGTGTCCAGCAGGTGGTTCCGGCGAGCTCGGCAGGTGGTACCAGCGTGTCCGGAACATGGTTCTGGCAAGTCTGAGAGGTGGTTCCGGCATGCCAGTCAGGTGATTCTGGAGTGTCCGGCATGTGGTTGTGGCACCTCTGAGAGGTGGTTCCGGCATGCCCGGCAGGTGATTCCGGAGTGTGCGGCATGTGCTTCTGGCAACTCTGAGAGGTGGTTCCGGCATGCCCGGCAGGTGATACCGGAGTGTCCAGCATTTGGTTCTGGCACCTGTGAGAGGTGGTTCCGGAATGCCCGGCATGTGATTCCGGAGTGTCTGCCGAGTGGTTCTGGCGTAGCCGGCATGTGATTTTGGCGTGTCCAGCAGGTGGTTCCGGCGAGCTCGGCAGGTGGTTCCGGCATGTCCGGAACATGGTTCTGGCACGTCTGAGAGATGGTTCCGGCATGCCCGGCAGGTGATTCCGGAGTGTCCGGTTTGTGGTTCTGGCACCTCTGAGAGGTGGTTCCGGCATGCCCGGCAGTTGGTTACGGAGTGTCTGCCGAGTGCTTCTTGCGTAGCCGGCAGGTGATTCTGGCGTATCCAGCAGGTGGTTCTGGGGAGTGGATCAGGTTGTTCCGGACTACTCGGGAGGTGGTACCGGCGTGTCCGGAACATGGTTCTGGCAAGTCTGAGAGGTGGTTGTGGCATGCCCGACAGGTGATTCCGGAGTGTTCGCCAAGTGGTTCTGGTGTAGCTGGCAGGTCATTTTGCATGTCAGGTGGTGGTTCCGGCTAGTCGAGCCGGTGGTTCCGGCGTTTCCAACAGGTGTTTCCGGTCTGTCCGGCAGGTGGTTCTGGCGTGACCGGCACGAGGTTCTGGCATGTATGAGAGTTGATTCCGGCATGCCCGAAAGGTGATTCCGGAGTGTCCGGCATGTGGTTCTGGCACCTCTGAGAGGTGGTTCCGTCATGCCCGGCAGGTGATTCCGGAGTGTCCGGCATGTGGTTCTGGCACCTCTGAGAGGTGGTTCCGGCATGCCCGGCAGGTGGTTCCGGAGTGTCTGCCGAGTGGTTCTGGCGTAGCCGGCAGGTGATTTTGGCGTGTCCAGCAGGTGGTTTTGGCGAGTCGAGCAGGTGGTTCTGGCGTGCTCGGCAGGTGCTTCCGGTGTCATTGGCATCTGGTTCCGGCATGTCTGAGAGGTGGTTCCGCCATGCCCGGCAGGTGATTCCGGAGTGTTCGCCAAGTGGTTCTGGCATAGCCGGCAGGTGATTTTGCATGTCCGGCAATGGTTCCGGCGAGTCGAGCCTGTGGTTCCGGCATGTCCGGCAGGTGGTTCCGGCATGCCCGGAAGGTGATTCCGGAGTGTCCGGCATGTGGTTCTGGCACCTCTGAGAGGTGGTTACGGCATGCCAGGCACGTGATACCGGAGTGTTCGCCAAGTGGTTCTGCCGTAGCCGGCAGGTTATTTTGCATGTCCGGCAATGGTTCCGGCGAGTCGAGCCGGTGGTTCCGGAATGTCCGGCAGGTGGTTCCGGCATGTCCGGCAGGTGGTTCCGGCATGTCCAGCACGTGGTTCCAGCATGCCCGGCAGGTGATTCCGGAGTGTCCGGCATGTGGTTCTGGCACCTCTGAGAGGTGGTTCCGGCATGCCCGGCAGGTGATACCGGAGTCTCCGGCATTTGGTTCTGGCACCTCTGAGAGGTGGTTCCGGAATGCCTGGCCTGTGATTCCTGAGTGTCTGCCGAGTGGTTCTGGCGTAGCCGGCAGTTGATTTTGGCGTGTCCACTAGCTGGTTCTGGGGAGTGGATCAGCTGCTTCCGGCATACTCGGCAGGTGGTACCGGCGTGTCCAGAACATGGTTCTGGCAAGTCTGAGAGGTGGTTCCGGCATGCCCGGCAGGTGGATGCGGAGTGTCTGCCGAGTGGTTCTGACGTAGCCGGCAGGTGATTCTGTCGTGTCCAGCAGGTGGTTCTGGGGAGTGGATCAGGTGGTTCCGGCATACTCGGCAGGTGGTACCGGCGTGTCCGGAACATGGTTCTGGCAAGTCGGAGAGGTGGTTCCGGCATGCCCGAGAGGTGATTCCGGAGTGTTTGCCAAGTGGTTCTGGCGTAGCCGGCAGGTCATTTTGCATGTCTGGCGGTGGTTCCGGCGAGTCGAGCCTGTGGTTCCGGCGTAGCCGGCAGTTGATTTTGGCGTGTCCACTAGGTGGTTCTGGGGAGTGGAGCAGCTGGTTCCGGCACGCCCGACAGGTGATTCCGGAGCGTCCGACAAGTGTTTCTGGCGTACCCGGCAGGTGACTTTGGCATGTCCGACAGGTGCTTCTTGCGAGTCGAGCAGGTGGCTCAGGCATGCTCAGCTGGTGCTTCCGTCGTCTCTGGCACGTGGTTCTGGTGAGTCTGAGAGCTGGTTCTGGCATGTCCGGCAGATGATTCCGTAGTGTCCACCAAGTGGTTCTGGTAGACCTGGCAGGTGATTTTGGCGTGTCAGGAAGGTGGTTCCGGCTAGTTGAGCAGGTGGATCAGGCGTGCTCGCCAGTGGGTTCAGGCGGGTCTGGCAGGTGGTTTCGGTCTGTTCGGGGAGTGGTTCCGGCATCTCAGGCTCATGGTTCTGTCAAGTCTGAGAGGTGGTTCCGGCCGGCTCGACAGGTGTTTCCATGGTGTCCGCCAAGTTGTTCTGGCATAGCTGGCAGGTGATGTTGGCGTGACCAGCAGGTGGTTCCAGCAAGCCCGGCAGGTGATTCCGAAGAGTTCAACAAATGGGTGTGGCGTAGCCGGCAGGTGATTTTGGCGTGTCCAGCAGGTGGTTCCGGCGAGCTCGGCAGGTGGTACCAGCGTGTCCAGAACATGGTTCTGGCAAGTCTGAGAGGTGGTTCCGGCACGCCCGACAGGTGATTCCGGAGCGTCCGACAAGTGTTTCTGGCGTACCCGGCAGGTGATTTTCGCTTGTCCGACAGGTGTATCTTGTGAGTCGAGCAGGTGGCTCAGGCATGCTCAGCTGGTGCTTCCGTCGTCTCTGGCACGTGGTTCTGGTGTGTCTGAGAGCTGGTTCTGGCATGTCCGGCAGATGATTCCGGAGTGTCCACCAAGTGGTTCTGGTAGACCTGGCAGGTGATTTTGGCGTGTCAGGAAGGTGGTTCCGGCTAGTTGAGCAGGTGGATCAGGCGTGCTCGCCAGTGGGTTCAGGCGGGTCTGGCAGGTGGTTTCGGTCTGTTCGGGGAGTGGTTCCGGCATCTCAGGCTCATGGTTCTGTCAAGTCTGAGAGGTGGTTCCGGCCGGCTCGACAGGTGTTTCCATGGTGTCCGCCAAGTTGTTCTGGCATAGCTGGCAGGTGATGTTGTCGTGACCAGCAGGTGGTTCCAGCAAGCCCGGCAGGTGATTCCGAAGAGTTCACCAAATGGGTGTGGCGTAGCCGGCAGGTGATTTTGGCGTGTCCAGCAGGTGGTTCCGGCGAGCTCGGCAGGTGGTACCAGCGTGTCCGGAACATGGTTCTGGCAAGTCTGAGAGGTGGTTCCGGCATGCCAGTCAGGTGATTCTGGAGTGTCCGGCATGTGGTTGTGGCACCTCTGAGAGGTGGTTCCGGCATGCCCGGCAGGTGATTCCGGAGTGTGCGGCATGTGCTTCTGGCAACTCTGAGAGGTGGTTCCGGCATGCCCGGCAGGTGATACCGGAGTGTCCAGCATTTGGTTCTGGCACCTGTGAGAGGTGGTTCCGAAATGCCCGGCATGTGATTCCGGAGTGTCTGCCGAGTGGTTCTGGCGTAGCCGGCATGTGATTTTGGCGTGTCCAGCAGGTGGTTCCGGCGAGCTCGGCAGGTGGTTCCGGCATGTCCGGAACATGGTTCTGGCACGCCTGAGAGATGGTTCCGGCATGCCCGGCAAGTGATTCCGGAGTGTCCGGTTTGTGGTTCTGGCACCTCTGAGAGGTGGTTCCGGCATGCCCGGCAGTTGGTTACGGAGTGTCTGCCGAGTGCTTCTGGCGTAGCCGGCAGGTGATTCTGGCGTATCCAGCAGGTGGTTCTGGGGAGTGGATCAGGTTGTTCCGGACTACTCGGGAGGTGGTACCGGCGTGTCCGGAACATGGTTCTGGCAAGTCTGAGAGGTGGTTGTGGCATGCCCGACAGGTGATTCCGGAGTGTTCGCCAAGTGGTTCTGGTGTAGCTGGCAGGTCATTTTGCATGTCAGGTGGTGGTTCCGGCTAGTCGAGCCGGTGGTTCCGGCGTTTCCAACAGGTGTTTCCGGTCTGTCCGGCAGGTGGTTCTGGCGTGACCGGCACGAGGTTCTGGCATGTATGAGAGTTGATTCCGGCATGCCCGAAAGGTGATTCCGGAGTGTCCGGCATGTGGTTCTGGCACCTCTGAGAGGTGGTTCCGTCATGCCCGGCAGGTGATTCCGGAGTGTCCGGCATGTGGTTCTGGCACCTCTGAGAGGTGGTTCCGGCATGCCCGGCAGGTGGTTCCGGAGTGTCTGCCGAGTGGTTCTGGCGTAGCCGGCAGGTGATTTTGGCGTGTCCAGCAGGTGGTTTTGGCGAGTCGAGCAGGTGGTTCTGGCGTGCTCGGCAGGTGCTTCCGGTGTCATTGGCATCTGGTTCCGGCATGTCTGAGAGGTGGTTCCGCCATGCCCGGCAGGTGATTCCGGAGTGTTCGCCAAGTGGTTCTGGCATAGCCGGCAGGTGATTTTGCATGTCCGGCAATGGTTCCGGCGAGTCGAGCCTGTGGTTCCGGCATGTCCGGCAGGTGGTTCCGGCATGCCCGGAAGGTGATTCCGGAGTGTCCGGCATGTGGTTCTGGCACCTCTGAGAGGTGGTTACGGCATGCCAGGCACGTGATACCGGAGTGTTCGCCAAGTGGTTCTGCCGTAGCCGGCAGGTTATTTTGCATGTCCGGCAATGGTTCCGGCGAGTCGAGCCGGTGGTTCCGGAATGTCCGGCAGGTGGTTCCGGCATGTCCGGCAGGTGGTTCCGGCATGTCCAGCACGTGGTTCCAGCATGCCCGGCAGGTGATTCCGGAGTGTCCGGCATGTGGTTCTGGCACCTCTGAGAGGTGGTTCCGGCATGCCCGGCAGGTGATACCGGAGTCTCCGGCATTTGGTTCTGGCACCTCTGAGAGGTGGTTCCGGAATGCCTGGCCTGTGATTCCTGAGTGTCTGCCGAGTGGTTCTGGCGTAGCCGGCAGTTGATTTTGGCGTGTCCACTAGCTGGTTCTGGGGAGTGGATCAGCTGCTTCCGGCATACTCGGCAGGTGGTACCGGCGTGTCCAGAACATGGTTCTGGCAAGTCTGAGAGGTGGTTCCGGCATGCCCGGCAGGTGGATGCGGAGTGTCTGCCGAGTGGTTCTGACGTAGCCGGCAGGTGATTCTGTCGTGTCCAGCAGGTGGTTCTGGGGAGTGGATCAGGTGGTTCCGGCATACTCGGCAGGTGGTACCGGCGTGTCCGGAACATGGTTCTGGCAAGTCGGAGAGGTGGTTCCGGCATGCCCGAGAGGTGATCCCGGAGTGTTTGCCAAGTGGTTCTGGCGTAGCCGGCAGGTCATTTTGCATGTCCGGTGGTGCTTCCAGCGAGTCGAGCCTGTGGTTCTGGCGTAGCCGGCAGTTGATTTTGGCGTGTCCACTAGGTGGTTCTGGGTAGTGGAGCAGCTGGTTCCGGCACGCCCGACAGGTGATTCCGGAGCGTCCGCCAAGTGTTTCTGGCGTACCCGGCAGGTGACTTTGGCATGTCCGACAGGTGTTTCTTGCGAGTCGAGCAGGTGGCTCAGGCATGCTCAGCTGGTGCTTCCGTCGTCTCTGGCACGTGGTTCTGGTGAGTCTGAGAGCTGGTTCTGGCATGTCCGGCAGATGATTCCGTAGTGTCCACCAAGTGGTTCTGGTAGACCTGGCAGGTGATTTTGGCGTGTCAGGAAGGTGGTTCCGGCTAGTTGAGCAGGTGGATCAGGCGTGCTCGCCAGTGGGTTCAGGCGGGTCTGGCAGGTGGTTTCGGTCTGTTCGGGGAGTGGTTCCGGCATCTCAGGCTCATGGTTCTGTCAAGTCTGAGAGGTGGTTCCGGCCGGCTCGACAGGTGTTTCCATGGTGTCCGCCAAGTTGTTCTGGCATAGCTGGCAGGTGATGTTGGCGTGACCAGCAGGTGGTTCCAGCAAGCCCGGCAGGTGATTCCGAAGAGTTCAACAAATGGGTGTGGCGTAGCCGGCAGGTGATTTTGGCGTGTCCAGCAGGTGGTTCCGGCGAGCTCGGCAGGTGGTACCAGCGTGTCCAGAACATGGTTCTGGCAAGTCTGAGAGGTGGTTCCGGCACGCCCGACAGGTGATTCCGGAGCGTCCGACAAGTGTTTCTGGCGTACCCGGCAGGTGATTTTCGCTTGTCCGACAGGTGTATCTTGTGAGTCGAGCAGGTGGCTCAGGCATGCTCAGCTGGTGCTTCCGTCGTCTCTGGCACGTGGTTCTGGTGTGTCTGAGAGCTGGTTCTGGCATGTCCGGCAGATGATTCCGGAGTGTCCACCAAGTGGTTCTGGTAGACCTGGCAGGTGATTTTGGCGTGTCAGGAAGGTGGTTCCGGCTAGTTGAGCAGGTGGATCAGGCGTGCTCGCCAGTGGGTTCAGGCGGGTCTGGCAGGTGGTTTCGGTCTGTTCGGGGAGTGGTTCCGGCATCTCAGGCTCATGGTTCTGTCAAGTCTGAGAGGTGGTTCCGGCCGGCTCGACAGGTGTTTCCATGGTGTCCGCCAAGTTGTTCTGGCATAGCTGGCAGGTGATGTTGGCGTGACCAGCAGGTGGTTCCAGCAAGCCCGGCAGGTGATTCCGAAGAGTTCACCAAATGGGTGTGGCGTAGCCGGCAGGTGATTTTGGCGTGTCCAGCAGGTGGTTCCGGCGAGCTCGGCAGGTGGTACCAGCGTGTCCGGAACATGGTTCTGGCAAGTCTGAGAGGTGGTTCCGGCATGCCAGTCAGGTGATTCTGGAGTGTCCGGCATGTGGTTGTGGCACCTCTGAGAGATGGTTCCGGCATGCCCGGCAGGTGATTCCGGAGTGTGCGGCATGTGCTTCTGGCAACTCTGAGAGGTGGTTCCGGCATGCCCGGCAGGTGATACCGGAGTGTCCAGCATTTGGTTCTGGCACCTGTGAGAGGTGGTTCCGAAATGCCCGGCATGTGATTCCGGAGTGTCTGCCGAGTGGTTCTGGCGTAGCCGGCAGGTGATTTTGGCGTGTCCAGCAGGTGGTTCCGGCGAGCTCGGCAGGTGGTTCCGGCGTGTCCGGAACATGGTTCTGGCACGTCTGAGAGATGGTTCCGGCATGCCCGGCAGGTGATTCCGGAGTGTTCGCAAAGTGGGTCTGGTGTAGCCGGCAGGTCATTTTGCATGTCCGGTGGTGGTTCCGGCGAGTCGAGCCGGTGGTTCCGGAGTTTCCAACAGGTGTTTCCGGTCTGTCCGGCAGGTGGTTCTGGAGTGACCGGCACGAGGTTCTGGCATGTCTGAGAGTTGGTTCCGGCATGCCCGACAGGTGATTCCGGAGTGTCCGTCATGTGGTTCTGGCACCTCTGAGAGGTGGTTCCGGCATGCCCGGCAGGTGGTTCCGGAGTGTCTGCCGAGTGGTTCTGGCGTAGCCGGCAGGTGATTTTGGCGTGTCCAGTAGGTGGTTTTGGCGAGTCGAGCAGGTGGTTCTGGCGTGCTCGGCAGGTGCTTCCGGTGTCATTGGCATCTGGTTCCGGCATGTCTGAGAGGTGGTTCCGCCATGCCCGGCAGGTGATTCCGGAGTGTTCGCCAAGTGGTTCTGGCGTAGCCGGCAGGTGATTTTGCATGTCCAGCAATGGTTCCGGCGAGTCGAGGCGGGGGTTCCGGCTTGTCCAGCAGGTTGTTCCGGCATGCCCGCCAGGTGATTCCGGAGCGTCCGGCATGTGGTTCTGGCACCTCTGAGAGGTGGTTACGGCATGCCCGGCAGTTGGTTACGGTGTGTCTGCCGAGTGGTTCTGGAGTAGCCGGCAGGTGATTCTGGCGTTTCCAGCAGGTGGTTCTGGGGAGTGGATCAGGTGGTTCCGGCATACTCGGCAGGTGGTACCGGCGTGTCCGGAACATGGTTCTGGCAAGTCTGAGAGGTGGTTCCGGCATGCCCGACAGGTGATTCCGGAGTGTTCGCCAAGTGGTTCTGGCGTAGCCGGTAGGTCATTTTGCATGTCCGGCGGTGGTTCCGGCGAGTCGAGCCGGTGGTTCCAGCGTGTCCGGCAGGTGGTTCTGTCGTGACCGGCACGAGGTTCTGGCACGTCTGAGAGTTGGTTCCGGCATGCCCGACAGGTGATTCCGGAGTGTCCGCCACATGGTTCTGGCGTACCCGACAGGTGATTTTGGCGTGTCTGGCAGGTGTTTCTTGCAAGTCGAGCATTTGGCTGAGGCATGATCAGCAGGTGCTTCCGGCGTGTCTGGCACGCGGTTCTGGTGTGTCTGAGAGCTGGTTCTGGCATGTCCGGCAGATGATTCCGGAGTGTCCACCAAGTGGTTGTCATACCCGGAAGGTGATTTTAGCGTGTCAGGCAGGTGGTTCCGGCGAGTCGAGTAGGTTGTTCCGGCGTGCACGGCAGGTGGTTCAGGTGGGTCTGGCAGGTGGTTTCGGTCTGTTTGGGGTGTGGTTCCGGCATCTCAGGCACATGGTTCTGGCACGTCTGAGAGGTGGTTCCGGCCGGCCCGACAGGTGTTTCCATGGTGTCCGCCAAGTGGTTCTGGCATAGCTGGCACGTGATGTTGGCGTGACCGCCAGGTGGTTCCAGCCAGCCCGGCAGGTGATTCCGAAGAGTTCACCAAATGGTTGTGGCGTAGCTGGCAGGTGATTTTGGCGTGTGCAGCAGGTGGTTTTGGCGAGTCGAGCAGGTGGTTCTGGCGTGCTCGGCAGGTGCTTCCGGTGTCATTGGCATGTCTGAGAGGTGGTTCCGCCATGCCCGGCAGGTGATTCCCGAGTGTTCGCCAAGTGGTTCTGCCGTAGCCGGCAGGTGATTTTGCATGTCCGGCAATGGTATCAGAGAGTCGAGCCGGTGGTTCCGACATGTCCGGCAGGTGGTACCGGCATGCCCGGCGGGTGATTCCGGAGTGTCCGGCATGTGGTTCTGGCACCTCTGAGAGGTGGTTCCGGCATGACAGGCAGGTGATACCGGAGTGTCCGGCATTTGGTTCTCACACCTCTGAGAGGTGGTTCCGCAATGCCTGGCATGTGATTCCCGAGTGTCTGCCGAGTGGTTCTGGCGTAGCCGGCAGGTGATTTTGGCGTGTCCAGCAGGTGGTTCCGGCGAGCTCGGCAGGTGGTTCCGGCATGTCCGGAACATGGTTCTGGCAAGTCTGAGAGATGGTTCCGGCATGCCCGGCAGCTCATTCCGGAGTGTCCGGCATGTGGTTCTGGCACCTCTGAGAGGTGGTTCCGGAATGCCTGGCCTGTGATTCCGTAGTGTCTGCCGAGTGGTTCTGGCGTAGCCGGCAGTTGATTTTGGCGTGTCCACTAGGTTGTTCTGGGGAGTGGATCAGCTGGTTCCGGCATACTCGGCAGGTGGTACCGGCGTGTCCAGAACATGGTTCTGGCAAGTCTGAGAGGTGGTTCCGGCACGCCCGACAGGTGATTCCGGAGCGTCCGCCAAGTGTTTCTGGCGTACCCTGCAGGTGAATTTGGCATGTCCGACAGGTGTATCTTGCGAGTCAAGCAGGTGGCTCAGGCATGCTCAGCTGGTGCTTCCTGCATCTCTGGCACGTGGTTCTGGTGTGTCTGAGAGCTGGTTCTGGCATGTCCGGCAGATGATTCCGGAGTGTCCACCAAGTGGTTCTGGTAGACCTGGCAGGTGATTTTGGCGTGTCAGGAAGGTGGTTCCGGCTAGTTGAGCAGGTGGATCAGGCGTGCTCGCCAGGGGGTTCAGGCGCGTCTGGCAGGTGGTTTCGGTCTGTTCGGGGAGTGGTTCCGGCATCTCAGGCACATGGTTCTGGCACGTCTGAGAGATGGTTCCGTCATGCCCGGCAGGTGATTCCGGAGTGTCCGGCATGTGGTTTTGGCACCTCTGAGATGTGGTTCCGGCATGCCCGGCAGGTGATTCCGGAGTGTCCGGCATGTGGTTCTGGCACCTCTGAGAGTAGGTTCCGGCATGCCCGGCAGGTGATACCGGAGTGTCCGGCATTTGCATCTCACACCTCTGAGAGGTGGTTCTGGAATGCCTGGCATGTGATTCCCGAGTGTCTGCCGAGTGGTTCTGGCGTAGCCGGCATGTGATTTTGGCGTGTCCAGCAGGTGGTTCCGGCGAGCTCGGCAGGTGGTTCCGGCATGTCCGGAACATGGTTCTGGCAAGTCTGAGAGATGGTTCCGGCATGCCTGGCAGGTGATTCCGGAGTGTCCGGCATGTGGTTCTGGCACCTCAGAGAGGTGGTTCCGGCATGCCCGGCAGGTGGTTCCGGAGTGTCTGCCGAGTGGTTCTGGCGTAGCCGGCAGGTGATTTTGGCGTGTCCAGAAGGTGGTTGTGGCGAGTCGAGCAGGTATTTCTGGCGTGCTCGGCAGGTGCTTCCGGTGTCATTGGCATGTGGTTCCAGCATGTCTGAGAGGTGGTTCCGCGATGCCCGGCAGGTGATTCCTGAGTGTTCGCCAAGTGGTTCTGGAGTAGCCGGCAGGTGATTTTGCATGTCCGGCAATGGTTCCGGCGAGTAGAGCCGGTGGTTCCGGCATGTCTGGCAGGTGGTTCCGGCATGCCCGGCAGGTGATTCCGGAGTGTCCGGCATGTGGTTCTGGCACCTCTGAGAGGTGGTTCCGGCATGCCCGGCAGGTGATACCGGAGTGTCCGCAGAGTGGTTCTGGAGTAGCCGGCAGGTGATTCTGGCGTATCCAGAAGGTGGTTCTGGGGAGTGGATCAAGTGGTTCCGGCATACTCGGCAGGTGGTACCGGCGTGTCCGGAACATGGTTCTGGCAAGTCTGAGAGGTGGTTCCGGCATGCCCGACAGGTGATTCCGGAGTGTTCGCCAAGTGGTTCTGGCGTAGCCGGCAGGTCATTTTGCATGTCCGGCGGTGGTTGCGGCGAGTCGAGCCGGTGGTTGCGGCGTATCCAGCAGGTGTTTCCTGTCTGTCCGGCAGGTGGTTCTGGCGTGACCGGGACGAGGTTCTGGCACTTCTGAGAGTTGGTTCCGGCATGCCTGACAGGTGATTCCGGAGTGTCCGCCACGTGGTTTTGGCGTACCCGGCAGGTGATTTTGGCATGTCTGGCAGGTATTTCTTGCAAGACAAGCATTTGGCTCAGGCATCCTGAGCAGGTACTGCTGGCGTGTCTGGCACGTGGTTCTGGTGTGTCTGAGAGCTGGTTCTGGCATGTCCGGAAGATGATTCCGGAGTCTCCACCAAGTGGTTGTGGCATACCCGGAAGGTGATTTTAGCGTGTCAGGTAGGTGGTTCCGGCGAGTCGAGTAGGTGGTTCCGGTGTGCTGGGCAGGTGGTTCAGGCGGGTCTGGCAGGTGGTTTCGGTCTGTTCGGGGTGTGGTTCCGGCATCTCAGGCACATGGTTCTGGCACGTCTGAGAGGTGGTTCCGGCCGGCCCGACAGGTGTTTCCATGGTGTCCGCCAAGTGGTTCTGGCATAGCTGGCAAGTGATGTTGGCGTGACCGGCAGGTGGTTCCAGCCAGCCCGGCAGGTGATTCCGAAGAGTTCACGAAATGGTTGTGGCGTAGCCGGCAGGTGATTTTGGCGTGTCCAGCAGGTGGTTTTGGCGAGTCGAGCAGGTGGTTCTGGCGTGGTCGGCAGGTGCTTCTGGTGTCATTGGCATGTGGTTCCGGCATGTCTGAGAGGTGGTTCCGCCATGCCCGTCAGGTGATTCCGGAGTGTTCGCCAAGTGGTTCTGGCGTAGCCGGCAGGTGATTTTGCATGTCCGGCAATGGTTCCGGCGAGTCGAGCCGTTGGTTCCGACATGTCCGGCAGGTGGTTCCGCCATGCCCGGCAGGTGATTCCGGAGTGTCCGGCATGTGGTTCTGGCACCTCTGAGAGGTGGTTCCGGCATGCCCGGCATGTGATACCGGAATGTTCGCCAAGTGGTTCTAGGGTAGCCGGCAGGTGATTTTGCATGTCCGGCAATGGTTCCGGCGAGTCGAGACGGTGGTTCCTGCATGTCCGGCAGGTGGTTCCGGAATGCCCGGCAGGTGATTCCGGTGTGTCCGGCATGTGGTTCTGGCACCTCTGAGAGGTGGTTCCGGCATGCCCGGCAGGTGATACCGGAGTGTCCGGCATTTGGTTCTCACACCTCTGAGAGGTGGTTCCGGAATGCCTGGCATGTGATTCCCAAGTGTCTGCCGAGTGGTTCTGGCGTAGCCGGCAGGTGATTTTGGCGTGTCCACCAGGTGGTTCCGGCGAGCTCGGCAGGTGGTTCCGGCATGTCCGGAACATGGTTCTGGCAAGTCTGAGAGATGGTTCCGGCATGCCCGGCAGGTGATTCCGGAGTGTCCGGCATGTGGTTCTGGCACCTCTGAGAGGTGGTTCCGGCATGCCCGGCAGTTGGTTGCGGAGTGTCTGCTGAGCGGTTCTGGAGTAGCCGGCAGGTGATTCTGGCGTATCCAGCAGGTGGTTCTGGGGAGTGGATCAGGTGGTTCCAGCATACTCGGCAGGTGGTACCGGCGTGTCCGGAACATGGTTCTGGCAAGTCTGAGAGGTGGTTCCGGCATGCCCGACGGGTGATTCCGGAGTGTTCGCCAAGTGGTTCTGGCGTAGCCGGCAGGTCATTTTGCATGTCCGGCGGTGGTTCCGGCGAGTCGATCCGGTGGTTCCGGCGTATCCAGCAGTTGTTTCCGGTCTGTCCGGCAGGTGATTCGGGCGTGACCGGCACGAGGTTCTGGCACGTCTGAGAGTTGGTTCCGGCATGCCCGACAGGTGATTCTGGAGTGTCCGCCACGTGGTTCTGGCGTACCCGGCAGGTTATTTTGGCGTGTCTGGCAGGTTTTTCTTGCATGTCGAGCATTTGGCTCAGGCATGCTCAACAGGTGCTTCCGGCGTGTCTGGCACGTGTTTCTGGTGTGTCTGAGAGCTGGTTCTGGCATGTCCGGCAGATGATTCCTTAGTGTCCACCAAGTGGTTGTGGCATACCCGGCAGGTGATTTTAGCGTGTCAGGTAGGTGGTTCGGCGAGTCCAGTAGGTGGTTCTGGCGTGCTCGGCAGGTGGTTCAGGCGTGTCCGGCAGGTGGTTCCGGCATGCCCGGCAGGTGATACCGGAGTCTCCTGCATTTGGTTCTGGCACCTCTGAGAGTTGGTTCCGGAATGCCTGGCATGTGTTTCCGGAGTGTCTGCCGAGTGGTTCTGGCGTAGCCGGCAGGTGATTTTGGCTTGTCCAGCAGGTGGTTTTGGTGAGTCGATCAGGTGGTTCTGGCGTGCTCGGCAGGTGCTTCCGGTGTCATTGGCATCTGGTTCCGGCATGTCTGAGAGGTGGTTCCGCCATGCCCGGCAGGTGATTCCGGAGTGATCCCCAAGTGGTTCTGGAGTAGCCGGCAGGTGATTTTGACGTGTCAGGAAGGTGGTTCCGGCTAGTTGAGCAGGTGGATCAGGCGTGCTCGCCAGTGGGTTCAGGCGGGTCTGGCAGGTGGTTTCGGTCTGTTCGGGGTGTGGTTCCGGCATCTCAGGCACATGGTTCTGGCACGTCTGATAGGTGGTTCCGGCCGGCCCGACAGGTGTTTCCATGGTGTCCGCCAAGTGGTTCTGGCATAGCTGGCAGGTGATGTTGGCATGACCGGCAGGTGGTTCCAGCCAGCCAGGCAGGTGATTCCGAAGTGTTCACCAAATGGTTGTGGCGTAGCCGGAAGGTGATTTTGGCGTGTGCAGCAGGTGGTTTTGGCGAGTCGAGCAGGTGGTTCTGGCGTGCTCGGCAGGTGCTTCCGGTGTCATTGGCATGTGGTTCCGGCATGTCTGAGAGATTGTTCCGCCATGCCCGGCAGGTGATTCCGGAGTGATCCCCAAGTGGTTCTGGCATAGCCGGCAGGTGATTTTGCAGGTCCGGCTATGGTTCCGGCGAGTCGAGCCTGTGGTTCCGGCATGTCCGGCAGGTGGTTCCGGCATGCCCGGAAGGTGATTCCGGAGTGTCCGGCATGTGGTTCTGGCACCTCTGAGAGGTGGTTACGGCATGCCAGGCACGTGATACCGGAGTGTTCGCCAAGTGGTTCTGCCGTAGCCGGCAGGTTATTTTGCATGTCCGGCAATGGTTCCGGCGAGTCGAGCCGGTGGTTCCGGAATGTCCGGCAGGTGGTTCCGGCATGTCCGGCAGGTGGTTCCGGCATGTCCAGCACGTGGTTCCAGCATGCCCGGCAGGTGATTCCGGAGTGTCCGGCATGTGGTTCTGGCACCTCTGAGAGGTGGTTCCGGCATGCCCGGCAGGTGATACCGGAGTCTCCGGCATTTGGTTCTGGCACCTCTGAGAGGTGGTTCCGGAATGCCTGGCCTGTGATTCCTGAGTGTCTGCCGAGTGGTTCTGGCGTAGCCGGCAGTTGATTTTGGCGTGTCCACTAGCTGGTTCTGGGGAGTGGATCAGCTGCTTCCGGCATACTCGGCAGGTGGTACCGGCGTGTCCAGAACATGGTTCTGGCAAGTCTGAGAGGTGGTTCCGGCATGCCCGGCAGGTGGATGCGGAGTGTCTGCCGAGTGGTTCTGACGTAGCCGGCAGGTGATTCTGTCGTGTCCAGCAGGTGGTTCTGGGGAGTGGATCAGGTGGTTCCGGCATACTCGGCAGGTGGTACCGGCGTGTCCGGAACATGGTTCTGGCAAGTCGGAGAGGTGGTTCCGGCATGCCCGAGAGGTGATTCCGGAGTGTTTGCCAAGTGGTTCTGGCGTAGCCGGCAGGTCATTTTGCATGTCCGGCGGTGGTTCCGGCGAGTCGAGCCTGTGGTTCCGGCGTAGCCGGCAGTTGATTTTGGCGTGTCCACTAGGTGGTTCTGGGGAGTGGAACAGCTGGTTCCGGCACGCCCGACAGGTGATTCCGGAGCGTCCGACAAGTGTTTCTGGCGTACCCGGCAGGTGACTTTGGCATGTCCGACAGGTGTTTCTTGCGAGTCGAGCAGGTGGCTCAGGCATGCTCAGCTGGTGCTTCCGTCGTCTCTGGCACGTGGTTCTGGTGAGTCTGAGAGCTGGTTCTGGCATGTCCGGCAGATGATTCCGTAGTGTCCACCAAGTGGTTCTGGTAGACCTGGCAGGTGATTTTGGCGTGTCAGGAAGGTGGTTCCGGCTAGTTGAGCAGGTGGATCAGGCGTGCTCGCCAGTGGGTTCAGGCGGGTCTGGCAGGTGGTTTCGGTCTGTTCGGGGAGTGGTTCCGGCATCTCAGGCTCATGGTTCTGTCAAGTCTGAGAGGTGGTTCCGGCCGGCTCGACAGGTGTTTCCATGGTGTCCGCCAAGTTGTTCTGGCATAGCTGGCAGGTGATGTTGGCGTGACCAGCAGGTGGTTCCAGCAAGCCCGGCAGGTGATTCCGAAGAGTTCACCAAATGGGTGTGGCGTAGCCGGCAGGTGATTTTGGCGTGTCCAGCAGGTGGTTCCGGCGAGCTCGGCAGGTGGTACCAGCGTGTCCGGAACATGGTTCTGGCAAGTCTGAGAGATGGTTCCGGCATGCCAGTCAGGTGATTCTGGAGTGTCCGGCATGTGGTTGTGGCACCTCTGAGAGGTGGTTCCGGCATGCCCGGCAGGTGATTCCGGAGTGTCTGGCATGTGGTTCTGGCACCTCTGAGAGGTGGTTCCGGCATGCCCGGCAGGTGGTTCCGGCATGCCCGGCAGGTGATTCCGGAGTGTCCGGCATGTGGTTCTCGCACCTCTGAGAGGTGGTTCCGGCATGCCCGTCAGGTGATACCGGAGTGTTCGCCAAGTGGTTCTGGCATAGCCGGCAGGTGATTCTGCATGTCCGGTAATGGTTCCGGCGAGTCGAGCCGGTGGTTCCGGAATGTCCGGCAGGTGGTTCCGGCATGTCCGGCAGGTGGTTCCGGCATGTCCGGCAGGTGGTTCCGGCATGTCCAGCACGTGGTTCCAGCATGCCCGGCAGGTGATTCCGGAGTGTCCGGCATGTGGTTCTGGCAGCTCTGAGAGGTGGTTCCGGAATGCCTGGCGTGTGATTCCGGAGTGTCTGCCGAGTGGTTCTGGCGTAGCCGGCAGTTGATTTTGGCGTGTCCAATAGGTGTTTCTGGGGAGTGGATCAGCTGGTTCCGGCATACTCGGCAGGTGGTACCAGCGTGTCCAGAACATGGTTCTGGCAAGTCTGAGAGGTGGTTCCGGCACGCCCGACAGGTGATTCCGGAGCGTCCGACAAGTGTTTCTGGCGTACCCGGCAGGTGATTTTCGCTTGTCCGACAGGTGTATCTTGTGAGTCGAGCAGGTGGCTCAGGCATGCTCAGCTGGTGCTTCCGTCGTCTCTGGCACGTGGTTCTGGTGTGTCTGAGAGCTGGTTCTGGCATGTCCGGCAGATGATTCCGGAGTGTCCACCAAGTGGTTCTGGTAGACCTGGCAGGTGATTTTGGCGTGTCAGGAAGGTGGTTCCGGCTAGTTGAGCAGGTGGATCAGGCGTGCTCGCCAGTGGGTTCAGGCGGGTCTGGCAGGTGGTTTCGGTCTGTTCGGGGAGTGGTTCCGGCATCTCAGGCTCATGGTTCTGTCAAGTCTGAGAGGTGGTTCCGGCCGGCTCGACAGGTGTTTCCATGGTGTCCGCCAAGTTGTTCTGGCATAGCTGGCAGGTGATGTTGGCGTGACCAGCAGGTGGTTCCACCAAGCCCGGCAGGTGATTCCGAAGAGTTCACCAAATGGGTGTGGCGTAGCCGGCAGGTGATTTTGGCGTGTCCAGCAGGTGGTTCCGGCGAGCTCGGCAGGTGGTACCAGCGTGTCCGGAACATGGTTCTGGCAAGTCTGAGAGATGGTTCCGGCATGCCAGTCAGGTGATTCTGGAGTGTCCGGCATGTGGTTGTGGCACCTCTGAGAGGTGGTTCCGGCATGCCCGGCAGGTGATTCCGGAGTGTCTGGCATGTGGTTCTGGCACCTCTGAGAGGTGGTTCCGGCATGCCCGGCAGGTGGTTCCGGCATGCCCGGCAGGTGATTCCGGAGTGTCCGGCATGTGGTTCTGGCACCTCTGAGAGGTGGTTCCGGCATGCCCGTCAGGTGATACCGGAGTGTTCGCCAAGTGGTTCTGGCATAGCCGGCAGGTGATTTTGCATGTCCGGCAATGGTCCCGGCGAGTCGAGCCGGTGGTTCCGGAATGTCCGGCAGGTGGTTCCGGCATGTCCGGCAGGTGGTTCCGGCATGTCCTGCACGTGTTTCCAGCATGCCCTGCAGGTGATTCCGGACTGTCCGGCATGTGGTTCTGGCAGCTCTGAGAGGTGGTTCCGGAATGCCTGGCCTGTGATTCCGGAGTGTCTGCCGAGTGGTTCTGGCGTAGCCGGCAGTTGATTTTGGCGTGTCCACTAGGTGGTTCTGGAGAGTGGATCAGCTGGTTCCGGCATACTCGGCTGGTGGTACCGGCGTGTCCAGAACATGGTTCTGGCAAGTCTGAGAGGTGGTTCCGGCACGCCCGACAGGTGATTCCGGAGCGTCCGCCAAGTGTTTCTGGCGTACCCGGCAGGTGATTTTCGCCTGTCCGACAGGTGCATCTTGCGAGTCGAGCAGGTGGCTGAGGCATGCTCAGCTGGTGCTTCCGGCGTCTCCGGCACGTGGTTCTGGTGTGTCTGAGAGCTGGTTCTGGAATCTCCAGCAGATGATTCCGGAGTGTCCACCAAGTGGTTCTTGTATACCTGGCAGGTGATTTTGGCGTGTCAGGAAGTTGGTTCCGGCTAGTTGAGCAGGTGGATCAGGCGTGCTCGCCAGGGGGTTCAGGCGGGTCTGGCAGGTGGTTTCGGTCTGCTCTGGGAGTGGTTCCGGCATCTCAGGCTCATGGTTCTGGCATGTCTGAGAGGTGGTTCCGGCCGGCCCGACAGGTGTTTCCATGGCGTGCGCCAAGTGGTTCTAGCATAGCTGGCAGGTGATGTTGGCGTGACCGGCAGGTGGTTCCAGCAAGCCCGGCAGGTGATTCCGAAGATTTCACCAAATGGCTGTGGCGTAGCCGGCAGGTGGTTTTGGCGTGTCCAGCAGGTGGTTTTGGCGAGTCGAGCAGGTGGTTCTGGCGTGCTCGGCATGTGCTTCCGGTGTCATTGGCATGTGGTTCCGGCACGTCTGAGAGTTGGTTCCGGCATGCCCGACAGGTGATTCCGGAGCGTCCGGCATGTGGTTCTGGCACCTCTGAGAGGTGGTTCCGGCATGCCCGGCAGGTGATTCCGGAGTGTCCGGCATGTGGTTCTGGCACCTCTGAGAGGTGGTTCCGGCATGCCCGGCAGGTGGTTCCGGAGTGTCTGCCGAGTGGTTCTGGCGTAGCCGGCAGGTGATTTTGGCGTGTCCAGCAGGTGGTTTTGGCGAGTCGAGCAGGTGGTTCTGGCGTGCTCGGCATGTGCTTCCGGTGTCATTGGCATGTGGTTCCAGTATGTCTGAGAGGTGGTTCCGACATGCCCGGCAGGTGGTTCCGGAGAGTCTGCCGAGTGGTTCTGGAGCCAGCCCGGCAGGTGCTTCCGAAGAGTTCACCAAATGGTTGTGGCGTATCCAGCAGGTTATTTTGGCGTGTCAGGAAGGTGGTTCCGGCTAGTTGAGCAGGTGGATCAGGCATGCTCGCCAGTGGGTTCAGGCGGGTCTGGCAGGTGGTTTCGGTTTGTTCGGGGAGTGGTTCCGGGATCTCAGGCACATGGTTCTGGCACGTCTGAGAGGTGGTTCCTGCCGGCCGGAGAGGTGTTTCCGGAGTGTCCGCCAAGTGGTTCTGGGGTAGCTGAAAGGTGATGTTGGCGTGACCGGCAGGTGGTTCCAGCCAGCCCGGCAGGTGATTCCGGAGTGTCTGCCGTGTGGTTCTGCCGTAGCTGGCAGGTGATTTTGGCGTGTCCAGCAGGTGGTTCCGGCGAGCTCGGCCGGTGGTACCAGCGTGTCCGGAACATGGTTCTGGCACGTCTGAGAGATGGTTCCGGCATGCCCGGCAGGTGATTCGGGAGTGTCCGGCATGTGGTTCTGGCACCTCTGAGAGGTGGTTCTGGCATGCCCCACAGGTGATTCCGCAGTGTCCGGCATGTGGTTCTGGCACCTCTGAGAGGTGGTTCCGGCATGCCCGGCAGGTGATTCCGGAGTGTCCGGCATGTGGTTCTGGCACCTCTGAGAGGTGTTTCCGGAATGCCCGGCAGGTGGTTCCGGAGTGTCTGCCGAGTGGTTCTGGCGTAGACGGCAGGTGATTCTGGCGTGTCCACTAGGTGGTTCTGGGGAGTGGATCAGCTGGTTCCGGCATACTCGGCAGGTGGTACCGGCGTGTCCAGAACATGGTTCTGGCAAGTCTGAGAGGAGGTTCTGGCACGCCCGACAGGTGATTCCGGAGCCTCCGCCAAGTGTTTCTGGCGTACCAGGCAGGTGATTTTGGCATGTCCGACAGGTGTTTCTTGCGAGTCGAGCCGGTGGCTCAGGCATGCTCAGCTGGTGCTTCCGGCGTCTCTGGCACGTGGTTCTGGTGTGTCTGAGATCTGGTTCTGGCATGTCCGGCAGATGATTCCGGAGTGTCCACCATGTGGTTCTGGTAGACCTGGCAGGTGATTTTGGCGTGTCAGGAAGGTGGTTCCGGCTAGTTGAGCAGGTGGATCAGGCGTGCTCGGCCGGTGGTTCAGGCGGGTCTGTCAGGTGGTTTCGGTCTGTTCGGGGTGTGGTTCCGGCATCTCAGGCACATGGTTCTGGCACGTCTGATAGGTGGTTCCGGCCGGCCCGACAGGTGTTTCCGGAGTGTCCGCCAAGTGGTTCTGGCATAGCTGGCAGGTGATGTTGGCGTGACCGGCAGGTGGTTCCAGCCAGCCCGGCAGGTGATTCCGAAGTGTTCACCAAATGGTTGTGGCGTAGCCGGAAGGTGATTTTGTCGTGTGCAGCAGGTGGTTTTGGCGAGTCGAGCAGGTGGTTCTGGCGTGCTCTGCAGGTGCTTCCGGTGTCATTGGCATGTGGTTCCGGCATGTCTGAGAGGTGGTTCCGCCATGCCCGGCAGGTGATTCCGGAGTGTTCGCCAAGTGGTTCTGGCATAGCCGGCAGGTGATTTTGCATGTCCGGCAATGGTTCCGGCGAGTCGGGCCGGTGGTTCCGGAATGTCCGGCAGGTGGTTCCAGCATGCCCGGCAGGTGATTCCGGAGTGTCCGGCATGTGGTTCTGGCACCTCTGAGAGGTGGTTCCGGCATGCCAGTCAGGTGATACCGGAGTGTTCGCCAAGTGGTTCTGGCGTAGCCGGCAGGTGATTTTACATGTCTGGCAATATTTCCGGCGAGTCGAGCCGGTGGTTCCGGAATGTCCGGCTGGTGGTTCCGGCATGTCTGGCAGGTGGTTCCGGCATGTCCAGCACGTGGTTCCAGCATGCCCGGCAGGTGATTCCGGAGTGTCCGGCATGTGGTTCTGGCAGCTCTGAGAGGTGGTTCCGGAATGCCTGGCCTGAGATTCCAGAGTGTCTGCCGAGTGGTTCTGGCGTAGCCGGCAGTTGATTTTGGCGTGTCCACTAGGTGGTTCTGTGGAGTGGATCAGCTGGTTCCGGCATACTCGGCAGGTGGTACCGGCGTGTCCAGAACATGGTTCTGGCAAGTCTGAGAGGTGGTTCCGGCACGCCCGACAGGTGATTCCGGAGCGTCCGCCAAGTGTTTCTGGCGTACCCGGCAGGTGATTTTCGCCTGTCCGACAGGTGTATCTAGCGAGTCGAGCAGGTGGCTGAGGCATGCTCAGCTGGTGCTTCCGGCGTCTCTGGCACGTGGTTCTGGTGTTTCTGAGAGCTGGTTCTGGCATCTCCGGCAGATGATTCCGGAGTGTCCACCAAGTGGTTCTGGTAGACCTGGCAGGTGATTTTGGCGTGTCAGGAAGTTGGTTCCGGCTAGTTGAGCAGGTGGATCAGGCGTGCTCGCCAGGGGGTTCAGGCGGGTCTGGCAGGTGGTTTCGGTCTGTTCGGGGAGTGGTTCCGGCATCTCAGGCACATGGTTCTGGCACGTCTGAGAGGTGGTTGCGGCCGGCCCGACAGGTGTTTCTGGAGTGTCCGCTAAGTGGTTCTGGCGTAGCTGAAATGTGATGTTGGCATGACCGGCAGGTGGTTCCAGAAAGCCCGGCAGGTGATTCCGGAGTGTCTGCCGAGTGGTTCTGGCATAGCCGACAGGTGATTTTGGCTTGTCCAGCGGTTGGTTTTGGCGAGTCGAGCAGGTGGTTCTGTCATGCTCGGCAGGTGCTTCTGGTGTCATTGGCATGTGGTTCCGGCATGTCTGAGAGGTGGTTCCGCCATCTCAGGCAGGTGATTCCGGAGTGTTCGCCAAGTGGTTCTGGCGTAGCCGGCAGGTGATTTTGCATGTCCGGCAATGGTTCCGGCGAGTCGAGCCGGAGGTTCTGGCATGTCCAGCAGGTGGTTCTGGCATGCCCGGCAGGTGATTCCGGAGTGTCCGGCATGTGCTTCTGGCAACTCTCAGAGGTGGTTCCGGCATTCCCGTCAGGTGATACCGGAGTGTCCAGCATTTGGTTCTGGCACCTGTGAGAGGTGGTTCCGGAATGCCCGGCATGTGATTCCGGAGTGTCTGCCGAGTGGTTCTGGCGTAGCCGGCATGTGATTTTGGCGTGTCCAGCAGGTGGTTCCGGCGAGCTCGGCAGGTGGTTCCGGCATGTCCGGAACATGGTTCTGGCACGTCTGAGAGATGGTTCCGGCATGCCCGGCAGGTGATTCCGGAGTGTCCGGTTTGTGGTTCTGGCACCTCTGAGAGGTGGTTCCGGCATGCCCGGCAGGTGATTCCGGAGTGTCCGGCATGTGGTTCTGGCACCTCTGAGAGGTGGTTCCGGCATGCCCGGCAGGTGGTTCCGGAGTGTCTGCCGAGTGGTTCTGGCGTAGCCGGCAGGTGATTTTGGCGTGTCCAGCAGGTGGTTTTGGCGAGTCGAGCAGGTGGTTCTGGCGTGCTCGGCACTTGCTTCCGGTGTCATTGGCATCTGGTTCCGGCATGTCTGAAAGGTGGTTCCGCCATGCCCGGCAGGTGATTCCGGAGTGTTCGCCAAGTGGTTCTGGCGTAGCCGGCAGGTGATTTTGCATGTCCGGCAATGGTTCCGATGAGTCGAGCCGGTGGTTCCGGCATGTCCGGCAGGTGGTTCCGGCATGCCCGGCAGGTGATTCCGGAGTGTGCGGCATGTGCTTCTGGCAACTCTGAGAGGTGGTTCCGGCATGCCCGGCAGGTGATACCGGAGTGTCCAGCATTTGGTTCTGGCACCTGTGAGAGGTGGTTCCGAAATGCCCGGCATGTGATTCCGGAGTGTCTGCCGAGTGGTTCTGGCGTAGCCGGCAGGTGATTTTGGCGTGTCCAGCAGGTGGTTCCGGCGAGCTCGGCAGGTGGTTCCGGCATGTCCGGAACATGGTTCTGGCACGTCTGAGAGATGGTTCCGGCATGCCCGGCAGGTGATTCCAGAGTGTCCGGCATGTGGTTCTGGCACCTCTGAGAGGTGGTTCCGGCATGCCCGGCAGTTGGTTGCGGAGTGTCTGCCGAGCGGTTCTGGAGTAGCCGGCAGGTGATTCTGGCGTATCCAGCAGGTGGTTCTGGGGAGTGGATCAGGTGGTTCCAGCATACTCGGCAGGTGGTACCGGCGTGTCCGGAACATGGTTCTGGCAAGTCTGAGAGGTGGTTCCGGCATGCCCGGCAGGTGATTCCGGAGTGTCTGGCATGTGGTTCTGGCACCTCTGAGAGGTGGTTCCGGCATGCCCGGCAGGTGGTTCCGGCATGCCCGGCAGGTGATTCCGGAGTGTCCGGCATGTGGTTCTGGCACCTCTGAGAGGTGGTTCCGGCATGCCCGTCAGGTGATACCGGAGTGTTCGCCAAGTGGTTCTGGCATAGCCGGCAGGTGATTTTGCATGTCCGGCAATGGTTCCGGCGAGTCGAGCCGGTGGTTCCGGAATGTCCGGCAGGTGGTTCCGGCATGTCCGGCAGGTGGTTCCGGCATGTCCAGCACGTGGTTCCAGCATGCCCGGCAGGTGATTCCGGAGTGTCCGGCATGTGGTTCTGGCAGCTCTGAGAGGTGGTTCCGGAATGCCTGGCGTGTGATTCCGGAGTGTCTGCCGAGTGGTTCTGGCGTAGCCGGCAGTTGATTTTGGCGTGTCCAATAGGTGTTTCTGGGGAGTGGATCAGCTGGTTCCGGCATACTCGGCAGGTGGTACCAGCGTGTCCAGAACATGGTTCTGGCAAGTCTGAGAGGTGGTTCCGGCACGCCCGACAGGTGATTCCGGAGCGTCCGACAAGTGTTTCTGGCGTACCCGGCAGGTGATTTTCGCTTGTCCGACAGGTGTATCTTGTGAGTCGAGCAGGTGGCTCAGGCATGCTCAGCTGGTGCTTCCGTCGTCTCTGGCACGTGGTTCTGGTGTGTCTGAGAGCTGGTTCTGGCATGTCCGGCAGATGATTCCGGAGTGTCCACCAAGTGGTTCTGGTAGACCTGGCAGGTGATTTTGGCGTGTCAGGAAGGTGGTTCCGGCTAGTTGAGCAGGTGGATCAGGCGTGCTCGCCAGTGGGTTCAGGCGGGTCTGGCAGGTGGTTTCGGTCTGTTCGGGGAGTGGTTCCGGCATCTCAGGCTCATGGTTCTGTCAAGTCTGAGAGGTGGTTCCGGCCGGCTCGACAGGTGTTTCCATGGTGTCCGCCAAGTTGTTCTGGCATAGCTGGCAGGTGATGTTGGCGTGACCAGCAGGTGGTTCCACCAAGCCCGGCAGGTGATTCCGAAGAGTTCACCAAATGGGTGTGGCGTAGCCGGCAGGTGATTTTGGCGTGTCCAGCAGGTGGTTCCGGCGAGCTCGGCAGGTGGTACCAGCGTGTCCGGAACATGGTTCTGGCAAGTCTGAGAGATGGTTCCGGCATGCCAGTCAGGTGATTCTGGAGTGTCCGGCATGTGGTTGTGGCACCTCTGAGAGGTGGTTCCGGCATGCCCGGCAGGTGATTCCGGAGTGTCTGGCATGTGGTTCTGGCACCTCTGAGAGGTGGTTCCGGCATGCCCGGCAGGTGGTTCCGGCATGCCCGGCAGGTGATTCCGGAGTGTCCGGCATGTGGTTCTGGCACCTCTGAGAGGTGGTTCCGGCATGCCCGTCAGGTGATACCGGAGTGTTCGCCAAGTGGTTCTGGCATAGCCGGCAGGTGATTTTGCATGTCCGGCAATGGTTCCGGCGAGTCGAGCCGGTGGTTCCGGAATGTCCGGCAGGTGGTTCCGGCATGTCCGGCAGGTGGTTCCGGCATGTCCAGCACGTGGTTCCAGCATGCCCTGCAGGTGATTCCGGAGTGTCCGGCATGTGGTTCTGGCAGCTCTGAGAGGTGGTTCCGGAATGCCTGGCCTGTGATTCCGGAGTGTCTGCCGAGTGGTTCTGGCGTAGCCGGCAGTTGATTTTGGCGTGTCCACTAGGTGGTTCTGGGGAGTGGATCAGCTGGTTCCGGCATACTCGGCTGGTGGTACCGGCGTGTCCAGAACATGGTTCTGGCAAGTCTGAGAGGTGGTTCCGGCACGCCCGACAGGTGATTCCGGAGCGTCCGACAAGTGTTTCTGGCGTACCCGGCAGGTGATTTTCGCCTGTCCGACAGGTGCATCTTGCGAGTCGAGCAGGTGGCTGAGGCATGCTCAGCTGGTGCTTCCGGCGTCTCCGGCACGTGGTTCTGGTGTGTCTGAGAGCTGGTTCTGGCATCTCCGGCAGATGATTCTGGAGTGTCCACCAAGTGGTTCTGGTAGACCTGGCAGGTGATTTTGGCGTGTCAGGAAGTTGGTTCCGGCTAGTTGAGCAGGTGGATCAGGCGTGCTCGCCAGGGGGTTCAGGCGGGTCTGGCAGGTGGTTTCGGTCTGCTCTGGGAGTGGTTCCGGCATCTCAGGCTCATGGTTCTGGCATGTCTGAGAGGTGGTTCCGGCCGGCCCGACAGGTGTTTCCATGGCGTGCGCCAAGTGGTTCTAGCATAGCTGGCAGGTGATGTTGGCGTGACCGGCAGGTGGTTCCAGCAAGCCCGGCAGGTGATTCCGAAGATTTCACCAAATGGCTGTGGCGTAGCCGGCAGGTGGTTTTGGCGTGTCCAGCAGGTGGTTTTGGCGAGTCGAGCAGGTGGTTCTGGCGTGCTCGGCATGTGCTTCCGGTGTCATTGGCATGTGGTTCCGGCACGTCTGAGAGTTGGTTCCGGCATGCCCGACAGGTGATTCCGGAGTGTCCGGCATGTGGTTCTGGCACCTCTGAGAGGTGGTTCCGGCATGCCCGGCAGGTGATTCCGGAGTGTCCGGCATGTGGTTCTGGCACCTCTGAGAGGTGGTTCCGGCATGCCCGGCAGGTGGTTCCGGAGTGTCTGCCGAGTGGTTCTGGCGTAGCCGGCAGGTGATTTTGGCGTGTCCAGCAGGTGGTTTTGGCGAGTCGAGCAGGTGGTTCTGGCGTGCTCGGCATGTGCTTCCGGTGTCATTGGCATGTGGTTCCAGCATGTCTGAGAGGTGGTTCCGACATGCCCGGCAGGTGGTTCCGGAGAGTCTGCCGAGTGGTTCTGGAGCCAGCCCGGCAGGTGCTTCCGAAGAGTTCACCAAATGGTTGTGGCGTAGCCGGCAGGTTATTTTGGCGTGTCAGGAAGGTGGTTCCGGCTAGTTGAGCAGGTGGATCAGGCATGCTCGCCAGTGGGTTCAGGCGGGTCTGGCAGGTGGTTTCGGTTTGTTCGGGGAGTGGTTCCGGGATCTCAGGCACATGGTTCTGGCACGTCTGAGAGGTGGTTCCTGCCGGCCAGAGAGGTGTTTCCGGAGTGTCCGCCAAGTGGTTCTGGGGTAGCTGAAAGGTGATGTTGGCGTGACCGGCAGGTGGTTCCAGCCAGCCCGGCAGGTGATTCCGGAGTGTCTGCCGTGTGGTTCTGCCGTAGCTGGCAGGGGATTTTGGCGTGTCCAGCAGGTGGTTCCGGCGAGCTCGGCCGGTGGTAAAAGCGTGTCCGGAACATGGTTCTGGCACGTCTGAGAGATGGTTCCAGCATGCCCGGCAGGTGATTCGGGAGTGTCCGGCATGTGGTTCTGGCACCTCTGAGAGGTGGTTCTGGCATGCCCCGCAGGTGATTCCGCAGTGTCCGGCATGTGGTTCTGGCACCTCTGAGAGGTGTTTCCGGAATGCCCGGCAGGTGGTTCCGGAGTGTCTGCCGAGTGGTTCTGGCGTAGACGGCAGGTGATTCTGGCGTGTCCACTAGGTGGTTCTGGGGAGTGGATCAGCTGGTTCCGGCATACTCGGCAGGTGGTACCGGCGTGTCCAGAACATGGTTCTGGCAAGTCTGAGAGGAGGTTCTGGCACGCCCGACAGGTGATTCCGGAGCCTCCGCCAAGTGTTTCTGGCGTACCAGGCAGGTGATTTTCGCCTGTCCGACAGGTGTTTCTTGCGAGTCGAGCCGGTGGCTCAGGCATGCTCAGCTGGTGCTTCCGGCGTCTCTGGCACGTGGTTCTGGTGTGTCTGAGAGCTGGTTCTGGCATGTCCGGCAGATGATTCCGGAGTGTCCACCATGTGGTTCTGGTAGACCTGGCAGGTGATTTTGGCGTGTCAGGAAGGTGGTTCCGGCTAGTTGAGCAGGTGGATCAGGCGTGCTCGGCCGGTGGTTCAGGCGGGTCTGTCAGGTGGTTTCGGTCTGTTCGGGGTGTGGTTCCGGCATCTCAGGCACATGGTTCTGGCACGTCTGATAGGTGGTTCCGGCCGGCCCGACAGGTGTTTCCGGAGTGTCCGCCAAGTGGTTCTGGCATAGCTGGCAGGTGATGTTGGCGTGACCGGCAGGTGGTTCCAGCCAGCCCGGCAGGTGATTCCGAAGTGTTCACCAAATGGTTGTGGCGTAGCCGGAAGGTGATTTTGTCGTGTGCAGCAGGTGGTTTTGGCGAGTCGAGCAGGTGGTTCTGGCGTGCTCTGCAGGTGCTTCCGGTGTCATTGGCATGTGGTTCCGGCATGTCTGAGAGGTGGTTCCGCCATGCCCGGCAGGTGATTCCGGAGTGTTCGCCAAGTGGTTCTGGCATAGCCGGCAGGTGATTTTGCATGTCCGGCAATGGTTCCGGCGAGTCGGGCCGGTGGTTCCGGAATGTCCGGCAGGTGGTTCCGGCATGCCCGGCAGGTGATTCCGGAGTGTCCGGCATGTGGTTCTGGCACCTCTGAGAGGTGGTTCCGGCATGCCAGTCAGGTGATACCGGAGTGTTCGCCAAGTGGTTCTGGCGTAGCCGGCAGGTGATTTTACATGTCTGGCAATATTTCCGGCGAGTCGAGCCGGTGGTTCCGGAATGTCCGGCTGGTGGTTCCGGCATGTCCGGCAGGTGGTTCCGGCATGTCCAGCACGTGGTTCCAGCATGCCCGGCAGGTGATTCCGGAGTGTCCGGCATGTGGTTCTGGCAGCTCTGAGAGGTGGTTCCGGAATGCCTGGCCTGTGATTCCAGAGTGTCTGCCGAGTGGTTCTGGCGTAGCCGGCAGTTGATTTTGGCGTGTCCACTAGGTGGTTCTGTGGAGTGGATCAGCTGGTTCCGGCATACTCGGCAGGTGGTACCGGCGTGTCCAGAACATGGTTCTGGCAAGTCTGAGAGGTGGTTCCAGCACGCCCGACAGGTGATTCCGGAGCGTCCGCCAAGTGTTTCTGGCGTACCCGGCAGGTGATTTTCGCCTGTCCGACAGGTGTATCTTGCGAGTCGAGCAGGTGGCTGAGGCATGCTCAGCTGATGCTTCCGGCGTCTCTGGCACGTGGTTCTGGTGTTTCTGAGAGCTGGTTCTGGCATCTCCGGCAGATGATTCCGGAGTGTCCACCAAGTGGTTCTGGTAGACCTGGCAGGTGATTTTGGCGTGTCAGGAAGTTGGTTCCGGCTAGTTGAGCAGGTGGATCAGGCGTGCTCGCCAGGGGGTTCAGGCGGGTCTGGCAGGTGGTTTCGGTCTGTTCGGGGAGTGGTTCCGGCATCTCAGGCACATGGTTCTGGCACGTCTGAGAGGTGGTTGCGGCCGGCCCGACAGGTGTTTCTGGAGTGTCCGCCAAGTGGTTCTGGCGTAGCTGAAAGGTGATGTTGGCGTGACCGGCAGGTGGTTCCAGAAAGCCCGGCAGGTGATTCCGGAGTGTCTGCCGAGTGGTTCTGGCATAGCCGACAGGTGATTTTGGCTTGTCCAGCGGTTGGTTTTGGCGAGTCGAGAAGGTGGTTCTGTCATGCTCGGCAGGTGCTTCTGGTGTCATTGGCATGTGGTTCCGGCATGTCTGAGAGGTGGTTCCGCCATCTCAGGCACGTGATTCCGGAGTGTTCGCCAAGTGCTTCTGGCGTAGCCGGCAGGTGATTTTGCATGTCCGGCAATGGTTCCGGCGAGTCGAGCCGGAGGTTCTGGCATGTCCAGCAGGTGGTTCTGGCATGCCCGGCAGGTGATTCCGGAGTGTCCGGCATGTGCTTCTGGCAACTCTGAGAGGTGGTTCCGGCATGCCCAGCAGGTGATACCGGAGTGTCCAGCATTTGGTTCTGGCACCTGTGAGAGGTGGTTCCGGAATGCCCGGCATGTGATTCCGGAGTGTCTGCCGAGTGGTTCTGGCGTAGCCGGCATGTGATTTTGGCGTGTCCAGCAGGTGGTTCCGGCGAGCTCGGCAGGTGGTTCCGGCATGTCCGGAACATGGTTCTGGCACGTCTGAGAGATGGTTCCGGCATGCCCGGCAGGTGATTCCGGAGTGTCCGGTTTGTGGTTCTGGCACCTCTGAGAGGTGGTTCCGGCATGCCCGGCAGTTGGTTACGGAGTGTCTGCCGAGTGCTTCTGGCGTAGCCGGCAGGTGATTCTGGCGTATCCAGCAGGTGGTTCTGGGGAGTGGATCAGGTTGTTCCGGACTACTCGGCAGGTGGTACCGGCGTGTCCGGAACATGGTTCTGGCAAGTCTGAGAGGTGGTTGTGGCATGCCCGACAGGTGATTCCGGAGTGTTCGCCAAGTGGTTCTGGTGTAGCTGGCAGGTCATTTTGCATGTCCGGTGGTGGTTCCGGCGAGTCGAGCCGGTGGTTCCGGCGTTTCCAACAGGTGTTTCCGGTCTGTCCGGCAGGTGGTTCTGGCGTGACCGGCACGAGGTTCTGGCACGTATGAGAGTTGATTCCGGCATGCCCGAAAGGTGATTCCGGAGTGTCCGGCATGTGGTTCTGGCACCTCTGAGAGGTGGTTCCGTCATGCCCGGCAGGTGATTCCGGAGTGTCCGGCATGTGGTTCTGGCACCTCTGAGAGGTGGTTCCGGCATGCCCGGCAGGTGGTTCCGGAGTGTCTGCCGAGTGGTTCTGGCGTAGCCGGCAGGTGATTTTGGCGTGTCCAGCAGGTGGTTTTGGCGAGTCGAGCAGGTGGTTCTGGCGTGCTCGGCAGGTGCTTCCGGTGTCATTGGCATGTGGTTCCGGCATGTCTGAGAGGTGGTTCCGCCATGCCCGGCAGGTGATTCCGGAGTGTTCGCCAAGTGGTTCTGGCGTAGCCGGCAGGTGATTTTGCATGTCCGGCAATGGTTCCGGCGAGTCGAGCCTGTGGTTCCGGCATGTCCGGCAGGTGGTTCCGGCATGCCCGGCAGGTGATTCCGGAGTGTCCGGTTTGTGGTTCTGGCACCTCTGAGAGGTGGTTCCGGCATGCCCGGCAGTTGGTTACGGAGTGTCTGCCGAGTGCTTCTGGCGTAGCCGGCAGGTGATTCTGGCGTATCCAGCAGGTGGTTCTGGGGAGTGGATCAGGTTGTTCCGGACTACTCGGCAGGTGGTACCGGCGTGTCCGGAACATGGTTCTGGCAAGTCTGAGAGGTGGTTGTGGCATGCCCGACAGGTGATTCCGGAGTGTTCGCCAAGTGGTTCTGGTGTAGCTGGCAGGTCATTTTGCATGTCCGGTGGTGGTTCCGGCGAGTCGAGCCGGTCGTTCTGGCGTTTCCAACAGGTGTTTCCGGTCTGTCCGGCAGGTGGTTCTGGCGTGACCGGCACGAGGTTCTGGCACGTATGAGAGTTGATTCCGGCATGCCCGAAAGGTGATTCCGGAGTGTCCGGCATGT
Organism: Equus caballus; assembly: GCF_041296265.1. Lineage (NCBI taxonomy): Eukaryota > Metazoa > Chordata > Mammalia > Perissodactyla > Equidae > Equus > Equus caballus. The sequence goes on along the minus strand of NC_091706.1, from coordinate 7,267,883 downwards.
GGTTCTGGTACCTCTGAGAGGTGGTTCCGGCATGCCCGGCAGGTGGTTCCGGAGTGTCTGCCGAGTGGTTCTGGCGTAGCCGGCAGGTGATTTTGGCGTGTCCAGCAGGTGGTTTTGGCGAGTCGAGCAGGTGGTTCTGGCGTGCTCTGCAGGTGCTTCCGGTGTCATTGGCATGTGGTTCCGGCATGTCTGAGAGGTGGTTCCGCCATGCCCGGCAGGTGATTCCGGAGTGTTCGCCAAGTGGTTCTGGCATAGCCGGCAGGTGATTTTGCATGTCCGGCAATGGTTCCGGCGAGTGGGGCTGGTGGTTCCGGAATGTCCGGCAGGTGGTTCCGGCATGCCCGGCAGGTGATTCCGGAGTGTCCGGCATGTGGTTCTGGCACCTCTGAGAGGTGGTTCCGGCATGCCAGTCAGGTGATACCGGAGTGTTCGCCAAGTGGTTCTGGCGTAGCCGGCAGGTGATTTTACATGTCTGGCAATATTTCCGGCGAGTCGAGCCGGTGGTTCCGGAATGTCCGGCTGGTGGTTCTGGCATGTCCGGCAGGTGGTTCCGGCATGTCCAGCACGTGGTTCCAGCATGCCCGGCAGGTGATTCCGGAGTGTCCGGCATGTGGTTCTGGCAGCTCTGAGAGGTGGTTCCGGAATGCCTGGCCTGTGATTCCAGAGTGTCTGCCGAGTGGTTCTGGCGTAGCCGGCAGTTGATTTTGGCGTGTCCACTAGGTGGTTCTGTGGAGTGGATCAGCTGGTTCCGGCATACTCGGCAGGTGGTACCGGCGTGTCCAGAACATGGTTCTGGCAAGTCTGAGAGGTGGTTCCGGCACGCCCGACAGGTGATTCCGGAGCGTCCGCCAAGTGTTTCTGGCGTACCCGGCAGGTGATTTTCGCCTGTCCGACAGGTGTATCTTGCGAGTCGAGCAGGTGGCTGAGGCATGCTCAGCTGGTGCTTCCGGCGTCTCTGGCACGTGGTTCTGGTGTTTCTGAGAGCTGGTTCTGGCATCTCCGGCAGATGATTCCGGAGTGTCCACCAAGTGGTTCTGGTAGACCTGGCAGGTGATTTTGGCGTGTCAGGAAGTTGGTTCCGGCTAGTTGAGCAGGTGGATCAGGCGTGCTCGCCAGGGGGTTCAGGCGGGTCTGGCAGGTGGTTTCGGTCTGTTCGGGGAGTGGTTCCGGCATCTCAGGCACATGGTTCTGGCACGTCTGAGAGGTGGTTGCGGCCGGCCCGACAGGTGTTTCTGGAGTGTCCGCCAAGTGGTTCTGGCGTAGCTGAAAGGTGATGTTGGCGTGACCGGCAGGTGGTTCCAGAAAGCCCGGCAGGTGATTCCGGAGTGTCTGCCGAGTGGTTCTGGCATAGCCGACAGGTGATTTTGGCTTGTCCAGCGGTTGGTTTTGGCGAGTCGAGAAGGTGGTTCTGTCATGCTCGGCAGGTGCTTCTGGTGTCATTGGCATGTGGTTCCGGCATGTCTGAGAGGTGGTTCCGCCATCTCAGGCACGTGATTCCGGAGTGTTCGCCAAGTGGTTCTGGCGTAGCCGGCAGGTGATTTTGCATGTCCGGCAATGGTTCCGGCGAGTCGAGCCGGAGGTTCTGGCATGTCCAGCAGGTGGTTCTGGCATGCCCGGCAGGTGACTCCGGAGTGTCCGGCATGTGCTTCTGGCAACTCTGAGAGGTGGTTCCGGCATGCCTGTCAGGTGATACCGGAGTGTCCAGCATTTGGTTCTGGCACCTGTGAGAGGTGGTTCCGGAATGCCCGGCATGTGATTCCGGAGTGTCTGCCGAGTGGTTCTGGCGTAGCCGGCATGTGATTTTGGCGTGTCCAGCAGGTGGTTCCGGCGAGCTCGGCAGGTGGTTCCGGCATGTCCAGAACATGGTTCTGGCACGTCTGAGAGATGGTTCCGGCATGCCCGGCAGGTGATTCCGGAGTGTCCGGTTTGTGGTTCTGGCATCTCTGAGAGGTGGTTCCGGCATGCCCGGCAGTTGGTTACGGAGTGTCTGCCGAGTGCTTCTGGCGTAGCCGGCAGGTGATTCTGGCGTATCCAGCAGGTGGTTCTGGGGAGTGGATCAGGTTGTTCCGGACTACTCGGCAGGTGGTACCGGCGTGTCCGGAACATGGTTCTGGCAAGTCTGAGAGGTGGTTGTGGCATGCCCGACAGGTGATTCCGGAGTGTTCGCCAAGTGGTTCTGGTGTAGCTGGCAGGTCATTTTGCATGTCCGGTGGTGGTTCCGGCGAGTCAAGCCGGTGGTTCCGGCGTTTCCAACAGGTGTTTCCGGTCTGTCCGGCAGGTGGTTCTGGCGTGACCGGCACGAGGTTCTGGCACGTATGAGAGTTGATTCCGGCATGCCCGAAAGGTGATTCCGGAGTGTCCGGCATGTGGTTCTGGCACCTCTGAGAGGTGGTTCCGGCATGCCCGGCAGGTGATTCCGGAGTGTCCGGCATGTGGTTCTGGCACCTCTGAGAGGTGGTTCCGGCATGCCCGGCAGGTGGTTCCGGAGTGTCTGCCGAGTGGTTCTGGCGTAGCCGGCAGGTGATTTTGGCGTGTCCAGCAGGTGGTTTTGGCGAGTCGAGCAGGTGGTTCTGGCGTGCTCGGCAGGTGCTTCCGGTGTCATTGGCATCTGGTTCCGGCATGTCTGAGAGGTGGTTCCGCCATGCCCGGCAGGTGATTCCGGAGTGTTCGCCAAGTGGTTCTGGCGTAGCCGGCAGGTGATTTTGCATGTCCGGCAATGGTTCCGGCGAGTCGAGCCTGTGGTTCCGGCATGTCCGGCAGGTGGTTCCGGCATGCCCGGAAGGTGATTCCGGAGTGTCCGGCATGTGGTTCTGGCACCTCTGAGAGGTGGTTACGGCATGCCAGGCACGTGATACCGGAGTGTTCGCCAAGTGGTTCTGCCGTAGCCGGCAGGTTATTTTGCATGTCCGGCAATGGTTCCGGCGAGTCGAGCCGGTGGTTCCGGAATGTCCGGCAGGTGGTTCCGGCATGTCCGGCAGGTGGTTCCGGCATGTCCAGCACGTGGTTCCAGCATGCCCGGCAGGTGATTCCGGAGTGTCCGGCATGTGGTTCTGGCACCTCTGAGAGGTGGTTCCGGCATGCCCGGCAGGTGATACCGGAGTCTCCGGCATTTGGTTCTGGCACCTCTGAGAGGTGGTTCCGGAATGCCTGGCCTGTGATTCCTGAGTGTCTGCCGAGTGGTTCTGGCGTAGCCGGCAGTTGATTTTGGCGTGTCCACTAGCTGGTTCTGGGGAGTGGATCAGCTGCTTCCGGCATACTCGGCAGGTGGTACCGGCGTGTCCAGAACATGGTTCTGGCAAGTCTGAGAGGTGGTTCCGGCATGCCCGGCAGGTGGATGCGGAGTGTCTGCCGAGTGGTTCTGACGTAGCCGGCAGGTGATTCTGTCGTGTCCAGCAGGTGGTTCTGGGGAGTGGATCAGGTGGTTCCGGCATACTCGGCAGGTGGTACCGGCGTGTCCGGAACATGGTTCTGGCAAGTCGGAGAGGTGGTTCCGGCATGCCCGAGAGGTGATTCCGGAGTGTTTGCCAAGTGGTTCTGGCGTAGCCGGCAGGTCATTTTGCATGTCCGGCGGTGGTTCCGGCGAGTCGAGCCTGTGGTTCCGGCGTAGCCGGCAGTTGATTTTGGCGTGTCCACTAGGTGGTTCTGGGGAGTGGAGCAGCTGGTTCCGGCACGCCCGACAGGTGATTCCGGAGCGTCCGCCAAGTGTTTCTGGCGTACCCGGCAGGTGACTTTGGCATGTCCGACAGGTGTTTCTTGCGAGTCGAGCAGGTGGCTCAGGCATGCTCAGCTGGTGCTTCCGTCGTCTCTGGCACGTGGTTCTGGTGAGTCTGAGAGCTGGTTCTGGCATGTCCGGCAGATGATTCCGTAGTGTCCACCAAGTGGTTCTGGTAGACCTGGCAGGTGATTTTGGCGTGTCAGGAAGGTGGTTCCGGCTAGTTGAGCAGGTGGATCAGGCGTGCTCGCCAGGGGGTTCAGGTGGGTCTGGCAGGTGGTTTCGGTCTGTTCGGGGAGTGGTTCCGGCATCTCAGGCTCATGGTTCTGTCAAGTCTGAGAGGTGGTTCCGGCCGGCTCGACAGGTGTTTCCATGGTGTCCGCCAAGTTGTTCTGGCATAGCTGGCAGGTGATGTTGGCGTGACCAGCAGGTGGTTCCAGCAAGCCCGGCAGGTGATTCCGAAGAGTTCAACAAATGGGTGTGGCGTAGCCGGCAGGTGATTTTGGCGTGTCCAGCAGGTGGTTCCGGCGAGCTCGGCAGGTGGTACCAGCGTGTCCAGAACATGGTTCTGGCAAGTCTGAGAGGTGGTTCCGGCACGCCCGACAGGTGATTCCGGAGCGTCCGACAAGTCTTTCTGGCGTACCCGGCAGGTGATTTTCGCTTGTCCGACAGGTGTATCTTGTGAGTCGAGCAGGTGGCTCAGGCATGCTCAGCTGGTGCTTCCGTCGTCTCTGGCACGTGGTTCTGGTGTGTCTGAGAGCTGGTTCTGGCATGTCCGGCAGATGATTCCGGAGTGTCCACCAAGTGGTTCTGGTAGACCTGGCAGGTGATTTTGGCGTGTCAGGAAGGTGGTTCCGGCTAGTTGAGCAGGTGGATCAGGCGTGCTCGCCAGTGGGTTCAGGCGGGTCTGGCAGGTGGTTTCGGTCTGTTCGGGGAGTGGTTCCGGCATCTCAGGCTCATGGTTCTGTCAAGTCTGAGAGGTGGTTCCGGCCGGCTCGACAGGTGTTTCCATGGTGTCCGCCAAGTTGTTCTGGCATAGCTGGCAGGTGATGTTGGCGTGACCAGCAGGTGGTTCCACCAAGCCCGGCAGGTGATTCCGAAGAGTTCACCAAATGGGTGTGGCGTAGCCGGCAGGTGATTTTGGCGTGTCCAGCAGGTGGTTCCGGCGAGCTCGGCAGGTGGTACCAGCGTGTCCGGAACATGGTTCTGGCAAGTCTGAGAGATGGTTCCGGCATGCCAGTCAGGTGATTCTGGAGTGTCCGGCATGTGGTTGTGGCACCTCTGAGAGGTGGTTCCGGCATGCCCGGCAGGTGATTCCGGAGTGTCTGGCATGTGGTTCTGGCACCTCTGAGAGGTGGTTCCGGCATGCCCGGCAGGTGGTTCCGGCATGCCCGGCAGGTGATTCCGGAGTGTCCGGCATGTGGTTCTGGCACCTCTGAGAGGTGGTTCCGGCATGCCCGGCAGGTGATTCCGGAGAGTCTGGCATGTGGTTCTGGCACCTCTGAGAGGTGGTTCCGGCATGCCCGGCAGGTGGTTCCGGCATGCCCGGCAGGTGATTCCGGAGTGTCCGGCATGTGGTTCTGGCACCTCTGAGAGGTGCTTCCGGCATGCCCAGCATGTGATACCGGAGTGTTCGCCAAGTGGTTCTGGCGTAGCCGGCAGGTGATTTTGCATGTCCGGCAATGGTTCCGGCGAGTCGAGACGGTGGTTCCTGCATGTCCGGCAGGTGGTTCCGGAATGCCCGGCAGGTGGTTCCGGCATGTCCGGCAGGTGGTTCCGGCATGTCCAGCACGTGGTTCCAGCATGCCCGGCAGGTGATTCCGGAGTGTCCGGCATGTGGTTCTGGCAGCTCTGAGAGGTGGTTCCGGAATGCCTGGCCTGTGATTCCTGAGTGTCTGCCGAGTGGTTCTGGCGTAGCCGGCAGTTGATTTTGGCGTGTCCACTAGGTGGTTCTGGGGAGTGGATCAGCTGGTTCCGGCATACTCGGCTGGTGGTACCGGCGTGTCCAGAACATGGTTCTGGCAAGTCTGAGAGGTGGTTCCGGCACGCCCGACAGGTGATTCCGGAGCGTCCGCCAAGTGTTTCTGGCGTACCCGGCAGGTGATTTTCGCCTGTCCGACAGGTGCATCTTGCGAGTCGAGCAGGTGGCTGAGGCATGCTCAGCTGGTGCTTCCGGCGTCTCCGGCACGTGGTTCTGGTGTGTCTGAGAGCTGGTTCTGGCATCTCCGGCAGATGATTCCGGAGTGTCCACCAAGTGGTTCTTGTATACCTGGCAGGTGATTTTGGCGTGTCAGGAAGTTGGTTCCGGCTAGTTGAGCAGGTGGATCAGGCGTGCTCGCCAGGGGGTTCAGGCGGGTCTGGCAGGTGGTTTCGGTCTGCTCTGGGAGTGGTTCCGGCATCTCAGGCTCATGGTTCTGGCATGTCTGAGAGGTGGTTCCGGCCGGCCCGACAGGTGTTTCCATGGCGTGCGCCAAGTGGTTCTAGCATAGCTGGCAGGTGATGTTGGCGTGACCGGCAGGTGGTTCCAGCAAGCCCGGCAGGTGATTCCGAAGATTTCACCAAATGGCTGTGGCGTAGCCGGCAGGTGGTTTTGGCGTGTCCAGCAGGTGGTTTTGGCGAGTCGAGCAGGTGGTTCTGGCGTGCTCGGCATGTGCTTCCGGTGTCATTGGCATGTGGTTCCGGCACGTCTGAGAGTTGGTTCCGGCATGCCCGACAGGTGATTCCGGAGCGTCCGGCATGTGGTTCTGGCACCTCTGAGAGGTGGTTCCGGCATGCCCGGCAGGTGATTCCGGAGTGTCCGGCATGTGGTTCTGGCACCTCTGAGAGGTGGTTCCGGCATGCCCGGCAGGTGGTTACGGAGTGTCTGCCGAGTGGTTCTGGCGTAGCCGGCAGGTGATTTTGGCGTGTCCAGCAGGTGGTTTTGGCGAGTCGAGCAGGTGGTTCTGGCGTGCTCGGCATGTGCTTCCGGTGTCATTGGCATGTGGTTCCAGCATGTCTGAGAGGTGGTTCCGACATGCCCGGCAGGTGGTTCCGGAGAGTCTGCCGAGTGGTTCTGGAGCCAGCCCGGCAGGTGCTTCCGAAGAGTTCACCAAATGGTTGTGGCGTAGCCGGCAGGTTATTTTGGCGTGTCAGGAAGGTGGTTCCGGCTAGTTGAGCAGGTGGATCAGGCATGCTCGCCAGTGGGTTCAGGCGGGTCTGGCAGGTGGTTTCGGTTTGTTCGGGGAGTGGTTCCGGGATCTCAGGCACATGGTTCTGGCACGTCTGAGAGGTGGTTCCTGCCGGCCGGAGAGGTGTTTCCGGAGTGTCCGCCAAGTGGTTCTGGCGTAGCTGAAAGGTGATGTTGGCGTGACCGGCAGGTGGTTCCAGCCAGCCCGGCAGGTGATTCCGGAGTGTCTGCCGTGTGGTTCTGCCGTAGCTGGCAGGTGATTTTGGCGTGTCCAGCAGGTGGTTCCGGCGAGCTCGGCCGGTGGTACCAGCGTGTCCGGAACATGGTTCTGGCACGTCTGAGAGATGGTTCCGGCATGCCCGGCAGGTGATTCGGGAGTGTCCGGCATGTGGTTCTGGCACCTCTGAGAGGTGGTTCTGGCATGCCCCGCAGGTGATTCCGCAGTGTCCGGCATGTGGTTCTGGCACCTCTGAGAGGTGGTTCCGGCATGCCCGGCAGGTGATTCCGGAGTGTCCGGCATGTGGTTCTGGCACCTCTGAGAGGTGTTTCCGGAATGCCCGGCAGGTGGTTCCGGAGTGTCTGCCGAGTGGTTCTGGCGTAGACGGCAGGTGATTCTGGCGTGTCCACTAGGTGGTTCTGGGGAGTGGATCAGCTGGTTCCGGCATACTCGGCAGGTGGTACCGGCGTGTCCAGAACATGGTTCTGGCAAGTCTGAGAGGAGGTTCTGGCACGCCCGACAGGTGATTCCGGAGCCTCCGCCAAGTGTTTCTGGCGTACCAGGCAGGTGATTTTGGCATGTCCGACAGGTGTTTCTTGCGAGTCGAGCCGGTGGCTCAGGCATGCTCAGCTGGTGCTTCCGGCGTCTCCGGCACGTGGTTCTGGTGTGTCTGAGATCTGGTTCTGGCATGTCCGGCAGATGATTCCGGAGTGTCCACCATGTGGTTCTGGTAGACCTGGCAGGTGATTTTGGCGTGTCAGGAAGGTGGTTCCGGCTAGTTGAGCAGGTGGATCAGGCGTGCTCGGCCGGTGGTTCAGGCGGGTCTGTCAGGTGGTTTCGGTCTGTTCGGGGTGTGGTTCCGGCATCTCAGGCACATGGTTCTGGCACGTCTGATAGGTGGTTCCGGCCGGCCCGACAGGTGTTTCCGGAGTGTCCGCCAAGTGGTTCTGGCATAGCTGGCAGGTGATGTTGGCGTGACCGGCAGGTGGTTCCAGCCAGCCCGGCAGGTGATTCCGAAGTGTTCACCAAATGGTTGTGGCGTAGCCGGAAGGTGATTTTGTCGTGTGCAGCAGGTGGTTTTGGCGAGTCGAGCAGGTGGTTCTGGCGTGCTCGGCAGGTGCTTCCGGTGTCATTGGCATGTGGTTCCGGCATGTCTGAGAGGTGGTTCCGCCATGCCCGGCAGGTGATTCCGGAGTGTTCGCCAAGTGGTTCTGGCGTAGCCGGCAGGTGATTTTGCATGTCCGGCAATGGTTCCGGCGAGTCGAGCCTGTGGTTCCGGCATGTCCGGCAGGTGGTTCCGGCATGCCCGGAAGGTGATTCCGGAGTGTCCGGCATGTGGTTCTGGCACCTCTGAGAGGTGGTTACGGCATGCCAGGCACGTGATACCGGAGTGTTCGCCAAGTGGTTCTGCCGTAGCCGGCAGGTTATTTTGCATGTCCGGCAATGGTTCCGGCGAGTCGAGCCGGTGGTTCCGGAATGTCCGGCAGGTGGTTCCGGCATGTCCGGCAGGTGGTTCCGGCATGTCCAGCACGTGGTTCCAGCATGCCCGGCAGGTGATTCCGGAGTGTCCGGCATGTGGTTCTGGCACCTCTGAGAGGTGGTTCCGGCATGCCCGGCAGGTGATACCGGAGTCTCTGGCATTTGGTTCTGGCACCTCTGAGAGGTGGTTCCGGAATGCCTGGCCTGTGATTCCTGAGTGTCTGCCGAGTGGTTCTGGCGTAGCCGGCAGTTGATTTTGGCGTGTCCACTAGCTGGTTCTGGGGAGTGGATCAGCTGCTTCCGGCATACTCGGCAGGTGGTACCGGCGTGTCCAGAACATGGTTCTGGCAAGTCTGAGAGGTGGTTCCGGCATGCCCGGCAGGTGGATGCGGAGTGTCTGCCGAGTGGTTCTGACGTAGCCGGCAGGTGATTCTGTCGTGTCCAGCAGGTGGTTCTGGGGAGTGGATCAGGTGGTTCCGGCATACTCGGCAGGTGGTACCGGCGTGTCCGGAACATGGTTCTGGCAAGTCGGAGAGGTGGTTCCGGCATGCCCGAGAGGTGATTCCGGAGTGTTTGCCAAGTGGTTCTGGCGTAGCCGGCAGGTCATTTTGCATGTCCGGCGGTGGTTCCGGCGAGTCGAGCCTGTGGTTCCGGCGTAGCCGGCAGTTGATTTTGGCGTGTCCACTAGGTGGTTCTGGGGAGTGGAGCAGCTGGTTCCGGCACGCCCGACAGGTGATTCCGGAGCGTCCGCCAAGTGTTTCTGGCGTACCCGGCAGGTGACTTTGGCATGTCCGACAGGTGTTTCTTGCGAGTCGAGCAGGTGGCTCAGGCATGCTCAGCTGGTGCTTCCGTCGTCTCTGGCACGTGGTTCTGGTGAGTCTGAGAGCTGGTTCTGGCATGTCCGGCAGATGATTCCGTAGTGTCCACCAAGTGGTTCTGGTAGACCTGGCAGGTGATTTTGGCGTGTCAGGAAGGTGGTTCCGGCTAGTTGAGCAGGTGGATCAGGCGTGCTCGCCAGGGGGTTCAGGCGGGTCTGGCAGGTGGTTTCGGTCTGTTCGGGGAGTGGTTCCGGCATCTCAGGCTCATGGTTCTGTCAAGTCTGAGAGGTGGTTCCGGCCGGCTCGACAGGTGTTTCCATGGTGTCCGCCAAGTTGTTCTGGCATAGCTGGCAGGTGATGTTGGCGTGACCAGCAGGTGGTTCCACCAAGCCCGGCAGGTGATTCCGAAGAGTTCACCAAATGGGTGTGGCGTAGCCGGCAGGTGATTTTGGCGTGTCCAGCAGGTGGTTCCGGCGAGCTCGGCAGGTGGTACCAGCGTGTCCGGAACATGGTTCTGGCAAGTCTGAGAGATGGTTCCGGCATGCCAGTCAGGTGATTCTGGAGTGTCCGGCATGTGGTTGTGGCACCTCTGAGAGGTGGTTCCGGCATGCCCGGCAGGTGATTCCGGAGTGTCTGGCATGTGGTTCTGGCACCTCTGAGAGGTGGTTCCGGCATGCCCGGCAGGTGGTTCCGGCATGCCCGGCAGGTGATTCCGGAGTGTCCGGCATGTGGTTCTGGCACCTCTGAGAGGTGGTTCCGGCATGCCCGGCAGGTGATTCCGGAGAGTCTGGCATGTGGTTCTGGCACCTCTGAGAGGTGGTTCCGGCATGCCCGGCAGGTGGTTCCGGCATGCCCGGCAGGTGATTCCGGAGTGTCCGGCATGTGGTTCTGGCACCTCTGAGAGGTGCTTCCGGCATGCCCAGCATGTGATACCGGAGTGTTCGCCAAGTGGTTCTGGCGTAGCCGGCAGGTGATTTTGCATGTCCGGCAATGGTTCCGGCGAGTCGAGACGGTGGTTCCTGCATGTCCGGCAGGTGGTTCCGGAATGCCCGGCAGGTGGTTCCGGCATGTCCGGCAGGTGGTTCCGGCATGTCCAGCACGTGGTTCCAGCATGCCCTGCAGGTGATTCCGGAGTGTCCGGCATGTGGTTCTGGCAGCTCTGAGAGGTGGTTCCGGAATGCCTGGCCTGTGATTCCTGAGTGTCTGCCGAGTGGTTCTGGCGTAGCCGGCAGTTGATTTTGGCGTGTCCACTAGGTGGTTCTGGGGAGTGGATCAGCTGGTTCCGGCATACTCGGCTGGTGGTACCGGCGTGTCCAGAACATGGTTCTGGCAAGTCTGAGAGGTGGTTCCGGCACGCCCGACAGGTGATTCCGGAGCGTCCGCCAAGTGTTTCTGGCGTACCCGGCAGGTGATTTTCGCCTGTCCGACAGGTGCATCTTGCGAGTCGAGCAGGTGGCTGAGGCATGCTCAGCTGGTGCTTCCGGCGTCTCCGGCACGTGGTTCTGGTGTGTCTGAGAGCTGGTTCTGGCATCTCCGGCAGATGATTCCGGAGTGTCCACCAAGTGGTTCTTGTATACCTGGCAGGTGATTTTGGCGTGTCAGGAAGTTGGTTCCGGCTAGTTGAGCAGGTGGATCAGGCGTGCTCGCCAGGGGGTTCAGGCGGGTCTGGCAGGTGGTTTCGGTCTGCTCTGGGAGTGGTTCCGGCATCTCAGGCTCATGGTTCTGGCATGTCTGAGAGGTGGTTCCGGCCGGCCCGACAGGTGTTTCCATGGCGTGCGCCAAGTGGTTCTAGCATAGCTGGCAGGTGATGTTGGCGTGACCGGCAGGTGGTTCCAGCAAGCCCGGCAGGTGATTCCGAAGATTTCACCAAATGGCTGTGGCGTAGCCGGCAGGTGGTTTTGGCGTGTCCAGCAGGTGGTTTTGGCGAGTCGAGCAGGTGGTTCTGGCGTGCTCGGCATGTGCTTCCGGTGTCATTGGCATGTGGTTCCGGCACGTCTGAGAGTTGGTTCCGGCATGCCCGACAGGTGATTCCGGAGCGTCCGGCATGTGGTTCTGGCACCTCTGAGAGGTGGTTCCGGCATGCCCGGCAGGTGATTCCGGAGTGTCCGGCATGTGGTTCTGGCACCTCTGAGAGGTGGTTCCGGCATGCCCGGCAGGTGGTTACGGAGTGTCTGCCGAGTGGTTCTGGCGTAGCCGGCAGGTGATTTTGGCGTGTCCAGCAGGTGGTTTTGGCGAGTCGAGCAGGTGGTTCTGGCGTGCTCGGCATGTGCTTCCGGTGTCATTGGCATGTGGTTCCAGCATGTCTGAGAGGTGGTTCCGACATGCCCGGCAGGTGGTTCCGGAGAGTCTGCCGAGTGGTTCTGGAGCCAGCCCGGCAGGTGCTTCCGAAGAGTTCACCAAATGGTTGTGGCGTAGCCGGCAGGTTATTTTGGCGTGTCAGGAAGGTGGTTCCGGCTAGTTGAGCAGGTGGATCAGGCATGCTCGCCAGTGGGTTCAGGCGGGTCTGGCAGGTGGTTTCGGTTTGTTCGGGGAGTGGTTCCGGGATCTCAGGCACATGGTTCTGGCACGTCTGAGAGGTGGTTCCTGCCGGCCGGAGAGGTGTTTCCGGAGTGTCCGCCAAGTGGTTCTGGCGTAGCTGAAAGGTGATGTTGGCGTGACCGGCAGGTGGTTCCAGCCAGCCCGGCAGGTGATTCCGGAGTGTCTGCCGTGTGGTTCTGCCGTAGCTGGCAGGTGATTTTGGCGTGTCCAGCAGGTGGTTCCGGCGAGCTCGGCCGGTGGTACCAGCGTGTCCGGAACATGGTTCTGGCACGTCTGAGAGATGGTTCCGGCATGCCCGGCAGGTGATTCGGGAGTGTCCGGCATGTGGTTCTGGCACCTCTGAGAGGTGGTTCTGGCATGCCCCGCAGGTGATTCCGCAGTGTCCGGCATGTGGTTCTGGCACCTCTGAGAGGTGGTTCCGGCATGCCCGGCAGGTGATTCCGGAGTGTCCGGCATGTGGTTCTGGCACCTCTGAGAGGTGTTTCCGGAATGCCCGGCAGGTGGTTCCGGAGTGTCTGCCGAGTGGTTCTGGCGTAGACGGCAGGTGATTCTGGCGTGTCCACTAGGTGGTTCTGGGGAGTGGATCAGCTGGTTCCGGCATACTCGGCAGGTGGTACCGGCGTGTCCAGAACATGGTTCTGGCAAGTCTGAGAGGAGGTTCTGGCACGCCCGACAGGTGATTCCGGAGCCTCCGCCAAGTGTTTCTGGCGTACCAGGCAGGTGATTTTGGCATGTCCGACAGGTGTTTCTTGCGAGTCGAGCCGGTGGCTCAGGCATGCTCAGCTGGTGCTTCCGGCGTCTCCGGCACGTGGTTCTGGTGTGTCTGAGATCTGGTTCTGGCATGTCCGGCAGATGATTCCGGAGTGTCCACCATGTGGTTCTGGTAGACCTGGCAGGTGATTTTGGCGTGTCAGGAAGGTGGTTCCGGCTAGTTGAGCAGGTGGATCAGGCGTGCTCGGCCGGTGGTTCAGGCGGGTCTGTCAGGTGGTTTCGGTCTGTTCGGGGTGTGGTTCCGGCATCTCAGGCACATGGTTCTGGCACGTCTGATAGGTGGTTCCGGCCGGCCCGACAGGTGTTTCCGGAGTGTCCGCCAAGTGGTTCTGGCATAGCTGGCAGGTGATGTTGGCGTGACCGGCAGGTGGTTCCAGCCAGCCCGGCAGGTGATTCCGAAGTGTTCACCAAATGGTTGTGGCGTAGCCGGAAGGTGATTTTGTCGTGTGCAGCAGGTGGTTTTGGCGAGTCGAGCAGGTGGTTCTGGCGTGCTCGGCAGGTGCTTCCGGTGTCATTGGCATGTGGTTCCGGCATGTCTGAGAGGTGGTTCCGCCATGCCCGGCAGGTGATTCCGGAGTGTTCGCCAAGTGGTTCTGGCGTAGCCGGCAGGTGATTTTGCATGTCCGGCAATGGTTCCGGCGAGTCGAGCCTGTGGTTCCGGCATGTCCGGCAGGTGGTTCCGGCATGCCCGGAAGGTGATTCCGGAGTGTCCGGCATGTGGTTCTGGCACCTCTGAGAGGTGGTTACGGCATGCCAGGCACGTGATACCGGAGTGTTCGCCAAGTGGTTCTGCCGTAGCCGGCAGGTTATTTTGCATGTCCGGCAATGGTTCCGGCGAGTCGAGCCGGTGGTTCCGGAATGTCCGGCAGGTGGTTCCGGCATGTCCGGCAGGTGGTTCCGGCATGTCCAGCACGTGGTTCCAGCATGCCCGGCAGGTGATTCCGGAGTGTCCGGCATGTGGTTCTGGCACCTCTGAGAGGTGGTTCCGGCATGCCCGGCAGGTGATACCGGAGTCTCCGGCATTTGGTTCTGGCACCTCTGAGAGGTGGTTCCGGAATGCCTGGCCTGTGATTCCTGAGTGTCTGCCGAGTGGTTCTGGCGTAGCCGGCAGTTGATTTTGGCGTGTCCACTAGCTGGTTCTGGGGAGTGGATCAGCTGCTTCCGGCATACTCGGCAGGTGGTACCGGCGTGTCCAGAACATGGTTCTGGCAAGTCTGAGAGGTGGTTCCGGCATGCCCGGCAGGTGGATGCGGAGTGTCTGCCGAGTGGTTCTGACGTAGCCGGCAGGTGATTCTGTCGTGTCCAGCAGGTGGTTCTGGGGAGTGGATCAGGTGGTTCCGGCATACTCGGCAGGTGGTACCGGCGTGTCCGGAACATGGTTCTGGCAAGTCGGAGAGGTGGTTCCGGCATGCCCGAGAGGTGATTCCGGAGTGTTTGCCAAGTGGTTCTGGCGTAGCCGGCAGGTCATTTTGCATGTCCGGCGGTGGTTCCGGCGAGTCGAGCCTGTGGTTCTGGCGTAGCCGGCAGTTGATTTTGGCGTGTCCACTAGGTGGTTCTGGGGAGTGGAGCAGCTGGTTCCGGCACGCCCGACAGGTGATTCCGGAGCGTCCGCCAAGTGTTTCTGGCGTACCCGGCAGGTGACTTTGGCATGTCCGACAGGTGTTTCTTGCGAGTCGAGCAGGTGGCTCAGGCATGCTCAGCTGGTGCTTCCGTCGTCTCTGGCACGTGGTTCTGGTGAGTCTGAGAGCTGGTTCTGGCATGTCCGGCAGATGATTCCGTAGTGTCCACCAAGTGGTTCTGGTAGACCTGGCAGGTGATTTTGGCGTGTCAGGAAGGTGGTTCCGGCTAGTTGAGCAGGTGGATCAGGCGTGCTCGCCAGGGGGTTCAGGCGGGTCTGGCAGGTGGTTTCGGTCTGTTCGGGGAGTGGTTCCGGCATCTCAGGCTCATGGTTCTGTCAAGTCTGAGAGGTGGTTCCGGCCGGCCCGACAGGTGTTTCCATGGTGTCCGCCAAGTTGTTCTGGCATAGCTGGCAGGTGATGTTGGCGTGACCAGCAGGTGGTTCCAGCAAGCCTGGCAGGTGATTCCGAAGAGTTCAACAAATGGGTGTGGCGTAGCCGGCAGGTGATTTTGGCGTGTCCAGCAGGTGGTTCCGGCGAGCTCGGCAGGTGGTACCAGCGTGTCCAGAACATGGTTCTGGCAAGTCTGAGAGGTGGTTCCGGCACGCCCGACAGGTGATTCCGGAGCGTCCGACAAGTGTTTCTGGCGTACCCGGCAGGTGATTTTCGCTTGTCCGACAGGTGTATCTTGTGAGTCGAGCAGGTGGCTCAGGCATGCTCAGCTGGTGCTTCCGTCGTCTCTGGCACGTGGTTCTGGTGTGTCTGAGAGCTGGTTCTGGCATGTCCGGCAGATGATTCCGGAGTGTCCACCAAGTGGTTCTGGTAGACCTGGCAGGTGATTTTGGCGTGTCAGGAAGGTGGTTCCGGCTAGTTGAGCAGGTGGATCAGGCGTGCTCGCCAGTGGGTTCAGGCGGGTCTGGCAGGTGGTTTCGGTCTGTTCGGGGAGTGGTTCCGGCATCTCAGGCTCATGGTTCTGTCAAGTCTGAGAGGTGGTTCCGGCCGGCTCGACAGGTGTTTCCATGGTGTCCGCCAAGTTGTTCTGGCATAGCTGGCAGGTGATGTTGGCGTGACCAGCAGGTGGTTCCACCAAGCCCGGCAGGTGATTCCGAAGAGTTCACCAAATGGGTGTGGCGTAGCCGGCAGGTGATTTTGGCGTGTCCAGCAGGTGGTTCCGGCGAGCTCGGCAGGTGGTACCAGCGTGTCCGGAACATGGATCTGGCAAGTCTGAGAGATGGTTCCGGCATGCCAGTCAGGTGATTCTGGAGTGTCCGGCATGTGGTTGTGGCACCTCTGAGAGGTGGTTCCGGCATGCCCGGCAGGTGATTCCGGAGTGTCTGGCATGTGGTTCTGGCACCTCTGAGAGGTGGTTCCGGCATGCCCGGCAGGTGGTTCCGGCATGCCCGGCAGGTGATTCCGGAGTGTCCGGCATGTGGTTCTGGCACCTCTGAGAGGTGGTTCCGGCATGCCCGTCAGGTGATACCGGAGTGTTCGCCAAGTGGTTCTGGCATAGCCGGCAGGTGATTTTGCATGTCCGGCAATGGTCCCGGCGAGTCGAGCCGGTGGTTCCGGAATGTCCGGCAGGTGGTTCCGGCATGTCCGGCAGGTGGTTCCGGCATGTCCAGCACGTGGTTCCAGCATGCCCTGCAGGTGATTCCGGAGTGTCCGGCATGTGGTTCTGGCAGCTCTGAGAGGTGGGTCCGGAATGCCTGGCCTGTGATTCCGGAGTGTCTGCCGAGTGGTTCTGGCGTAGCCGGCAGTTGATTTTGGCGTGTCCACTAGGTGGTTCTGGGGAGTGGATCAGCTGGTTCCGGCATACTCGGCTGGTGGTACCGGCGTGTCCAGAACATGGTTCTGGCAAGTCTGAGAGGTGGTTCCGGCACGCCCGACAGGTGATTCCGGAGCGTCCGCCAAGTGTTTCTGGCTTACCCGGCAGGTGATTTTCGCCTGTCCGACAGGTGCATCTTGCGAGTCGAGCAGGTGGCTGAGGCATGCTCAGCTGGTGCTTCCGGCGTCTCCGGCACGTGGTTCTGGTGTGTCTGAGAGCTGGTTCTGGCATCTCCGGCAGATGATTCCGGAGTGTCCACCAAGTGGTTCTTGTATACCTGGCAGGTGATTTTGGCGTGTCAGGAAGTTGGTTCCGGCTAGTTGAGCAGGTGGATCAGGCGTGCTCGCCAGGGGGTTCAGGCGGGTCTGGCAGGTGGTTTCGGTCTGCTCTGGGAGTGGTTCCGGCATCTCAGGCTCATGGTTCTGGCATGTCTGAGAGGTGGTTCCGGCCGGCCCGACAGGTGTTTCCATGGCGTGCGCCAAGTGGTTCTAGCATAGCTGGCAGGTGATGTTGGCGTGACCGGCAGGTGGTTCCAGCAAGCCCGGCAGGTGATTCCGAAGATTTCACCAAATGGCTGTGGCGTAGCCGGCAGGTGGTTTTGGCGTGTCCAGCAGGTGGTTTTGGCGAGTCGAGCAGGTGGTTCTGGCGTGCTCGGCATGTGCTTCCGGTGTCATTGGCATGTGGTTCCGGCACGTCTGAGAGTTGGTTCCGGCATGCCCGACAGGTGATTCCGGAGCGTCCGGCATGTGGTTCTGGCACCTCTGAGAGGTGGTTCCGGCATGCCCGGCAGGTGATTCCGGAGTGTCCGGCATGTGGTTCTGGCACCTCTGAGAGGTGGTTCCGGCATGCCCGGCAGGTGGTTACGGAGTGTCTGCCGAGTGGTTCTGGCGTAGCCGGCAGGTGATTTTGGCGTGTCCAGCAGGTGGTTTTGGCGAGTCGAGCAGGTGGTTCTGGCGTGCTCGGCATGTGCTTCCGGTGTCATTGGCATGTGGTTCCAGCATGTCTGAGAGGTGGTTCCGACATGCCCGGCAGGTGGTTCCGGAGAGTCTGCCGAGTGGTTCTGGAGCCAGCCCGGCAGGTGCTTCCGAAGAGTTCACCAAATGGTTGTGGCGTAGCCGGCAGGTTATTTTGGCGTGTCAGGAAGGTGGTTCCGGCTAGTTGAGCAGGTGGATCAGGCATGCTCGCCAGTGGGTTCAGGCGGGTCTGGCAGGTGGTTTCGGTTTGTTCGGGGAGTGGTTCCGGGATCTCAGGCACATGGTTCTGGCACGTCTGAGAGGTGGTTCCTGCCGGCCGGAGAGGTGTTTCCGGAGTGTCCGCCAAGTGGTTCTGGCGTAGCTGAAAGGTGATGTTGGCGTGACCGGCAGGTGGTTCCAGCCAGCCCGGCAGGTGATTCCGGAGTGTCTGCCGTGTGGTTCTGCCGTAGCTGGCAGGTGATTTTGGCGTGTCCAGCAGGTGGTTCCGGCGAGCTCGGCCGGTGGTACCAGCGTGTCCGGAACATGGTTCTGGCACGTCTGAGAGATGGTTCCGGCATGCCCGGCAGGTGATTCGGGAGTGTCCGGCATGTGGTTCTGGCACCTCTGAGAGGTGGTTCTGGCATGCCCCGCAGGTGATTCCGCAGTGTCCGGCATGTGGTTCTGGCACCTCTGAGAGGTGGTTCCGGCATGCCCGGCAGGTGATTCCGGAGTGTCCGGCATGTGGTTCTGGCACCTCTGAGAGGTGTTTCCGGAATGCCCGGCAGGTGGTTCCGGAGTGTCTGCCGAGTGGTTCTGGCGTAGACGGCAGGTGATTCTGGCGTGTCCACTAGGTGGTTCTGGGGAGTGGATCAGCTGGTTCCGGCATACTCGGCAGGTGGTACCGGCGTGTCCAGAACATGGTTCTGGCAAGTCTGAGAGGAGGTTCTGGCACGCCCGACAGGTGATTCCGGAGCCTCCGCCAAGTGTTTCTGGCGTACCAGGCAGGTGATTTTGGCATGTCCGACAGGTGTTTCTTGCGAGTCGAGCCGGTGGCTCAGGCATGCTCAGCTGGTGCTTCCGGCGTCTCCGGCACGTGGTTCTGGTGTGTCTGAGATCTGGTTCTGGCATGTCCGGCAGATGATTCCGGAGTGTCCACCATGTGGTTCTGGTAGACCTGGCAGGTGATTTTGGCGTGTCAGGAAGGTGGTTCCGGCTAGTTGAGCAGGTGGATCAGGCGTGCTCGGCCGGTGGTTCAGGCGGGTCTGTCAGGTGGTTTCGGTCTGTTCGGGGTGTGGTTCCGGCATCTCAGGCACATGGTTCTGGCACGTCTGATAGGTGGTTCCGGCCGGCCCGACAGGTGTTTCCGGAGTGTCCGCCAAGTGGTTCTGGCATAGCTGGCAGGTGATGTTGGCGTGACCGGCAGGTGGTTCCAGCCAGCCCGGCAGGTGATTCCGAAGTGTTCACCAAATGGTTGTGGCGTAGCCGGAAGGTGATTTTGTCGTGTGCAGCAGGTGGTTTTGGCGAGTCGAGCAGGTGGTTCTGGCGTGCTCGGCAGGTGCTTCCGGTGTCATTGGCATGTGGTTCCGGCATGTCTGAGAGGTGGTTCCGCCATGCCCGGCAGGTGATTCCGGAGTGTTCGCCAAGTGGTTCTGGCGTAGCCGGCAGGTGATTTTGCATGTCCGGCAATGGTTCCGGCGAGTCGAGCCTGTGGTTCCGGCATGTCCGGCAGGTGGTTCCGGCATGCCCGGAAGGTGATTCCGGAGTGTCCGGCATGTGGTTCTGGCACCTCTGAGAGGTGGTTACGGCATGCCAGGCACGTGATACCGGAGTGTTCGCCAAGTGGTTCTGCCGTAGCCGGCAGGTTATTTTGCATGTCCGGCAATGGTTCCGGCGAGTCGAGCCGGTGGTTCCGGAATGTCCGGCAGGTGGTTCCGGCATGTCCGGCAGGTGGTTCCGGCATGTCCAGCACGTGGTTCCAGCATGCCCGGCAGGTGATTCCGGAGTGTCCGGCATGTGGTTCTGGCACCTCTGAGAGGTGGTTCCGGCATGCCCGGCAGGTGATACCGGAGTCTCCGGCATTTGGTTCTGGCACCTCTGAGAGGTGGTTCCGGAATGCCTGGCCTGTGATTCCTGAGTGTCTGCCGAGTGGTTCTGGCGTAGCCGGCAGTTGATTTTGGCGTGTCCACTAGCTGGTTCTGGGGAGTGGATCAGCTGCTTCCGGCATACTCGGCAGGTGGTACCGGCGTGTCCAGAACATGGTTCTGGCAAGTCTGAGAGGTGGTTCCGGCATGCCCGGCAGGTGGATGCGGAGTGTCTGCCGAGTGGTTCTGACGTAGCCGGCAGGTGATTCTGTCGTGTCCAGCAGGTGGTTCTGGGGAGTGGATCAGGTGGTTCCGGCATACTCGGCAGGTGGTACCGGCGTGTCCGGAACATGGTTCTGGCAAGTCGGAGAGGTGGTTCCGGCATGCCCGAGAGGTGATTCCGGAGTGTTTGCCAAGTGGTTCTGGCGTAGCCGGCAGGTCATTTTGCATGTCCGGCGGTGGTTCCGGCGAGTCGAGCCTGTGGTTCCGGCGTAGCCGGCAGTTGATTTTGGCGTGTCCACTAGGTGGTTCTGGGGAGTGGAGCAGCTGGTTCCGGCACGCCCGACAGGTGATTCCGGAGCGTCCGCCAAGTGTTTCTGGCGTACCCGGCAGGTGACTTTGGCATGTCCGACAGGTGTTTCTTGCGAGTCGAGCAGGTGGCTCAGGCATGCTCAGCTGGTGCTTCCGTCGTCTCTGGCACGTGGTTCTGGTGAGTCTGAGAGCTGGTTCTGGCATGTCCGGCAGATGATTCCGTAGTGTCCACCAAGTGGTTCTGGTAGACCTGGCAGGTGATTTTGGCGTGTCAGGAAGGTGGTTCCGGCTAGTTGAGCAGGTGGATCAGGCGTGCTCGCCAGGGGGTTCAGGCGGGTCTGGCAGGTGGTTTCGGTCTGTTCGGGGAGTGGTTCCGGCATCTCAGGCTCATGGTTCTGTCAAGTCTGAGAGGTGGTTCCGGCCGGCTCGACAGGTGTTTCCATGGTGTCCGCCAAGTTGTTCTGGCATAGCTGGCAGGTGATGTTGGCGTGACCAGCAGGTGGTTCCAGCAAGCCCGGCAGGTGATTCCGAAGAGTTCAACAAATGGGTGTGGCGTAGCCGGCAGGTGATTTTGGCGTGTCCAGCAGGTGGTTCCGGCGAGCTCGGCAGGTGGTACCAGCGTGTCCAGAACATGGTTCTGGCAAGTCTGAGAGGTGGTTCCGGCACGCCCGACAGGTGATTCCGGAGCGTCCGACAAGTGTTTCTGGCGTACCCGGCAGGTGATTTTCGCTTGTCCGACAGGTGTATCTTGTGAGTCGAGCAGGTGGCTCAGGCATGCTCAGCTGGTGCTTCCGTCGTCTCTGGCACGTGGTTCTGGTGTGTCTGAGAGCTGGTTCTGGCATGTCCGGCAGATGATTCCGGAGTGTCCACCAAGTGGTTCTGGTAGACCTGGCAGGTGATTTTGGCGTGTCAGGAAGGTGGTTCCGGCTAGTTGAGCAGGTGGATCAGGCGTGCTCGCCAGTGGGTTCAGGCGGGTCTGGCAGGTGGTTTCGGTCTGTTCGGGGAGTGGTTCCGGCATCTCAGGCTCATGGTTCTGTCAAGTCTGAGAGGTGGTTCCGGCCGGCTCGACAGGTGTTTCCATGGTGTCCGCCAAGTTGTTCTGGCATAGCTGGCAGGTGATGTTGGCGTGACCAGCAGGTGGTTCCACCAAGCCCGGCAGGTGATTCCGAAGAGTTCACCAAATGGGTGTGGCGTAGCCGGCAGGTGATTTTGGCGTGTCCAGCAGGTGGTTCCGGCGAGCTCGGCAGGTGGTACCAGCGTGTCCGGAACATGGTTCTGGCAAGTCTGAGAGATGGTTCCAGCATGCCAGTCAGGTGATTCTGGAGTGTCCGGCATGTGGTTGTGGCACCTCTGAGAGGTGGTTCCGGCATGCCCGGCAGGTGATTCCGGAGTGTCTGGCATGTGGTTCTGGCACCTCTGAGAGGTGGTTCCGGCATGCCCGGCAGGTGGTTCCGGCATGCCCGGCAGGTGATTCCGGAGTGTCCGGCATGTGGTTCTGGCACCTCTGAGAGGTGGTTCCGGCATGCCCGGCAGGTGATTCCGGAGAGTCTGGCATGTGGTTCTGGCACCTCTGAGAGGTGGTTCCGGCATGCCCGGCAGGTGGTTCCGGCATGCCCGGCAGGTGATTCCGGAGTGTCCGGCATGTGGTTCTGGCACCTCTGAGAGGTGCTTCCGGCATGCCCAGCATGTGATACCGGAGTGTTCGCCAAGTGGTTCTGGCGTAGCCGGCAGGTGATTTTGCATGTCCGGCAATGGTTCCGGCGAGTCGAGACGGTGGTTCCTGCATGTCCGGCAGGTGGTTCCGGAATGCCCGGCAGGTGGTTCCGGCATGTCCGGCAGGTGGTTCCGGCATGTCCAGCACGTGGTTCCAGCATGCCCTGCAGGTGATTCCGGAGTGTCCGGCATGTGGTTCTGGCAGCTCTGAGAGGTGGTTCCGGAATGCCTGGCCTGTGATTCCTGAGTGTCTGCCGAGTGGTTCTGGCGTAGCCGGCAGTTGATTTTGGCGTGTCCACTAGGTGGTTCTGGGGAGTGGATCAGCTGGTTCCGGCATACTCGGCTGGTGGTACCGGCGTGTCCAGAACATGGTTCTGGCAAGTCTGAGAGGTGGTTCCGGCACGCCCGACAGGTGATTCCGGAGCGTCCGCCAAGTGTTTCTGGCGTACCCGGCAGGTGATTTTCGCCTGTCCGACAGGTGCATCTTGCGAGTCGAGCAGGTGGCTGAGGCATGCTCAGCTGGTGCTTCCGGCGTCTCCGGCACGTGGTTCTGGTGTGTCTGAGAGCTGGTTCTGGCATCTCCGGCAGATGATTCCGGAGTGTCCACCAAGTGGTTCTTGTATACCTGGCAGGTGATTTTGGCGTGTCAGGAAGTTGGTTCCGGCTAGTTGAGCAGGTGGATCAGGCGTGCTCGCCAGGGGGTTCAGGCGGGTCTGGCAGGTGGTTTCGGTCTGCTCTGGGAGTGGTTCCGGCATCTCAGGCTCATGGTTCTGGCATGTCTGAGAGGTGGTTCCGGCCGGCCCGACAGGTGTTTCCATGGCGTGCGCCAAGTGGTTCTAGCATAGCTGGCAGGTGATGTTGGCGTGACCGGCAGGTGGTTCCAGCAAGCCCGGCAGGTGATTCCGAAGATTTCACCAAATGGCTGTGGCGTAGCCGGCAGGTGGTTTTGGCGTGTCCAGCAGGTGGTTTTGGCGAGTCGAGCAGGTGGTTCTGGCGTGCTCGGCATGTGCTTCCGGTGTCATTGGCATGTGGTTCCGGCACGTCTGAGAGTTGGTTCCGGCATGCCCGACAGGTGATTCCGGAGCGTCCGGCATGTGGTTCTGGCACCTCTGAGAGGTGGTTCCGGCATGCCCGGCAGGTGATTCCGGAGTGTCCGGCATGTGGTTCTGGCACCTCTGAGAGGTGGTTCCGGCATGCCCGGCAGGTGGTTACGGAGTGTCTGCCGAGTGGTTCTGGCGTAGCCGGCAGGTGATTTTGGCGTGTCCAGCAGGTGGTTTTGGCGAGTCGAGCAGGTGGTTCTGGCGTGCTCGGCATGTGCTTCCGGTGTCATTGGCATGTGGTTCCAGCATGTCTGAGAGGTGGTTCCGACATGCCCGGCAGGTGGTTCCGGAGAGTCTGCCGAGTGGTTCTGGAGCCAGCCCGGCAGGTGCTTCCGAAGAGTTCACCAAATGGTTGTGGCGTAGCCGGCAGGTTATTTTGGCGTGTCAGGAAGGTGGTTCCGGCTAGTTGAGCAGGTGGATCAGGCATGCTCGCCAGTGGGTTCAGGCGGGTCTGGCAGGTGGTTTCGGTTTGTTCGGGGAGTGGTTCCGGGATCTCAGGCACATGGTTCTGGCACGTCTGAGAGGTGGTTCCTGCCGGCCGGAGAGGTGTTTCCGGAGTGTCCGCCAAGTGGTTCTGGCGTAGCTGAAAGGTGATGTTGGCGTGACCGGCAGGTGGTTCCAGCCAGCCCGGCAGGTGATTCCGGAGTGTCTGCCGTGTGGTTCTGCCGTAGCTGGCAGGTGATTTTGGCGTGTCCAGCAGGTGGTTCCGGCGAGCTCGGCCGGTGGTACCAGCGTGTCCGGAACATGGTTCTGGCACGTCTGAGAGATGGTTCCGGCATGCCCGGCAGGTGATTCGGGAGTGTCCGGCATGTGGTTCTGGCACCTCTGAGAGGTGGTTCTGGCATGCCCCGCAGGTGATTCCGCAGTGTCCGGCATGTGGTTCTGGCACCTCTGAGAGGTGGTTCCGGCATGCCCGGCAGGTGATTCCGGAGTGTCCGGCATGTGGTTCTGGCACCTCTGAGAGGTGTTTCCGGAATGCCCGGCAGGTGGTTCCGGAGTGTCTGCCGAGTGGTTCTGGCGTAGACGGCAGGTGATTCTGGCGTGTCCACTAGGTGGTTCTGGGGAGTGGATCAGCTGGTTCCGGCATACTCGGCAGGTGGTACCGGCGTGTCCAGAACATGGTTCTGGCAAGTCTGAGAGGAGGTTCTGGCACGCCCGACAGGTGATTCCGGAGCCTCCGCCAAGTGTTTCTGGCGTACCAGGCAGGTGATTTTGGCATGTCCGACAGGTGTTTCTTGCGAGTCGAGCCGGTGGCTCAGGCATGCTCAGCTGGTGCTTCCGGCGTCTCCGGCACGTGGTTCTGGTGTGTCTGAGATCTGGTTCTGGCATGTCCGGCAGATGATTCCGGAGTGTCCACCATGTGGTTCTGGTAGACCTGGCAGGTGATTTTGGCGTGTCAGGAAGGTGGTTCCGGCTAGTTGAGCAGGTGGATCAGGCGTGCTCGGCCGGTGGTTCAGGCGGGTCTGTCAGGTGGTTTCGGTCTGTTCGGGGTGTGGTTCCGGCATCTCAGGCACATGGTTCTGGCACGTCTGATAGGTGGTTCCGGCCGGCCCGACAGGTGTTTCCGGAGTGTCCGCCAAGTGGTTCTGGCATAGCTGGCAGGTGATGTTGGCGTGACCGGCAGGTGGTTCCAGCCAGCCCGGCAGGTGATTCCGAAGTGTTCACCAAATGGTTGTGGCGTAGCCGGAAGGTGATTTTGTCGTGTGCAGCAGGTGGTTTTGGCGAGTCGAGCAGGTGGTTCTGGCGTGCTCGGCAGGTGCTTCCGGTGTCATTGGCATGTGGTTCCGGCATGTCTGAGAGGTGGTTCCGCCATGCCCGGCAGGTGATTCCGGAGTGTTCGCCAAGTGGTTCTGGCGTAGCCGGCAGGTGATTTTGCATGTCCGGCAATGGTTCCGGCGAGTCGAGCCTGTGGTTCCGGCATGTCCGGCAGGTGGTTCCGGCATGCCCGGAAGGTGATTCCGGAGTGTCCGGCATGTGGTTCTGGCACCTCTGAGAGGTGGTTACGGCATGCCAGGCACGTGATACCGGAGTGTTCGCCAAGTGGTTCTGCCGTAGCCGGCAGGTTATTTTGCATGTCCGGCAATGGTTCCGGCGAGTCGAGCCGGTGGTTCCGGAATGTCCGGCAGGTGGTTCCGGCATGTCCGGCAGGTGGTTCCGGCATGTCCAGCACGTGGTTCCAGCATGCCCGGCAGGTGATTCCGGAGTGTCCGGCATGTGGTTCTGGCACCTCTGAGAGGTGGTTCCGGCATGCCCGGCAGGTGATACCGGAGTCTCCGGCATTTGGTTCTGGCACCTCTGAGAGGTGGTTCCGGAATGCCTGGCCTGTGATTCCTGAGTGTCTGCCGAGTGGTTCTGGCGTAGCCGGCAGTTGATTTTGGCGTGTCCACTAGCTGGTTCTGGGGAGTGGATCAG
Organism: Equus caballus; assembly: GCF_041296265.1. Classification (NCBI taxonomy): domain Eukaryota; kingdom Metazoa; phylum Chordata; class Mammalia; order Perissodactyla; family Equidae; genus Equus; species Equus caballus. The sequence goes on along the minus strand of NC_091706.1, from coordinate 7,242,951 downwards.
CTGCTTCCGGCATACTCGGCAGGTGGTACCGGCGTGTCCAGAACATGGTTCTGGCAAGTCTGAGAGGTGGTTCCGGCATGCCCGGCAGGTGGATGCGGAGTGTCTGCCGAGTGGTTCTGACGTAGCCGGCAGGTGATTCTGTCGTGTCCAGCAGGTGGTTCTGGGGAGTGGATCAGGTGGTTCCGGCATACTCGGCAGGTGGTACCGGCGTGTCCGGAACATGGTTCTGGCAAGTCGGAGAGGTGGTTCCGGCATGCCCGAGAGGTGATTCCGGAGTGTTTGCCAAGTGGTTCTGGCGTAGCCGGCAGGTCATTTTGCATGTCCGGCGGTGGTTCCGGCGAGTCGAGCCTGTGGTTCTGGCGTAGCCGGCAGTTGATTTTGGCGTGTCCACTAGGTGGTTCTGGGGAGTGGAGCAGCTGGTTCCGGCACGCCCGACAGGTGATTCCGGAGCGTCCGCCAAGTGTTTCTGGCGTACCCGGCAGGTGACTTTGGCATGTCCGACAGGTGTTTCTTGCGAGTCGAGCAGGTGGCTCAGGCATGCTCAGCTGGTGCTTCCGTCGTCTCTGGCACGTGGTTCTGGTGAGTCTGAGAGCTGGTTCTGGCATGTCCGGCAGATGATTCCGTAGTGTCCACCAAGTGGTTCTGGTAGACCTGGCAGGTGATTTTGGCGTGTCAGGAAGGTGGTTCCGGCTAGTTGAGCAGGTGGATCAGGCGTGCTCGCCAGGGGGTTCAGGCGGGTCTGGCAGGTGGTTTCGGTCTGTTCGGGGAGTGGTTCCGGCATCTCAGGCTCATGGTTCTGTCAAGTCTGAGAGGTGGTTCCGGCCGGCCCGACAGGTGTTTCCATGGTGTCCGCCAAGTTGTTCTGGCATAGCTGGCAGGTGATGTTGGCGTGACCAGCAGGTGGTTCCAGCAAGCCTGGCAGGTGATTCCGAAGAGTTCAACAAATGGGTGTGGCGTAGCCGGCAGGTGATTTTGGCGTGTCCAGCAGGTGGTTCCGGCGAGCTCGGCAGGTGGTACCAGCGTGTCCAGAACATGGTTCTGGCAAGTCTGAGAGGTGGTTCCGGCACGCCCGACAGGTGATTCCGGAGCGTCCGACAAGTGTTTCTGGCGTACCCGGCAGGTGATTTTCGCTTGTCCGACAGGTGTATCTTGTGAGTCGAGCAGGTGGCTCAGGCATGCTCAGCTGGTGCTTCCGTCGTCTCTGGCACGTGGTTCTGGTGTGTCTGAGAGCTGGTTCTGGCATGTCCGGCAGATGATTCCGGAGTGTCCACCAAGTGGTTCTGGTAGACCTGGCAGGTGATTTTGGCGTGTCAGGAAGGTGGTTCCGGCTAGTTGAGCAGGTGGATCAGGCGTGCTCGCCAGTGGGTTCAGGCGGGTCTGGCAGGTGGTTTCGGTCTGTTCGGGGAGTGGTTCCGGCATCTCAGGCTCATGGTTCTGTCAAGTCTGAGAGGTGGTTCCGGCCGGCTCGACAGGTGTTTCCATGGTGTCCGCCAAGTTGTTCTGGCATAGCTGGCAGGTGATGTTGGCGTGACCAGCAGGTGGTTCCACCAAGCCCGGCAGGTGATTCCGAAGAGTTCACCAAATGGGTGTGGCGTAGCCGGCAGGTGATTTTGGCGTGTCCAGCAGGTGGTTCCGGCGAGCTCGGCAGGTGGTACCAGCGTGTCCGGAACATGGATCTGGCAAGTCTGAGAGATGGTTCCGGCATGCCAGTCAGGTGATTCTGGAGTGTCCGGCATGTGGTTGTGGCACCTCTGAGAGGTGGTTCCGGCATGCCCGGCAGGTGATTCCGGAGTGTCTGGCATGTGGTTCTGGCACCTCTGAGAGGTGGTTCCGGCATGCCCGGCAGGTGGTTCCGGCATGCCCGGCAGGTGATTCCGGAGTGTCCGGCATGTGGTTCTGGCACCTCTGAGAGGTGGTTCCGGCATGCCCGTCAGGTGATACCGGAGTGTTCGCCAAGTGGTTCTGGCATAGCCGGCAGGTGATTTTGCATGTCCGGCAATGGTCCCGGCGAGTCGAGCCGGTGGTTCCGGAATGTCCGGCAGGTGGTTCCGGCATGTCCGGCAGGTGGTTCCGGCATGTCCAGCACGTGGTTCCAGCATGCCCTGCAGGTGATTCCGGAGTGTCCGGCATGTGGTTCTGGCAGCTCTGAGAGGTGGGTCCGGAATGCCTGGCCTGTGATTCCGGAGTGTCTGCCGAGTGGTTCTGGCGTAGCCGGCAGTTGATTTTGGCGTGTCCACTAGGTGGTTCTGGGGAGTGGATCAGCTGGTTCCGGCATACTCGGCTGGTGGTACCGGCGTGTCCAGAACATGGTTCTGGCAAGTCTGAGAGGTGGTTCCGGCACGCCCGACAGGTGATTCCGGAGCGTCCGCCAAGTGTTTCTGGCTTACCCGGCAGGTGATTTTCGCCTGTCCGACAGGTGCATCTTGCGAGTCGAGCAGGTGGCTGAGGCATGCTCAGCTGGTGCTTCCGGCGTCTCCGGCACGTGGTTCTGGTGTGTCTGAGAGCTGGTTCTGGCATCTCCGGCAGATGATTCCGGAGTGTCCACCAAGTGGTTCTTGTATACCTGGCAGGTGATTTTGGCGTGTCAGGAAGTTGGTTCCGGCTAGTTGAGCAGGTGGATCAGGCGTGCTCGCCAGGGGGTTCAGGCGGGTCTGGCAGGTGGTTTCGGTCTGCTCTGGGAGTGGTTCCGGCATCTCAGGCTCATGGTTCTGGCATGTCTGAGAGGTGGTTCCGGCCGGCCCGACAGGTGTTTCCATGGCGTGCGCCAAGTGGTTCTAGCATAGCTGGCAGGTGATGTTGGCGTGACCGGCAGGTGGTTCCAGCAAGCCCGGCAGGTGATTCCGAAGATTTCACCAAATGGCTGTGGCGTAGCCGGCAGGTGGTTTTGGCGTGTCCAGCAGGTGGTTTTGGCGAGTCGAGCAGGTGGTTCTGGCGTGCTCGGCATGTGCTTCCGGTGTCATTGGCATGTGGTTCCGGCACGTCTGAGAGTTGGTTCCGGCATGCCCGACAGGTGATTCCGGAGCGTCCGGCATGTGGTTCTGGCACCTCTGAGAGGTGGTTCCGGCATGCCCGGCAGGTGATTCCGGAGTGTCCGGCATGTGGTTCTGGCACCTCTGAGAGGTGGTTCCGGCATGCCCGGCAGGTGGTTACGGAGTGTCTGCCGAGTGGTTCTGGCGTAGCCGGCAGGTGATTTTGGCGTGTCCAGCAGGTGGTTTTGGCGAGTCGAGCAGGTGGTTCTGGCGTGCTCGGCATGTGCTTCCGGTGTCATTGGCATGTGGTTCCAGCATGTCTGAGAGGTGGTTCCGACATGCCCGGCAGGTGGTTCCGGAGAGTCTGCCGAGTGGTTCTGGAGCCAGCCCGGCAGGTGCTTCCGAAGAGTTCACCAAATGGTTGTGGCGTAGCCGGCAGGTTATTTTGGCGTGTCAGGAAGGTGGTTCCGGCTAGTTGAGCAGGTGGATCAGGCATGCTCGCCAGTGGGTTCAGGCGGGTCTGGCAGGTGGTTTCGGTTTGTTCGGGGAGTGGTTCCGGGATCTCAGGCACATGGTTCTGGCACGTCTGAGAGGTGGTTCCTGCCGGCCGGAGAGGTGTTTCCGGAGTGTCCGCCAAGTGGTTCTGGCGTAGCTGAAAGGTGATGTTGGCGTGACCGGCAGGTGGTTCCAGCCAGCCCGGCAGGTGATTCCGGAGTGTCTGCCGTGTGGTTCTGCCGTAGCTGGCAGGTGATTTTGGCGTGTCCAGCAGGTGGTTCCGGCGAGCTCGGCCGGTGGTACCAGCGTGTCCGGAACATGGTTCTGGCACGTCTGAGAGATGGTTCCGGCATGCCCGGCAGGTGATTCGGGAGTGTCCGGCATGTGGTTCTGGCACCTCTGAGAGGTGGTTCTGGCATGCCCCGCAGGTGATTCCGCAGTGTCCGGCATGTGGTTCTGGCACCTCTGAGAGGTGGTTCCGGCATGCCCGGCAGGTGATTCCGGAGTGTCCGGCATGTGGTTCTGGCACCTCTGAGAGGTGTTTCCGGAATGCCCGGCAGGTGGTTCCGGAGTGTCTGCCGAGTGGTTCTGGCGTAGATGGCAGGTGATTCTGGCGTGTCCACTAGGTGGTTCTGGGGAGTGGATCAGCTGGTTCCGGCATACTCGGCAGGTGGTACCGGCGTGTCCAGAACATGGTTCTGGCAAGTCTGAGAGGAGGTTCTGGCACGCCCGACAGGTGATTCCGGAGCCTCCGCCAAGTGTTTCTGGCGTACCAGGCAGGTGATTTTGGCATGTCCGACAGGTGTTTCTTGCGAGTCGAGCCGGTGGCTCAGGCATGCTCAGCTGGTGCTTCCGGCGTCTCCGGCACGTGGTTCTGGTGTGTCTGAGATCTGGTTCTGGCATGTCCGGCAGATGATTCCGGAGTGTCCACCATGTGGTTCTGGTAGACCTGGCAGGTGATTTTGGCGTGTCAGGAAGGTGGTTCCGGCTAGTTGAGCAGGTGGATCAGGCGTGCTCGGCCGGTGGTTCAGGCGGGTCTGTCAGGTGGTTTCGGTCTGTTCGGGGTGTGGTTCCGGCATCTCAGGCACATGGTTCTGGCACGTCTGATAGGTGGTTCCGGCCGGCCCGACAGGTGTTTCCGGAGTGTCCGCCAAGTGGTTCTGGCATAGCTGGCAGGTGATGTTGGCGTGACCGGCAGGTGGTTCCAGCCAGCCCGGCAGGTGATTCCGAAGTGTTCACCAAATGGTTGTGGCGTAGCCGGAAGGTGATTTTGTCGTGTGCAGCAGGTGGTTTTGGCGAGTCGAGCAGGTGGTTCTGGCGTGCTCGGCAGGTGCTTCCGGTGTCATTGGCATGTGGTTCCGGCATGTCTGAGAGGTGGTTCCGCCATGCCCGGCAGGTGATTCCGGAGTGTTCGCCAAGTGGTTCTGGCGTAGCCGGCAGGTGATTTTGCATGTCCGGCAATGGTTCCGGCGAGTCGAGCCTGTGGTTCCGGCATGTCCGGCAGGTGGTTCCGGCATGCCCGGAAGGTGATTCCGGAGTGTCCGGCATGTGGTTCTGGCACCTCTGAGAGGTGGTTACGGCATGCCAGGCACGTGATACCGGAGTGTTCGCCAAGTGGTTCTGCCGTAGCCGGCAGGTTATTTTGCATGTCCGGCAATGGTTCCGGCGAGTCGAGCCGGTGGTTCCGGAATGTCCGGCAGGTGGTTCCGGCATGTCCGGCAGGTGGTTCCGGCATGTCCAGCACGTGGTTCCAGCATGCCCGGCAGGTGATTCCGGAGTGTCCGGCATGTGGTTCTGGCACCTCTGAGAGGTGGTTCCGGCATGCCCGGCAGGTGATACCGGAGTCTCCGGCATTTGGTTCTGGCACCTCTGAGAGGTGGTTCCGGAATGCCTGGCCTGTGATTCCTGAGTGTCTGCCGAGTGGTTCTGGCGTAGCCGGCAGTTGATTTTGGCGTGTCCACTAGCTGGTTCTGGGGAGTGGATCAGCTGCTTCCGGCATACTCGGCAGGTGGTACCGGCGTGTCCAGAACATGGTTCTGGCAAGTCTGAGAGGTGGTTCCGGCATGCCCGGCAGGTGGATGCGGAGTGTCTGCCGAGTGGTTCTGACGTAGCCGGCAGGTGATTCTGTCGTGTCCAGCAGGTGGTTCTGGGGAGTGGATCAGGTGGTTCCGGCATACTCGGCAGGTGGTACCGGCGTGTCCGGAACATGGTTCTGGCAAGTCGGAGAGGTGGTTCCGGCATGCCCGAGAGGTGATTCCGGAGTGTTTGCCAAGTGGTTCTGGCGTAGCCGGCAGGTCATTTTGCATGTCCGGCGGTGGTTCCGGCGAGTCGAGCCTGTGGTTCCGGCGTAGCCGGCAGTTGATTTTGGCGTGTCCACTAGGTGGTTCTGGGGAGTGGAGCAGCTGGTTCCGGCACGCCCGACAGGTGATTCCGGAGCGTCCGCCAAGTGTTTCTGGCGTACCCGGCAGGTGACTTTGGCATGTCCGACAGGTGTTTCTTGCGAGTCGAGCAGGTGGCTCAGGCATGCTCAGCTGGTGCTTCCGTCGTCTCTGGCACGTGGTTCTGGTGAGTCTGAGAGCTGGTTCTGGCATGTCCGGCAGATGATTCCGTAGTGTCCACCAAGTGGTTCTGGTAGACCTGGCAGGTGATTTTGGCGTGTCAGGAAGGTGGTTCCGGCTAGTTGAGCAGGTGGATCAGGCGTGCTCGCCAGGGGGTTCAGGCGGGTCTGGCAGGTGGTTTCGGTCTGTTCGGGGAGTGGTTCCGGCATCTCAGGCTCATGGTTCTGTCAAGTCTGAGAGGTGGTTCCGGCCGGCTCGACAGGTGTTTCCATGGTGTCCGCCAAGTTGTTCTGGCATAGCTGGCAGGTGATGTTGGCGTGACCAGCAGGTGGTTCCAGCAAGCCTGGCAGGTGATTCCGAAGAGTTCAACAAATGGGTGTGGCGTAGCCGGCAGGTGATTTTGGCGTGTCCAGCAGGTGGTTCCGGCGAGCTCGGCAGGTGGTACCAGCGTGTCCAGAACATGGTTCTGGCAAGTCTGAGAGGTGGTTCCGGCACGCCCGACAGGTGATTCCGGAGCGTCCGACAAGTGTTTCTGGCGTACCCGGCAGGTGATTTTCGCTTGTCCGACAGGTGTATCTTGTGAGTCGAGCAGGTGGCTCAGGCATGCTCAGCTGGTGCTTCCGTCGTCTCTGGCACGTGGTTCTGGTGTGTCTGAGAGCTGGTTCTGGCATGTCCGGCAGATGATTCCGGAGTGTCCACCAAGTGGTTCTGGTAGACCTGGCAGGTGATTTTGGCGTGTCGGGAAGGTGGTTCCGGCTAGTTGAGCAGGTGGATCAGGCGTGCTCGCCAGTGGGTTCAGGCGGGTCTGGCAGGTGGTTTCGGTCTGTTCGGGGAGTGGTTCCGGCATCTCAGGCTCATGGTTCTGTCAAGTCTGAGAGGTGGTTCCGGCCGGCTCGACAGGTGTTTCCATGGTGTCCGCCAAGTTGTTCTGGCATAGCTGGCAGGTGATGTTGGCGTGACCAGCAGGTGGTTCCACCAAGCCCGGCAGGTGATTCCGAAGAGTTCACCAAATGGGTGTGGCGTAGCCGGCAGGTGATTTTGGCGTGTCCAGCAGGTGGTTCCGGCGAGCTCGGCAGGTGGTACCAGCGTGTCCGGAACATGGTTCTGGCAAGTCTGAGAGATGGTTCCGGCATGCCAGTCAGGTGATTCTGGAGTGTCCGGCATGTGGTTGTGGCACCTCTGAGAGGTGGTTCCGGCATGCCCGGCAGGTGATTCCGGAGTGTCTGGCATGTGGTTCTGGCACCTCTGAGAGGTGGTTCCGGCATGCCCGGCAGGTGGTTCCGGCATGCCCGGCAGGTGATTCCGGAGTGTCCGGCATGTGGTTCTGGCACCTCTGAGAGGTGGTTCCGGCATGCCCGTCAGGTGATACCGGAGTGTTCGCCAAGTGGTTCTGGCATAGCCGGCAGGTGATTTTGCATGTCCGGCAATGGTCCCGGCGAGTCGAGCCGGTGGTTCCGGAATGTCCGGCAGGTGGTTCCGGCATGTCCGGCAGGTGGTTCCGGCATGTCCAGCACGTGGTTCCAGCATGCCCTGCAGGTGATTCCGGAGTGTCCGGCATGTGGTTCTGGCAGCTCTGAGAGGTGGGTCCGGAATGCCTGGCCTGTGATTCCGGAGTGTCTGCCGAGTGGTTCTGGCGTAGCCGGCAGTTGATTTTGGCGTGTCCACTAGGTGGTTCTGGGGAGTGGATCAGCTGGTTCCGGCATACTCGGCTGGTGGTACCGGCGTGTCCAGAACATGGTTCTGGCAAGTCTGAGAGGTGGTTCCGGCACGCCCGACAGGTGATTCCGGAGCGTCCGCCAAGTGTTTCTGGCGTACCCGGCAGGTGATTTTCGCTTGTCCGACAGGTGCATCTTGCGAGTCGAGCAGGTGGCTGAGGCATGCTCAGCTGGTGCTTCCGGCGTCTCCGGCACGTGGTTCTGGTGTGTCTGAGAGCTGGTTCTGGCATCTCCGGCAGATGATTCCGGAGTGTCCACCAAGTGGTTCTTGTATACCTGGCAGGTGATTTTGGCGTGTCAGGAAGTTGGTTCCGGCTAGTTGAGCAGGTGGATCAGGCGTGCTCGCCAGGGGGTTCAGGCGGGTCTGGCAGGTGGTTTCGGTCTGCTCTGGGAGTGGTTCCGGCATCTCAGGCTCATGGTTCTGGCATGTCTGAGAGGTGGTTCCGGCCGGCCCGACAGGTGTTTCCATGGCGTGCGCCAAGTGGTTCTAGCATAGCTGGCAGGTGATGTTGGCGTGACCGGCAGGTGGTTCCAGCAAGCCCGGCAGGTGATTCCGAAGATTTCACCAAATGGCTGTGGCGTAGCCGGCAGGTGGTTTTGGCGTGTCCAGCAGGTGGTTTTGGCGAGTCGAGCAGGTGGTTCTGGCGTGCTCGGCATGTGCTTCCGGTGTCATTGGCATGTGGTTCCGGCACGTCTGAGAGTTGGTTCCGGCATGCCCGACAGGTGATTCCGGAGCGTCCGGCATGTGGTTCTGGCACCTCTGAGAGGTGGTTCCGGCATGCCCGGCAGGTGATTCCGGAGTGTCCGGCATGTGGTTCTGGCACCTCTGAGAGGTGGTTCCGGCATGCCCGGCAGGTGGTTACGGAGTGTCTGCCGAGTGGTTCTGGCGTAGCCGGCAGGTGATTTTGGCGTGTCCAGCAGGTGGTTTTGGCGAGTCGAGCAGGTGGTTCTGGCGTGCTCGGCATGTGCTTCCGGTGTCATTGGCATGTGGTTCCAGCATGTCTGAGAGGTGGTTCCGACATGCCCGGCAGGTGGTTCCGGAGAGTCTGCCGAGTGGTTCTGGAGCCAGCCCGGCAGGTGCTTCCGAAGAGTTCACCAAATGGTTGTGGCGTAGCCGGCAGGTTATTTTGGCGTGTCAGGAAGGTGGTTCCGGCTAGTTGAGCAGGTGGATCAGGCATGCTCGCCAGTGGGTTCAGGCGGGTCTGGCAGGTGGTTTCGGTTTGTTCGGGGAGTGGTTCCGGGATCTCAGGCACATGGTTCTGGCACGTCTGAGAGGTGGTTCCTGCCGGCCGGAGAGGTGTTTCCGGAGTGTCCGCCAAGTGGTTCTGGCGTAGCTGAAAGGTGATGTTGGCGTGACCGGCAGGTGGTTCCAGCCAGCCCGGCAGGTGATTCCGGAGTGTCTGCCGTGTGGTTCTGCCGTAGCTGGCAGGTGATTTTGGCGTGTCCAGCAGGTGGTTCCGGCGAGCTCGGCCGGTGGTACCAGCGTGTCCGGAACATGGTTCTGGCACGTCTGAGAGATGGTTCCGGCATGCCCGGCAGGTGATTCGGGAGTGTCCGGCATGTGGTTCTGGCACCTCTGAGAGGTGGTTCTGGCATGCCCCGCAGGTGATTCCGCAGTGTCCGGCATGTGGTTCTGGCACCTCTGAGAGGTGGTTCCGGCATGCCCGGCAGGTGATTCCGGAGTGTCCGGCATGTGGTTCTGGCACCTCTGAGAGGTGTTTCCGGAATGCCCGGCAGGTGGATGCGGAGTGTCTGCCGAGTGGTTCTGGCGTAGACGGCAGGTGATTCTGTCGTGTCCAGCAGGTGGTTCTGGGGAGTGGATCAGGTGGTTCCGGCATACTCGGCAGGTGGTACCGGCGTGTCCGGAACATGGTTCTGGCAAGTCGGAGAGGTGGTTCCGGCATGCCCGAGAGGTGATTCCGGAGTGTTTGCCAAGTGGTTCTGGCGTAGCCGGCAGGTCATTTTGCATGTCCGGCGGTGGTTCCGGCGAGTCGAGCCTGTGGTTCCGGCGTAGCCGGCAGTTGATTTTGGCGTGTCCACTAGGTGGTTCTGGGGAGTGGAGCAGCTGGTTCCGGCACGCCCGACAGGTGATTCCGGAGCGTCCGCCAAGTGTTTCTGGCGTACCCGGCAGGTGACTTTGGCATGTCCGACAGGTGTTTCTTGCGAGTCGAGCAGGTGGCTCAGGCATGCTCAGCTGGTGCTTCCGTCGTCTCTGGCACGTGGTTCTGGTGAGTCTGAGAGCTGGTTCTGGCATGTCCGGCAGATGATTCCGTAGTGTCCACCAAGTGGTTCTGGTAGACCTGGCAGGTGATTTTGGCGTGTCAGGAAGGTGGTTCCGGCTAGTTGAGCAGGTGGATCAGGCGTGCTCGCCAGGGGGTTCAGGCGGGTCTGGCAGGTGGTTTCGGTCTGTTCGGGGAGTGGTTCCGGCATCTCAGGCTCATGGTTCTGTCAAGTCTGAGAGGTGGTTCCGGCCGGCTCGACAGGTGTTTCCATGGTGTCCGCCAAGTTGTTCTGGCATAGCTGGCAGGTGATGTTGGCGTGACCAGCAGGTGGTTCCAGCAAGCCCGGCAGGTGATTCCGAAGAGTTCAACAAATGGGTGTGGCGTAGCCGGCAGGTGATTTTGGCGTGTCCAGCAGGTGGTTCCGGCGAGCTCGGCAGGTGGTACCAGCGTGTCCAGAACATGGTTCTGGCAAGTCTGAGAGGTGGTTCCGGCACGCCCGACAGGTGATTCCGGAGCGTCCGACAAGTGTTTCTGGCGTACCCGGCAGGTGATTTTCGCTTGTCCGACAGGTGTATCTTGTGAGTCGAGCAGGTGGCTCAGGCATGCTCAGCTGGTGCTTCCGTCGTCTCTGGCACGTGGTTCTGGTGTGTCTGAGAGCTGGTTCTGGCATGTCCGGCAGATGATTCCGGAGTGTCCACCAAGTGGTTCTGGTAGACCTGGCAGGTGATTTTGGCGTGTCAGGAAGGTGGTTCCGGCTAGTTGAGCAGGTGGATCAGGCGTGCTCGCCAGTGGGTTCAGGCGGGTCTGGCAGGTGGTTTCGGTCTGTTCGGGGAGTGGTTCCGGCATCTCAGGCTCATGGTTCTGTCAAGTCTGAGAGGTGGTTCCGGCCGGCTCGACAGGTGTTTCCATGGTGTCCGCCAAGTTGTTCTGGCATAGCTGGCAGGTGATGTTGGCGTGACCAGCAGGTGGTTCCACCAAGCCCGGCAGGTGATTCCGAAGAGTTCACCAAATGGGTGTGGCGTAGCCGGCAGGTGATTTTGGCGTGTCCAGCAGGTGGTTCCGGCGAGCTCGGCAGGTGGTACCAGCGTGTCCGGAACATGGTTCTGGCAAGTCTGAGAGATGGTTCCGGCATGCCAGTCAGGTGATTCTGGAGTGTCCGGCATGTGGTTGTGGCACCTCTGAGAGGTGGTTCCGGCATGCCCGGCAGGTGATTCCGGAGTGTCTGGCATGTGGTTCTGGCACCTCTGAGAGGTGGTTCCGGCATGCCCGGCAGGTGGTTCCGGCATGCCCGGCAGGTGATTCCGGAGTGTCCGGCATGTGGTTCTGGCACCTCTGAGAGGTGGTTCCGGCATGCCCGGCAGGTGATTCCGGAGAGTCTGGCATGTGGTTCTGGCACCTCTGAGAGGTGGTTCCGGCATGCCCGGCAGGTGGTTCCGGCATGCCCGGCAGGTGATTCCGGAGTGTCCGGCATGTGGTTCTGGCACCTCTGAGAGGTGCTTCCGGCATGCCCAGCATGTGATACCGGAGTGTTCGCCAAGTGGTTCTGGCGTAGCCGGCAGGTGATTTTGCATGTCCGGCAATGGTTCCGGCGAGTCGAGACGGTGGTTCCTGCATGTCCGGCAGGTGGTTCCGGAATGCCCGGCAGGTGGTTCCGGCATGTCCGGCAGGTGGTTCCGGCATGTCCAGCACGTGGTTCCAGCATGCCCGGCAGGTGATTCCGGAGTGTCCGGCATGTGGTTCTGGCAGCTCTGAGAGGTGGTTCCGGAATGCCTGGCCTGTGATTCCTGAGTGTCTGCCGAGTGGTTCTGGCGTAGCCGGCAGTTGATTTTGGCGTGTCCACTAGGTGGTTCTGGGGAGTGGATCAGCTGGTTCCGGCATACTCGGCTGGTGGTACCGGCGTGTCCAGAACATGGTTCTGGCAAGTCTGAGAGGTGGTTCCGGCACGCCCGACAGGTGATTCCGTTGCGTCCGCCAAGTGTTTCTGGCGTACCCGGCAGGTGATTTTCGCCTGTCCGACAGGTGCATCTTGCGAGTCGAGCAGGTGGCTGAGGCATGCTCAGCTGGTGCTTCCGGCGTCTCCGGCACGTGGTTCTGGTGTGTCTGAGAGCTGGTTCTGGCATCTCCGGCAGATGATTCCGGAGTGTCCACCAAGTGGTTCTTGTATACCTGGCAGGTGATTTTGGCGTGTCAGGAAGTTGGTTCCGGCTAGTTGAGCAGGTGGATCAGGCGTGCTCGCCAGGGGGTTCAGGCGGGTCTGGCAGGTGGTTTCGGTCTGCTCTGGGAGTGGTTCCGGCATCTCAGGCTCATGGTTCTGGCATGTCTGAGAGGTGGTTCCGGCCGGCCCGACAGGTGTTTCCATGGCGTGCGCCAAGTGGTTCTAGCATAGCTGGCAGGTGATGTTGGCGTGACCGGCAGGTGGTTCCAGCAAGCCCGGCAGGTGATTCCGAAGATTTCACCAAATGGCTGTGGCGTAGCCGGCAGGTGGTTTTGGCGTGTCCAGCAGGTGGTTTTGGCGAGTCGAGCAGGTGGTTCTGGCGTGCTCGGCATGTGCTTCCGGTGTCATTGGCATGTGGTTCCGGCACGTCTGAGAGTTGGTTCCGGCATGCCCGACAGGTGATTCCGGAGCGTCCGGCATGTGGTTCTGGCACCTCTGAGAGGTGGTTCCGGCATGCCCGGCAGGTGATTCCGGAGTGTCCGGCATGTGGTTCTGGCACCTCTGAGAGGTGGTTCCGGCATGCCCGGCAGGTGGTTACGGAGTGTCTGCCGAGTGGTTCTGGCGTAGCCGGCAGGTGATTTTGGCGTGTCCAGCAGGTGGTTTTGGCGAGTCGAGCAGGTGGTTCTGGCGTGCTCGGCATGTGCTTCCGGTGTCATTGGCATGTGGTTCCAGCATGTCTGAGAGGTGGTTCCGACATGCCCGGCAGGTGGTTCCGGAGAGTCTGCCGAGTGGTTCTGGAGCCAGCCCGGCAGGTTCTTCCGAAGAGTTCACCAAATGGTTGTGGCGTAGCCGGCAGGTTATTTTGGCGTGTCAGGAAGGTGGTTCCGGCTAGTTGAGCAGGTGGATCAGGCATGCTCGCCAGTGGGTTCAGGCGGGTCTGGCAGGTGGTTTCGGTTTGTTCGGGGAGTGGTTCCGGGATCTCAGGCACATGGTTCTGGCACGTCTGAGAGGTGGTTCCTGCCGGCCGGAGAGGTGTTTCCGGAGTGTCCGCCAAGTGGTTCTGGCGTAGCTGAAAGGTGATGTTGGCGTGACCGGCAGGTGGTTCCAGCCAGCCCGGCAGGTGATTCCGGAGTGTCTGCCGTGTGGTTCTGCCGTAGCTGGCAGGTGATTTTGGCGTGTCCAGCAGGTGGTTCCGGCGAGCTCGGCCGGTGGTACCAGCGTGTCCGGAACATGGTTCTGGCACGTCTGAGAGATGGTTCCGGCATGCCCGGCAGGTGATTCGGGAGTGTCCGGCATGTGGTTCTGGCACCTCTGAGAGGTGGTTCTGGCATGCCCCGCAGGTGATTCCGCAGTGTCCGGCATGTGGTTCTGGCACCTCTGAGAGGTGGTTCCGGCATGCCCGGCAGGTGATTCCGGAGTGTCCGGCATGTGGTTCTGGCACCTCTGAGAGGTGTTTCCGGAATGCCCGGCAGGTGGTTCCGGAGTGTCTGCCGAGTGGTTCTGGCGTAGACGGCAGGTGATTCTGGCGTGTCCACTAGGTGGTTCTGGGGAGTGGATCAGCTGGTTCCGGCATACTCGGCAGGTGGTACCGGCGTGTCCAGAACATGGTTCTGGCAAGTCTGAGAGGAGGTTCTGGCACGCCCGACAGGTGATTCCGGAGCCTCCGCCAAGTGTTTCTGGCGTACCAGGCAGGTGATTTTGGCATGTCCGACAGGTGTTTCTTGCGAGTCGAGCCGGTGGCTCAGGCATGCTCAGCTGGTGCTTCCGGCGTCTCCGGCACGTGGTTCTGGTGTGTCTGAGATCTGGTTCTGGCATGTCCGGCAGATGATTCCGGAGTGTCCACCATGTGGTTCTGGTAGACCTGGCAGGTGATTTTGGCGTGTCAGGAAGGTGGTTCCGGCTAGTTGAGCAGGTGGATCAGGCGTGCTCGGCCGGTGGTTCAGGCGGGTCTGTCAGGTGGTTTCGGTCTGTTCGGGGTGTGGTTCCGGCATCTCAGGCACATGGTTCTGGCACGTCTGATAGGTGGTTCCGGCCGGCCCGACAGGTGTTTCCGGAGTGTCCGCCAAGTGGTTCTGGCATAGCTGGCAGGTGATGTTGGCGTGACCGGCAGGTGGTTCCAGCCAGCCCGGCAGGTGATTCCGAAGTGTTCACCAAATGGTTGTGGCGTAGCCGGAAGGTGATTTTGTCGTGTGCAGCAGGTGGTTTTGGCGAGTCGAGCAGGTGGTTCTGGCGTGCTCGGCAGGTGCTTCCGGTGTCATTGGCATGTGGTTCCGGCATGTCTGAGAGGTGGTTCCGCCATGCCCGGCAGGTGATTCCGGAGTGTTCGCCAAGTGGTTCTGGCGTAGCCGGCAGGTGATTTTGCATGTCCGGCAATGGTTCCGGCGAGTCGAGCCTGTGGTTCCGGCATGTCCGGCAGGTGGTTCCGGCATGCCCGGAAGGTGATTCCGGAGTGTCCGGCATGTGGTTCTGGCACCTCTGAGAGGTGGTTACGGCATGCCAGGCACGTGATACCGGAGTGTTCGCCAAGTGGTTCTGCCGTAGCCGGCAGGTTATTTTGCATGTCCGGCAATGGTTCCGGCGAGTCGAGCCGGTGGTTCCGGAATGTCCGGCAGGTGGTTCCGGCATGTCCGGCAGGTGGTTCCGGCATGTCCAGCACGTGGTTCCAGCATGCCCGGCAGGTGATTCCGGAGTGTCCGGCATGTGGTTCTGGCACCTCTGAGAGGTGGTTCCGGCATGCCCGGCAGGTGATACCGGAGTCTCCGGCATTTGGTTCTGGCACCTCTGAGAGGTGGTTCCGGAATGCCTGGCCTGTGATTCCTGAGTGTCTGCCGAGTGGTTCTGGCGTAGCCGGCAGTTGATTTTGGCGTGTCCACTAGCTGGTTCTGGGGAGTGGATCAGCTGCTTCCGGCATACTCGGCAGGTGGTACCGGCGTGTCCAGAACATGGTTCTGGCAAGTCTGAGAGGTGGTTCCGGCATGCCCGGCAGGTGGATGCGGAGTGTCTGCCGAGTGGTTCTGACGTAGCCGGCAGGTGATTCTGTCGTGTCCAGCAGGTGGTTCTGGGGAGTGGATCAGGTGGTTCCGGCATACTCGGCAGGTGGTACCGGCGTGTCCGGAACATGGTTCTGGCAAGTCGGAGAGGTGGTTCCGGCATGCCCGAGAGGTGATTCCGGAGTGTTTGCCAAGTGGTTCTGGCGTAGCCGGCAGGTCATTTTGCATGTCCGGCGGTGGTTCCGGCGAGTCGAGCCTGTGGTTCCGGCGTAGCCGGCAGTTGATTTTGGCGTGTCCACTAGGTGGTTCTGGGGAGTGGAGCAGCTGGTTCCGGCACGCCCGACAGGTGATTCCGGAGCGTCCGCCAAGTGTTTCTGGCGTACCCGGCAGGTGACTTTGGCATGTCCGACAGGTGTTTCTTGCGAGTCGAGCAGGTGGCTCAGGCATGCTCAGCTGGTGCTTCCGTCGTCTCTGGCACGTGGTTCTGGTGAGTCTGAGAGCTGGTTCTGGCATGTCCGGCAGATGATTCCGTAGTGTCCACCAAGTGGTTCTGGTAGACCTGGCAGGTGATTTTGGCGTGTCAGGAAGGTGGTTCCGGCTAGTTGAGCAGGTGGATCAGGCGTGCTCGCCAGGGGGTTCAGGCGGGTCTGGCAGGTGGTTTCGGTCTGTTCGGGGAGTGGTTCCGGCATCTCAGGCTCATGGTTCTGTCAAGTCTGAGAGGTGGTTCCGGCCGGCTCGACAGGTGTTTCCATGGTGTCCGCCAAGTTGTTCTGGCATAGCTGGCAGGTGATGTTGGCGTGACCAGCAGGTGGTTCCAGCAAGCCCGGCAGGTGATTCCGAAGAGTTCAACAAATGGGTGTGGCGTAGCCGGCAGGTGATTTTGGCGTGTCCAGCAGGTGGTTCCGGCGAGCTCGGCAGGTGGTACCAGCGTGTCCAGAACATGGTTCTGGCAAGTCTGAGAGGTGGTTCCGGCACGCCCGACAGGTGATTCCGGAGCGTCCGACAAGTGTTTCTGGCGTACCCGGCAGGTGATTTTCGCTTGTCCGACAGGTGTATCTTGTGAGTCGAGCAGGTGGCTCAGGCATGCTCAGCTGGTGCTTCCGTCGTCTCTGGCACGTGGTTCTGGTGTGTCTGAGAGCTGGTTCTGGCATGTCCGGCAGATGATTCCGGAGTGTCCACCAAGTGGTTCTGGTAGACCTGGCAGGTGATTTTGGCGTGTCAGGAAGGTGGTTCCGGCTAGTTGAGCAGGTGGATCAGGCGTGCTCGCCAGTGGGTTCAGGCGGGTCTGGCAGGTGGTTTCGGTCTGTTCGGGGAGTGGTTCCGGCATCTCAGGCTCATGGTTCTGTCAAGTCTGAGAGGTGGTTCCGGCCGGCTCGACAGGTGTTTCCATGGTGTCCGCCAAGTTGTTCTGGCATAGCTGGCAGGTGATGTTGGCGTGACCAGCAGGTGGTTCCACCAAGCCCGGCAGGTGATTCCGAAGAGTTCACCAAATGGGTGTGGCGTAGCCGGCAGGTGATTTTGGCGTGTCCAGCAGGTGGTTCCGGCGAGCTCGGCAGGTGGTACCAGCGTGTCCGGAACATGGTTCTGGCAAGTCTGAGAGATGGTTCCGGCATGCCAGTCAGGTGATTCTGGAGTGTCCGGCATGTGGTTGTGGCACCTCTGAGAGGTGGTTCCGGCATGCCCGGCAGGTGATTCCGGAGTGTCTGGCATGTGGTTCTGGCACCTCTGAGAGGTGGTTCCGGCATGCCCGGCAGGTGGTTCCGGCATGCCCGGCAGGTGATTCCGGAGTGTCCGGCATGTGGTTCTGGCACCTCTGAGAGGTGGTTCCGGCATGCCCGGCAGGTGATTCCGGAGAGTCTGGCATGTGGTTCTGGCACCTCTGAGAGGTGGTTCCGGCATGCCCGGCAGGTGGTTCCGGCATGCCCGGCAGGTGATTCCGGAGTGTCCGGCATGTGGTTCTGGCACCTCTGAGAGGTGCTTCCGGCATGCCCAGCATGTGATACCGGAGTGTTCGCCAAGTGGTTCTGGCGTAGCCGGCAGGTGATTTTGCATGTCCGGCAATGGTTCCGGCGAGTCGAGACGGTGGTTCCTGCATGTCCGGCAGGTGGTTCCGGAATGCCCGGCAGGTGGTTCCGGCATGTCCGGCAGGTGGTTCCGGCATGTCCAGCACGTGGTTCCAGCATGCCCTGCAGGTGATTCCGGAGTGTCCGGCATGTGGTTCTGGCAGCTCTGAGAGGTGGTTCCGGAATGCCTGGCCTGTGATTCCTGAGTGTCTGCCGAGTGGTTCTGGCGTAGCCGGCAGTTGATTTTGGCGTGTCCACTAGGTGGTTCTGGGGAGTGGATCAGCTGGTTCCGGCATACTCGGCTGGTGGTACCGGCGTGTCCAGAACATGGTTCTGGCAAGTCTGAGAGGTGGTTCCGGCACGCCCGACAGGTGATTCCGGAGCGTCCGCCAAGTGTTTCTGGCGTACCCGGCAGGTGATTTTCGCCTGTCCGACAGGTGCATCTTGCGAGTCGAGCAGGTGGCTGAGGCATGCTCAGCTGGTGCTTCCGGCGTCTCCGGCACGTGGTTCTGGTGTGTCTGAGAGCTGGTTCTGGCATCTCCGGCAGATGATTCCGGAGTGTCCACCAAGTGGTTCTTGTATACCTGGCAGGTGATTTTGGCGTGTCAGGAAGTTGGTTCCGGCTAGTTGAGCAGGTGGATCAGGCGTGCTCGCCAGGGGGTTCAGGCGGGTCTGGCAGGTGGTTTCGGTCTGCTCTGGGAGTGGTTCCGGCATCTCAGGCTCATGGTTCTGGCATGTCTGAGAGGTGGTTCCGGCCGGCCCGACAGGTGTTTCCATGGCGTGCGCCAAGTGGTTCTAGCATAGCTGGCAGGTGATGTTGGCGTGACCGGCAGGTGGTTCCAGCAAGCCCGGCAGGTGATTCCGAAGATTTCACCAAATGGCTGTGGCGTAGCCGGCAGGTGGTTTTGGCGTGTCCAGCAGGTGGTTTTGGCGAGTCGAGCAGGTGGTTCTGGCGTGCTCGGCATGTGCTTCCGGTGTCATTGGCATGTGGTTCCGGCACGTCTGAGAGTTGGTTCCGGCATGCCCGACAGGTGATTCCGGAGCGTCCGGCATGTGGTTCTGGCACCTCTGAGAGGTGGTTCCGGCATGCCCGGCAGGTGATTCCGGAGTGTCCGGCATGTGGTTCTGGCACCTCTGAGAGGTGGTTCCGGCATGCCCGGCAGGTGGTTACGGAGTGTCTGCCGAGTGGTTCTGGCGTAGCCGGCAGGTGATTTTGGCGTGTCCAGCAGGTGGTTTTGGCGAGTCGAGCAGGTGGTTCTGGCGTGCTCGGCATGTGCTTCCGGTGTCATTGGCATGTGGTTCCAGCATGTCTGAGAGGTGGTTCCGACATGCCCGGCAGGTGGTTCCGGAGAGTCTGCCGAGTGGTTCTGGAGCCAGCCCGGCAGGTGCTTCCGAAGAGTTCACCAAATGGTTGTGGCGTAGCCGGCAGGTTATTTTGGCGTGTCAGGAAGGTGGTTCCGGCTAGTTGAGCAGGTGGATCAGGCATGCTCGCCAGTGGGTTCAGGCGGGTCTGGCAGGTGGTTTCGGTTTGTTCGGGGAGTGGTTCCGGGATCTCAGGCACATGGTTCTGGCACGTCTGAGAGGTGGTTCCTGCCGGCCGGAGAGGTGTTTCCGGAGTGTCCGCCAAGTGGTTCTGGCGTAGCTGAAAGGTGATGTTGGCGTGACCGGCAGGTGGTTCCAGCCAGCCCGGCAGGTGATTCCGGAGTGTCTGCCGTGTGGTTCTGCCGTAGCTGGCAGGTGATTTTGGCGTGTCCAGCAGGTGGTTCCGGCGAGCTCGGCCGGTGGTACCAGCGTGTCCGGAACATGGTTCTGGCACGTCTGAGAGATGGTTCCGGCATGCCCGGCAGGTGATTCGGGAGTGTCCGGCATGTGGTTCTGGCACCTCTGAGAGGTGGTTCTGGCATGCCCCGCAGGTGATTCCGCAGTGTCCGGCATGTGGTTCTGGCACCTCTGAGAGGTGGTTCCGGCATGCCCGGCAGGTGATTCCGGAGTGTCCGGCATGTGGTTCTGGCACCTCTGAGAGGTGTTTCCGGAATGCCCGGCAGGTGGTTCCGGAGTGTCTGCCGAGTGGTTCTGGCGTAGACGGCAGGTGATTCTGGCGTGTCCACTAGGTGGTTCTGGGGAGTGGATCAGCTGGTTCCGGCATACTCGGCAGGTGGTACCGGCGTGTCCAGAACATGGTTCTGGCAAGTCTGAGAGGAGGTTCTGGCACGCCCGACAGGTGATTCCGGAGCCTCCGCCAAGTGTTTCTGGCGTACCAGGCAGGTGATTTTGGCATGTCCGACAGGTGTTTCTTGCGAGTCGAGCCGGTGGCTCAGGCATGCTCAGCTGGTGCTTCCGGCGTCTCCGGCACGTGGTTCTGGTGTGTCTGAGATCTGGTTCTGGCATGTCCGGCAGATGATTCCGGAGTGTCCACCATGTGGTTCTGGTAGACCTGGCAGGTGATTTTGGCGTGTCAGGAAGGTGGTTCCGGCTAGTTGAGCAGGTGGATCAGGCGTGCTCGGCCGGTGGTTCAGGCGGGTCTGTCAGGTGGTTTCGGTCTGTTCGGGGTGTGGTTCCGGCATCTCAGGCACATGGTTCTGGCACGTCTGATAGGTGGTTCCGGCCGGCCCGACAGGTGTTTCCGGAGTGTCCGCCAAGTGGTTCTGGCATAGCTGGCAGGTGATGTTGGCGTGACCGGCAGGTGGTTCCAGCCAGCCCGGCAGGTGATTCCGAAGTGTTCACCAAATGGTTGTGGCGTAGCCGGAAGGTGATTTTGTCGTGTGCAGCAGGTGGTTTTGGCGAGTCGAGCAGGTGGTTCTGGCGTGCTCGGCAGGTGCTTCCGGTGTCATTGGCATGTGGTTCCGGCATGTCTGAGAGGTGGTTCCGCCATGCCCGGCAGGTGATTCCGGAGTGTTCGCCAAGTGGTTCTGGCGTAGCCGGCAGGTGATTTTGCATGTCCGGCAATGGTTCCGGCGAGTCGAGCCTGTGGTTCCGGCATGTCCGGCAGGTGGTTCCGGCATGCCCGGAAGGTGATTCCGGAGTGTCCGGCATGTGGTTCTGGCACCTCTGAGAGGTGGTTACGGCATGCCAGGCACGTGATACCGGAGTGTTCGCCAAGTGGTTCTGCCGTAGCCGGCAGGTTATTTTGCATGTCCGGCAATGGTTCCGGCGAGTCGAGCCGGTGGTTCCGGAATGTCCGGCAGGTGGTTCCGGCATGTCCGGCAGGTGGTTCCGGCATGTCCAGCACGTGGTTCCAGCATGCCCGGCAGGTGATTCCGGAGTGTCCGGCATGTGGTTCTGGCACCTCTGAGAGGTGGTTCCGGCATGCCCGGCAGGTGATACCGGAGTCTCCGGCATTTGGTTCTGGCACCTCTGAGAGGTGGTTCCGGAATGCCTGGCCTGTGATTCCTGAGTGTCTGCCGAGTGGTTCTGGCGTAGCCGGCAGTTGATTTTGGCGTGTCCACTAGCTGGTTCTGGGGAGTGGATCAGCTGCTTCCGGCATACTCGGCAGGTGGTACCGGCGTGTCCAGAACATGGTTCTGGCAAGTCTGAGAGGTGGTTCCGGCATGCCCGGCAGGTGGATGCGGAGTGTCTGCCGAGTGGTTCTGACGTAGCCGGCAGGTGATTCTGTCGTGTCCAGCAGGTGGTTCTGGGGAGTGGATCAGGTGGTTCCGGCATACTCGGCAGGTGGTACCGGCGTGTCCGGAACATGGTTCTGGCAAGTCGGAGAGGTGGTTCCGGCATGCCCGAGAGGTGATTCCGGAGTGTTTGCCAAGTGGTTCTGGCGTAGCCGGCAGGTCATTTTGCATGTCCGGCGGTGGTTCCGGCGAGTCGAGCCTGTGGTTCTGGCGTAGCCGGCAGTTGATTTTGGCGTGTCCACTAGGTGGTTCTGGGGAGTGGAGCAGCTGGTTCCGGCACGCCCGACAGGTGATTCCGGAGCGTCCGCCAAGTGTTTCTGGCGTACCCGGCAGGTGACTTTGGCATGTCCGACAGGTGTTTCTTGCGAGTCGAGCAGGTGGCTCAGGCATGCTCAGCTGGTGCTTCCGTCGTCTCTGGCACGTGGTTCTGGTGAGTCTGAGAGCTGGTTCTGGCATGTCCGGCAGATGATTCCGTAGTGTCCACCAAGTGGTTCTGGTAGACCTGGCAGGTGATTTTGGCGTGTCAGGAAGGTGGTTCCGGCTAGTTGAGCAGGTGGATCAGGCGTGCTCGCCAGGGGGTTCAGGCGGGTCTGGCAGGTGGTTTCGGTCTGTTCGGGGAGTGGTTCCGGCATCTCAGGCTCATGGTTCTGTCAAGTCTGAGAGGTGGTTCCGGCCGGCCCGACAGGTGTTTCCATGGTGTCCGCCAAGTTGTTCTGGCATAGCTGGCAGGTGATGTTGGCGTGACCAGCAGGTGGTTCCAGCAAGCCTGGCAGGTGATTCCGAAGAGTTCAACAAATGGGTGTGGCGTAGCCGGCAGGTGATTTTGGCGTGTCCAGCAGGTGGTTCCGGCGAGCTCGGCAGGTGGTACCAGCGTGTCCAGAACATGGTTCTGGCAAGTCTGAGAGGTGGTTCCGGCACGCCCGACAGGTGATTCCGGAGCGTCCGACAAGTGTTTCTGGCGTACCCGGCAGGTGATTTTCGCTTGTCCGACAGGTGTATCTTGTGAGTCGAGCAGGTGGCTCAGGCATGCTCAGCTGGTGCTTCCGTCGTCTCTGGCACGTGGTTCTGGTGTGTCTGAGAGCTGGTTCTGGCATGTCCGGCAGATGATTCCGGAGTGTCCACCAAGTGGTTCTGGTAGACCTGGCAGGTGATTTTGGCGTGTCAGGAAGGTGGTTCCGGCTAGTTGAGCAGGTGGATCAGGCGTGCTCGCCAGTGGGTTCAGGCGGGTCTGGCAGGTGGTTTCGGTCTGTTCGGGGAGTGGTTCCGGCATCTCAGGCTCATGGTTCTGTCAAGTCTGAGAGGTGGTTCCGGCCGGCTCGACAGGTGTTTCCATGGTGTCCGCCAAGTTGTTCTGGCATAGCTGGCAGGTGATGTTGGCGTGACCAGCAGGTGGTTCCACCAAGCCCGGCAGGTGATTCCGAAGAGTTCACCAAATGGGTGTGGCGTAGCCGGCAGGTGATTTTGGCGTGTCCAGCAGGTGGTTCCGGCGAGCTCGGCAGGTGGTACCAGCGTGTCCGGAACATGGATCTGGCAAGTCTGAGAGATGGTTCCGGCATGCCAGTCAGGTGATTCTGGAGTGTCCGGCATGTGGTTGTGGCACCTCTGAGAGGTGGTTCCGGCATGCCCGGCAGGTGATTCCGGAGTGTCTGGCATGTGGTTCTGGCACCTCTGAGAGGTGGTTCCGGCATGCCCGGCAGGTGGTTCCGGCATGCCCGGCAGGTGATTCCGGAGTGTCCGGCATGTGGTTCTGGCACCTCTGAGAGGTGGTTCCGGCATGCCCGTCAGGTGATACCGGAGTGTTCGCCAAGTGGTTCTGGCATAGCCGGCAGGTGATTTTGCATGTCCGGCAATGGTCCCGGCGAGTCGAGCCGGTGGTTCCGGAATGTCCGGCAGGTGGTTCCGGCATGTCCGGCAGGTGGTTCCGGCATGTCCAGCACGTGGTTCCAGCATGCCCTGCAGGTGATTCCGGAGTGTCCGGCATGTGGTTCTGGCAGCTCTGAGAGGTGGGTCCGGAATGCCTGGCCTGTGATTCCGGAGTGTCTGCCGAGTGGTTCTGGCGTAGCCGGCAGTTGATTTTGGCGTGTCCACTAGGTGGTTCTGGGGAGTGGATCAGCTGGTTCCGGCATACTCGGCTGGTGGTACCGGCGTGTCCAGAACATGGTTCTGGCAAGTCTGAGAGGTGGTTCCGGCACGCCCGACAGGTGATTCCGGAGCGTCCGCCAAGTGTTTCTGGCTTACCCGGCAGGTGATTTTCGCCTGTCCGACAGGTGCATCTTGCGAGTCGAGCAGGTGGCTGAGGCATGCTCAGCTGGTGCTTCCGGCGTCTCCGGCACGTGGTTCTGGTGTGTCTGAGAGCTGGTTCTGGCATCTCCGGCAGATGATTCCGGAGTGTCCACCAAGTGGTTCTTGTATACCTGGCAGGTGATTTTGGCGTGTCAGGAAGTTGGTTCCGGCTAGTTGAGCAGGTGGATCAGGCGTGCTCGCCAGGGGGTTCAGGCGGGTCTGGCAGGTGGTTTCGGTCTGCTCTGGGAGTGGTTCCGGCATCTCAGGCTCATGGTTCTGGCATGTCTGAGAGGTGGTTCCGGCCGGCCCGACAGGTGTTTCCATGGCGTGCGCCAAGTGGTTCTAGCATAGCTGGCAGGTGATGTTGGCGTGACCGGCAGGTGGTTCCAGCAAGCCCGGCAGGTGATTCCGAAGATTTCACCAAATGGCTGTGGCGTAGCCGGCAGGTGGTTTTGGCGTGTCCAGCAGGTGGTTTTGGCGAGTCGAGCAGGTGGTTCTGGCGTGCTCGGCATGTGCTTCCGGTGTCATTGGCATGTGGTTCCGGCACGTCTGAGAGTTGGTTCCGGCATGCCCGACAGGTGATTCCGGAGCGTCCGGCATGTGGTTCTGGCACCTCTGAGAGGTGGTTCCGGCATGCCCGGCAGGTGATTCCGGAGTGTCCGGCATGTGGTTCTGGCACCTCTGAGAGGTGGTTCCGGCATGCCCGGCAGGTGGTTACGGAGTGTCTGCCGAGTGGTTCTGGCGTAGCCGGCAGGTGATTTTGGCGTGTCCAGCAGGTGGTTTTGGCGAGTCGAGCAGGTGGTTCTGGCGTGCTCGGCATGTGCTTCCGGTGTCATTGGCATGTGGTTCCAGCATGTCTGAGAGGTGGTTCCGACATGCCCGGCAGGTGGTTCCGGAGAGTCTGCCGAGTGGTTCTGGAGCCAGCCCGGCAGGTGCTTCCGAAGAGTTCACCAAATGGTTGTGGCGTAGCCGGCAGGTTATTTTGGCGTGTCAGGAAGGTGGTTCCGGCTAGTTGAGCAGGTGGATCAGGCATGCTCGCCAGTGGGTTCAGGCGGGTCTGGCAGGTGGTTTCGGTTTGTTCGGGGAGTGGTTCCGGGATCTCAGGCACATGGTTCTGGCACGTCTGAGAGGTGGTTCCTGCCGGCCGGAGAGGTGTTTCCGGAGTGTCCGCCAAGTGGTTCTGGCGTAGCTGAAAGGTGATGTTGGCGTGACCGGCAGGTGGTTCCAGCCAGCCCGGCAGGTGATTCCGGAGTGTCTGCCGTGTGGTTCTGCCGTAGCTGGCAGGTGATTTTGGCGTGTCCAGCAGGTGGTTCCGGCGAGCTCGGCCGGTGGTACCAGCGTGTCCGGAACATGGTTCTGGCACGTCTGAGAGATGGTTCCGGCATGCCCGGCAGGTGATTCGGGAGTGTCCGGCATGTGGTTCTGGCACCTCTGAGAGGTGGTTCTGGCATGCCCCGCAGGTGATTCCGCAGTGTCCGGCATGTGGTTCTGGCACCTCTGAGAGGTGGTTCCGGCATGCCCGGCAGGTGATTCCGGAGTGTCCGGCATGTGGTTCTGGCACCTCTGAGAGGTGTTTCCGGAATGCCCGGCAGGTGGTTCCGGAGTGTCTGCCGAGTGGTTCTGGCGTAGATGGCAGGTGATTCTGGCGTGTCCACTAGGTGGTTCTGGGGAGTGGATCAGCTGGTTCCGGCATACTCGGCAGGTGGTACCGGCGTGTCCAGAACATGGTTCTGGCAAGTCTGAGAGGAGGTTCTGGCACGCCCGACAGGTGATTCCGGAGCCTCCGCCAAGTGTTTCTGGCGTACCAGGCAGGTGATTTTGGCATGTCCGACAGGTGTTTCTTGCGAGTCGAGCCGGTGGCTCAGGCATGCTCAGCTGGTGCTTCCGGCGTCTCCGGCACGTGGTTCTGGTGTGTCTGAGATCTGGTTCTGGCATGTCCGGCAGATGATTCCGGAGTGTCCACCATGTGGTTCTGGTAGACCTGGCAGGTGATTTTGGCGTGTCAGGAAGGTGGTTCCGGCTAGTTGAGCAGGTGGATCAGGCGTGCTCGGCCGGTGGTTCAGGCGGGTCTGTCAGGTGGTTTCGGTCTGTTCGGGGTGTGGTTCCGGCATCTCAGGCACATGGTTCTGGCACGTCTGATAGGTGGTTCCGGCCGGCCCGACAGGTGTTTCCGGAGTGTCCGCCAAGTGGTTCTGGCATAGCTGGCAGGTGATGTTGGCGTGACCGGCAGGTGGTTCCAGCCAGCCCGGCAGGTGATTCCGAAGTGTTCACCAAATGGTTGTGGCGTAGCCGGAAGGTGATTTTGTCGTGTGCAGCAGGTGGTTTTGGCGAGTCGAGCAGGTGGTTCTGGCGTGCTCGGCAGGTGCTTCCGGTGTCATTGGCATGTGGTTCCGGCATGTCTGAGAGGTGGTTCCGCCATGCCCGGCAGGTGATTCCGGAGTGTTCGCCAAGTGGTTCTGGCGTAGCCGGCAGGTGATTTTGCATGTCCGGCAATGGTTCCGGCGAGTCGAGCCTGTGGTTCCGGCATGTCCGGCAGGTGGTTCCGGCATGCCCGGAAGGTGATTCCGGAGTGTCCGGCATGTGGTTCTGGCACCTCTGAGAGGTGGTTACGGCATGCCAGGCACGTGATACCGGAGTGTTCGCCAAGTGGTTCTGCCGTAGCCGGCAGGTTATTTTGCATGTCCGGCAATGGTTCCGGCGAGTCGAGCCGGTGGTTCCGGAATGTCCGGCAGGTGGTTCCGGCATGTCCGGCAGGTGGTTCCGGCATGTCCAGCACGTGGTTCCAGCATGCCCGGCAGGTGATTCCGGAGTGTCCGGCATGTGGTTCTGGCACCTCTGAGAGGTGGTTCCGGCATGCCCGGCAGGTGATACCGGAGTCTCCGGCATTTGGTTCTGGCACCTCTGAGAGGTGGTTCCGGAATGCCTGGCCTGTGATTCCTGAGTGTCTGCCGAGTGGTTCTGGCGTAGCCGGCAGTTGATTTTGGCGTGTCCACTAGCTGGTTCTGGGGAGTGGATCAGCTGCTTCCGGCATACTCGGCAGGTGGTACCGGCGTGTCCAGAACATGGTTCTGGCAAGTCTGAGAGGTGGTTCCGGCATGCCCGGCAGGTGGATGCGGAGTGTCTGCCGAGTGGTTCTGACGTAGCCGGCAGGTGATTCTGTCGTGTCCAGCAGGTGGTTCTGGGGAGTGGATCAGGTGGTTCCGGCATACTCGGCAGGTGGTACCGGCGTGTCCGGAACATGGTTCTGGCAAGTCGGAGAGGTGGTTCCGGCATGCCCGAGAGGTGATTCCGGAGTGTTTGCCAAGTGGTTCTGGCGTAGCCGGCAGGTCATTTTGCATGTCCGGCGGTGGTTCCGGCGAGTCGAGCCTGTGGTTCCGGCGTAGCCGGCAGTTGATTTTGGCGTGTCCACTAGGTGGTTCTGGGGAGTGGAGCAGCTGGTTCCGGCACGCCCGACAGGTGATTCCGGAGCGTCCGCCAAGTGTTTCTGGCGTACCCGGCAGGTGACTTTGGCATGTCCGACAGGTGTTTCTTGCGAGTCGAGCAGGTGGCTCAGGCATGCTCAGCTGGTGCTTCCGTCGTCTCTGGCACGTGGTTCTGGTGAGTCTGAGAGCTGGTTCTGGCATGTCCGGCAGATGATTCCGTAGTGTCCACCAAGTGGTTCTGGTAGACCTGGCAGGTGATTTTGGCGTGTCAGGAAGGTGGTTCCGGCTAGTTGAGCAGGTGGATCAGGCGTGCTCGCCAGGGGGTTCAGGCGGGTCTGGCAGGTGGTTTCGGTCTGTTCGGGGAGTGGTTCCGGCATCTCAGGCTCATGGTTCTGTCAAGTCTGAGAGGTGGTTCCGGCCGGCTCGACAGGTGTTTCCATGGTGTCCGCCAAGTTGTTCTGGCATAGCTGGCAGGTGATGTTGGCGTGACCAGCAGGTGGTTCCAGCAAGCCTGGCAGGTGATTCCGAAGAGTTCAACAAATGGGTGTGGCGTAGCCGGCAGGTGATTTTGGCGTGTCCAGCAGGTGGTTCCGGCGAGCTCGGCAGGTGGTACCAGCGTGTCCAGAACATGGTTCTGGCAAGTCTGAGAGGTGGTTCCGGCACGCCCGACAGGTGATTCCGGAGCGTCCGACAAGTGTTTCTGGCGTACCCGGCAGGTGATTTTCGCTTGTCCGACAGGTGTATCTTGTGAGTCGAGCAGGTGGCTCAGGCATGCTCAGCTGGTGCTTCCGTCGTCTCTGGCACGTGGTTCTGGTGTGTCTGAGAGCTGGTTCTGGCATGTCCGGCAGATGATTCCGGAGTGTCCACCAAGTGGTTCTGGTAGACCTGGCAGGTGATTTTGGCGTGTCGGGAAGGTGGTTCCGGCTAGTTGAGCAGGTGGATCAGGCGTGCTCGCCAGTGGGTTCAGGCGGGTCTGGCAGGTGGTTTCGGTCTGTTCGGGGAGTGGTTCCGGCATCTCAGGCTCATGGTTCTGTCAAGTCTGAGAGGTGGTTCCGGCCGGCTCGACAGGTGTTTCCATGGTGTCCGCCAAGTTGTTCTGGCATAGCTGGCAGGTGATGTTGGCGTGACCAGCAGGTGGTTCCACCAAGCCCGGCAGGTGATTCCGAAGAGTTCACCAAATGGGTGTGGCGTAGCCGGCAGGTGATTTTGGCGTGTCCAGCAGGTGGTTCCGGCGAGCTCGGCAGGTGGTACCAGCGTGTCCGGAACATGGTTCTGGCAAGTCTGAGAGATGGTTCCGGCATGCCAGTCAGGTGATTCTGGAGTGTCCGGCATGTGGTTGTGGCACCTCTGAGAGGTGGTTCCGGCATGCCCGGCAGGTGATTCCGGAGTGTCTGGCATGTGGTTCTGGCACCTCTGAGAGGTGGTTCCGGCATGCCCGGCAGGTGGTTCCGGCATGCCCGGCAGGTGATTCCGGAGTGTCCGGCATGTGGTTCTGGCACCTCTGAGAGGTGGTTCCGGCATGCCCGTCAGGTGATACCGGAGTGTTCGCCAAGTGGTTCTGGCATAGCCGGCAGGTGATTTTGCATGTCCGGCAATGGTCCCGGCGAGTCGAGCCGGTGGTTCCGGAATGTCCGGCAGGTGGTTCCGGCATGTCCGGCAGGTGGTTCCGGCATGTCCAGCACGTGGTTCCAGCATGCCCTGCAGGTGATTCCGGAGTGTCCGGCATGTGGTTCTGGCAGCTCTGAGAGGTGGGTCCGGAATGCCTGGCCTGTGATTCCGGAGTGTCTGCCGAGTGGTTCTGGCGTAGCCGGCAGTTGATTTTGGCGTGTCCACTAGGTGGTTCTGGGGAGTGGATCAGCTGGTTCCGGCATACTCGGCTGGTGGTACCGGCGTGTCCAGAACATGGTTCTGGCAAGTCTGAGAGGTGGTTCCGGCACGCCCGACAGGTGATTCCGGAGCGTCCGCCAAGTGTTTCTGGCGTACCCGGCAGGTGATTTTCGCTTGTCCGACAGGTGCATCTTGCGAGTCGAGCAGGTGGCTGAGGCATGCTCAGCTGGTGCTTCCGGCGTCTCCGGCACGTGGTTCTGGTGTGTCTGAGAGCTGGTTCTGGCATCTCCGGCAGATGATTCCGGAGTGTCCACCAAGTGGTTCTTGTATACCTGGCAGGTGATTTTGGCGTGTCAGGAAGTTGGTTCCGGCTAGTTGAGCAGGTGGATCAGGCGTGCTCGCCAGGGGGTTCAGGCGGGTCTGGCAGGTGGTTTCGGTCTGCTCTGGGAGTGGTTCCGGCATCTCAGGCTCATGGTTCTGGCATGTCTGAGAGGTGGTTCCGGCCGGCCCGACAGGTGTTTCCATGGCGTGCGCCAAGTGGTTCTAGCATAGCTGGCAGGTGATGTTGGCGTGACCGGCAGGTGGTTCCAGCAAGCCCGGCAGGTGATTCCGAAGATTTCACCAAATGGCTGTGGCGTAGCCGGCAGGTGGTTTTGGCGTGTCCAGCAGGTGGTTTTGGCGAGTCGAGCAGGTGGTTCTGGCGTGCTCGGCATGTGCTTCCGGTGTCATTGGCATGTGGTTCCGGCACGTCTGAGAGTTGGTTCCGGCATGCCCGACAGGTGATTCCGGAGCGTCCGGCATGTGGTTCTGGCACCTCTGAGAGGTGGTTCCGGCATGCCCGGCAGGTGATTCCGGAGTGTCCGGCATGTGGTTCTGGCACCTCTGAGAGGTGGTTCCGGCATGCCCGGCAGGTGGTTACGGAGTGTCTGCCGAGTGGTTCTGGCGTAGCCGGCAGGTGATTTTGGCGTGTCCAGCAGGTGGTTTTGGCGAGTCGAGCAGGTGGTTCTGGCGTGCTCGGCATGTGCTTCCGGTGTCATTGGCATGTGGTTCCAGCATGTCTGAGAGGTGGTTCCGACATGCCCGGCAGGTGGTTCCGGAGAGTCTGCCGAGTGGTTCTGGAGCCAGCCCGGCAGGTGCTTCCGAAGAGTTCACCAAATGGTTGTGGCGTAGCCGGCAGGTTATTTTGGCGTGTCAGGAAGGTGGTTCCGGCTAGTTGAGCAGGTGGATCAGGCATGCTCGCCAGTGGGTTCAGGCGGGTCTGGCAGGTGGTTTCGGTTTGTTCGGGGAGTGGTTCCGGGATCTCAGGCACATGGTTCTGGCACGTCTGAGAGGTGGTTCCTGCCGGCCGGAGAGGTGTTTCCGGAGTGTCCGCCAAGTGGTTCTGGCGTAGCTGAAAGGTGATGTTGGCGTGACCGGCAGGTGGTTCCAGCCAGCCCGGCAGGTGATTCCGGAGTGTCTGCCGTGTGGTTCTGCCGTAGCTGGCAGGTGATTTTGGCGTGTCCAGCAGGTGGTTCCGGCGAGCTCGGCCGGTGGTACCAGCGTGTCCGGAACATGGTTCTGGCACGTCTGAGAGATGGTTCCGGCATGCCCGGCAGGTGATTCGGGAGTGTCCGGCATGTGGTTCTGGCACCTCTGAGAGGTGGTTCTGGCATGCCCCGCAGGTGATTCCGCAGTGTCCGGCATGTGGTTCTGGCACCTCTGAGAGGTGGTTCCGGCATGCCCGGCAGGTGATTCCGGAGTGTCCGGCATGTGGTTCTGGCACCTCTGAGAGGTGTTTCCGGAATGCCCGGCAGGTGGTTCCGGAGTGTCTGCCGAGTGGTTCTGGCGTAGACGGCAGGTGATTCTGGCGTGTCCACTAGGTGGTTCTGGGGAGTGGATCAGCTGGTTCCGGCATACTCGGCAGGTGGTACCGGCGTGTCCAGAACATGGTTCTGGCAAGTCTGAGAGGAGGTTCTGGCACGCCCGACAGGTGATTCCGGAGCCTCCGCCAAGTGTTTCTGGCGTACCAGGCAGGTGATTTTGGCATGTCCGACAGGTGTTTCTTGCGAGTCGAGCCGGTGGCTCAGGCATGCTCAGCTGGTGCTTCCGGCGTCTCTGGCACGTGGTTCTGGTGTGTCTGAGATCTGGTTCTGGCATGTCCGGCAGATGATTCCGGAGTGTCCACCATGTGGTTCTGGTAGACCTGGCAGGTGATTTTGGCGTGTCAGGAAGGTGGTTCCGGCTAGTTGAGCAGGTGGATCAGGCGTGCTCGGCCGGTGGTTCAGGCGGGTCTGTCAGGTGGTTTCGGTCTGTTCGGGGTGTGGTTCCGGCATCTCAGGCACATGGTTCTGGCACGTCTGATAGGTGGTTCCGGCCGGCCCGACAGGTGTTTCCAGAGTGTCCGCCAAGTGGTTCTGGCATAGCTGGCAGGTGATGTTGGCGTGACCGGCAGGTGGTTCCAGCCAGCCCGGCAGGTGATTCCGAAGTGTTCACCAAATGGTTGTGGCGTAGCCGGAAGGTGATTTTGTCGTGTGCAGCAGGTGGTTTTGGCGAGTCGAGCAGGTGGTTCTGGCGTGCTCTGCAGGTGCTTCCGGTGTCATTGGCATGTGGTTCCGGCATGTCTGAGAGGTGGTTCCGCCATGCCCGGCAGGTGATTCCGGAGTGTTCGCCAAGTGGTTCTGGCATAGCCGGCAGGTGATTTTGCATGTCCGGCAATGGTTCCGGCGAGTCGGGCCGGTGGTTCCGGAATGTCCGGCAGGTGGTTCCGGCATGCCCGGCAGGTGATTCCGGAGTGTCCGGCATGTGGTTCTGGCACCTCTGAGAGGTGGTTCCGGCATGCCAGTCAGGTGATACCGGAGTGTTCGCCAAGTGGTTCTGGCGTAGCCGGCAGGTGATTTTACATGTCTGGCAATATTTCCGGCGAGTCGAGCCGGTGGTTCCGGAATGTCCGGCTGGTGGTTCCGGCATGTCCGGCAGGTGGTTCCGGCATGTCCAGCACGTGGTTCCAGCATGCCCGGCAGGTGATTCCGGAGTGTCCGGCATGTGGTTCTGGCAGCTCTGAGAGGTGGTTCCGGAATGCCTGGCCTGTGATTCCAGAGTGTCTGCCGAGTGGTTCTGGCGTAGCCGGCAGTTGATTTTGGCGTGTCCACTAGGTGGTTCTGTGGAGTGGATCAGCTGGTTCCGGCATACTCGGCAGGTGGTACCGGCGTGTCCAGAACATGGTTCTGGCAAGTCTGAGAGGTGGTTCCAGCACGCCCGACAGGTGATTCCGGAGCGTCCGCCAAGTGTTTCTGGCGTACCCGGCAGGTGATTTTCGCCTGTCCGACAGGTGTATCTTGCGAGTCGAGCAGGTGGCTGAGGCATGCTCAGCTGATGCTTCCGGCGTCTCTGGCACGTGGTTCTGGTGTTTCTGAGAGCTGGTTCTGGCATCTCCGGCAGATGATTCCGGAGTGTCCACCAAGTGGTTCTGGTAGACCTGGCAGGTGATTTTGGCGTGTCAGGAAGTTGGTTCCGGCTAGTTGAGCAGGTGGATCAGGCGTGCTCGCCAGGGGGTTCAGGCGGGTCTGGCAGGTGGTTTCGGTCTGTTCGGGGAGTGGTTCCGGCATCTCAGGCACATGGTTCTGGCACGTCTGAGAGGTGGTTGCGGCCGGCCCGACAGGTGTTTCTGGAGTGTCCGCCAAGTGGTTCTGGCGGAGCTGAAAGGTGATGTTGGCGTGACCGGCAGGTGGTTCCAGAAAGCCCGGCAGGTGATTCCGGAGTGTCTGCCGAGTGGTTCTGGCATAGCCGACAGGTGATTTTGGCTTGTCCAGCGGTTGGTTTTGGCGAGTCGAGAAGGTGGTTCTGTCATGCTCGGCAGGTGCTTCTGGTGTCATTGGCATGTGGTTCCGGCATGTCTGAGAGGTGGTTCCGCCATCTCAGGCACGTGATTCCGGAGTGTTCGCCAAGTGGTTCTGGCGTAGCCGGCAGGTGATTTTGCATGTCCGGCAATGGTTCCGGCGAGTCGAGCCGGAGGTTCTGGCATGTCCAGCAGGTGGTTCTGGCATGCCCGGCAGGTGATTCCGGAGTGTCCGGCATGTGCTTCTGGCAACTCTGAGAGGTGGTTCCGGCATGCCCAGCAGGTGATACCGGAGTGTCCAGCATTTGGTTCTGGCACCTGTGAGAGGTGGTTCCGGAATGCCCGGCATGTGATTCCGGAGTGTCTGCCGAGTGGTTCTGGCGTAGCCGGCATGTGATTTTGGCGTGTCCAGCAGGTGGTTCCGGCGAGCTCGGCAGGTGGTTCCGGCATGTCCGGAACATGGTTCTGGCACGTCTGAGAGATGGTTCCGGCATGCCCGGCAGGTGATTCCGGAGTGTCCGGTTTGTGGTTCTGGCACCTCTGAGAGGTGGTTCCGGCATGCCCGGCAGTTGGTTACGGAGTGTCTGCCGAGTGCTTCTGGCGTAGCCGGCAGGTGATTCTGGCGTATCCAGCAGGTGGTTCTGGGGAGTGGATCAGGTTGTTCCGGACTACTCGGCAGGTGGTACCGGCGTGTCCGGAACATGGTTCTGGCAAGTCTGAGAGGTGGTTGTGGCATGCCCGACAGGTGATTCCGGAGTGTTCGCCAAGTGGTTCTGGTGTAGCTGGCAGGTCATTTTGCATGTCCGGTGGTGGTTCCGGCGAGTCGAGCCGGTGGTTCCGGCGTTTCCAACAGGTGTTTCCGGTCTGTCCGGCAGGTGGTTCTGGCGTGACCGGCACGAGGTTCTGGCACGTATGAGAGTTGATTCCGGCATGCCCGAAAGGTGATTCCGGAGTGTCCGGCATGTGGTTCTGGCACCTCTGAGAGGTGGTTCCGGCATGCCCGGCAGGTGATTCCGGAGTGTCCGGCATGTGGTTCTGGCACCTCTGAGAGGTGGTTCCGGCATGCCCGGCAGGTGGTTCCGGAGTGTCTGCCGAGTGGTTCTGGCGTAGCCGGCAGGTGATTTTGGCGTGTCCAGCAGGTGGTTTTGGCGAGTCGAGCAGGTGGTTCTGGCGTGCTCGGCAGGTGCTTCCGGTGTCATTGGCATCTGGTTCCGGCATGTCTGAGAGGTGGTTCCGCCATGCCCGGCAGGTGATTCCGGAGTGTTCGCCAAGTGGTTCTGGCGTAGCCGGCAGGTGATTTTGCATGTCCGGCAATGGTTCCGGCGAGTCGAGCCTGTGGTTCCGGCATGTCCGGCAGGTGGTTCCGGCATGCCCGGCAGGTGATTCCGGAGTGTCCGGTTTGTGGTTCTGGCACCTCTGAGAGGTGGTTCCGGCATGCCCGGCAGTTGGTTACGGAGTGTCTGCCGAGTGCTTCTGGCGTAGCCGGCAGGTGATTCTGGCGTATCCAGCAGGTGGTTCTGGGGAGTGGATCAGGTTGTTCCGGACTACTCGGCAGGTGGTACCGGCGTGTCCGGAACATGGTTCTGGCAAGTCTGAGAGGTGGTTGTGGCATGCCCGACAGGTGATTCCGGAGTGTTCGCCAAGTGGTTCTGGTGTAGCTGGCAGGTCATTTTGCATGTCCGGTGGTGGTTCCGGCGAGTCGAGCCGGTGGTTCCGGCGTTTCCAACAGGTGTTTCCGGTCTGTCCGGCAGGTGGTTCTGGCGTGACCGGCACGAGGTTCTGGCACGTATGAGAGTTGATTCCGGCATGCCCGAAAGGTGATTCCGGAGTGTCCGGCATGTGGTTCTGGCACCTCTGAGAGGTGGTTCCGGCATGCCCGGCAGGTGATTCCGGAGTGTCCGGCATGTGGTTCTGGCACCTCTGAGAGGTGGTTCCGGCATGCCCGGCAGGTGGTTCCGGAGTGTCTGCCGAGTGGTTCTGGCGTAGCCGGCAGGTGATTTTGGCGTGTCCAGCAGGTGGTTTTGGCGAGTCGAGCAGGTGGTTCTGGCGTGCTCGGCAGGTGCTTCCGGTGTCATTGGCATCTGGTTCCGGCATGTCTGAGAGGTGGTTCCGCCATGCCCGGCAGGTGATTCCGGAGTGTCTGCCGAGTGGTTCTGGCGTAGCCGGCAGGTGATTTTGGCGTGTCCAGCAGGTGGTTTTGGCGAGTCGAGCAGGTGGTTCTGGCGTGCTCTGCAGGTGCTTCCGGTGTCATTGGCATGTGGTTCCGGCATGTCTGAGAGGTGGTTCCGCCATGCCCGGCAGGTGATTCCGGAGTGTTCGCCAAGTGGTTCTGGCATAGCCGGCAGGTGATTTTGCATGTCCGGCAATGGTTCCGGCGAGTGGGGCTGGTGGTTCCGGAATGTCCGGCAGGTGGTTCCGGCATGCCCGGCAGGTGATTCCGGAGTGTCCGGCATGTGGTTCTGGCACCTCTGAGAGGTGGTTCCGGCATGCCAGTCAGGTGATACCGGAGTGTTCGCCAAGTGGTTCTGGCGTAGCCGGCAGGTGATTTTACATGTCTGTCAATATTTCCGGCGAGTCGAGCCGGTGGTTCCTGAATGTCCGGCTGGTGGTTCCGGCATGTCCGGCAGGTGGTTCCGGCATGTCCAGCACGTGGTTCCAGCATGCCCGGCAGGTGATTCTGTCGTGTCCAGCAGGTGGTTCTGGGGAGTGGATCAGGTGGTTCCGGCATACTCGGCAGCTGGTACCGGCGTGTCCGGAACATGGTTCTGGCAAGTCGGAAAGGTGGTTCCGGCATGCCCGAGAGGTGATTCCGGAGTGTTTGCCAAGTGGTTCTGGCGTAGCCGGCAGGTCATTTTGCATGTCCGGCGGTGGTTCCGGCGAGTCGAGCCTGTGGTTCCGGCGTAGCCGGCAGTTGATTTTGGCGTGTCCACTAGGTGGTTCTGGGGAGTGGAGCAGCTGGTTCCGGCACGCCCGACAGGTGATTCCGGAGCGTCCGCCAAGTGTTTCTGGCGTACCCGGCAGGTGACTTTGGCATGTCCGACAGGTGTTTCTTGCGAGTCGAGCAGGTGGCTCAGGCATGCTCAGCTGGTGCTTCCGTCGTCTCTGGCACGTGGTTCTGGTGAGTCTGAGAGCTGGTTCTGGCATGTCCGGCAGATGATTCCGGAGTGTCCACCAAGTGGTTCTGGTAGACCTGGCAGGTGATTTTGGCGTGTCAGGAAGGTGGTTCCGGCTAGTTGAGCAGGTGGATCAGGCGTGCTCGCCAGGGGGTTCAGGCGGGTCTGGCAGGTGGTTTCGGTCTGTTCGGGGAGTGGTTCCGGCATCTCAGGCTCATGGTTCTGTCAAGTCTGAGAGGTGGTTCCGGCCGGCTCGACAGGTGTTTCCATGGTGTCCGCCAAGTTGTTCTGGCATAGCTGGCAGGTGATGTTGGCGTGACCAGCAGGTGGTTCCAGCAAGCCCGGCAGGTGATTCCGAAGAGTTCAACAAATGGGTGTGGCGTAGCCGGCAGGTGATTTTGGCGTGTCCAGCAGGTGGTTCCGGCGAGCTCGGCAGGTGGTACCAGCGTGTCCAGAACATGGTTCTGGCAAGTCTGAGAGGTGGTTCCGGCACGCCCGACAGGTGATTCCGGAGCGTCCGACAAGTGTTTCTGGCGTACCCGGCAGGTGATTTTCGCTTGTCCGACAGGTGTATCTTGTGAGTCGAGCAGGTGGCTCAGGCATGCTCAGCTGGTGCTTCCGTCGTCTCTGGCACGTGGTTCTGGTGTGTCTGAGAGCTGGTTCTGGCATGTCCGGCAGATGATTCCGGAGTGTCCACCAAGTGGTTCTGGTAGACCTGGCAGGTGATTTTGGCGTGTCAGGAAGGTGGTTCCGGCTAGTTGAGCAGGTGGATCAGGCGTGCTCGCCAGTGGGTTCAGGCGGGTCTGGCAGGTGGTTTCGGTCTGTTCGGGGAGTGGTTCCGGCATCTCAGGCTCATGGTTCTGTCAAGTCTGAGAGGTGGTTCCGGCCGGCTCGACAGGTGTTTCCATGGTGTCCGCCAAGTTGTTCTGGCATAGCTGGCAGGTGATGTTGGCGTGACCAGCAGGTGGTTCCACCAAGCCCGGCAGGTGATTCCGAAGAGTTCACCAAATGGGTGTGGCGTAGCCGGCAGGTGATTTTGGCGTGTCCAGCAGGTGGTTCCGGCGAGCTCGGCAGGTGGTACCAGCGTGTCCGGAACATGGTTCTGGCAAGTCTGAGAGATGGTTCCGGCATGCCAGTCAGGTGATTCTGGAGTGTCCGGCATGTGGTTGTGGCACCTCTGAGAGGTGGTTCCGGCATGCCCGGCAGGTGATTCCGGAGTGTCTGGCATGTGGTTCTGGCACCTCTGAGAGGTGGTTCCGGCATGCCCGGCAGGTGGTTCCGGCATGCCCGGCAGGTGATTCCGGAGTGTCCGGCATGTGGTTCTGGCACCTCTGAGAGGTGGTTCCGGCATGCCCGGCAGGTGATTCCGGAGAGTCTGGCATGTGGTTCTGGCACCTCTGAGAGGTGGTTCCGGCATGCCCGGCAGGTGGTTCCGGCATGCCCGGCAGGTGATTCCGGAGTGTCCGGCATGTGGTTCTGGCACCTCTGAGAGGTGCTTCCGGCATGCCCAGCATGTGATACCGGAGTGTTCGCCAAGTGGTTCTGGCGTAGCCGGCAGGTGATTTTGCATGTCCGGCAATGGTTCCGGCGAGTCGAGACGGTGGTTCCTGCATGTCCGGCAGGTGGTTCCGGAATGCCCGGCAGGTGGTTCCGGCATGTCCGGCAGGTGGTTCCGGCATGTCCAGCACGTGGTTCCAGCATGCCCTGCAGGTGATTCCGGAGTGTCCGGCATGTGGTTCTGGCAGCTCTGAGAGGTGGTTCCGGAATGCCTGGCCTGTGATTCCTGAGTGTCTGCCGAGTGGTTCTGGCGTAGCCGGCAGTTGATTTTGGCGTGTCCACTAGGTGGTTCTGGGGAGTGGATCAGCTGGTTCCGGCATACTCGGCTGGTGGTACCGGCGTGTCCAGAACATGGTTCTGGCAAGTCTGAGAGGTGGTTCCGGCACGCCCGACAGGTGATTCCGGAGCGTCCGCCAAGTGTTTCTGGCGTACCCGGCAGGTGATTTTCGCCTGTCCGACAGGTGCATCTTGCGAGTCGAGCAGGTGGCTGAGGCATGCTCAGCTGGTGCTTCCGGCGTCTCCGGCACGTGGTTCTGGTGTGTCTGAGAGCTGGTTCTGGCATCTCCGGCAGATGATTCCGGAGTGTCCACCAAGTGGTTCTTGTATACCTGGCAGGTGATTTTGGCGTGTCAGGAAGTTGGTTCCGGCTAGTTGAGCAGGTGGATCAGGCGTGCTCGCCAGGGGGTTCAGGCGGGTCTGGCAGGTGGTTTCGGTCTGCTCTGGGAGTGGTTCCGGCATCTCAGGCTCATGGTTCTGGCATGTCTGAGAGGTGGTTCCGGCCGGCCCGACAGGTGTTTCCATGGCGTGCGCCAAGTGGTTCTAGCATAGCTGGCAGGTGATGTTGGCGTGACCGGCAGGTGGTTCCAGCAAGCCCGGCAGGTGATTCCGAAGATTTCACCAAATGGCTGTGGCGTAGCCGGCAGGTGGTTTTGGCGTGTCCAGCAGGTGGTTTTGGCGAGTCGAGCAGGTGGTTCTGGCGTGCTCGGCATGTGCTTCCGGTGTCATTGGCATGTGGTTCCGGCACGTCTGAGAGTTGGTTCCGGCATGCCCGACAGGTGATTCCGGAGCGTCCGGCATGTGGTTCTGGCACCTCTGAGAGGTGGTTCCGGCATGCCCGGCAGGTGATTCCGGAGTGTCCGGCATGTGGTTCTGGCACCTCTGAGAGGTGGTTCCGGCATGCCCGGCAGGTGGTTACGGAGTGTCTGCCGAGTGGTTCTGGCGTAGCCGGCAGGTGATTTTGGCGTGTCCAGCAGGTGGTTTTGGCGAGTCGAGCAGGTGGTTCTGGCGTGCTCGGCATGTGCTTCCGGTGTCATTGGCATGTGGTTCCAGCATGTCTGAGAGGTGGTTCCGACATGCCCGGCAGGTGGTTCCGGAGAGTCTGCCGAGTGGTTCTGGAGCCAGCCCGGCAGGTTCTTCCGAAGAGTTCACCAAATGGTTGTGGCGTAGCCGGCAGGTTATTTTGGCGTGTCAGGAAGGTGGTTCCGGCTAGTTGAGCAGGTGGATCAGGCATGCTCGCCAGTGGGTTCAGGCGGGTCTGGCAGGTGGTTTCGGTTTGTTCGGGGAGTGGTTCCGGGATCTCAGGCACATGGTTCTGGCACGTCTGAGAGGTGGTTCCTGCCGGCCGGAGAGGTGTTTCCGGAGTGTCCGCCAAGTGGTTCTGGCGTAGCTGAAAGGTGATGTTGGCGTGACCGGCAGGTGGTTCCAGCCAGCCCGGCAGGTGATTCCGGAGTGTCTGCCGTGTGGTTCTGCCGTAGCTGGCAGGTGATTTTGGCGTGTCCAGCAGGTGGTTCCGGCGAGCTCGGCCGGTGGTACCAGCGTGTCCGGAACATGGTTCTGGCACGTCTGAGAGATGGTTCCGGCATGCCCGGCAGGTGATTCGGGAGTGTCCGGCATGTGGTTCTGGCACCTCTGAGAGGTGGTTCTGGCATGCCCCGCAGGTGATTCCGCAGTGTCCGGCATGTGGTTCTGGCACCTCTGAGAGGTGGTTCCGGCATGCCCGGCAGGTGATTCCGGAGTGTCCGGCATGTGGTTCTGGCACCTCTGAGAGGTGTTTCCGGAATGCCCGGCAGGTGGTTCCGGAGTGTCTGCCGAGTGGTTCTGGCGTAGACGGCAGGTGATTCTGGCGTGTCCACTAGGTGGTTCTGGGGAGTGGATCAGCTGGTTCCGGCATACTCGGCAGGTGGTACCGGCGTGTCCAGAACATGGTTCTGGCAAGTCTGAGAGGAGGTTCTGGCACGCCCGACAGGTGATTCCGGAGCCTCCGCCAAGTGTTTCTGGCGTACCAGGCAGGTGATTTTGGCATGTCCGACAGGTGTTTCTTGCGAGTCGAGCCGGTGGCTCAGGCATGCTCAGCTGGTGCTTCCGGCGTCTCCGGCACGTGGTTCTGGTGTGTCTGAGATCTGGTTCTGGCATGTCCGGCAGATGATTCCGGAGTGTCCACCATGTGGTTCTGGTAGACCTGGCAGGTGATTTTGGCGTGTCAGGAAGGTGGTTCCGGCTAGTTGAGCAGGTGGATCAGGCGTGCTCGGCCGGTGGTTCAGGCGGGTCTGTCAGGTGGTTTCGGTCTGTTCGGGGTGTGGTTCCGGCATCTCAGGCACATGGTTCTGGCACGTCTGATAGGTGGTTCCGGCCGGCCCGACAGGTGTTTCCGGAGTGTCCGCCAAGTGGTTCTGGCATAGCTGGCAGGTGATGTTGGCGTGACCGGCAGGTGGTTCCAGCCAGCCCGGCAGGTGATTCCGAAGTGTTCACCAAATGGTTGTGGCGTAGCCGGAAGGTGATTTTGTCGTGTGCAGCAGGTGGTTTTGGCGAGTCGAGCAGGTGGTTCTGGCGTGCTCGGCAGGTGCTTCCGGTGTCATTGGCATGTGGTTCCGGCATGTCTGAGAGGTGGTTCCGCCATGCCCGGCAGGTGATTCCGGAGTGTTCGCCAAGTGGTTCTGGCGTAGCCGGCAGGTGATTTTGCATGTCCGGCAATGGTTCCGGCGAGTCGAGCCTGTGGTTCCGGCATGTCCGGCAGGTGGTTCCGGCATGCCCGGAAGGTGATTCCGGAGTGTCCGGCATGTGGTTCTGGCACCTCTGAGAGGTGGTTACGGCATGCCAGGCACGTGATACCGGAGTGTTCGCCAAGTGGTTCTGCCGTAGCCGGCAGGTTATTTTGCATGTCCGGCAATGGTTCCGGCGAGTCGAGCCGGTGGTTCCGGAATGTCCGGCAGGTGGTTCCGGCATGTCCGGCAGGTGGTTCCGGCATGTCCAGCACGTGGTTCCAGCATGCCCGGCAGGTGATACCGGAGTGTCCGGCATTTGGTTCTGGCACCTCTGAGAGGTGGTTCCGGAATGCCTGGCCTGTGATTCCTGAGTGTCTGCCGAGTGGTTCTGGCGTAGCCGGCAGTTGATTTTGGCGTGTCCACTAGCTGGTTCTGGGGAGTGGATCAGCTGCTTCCGGCATACTCGGCAGGTGGTACCGGCGTGTCCAGAACATGGTTCTGGCAAGTCTGAGAGGTGGTTCCGGCATGCCCGGCAGGTGGATGCGGAGTGTCTGCCGAGTGGTTCTGACGTAGCCGGCAGGTGATTCTGTCGTGTCCAGCAGGTGGTTCTGGGGAGTGGATCAGGTGGTTCCGGCATACTCGGCAGGTGGTACCGGCGTGTCCGGAACATGGTTCTGGCAAGTCGGAGAGGTGGTTCCGGCATGCCCGAGAGGTGATTCCGGAGTGTTTGCCAAGTGGTTCTGGCGTAGCCGGCAGGTCATTTTGCATGTCCGGCGGTGGTTCCGGCGAGTCGAGCCTGTGGTTCTGGCGTAGCCGGCAGTTGATTTTGGCGTGTCCACTAGGTGGTTCTGGGGAGTGGAGCAGCTGGTTCCGGCACGCCCGACAGGTGATTCCGGAGCGTCCGCCAAGTGTTTCTGGCGTACCCGGCAGGTGACTTTGGCATGTCCGACAGGTGTTTCTTGCGAGTCGAGCAGGTGGCTCAGGCATGCTCAGCTGGTGCTTCCGTCGTCTCTGGCACGTGGTTCTGGTGAGTCTGAGAGCTGGTTCTGGCATGTCCGGCAGATGATTCCGTAGTGTCCACCAAGTGGTTCTGGTAGACCTGGCAGGTGATTTTGGCGTGTCAGGAAGGTGGTTCCGGCTAGTTGAGCAGGTGGATCAGGCGTGCTCGCCAGGGGGTTCAGGCGGGTCTGGCAGGTGGTTTCGGTCTGTTCGGGGAGTGGTTCCGGCATCTCAGGCTCATGGTTCTGTCAAGTCTGAGAGGTGGTTCCGGCCGGCCCGACAGGTGTTTCCATGGTGTCCGCCAAGTTGTTCTGGCATAGCTGGCAGGTGATGTTGGCGTGACCAGCAGGTGGTTCCAGCAAGCCTGGCAGGTGATTCCGAAGAGTTCAACAAATGGGTGTGGCGTAGCCGGCAGGTGATTTTGGCGTGTCCAGCAGGTGGTTCCGGCGAGCTCGGCAGGTGGTACCAGCGTGTCCAGAACATGGTTCTGGCAAGTCTGAGAGGTGGTTCCGGCACGCCCGACAGGTGATTCCGGAGCGTCCGACAAGTGTTTCTGGCGTACCCGGCAGGTGATTTTCGCTTGTCCGACAGGTGTATCTTGTGAGTCGAGCAGGTGGCTCAGGCATGCTCAGCTGGTGCTTCCGTCGTCTCTGGCACGTGGTTCTGGTGTGTCTGAGAGCTGGTTCTGGCATGTCCGGCAGATGATTCCGGAGTGTCCACCAAGTGGTTCTGGTAGACCTGGCAGGTGATTTTGGCGTGTCAGGAAGGTGGTTCCGGCTAGTTGAGCAGGTGGATCAGGCGTGCTCGCCAGTGGGTTCAGGCGGGTCTGGCAGGTGGTTTCGGTCTGTTCGGGGAGTGGTTCCGGCATCTCAGGCTCATGGTTCTGTCAAGTCTGAGAGGTGGTTCCGGCCGGCTCGACAGGTGTTTCCATGGTGTCCGCCAAGTTGTTCTGGCATAGCTGGCAGGTGATGTTGGCGTGACCAGCAGGTGGTTCCACCAAGCCCGGCAGGTGATTCCGAAGAGTTCACCAAATGGGTGTGGCGTAGCCGGCAGGTGATTTTGGCGTGTCCAGCAGGTGGTTCCGGCGAGCTCGGCAGGTGGTACCAGCGTGTCCGGAACATGGATCTGGCAAGTCTGAGAGATGGTTCCGGCATGCCAGTCAGGTGATTCTGGAGTGTCCGGCATGTGGTTGTGGCACCTCTGAGAGGTGGTTCCGGCATGCCCGGCAGGTGATTCCGGAGTGTCTGGCATGTGGTTCTGGCACCTCTGAGAGGTGGTTCCGGCATGCCCGGCAGGTGGTTCCGGCATGCCCGGCAGGTGATTCCGGAGTGTCCGGCATGTGGTTCTGGCACCTCTGAGAGGTGGTTCCGGCATGCCCGTCAGGTGATACCGGAGTGTTCGCCAAGTGGTTCTGGCATAGCCGGCAGGTGATTTTGCATGTCCGGCAATGGTCCCGGCGAGTCGAGCCGGTGGTTCCGGAATGTCCGGCAGGTGGTTCCGGCATGTCCGGCAGGTGGTTCCGGCATGTCCAGCACGTGGTTCCAGCATGCCCTGCAGGTGATTCCGGAGTGTCCGGCATGTGGTTCTGGCAGCTCTGAGAGGTGGTTCCGGAATGCCTGGCCTGTGATTCCGGAGTGTCTGCCGAGTGGTTCTGGCGTAGCCGGCAGTTGATTTTGGCGTGTCCACTAGGTGGTTCTGGGGAGTGGATCAGCTGGTTCCGGCATACTCGGCTGGTGGTACCGGCGTGTCCAGAACATGGTTCTGGCAAGTCTGAGAGGTGGTTCCGGCACGCCCGACAGGTGATTCCGGAGCGTCCGCCAAGTGTTTCTGGCGTACCCGGCAGGTGATTTTCGCCTGTCCGACAGGTGCATCTTGCGAGTCGAGCAGGTGGCTGAGGCATGCTCAGCTGGTGCTTCCGGCGTCTCCGGCACGTGGTTCTGGTGTGTCTGAGAGCTGGTTCTGGCATCTCCGGCAGATGATTCCGGAGTGTCCACCAAGTGGTTCTTGTATACCTGGCAGGTGATTTTGGCGTGTCAGGAAGTTGGTTCCGGCTAGTTGAGCAGGTGGATCAGGCGTGCTCGCCAGGGGGTTCAGGCGGGTCTGGCAGGTGGTTTCGGTCTGCTCTGGGAGTGGTTCCGGCATCTCAGGCTCATGGTTCTGGCATGTCTGAGAGGTGGTTCCGGCCGGCCCGACAGGTGTTTCCATGGCGTGCGCCAAGTGGTTCTAGCATAGCTGGCAGGTGATGTTGGCGTGACCGGCAGGTGGTTCCAGCAAGCCCGGCAGGTGATTCCGAAGATTTCACCAAATGGCTGTGGCGTAGCCGGCAGGTGGTTTTGGCGTGTCCAGCAGGTGGTTTTGGCGAGTCGAGCAGGTGGTTCTGGCGTGCTCGGCATGTGCTTCCGGTGTCATTGGCATGTGGTTCCGGCACGTCTGAGAGTTGGTTCCGGCATGCCCGACAGGTGATTCCGGAGCGTCCGGCATGTGGTTCTGGCACCTCTGAGAGGTGGTTCCGGCATGCCCGG
The DNA here is from genome assembly GCF_041296265.1 of Equus caballus. Taxonomy (NCBI): domain Eukaryota; kingdom Metazoa; phylum Chordata; class Mammalia; order Perissodactyla; family Equidae; genus Equus; species Equus caballus. The sequence goes on along the minus strand of NC_091706.1, from coordinate 7,199,646 downwards.
CAGGTGATTCCGGAGTGTCCGGCATGTGGTTCTGGCACCTCTGAGAGGTGGTTCCGGCATGCCCGGCAGGTGGTTACGGAGTGTCTGCCGAGTGGTTCTGGCGTAGCCGGCAGGTGATTTTGGCGTGTCCAGCAGGTGGTTTTGGCGAGTTGAGCAGGTGGTTCTGGCGTGCTCGGCATGTGCTTCCGGTGTCATTGGCATGTGGTTCCAGCATGTCTGAGAGGTGGTTCCGACATGCCCGGCAGGTGGTTCCGGAGAGTCTGCCGAGTGGTTCTGGAGCCAGCCCGGCAGGTGCTTCCGAAGAGTTCACCAAATGGTTGTGGCGTAGCCGGCAGGTTATTTTGGCGTGTCAGGAAGGTGGTTCCGGCTAGTTGAGCAGGTGGATCAGGCATGCTCGCCAGTGGGTTCAGGCGGGTCTGGCAGGTGGTTTCGGTTTGTTCGGGGAGTGGTTCCGGGATCTCAGGCACATGGTTCTGGCACGTCTGAGAGGTGGTTCCTGCCGGCCGGAGAGGTGTTTCCGGAGTGTCCGCCAAGTGGTTCTGGCGTAGCTGAAAGGTGATGTTGGCGTGACCGGCAGGTGGTTCCAGCCAGCCCGGCAGGTGATTCCGGAGTGTCTGCCGTGTGGTTCTGCCGTAGCTGGCAGGTGATTTTGGCGTGTCCAGCAGGTGGTTCCGGCGAGCTCGGCCGGTGGTACCAGCGTGTCCGGAACATGGTTCTGGCACGTCTGAGAGATGGTTCCGGCATGCCCGGCAGGTGATTCGGGAGTGTCCGGCATGTGGTTCTGGCACCTCTGAGAGGTGGTTCTGGCATGCCCCGCAGGTGATTCCGCAGTGTCCGGCATGTGGTTCTGGCACCTCTGAGAGGTGGTTCCGGCATGCCCGGCAGGTGATTCCGGAGTGTCCGGCATGTGGTTCTGGCACCTCTGAGAGGTGTTTCCGGAATGCCCGGCAGGTGGTTCCGGAGTGTCTGCCGAGTGGTTCTGGCGTAGACGGCAGGTGATTCTGGCGTGTCCACTAGGTGGTTCTGGGGAGTGGATCAGCTGGTTCCGGCATACTCGGCAGGTGGTACCGGCGTGTCCAGAACATGGTTCTGGCAAGTCTGAGAGGAGGTTCTGGCACGCCCGACAGGTGATTCCGGAGCCTCCGCCAAGTGTTTCTGGCGTACCAGGCAGGTGATTTTGGCATGTCCGACAGGTGTTTCTTGCGAGTCGAGCCGGTGGCTCAGGCATGCTCAGCTGGTGCTTCCGGCGTCTCCGGCACGTGGTTCTGGTGTGTCTGAGATCTGGTTCTGGCATGTCCGGCAGATGATTCCGGAGTGTCCACCATGTGGTTCTGGTAGACCTGGCAGGTGATTTTGGCGTGTCAGGAAGGTGGTTCCGGCTAGTTGAGCAGGTGGATCAGGCGTGCTCGGCCGGTGGTTCAGGCGGGTCTGTCAGGTGGTTTCGGTCTGTTCGGGGTGTGGTTCCGGCATCTCAGGCACATGGTTCTGGCACGTCTGATAGGTGGTTCCGGCCGGCCCGACAGGTGTTTCCGGAGTGTCCGCCAAGTGGTTCTGGCATAGCTGGCAGGTGATGTTGGCGTGACCGGCAGGTGGTTCCAGCCAGCCCGGCAGGTGATTCCGAAGTGTTCACCAAATGGTTGTGGCGTAGCCGGAAGGTGATTTTGTCGTGTGCAGCAGGTGGTTTTGGCGAGTCGAGCAGGTGGTTCTGGCGTGCTCGGCAGGTGCTTCCGGTGTCATTGGCATGTGGTTCCGGCATGTCTGAGAGGTGGTTCCGCCATGCCCGGCAGGTGATTCCGGAGTGTTCGCCAAGTGGTTCTGGCGTAGCCGGCAGGTGATTTTGCATGTCCGGCAATGGTTCCGGCGAGTCGAGCCTGTGGTTCCGGCATGTCCGGCAGGTGGTTCCGGCATGCCCGGAAGGTGATTCCGGAGTGTCCGGCATGTGGTTCTGGCACCTCTGAGAGGTGGTTACGGCATGCCAGGCACGTGATACCGGAGTGTTCGCCAAGTGGTTCTGCCGTAGCCGGCAGGTTATTTTGCATGTCCGGCAATGGTTCCGGCGAGTCGAGCCGGTGGTTCCGGAATGTCCGGCAGGTGGTTCCGGCATGTCCGGCAGGTGGTTCCGGCATGTCCAGCACGTGGTTCCAGCATGCCCGGCAGGTGATACCGGAGTGTCCGGCATTTGGTTCTGGCACCTCTGAGAGGTGGTTCCGGAATGCCTGGCCTGTGATTCCTGAGTGTCTGCCGAGTGGTTCTGGCGTAGCCGGCAGTTGATTTTGGCGTGTCCACTAGCTGGTTCTGGGGAGTGGATCAGCTGCTTCCGGCATACTCGGCAGGTGGTACCGGCGTGTCCAGAACATGGTTCTGGCAAGTCTGAGAGGTGGTTCCGGCATGCCCGGCAGGTGGATGCGGAGTGTCTGCCGAGTGGTTCTGACGTAGCCGGCAGGTGATTCTGTCGTGTCCAGCAGGTGGTTCTGGGGAGTGGATCAGGTGGTTCCGGCATACTCGGCAGGTGGTACCGGCGTGTCCGGAACATGGTTCTGGCAAGTCGGAGAGGTGGTTCCGGCATGCCCGAGAGGTGATTCCGGAGTGTTTGCCAAGTGGTTCTGGCGTAGCCGGCAGGTCATTTTGCATGTCCGGCGGTGGTTCCGGCGAGTCGAGCCTGTGGTTCTGGCGTAGCCGGCAGTTGATTTTGGCGTGTCCACTAGGTGGTTCTGGGGAGTGGAGCAGCTGGTTCCGGCACGCCCGACAGGTGATTCCGGAGCGTCCGCCAAGTGTTTCTGGCGTACCCGGCAGGTGACTTTGGCATGTCCGACAGGTGTTTCTTGCGAGTCGAGCAGGTGGCTCAGGCATGCTCAGCTGGTGCTTCCGTCGTCTCTGGCACGTGGTTCTGGTGAGTCTGAGAGCTGGTTCTGGCATGTCCGGCAGATGATTCCGTAGTGTCCACCAAGTGGTTCTGGTAGACCTGGCAGGTGATTTTGGCGTGTCAGGAAGGTGGTTCCGGCTAGTTGAGCAGGTGGATCAGGCGTGCTCGCCAGGGGGTTCAGGCGGGTCTGGCAGGTGGTTTCGGTCTGTTCGGGGAGTGGTTCCGGCATCTCAGGCTCATGGTTCTGTCAAGTCTGAGAGGTGGTTCCGGCCGGCCCGACAGGTGTTTCCATGGTGTCCGCCAAGTTGTTCTGGCATAGCTGGCAGGTGATGTTGGCGTGACCAGCAGGTGGTTCCAGCAAGCCTGGCAGGTGATTCCGAAGAGTTCAACAAATGGGTGTGGCGTAGCCGGCAGGTGATTTTGGCGTGTCCAGCAGGTGGTTCCGGCGAGCTCGGCAGGTGGTACCAGCGTGTCCAGAACATGGTTCTGGCAAGTCTGAGAGGTGGTTCCGGCACGCCCGACAGGTGATTCCGGAGCGTCCGACAAGTGTTTCTGGCGTACCCGGCAGGTGATTTTCGCTTGTCCGACAGGTGTATCTTGTGAGTCGAGCAGGTGGCTCAGGCATGCTCAGCTGGTGCTTCCGTCGTCTCTGGCACGTGGTTCTGGTGTGTCTGAGAGCTGGTTCTGGCATGTCCGGCAGATGATTCCGGAGTGTCCACCAAGTGGTTCTGGTAGACCTGGCAGGTGATTTTGGCGTGTCAGGAAGGTGGTTCCGGCTAGTTGAGCAGGTGGATCAGGCGTGCTCGCCAGTGGGTTCAGGCGGGTCTGGCAGGTGGTTTCGGTCTGTTCGGGGAGTGGTTCCGGCATCTCAGGCTCATGGTTCTGTCAAGTCTGAGAGGTGGTTCCGGCCGGCTCGACAGGTGTTTCCATGGTGTCCGCCAAGTTGTTCTGGCATAGCTGGCAGGTGATGTTGGCGTGACCAGCAGGTGGTTCCACCAAGCCCGGCAGGTGATTCCGAAGAGTTCACCAAATGGGTGTGGCGTAGCCGGCAGGTGATTTTGGCGTGTCCAGCAGGTGGTTCCGGCGAGCTCGGCAGGTGGTACCAGCGTGTCCGGAACATGGATCTGGCAAGTCTGAGAGATGGTTCCGGCATGCCAGTCAGGTGATTCTGGAGTGTCCGGCATGTGGTTGTGGCACCTCTGAGAGGTGGTTCCGGCATGCCCGGCAGGTGATTCCGGAGTGTCTGGCATGTGGTTCTGGCACCTCTGAGAGGTGGTTCCGGCATGCCCGGCAGGTGGTTCCGGCATGCCCGGCAGGTGATTCCGGAGTGTCCGGCATGTGGTTCTGGCACCTCTGAGAGGTGGTTCCGGCATGCCCGTCAGGTGATACCGGAGTGTTCGCCAAGTGGTTCTGGCATAGCCGGCAGGTGATTTTGCATGTCCGGCAATGGTCCCGGCGAGTCGAGCCGGTGGTTCCGGAATGTCCGGCAGGTGGTTCCGGCATGTCCGGCAGGTGGTTCCGGCATGTCCAGCACGTGGTTCCAGCATGCCCTGCAGGTGATTCCGGAGTGTCCGGCATGTGGTTCTGGCAGCTCTGAGAGGTGGTTCCGGAATGCCTGGCCTGTGATTCCGGAGTGTCTGCCGAGTGGTTCTGGCGTAGCCGGCAGTTGATTTTGGCGTGTCCACTAGGTGGTTCTGGGGAGTGGATCAGCTGGTTCCGGCATACTCGGCTGGTGGTACCGGCGTGTCCAGAACATGGTTCTGGCAAGTCTGAGAGGTGGTTCCGGCACGCCCGACAGGTGATTCCGGAGCGTCCGCCAAGTGTTTCTGGCGTACCCGGCAGGTGATTTTCGCCTGTCCGACAGGTGCATCTTGCGAGTCGAGCAGGTGGCTGAGGCATGCTCAGCTGGTGCTTCCGGCGTCTCCGGCACGTGGTTCTGGTGTGTCTGAGAGCTGGTTCTGGCATCTCCGGCAGATGATTCCGGAGTGTCCACCAAGTGGTTCTTGTATACCTGGCAGGTGATTTTGGCGTGTCAGGAAGTTGGTTCCGGCTAGTTGAGCAGGTGGATCAGGCGTGCTCGCCAGGGGGTTCAGGCGGGTCTGGCAGGTGGTTTCGGTCTGCTCTGGGAGTGGTTCCGGCATCTCAGGCTCATGGTTCTGGCATGTCTGAGAGGTGGTTCCGGCCGGCCCGACAGGTGTTTCCATGGCGTGCGCCAAGTGGTTCTAGCATAGCTGGCAGGTGATGTTGGCGTGACCGGCAGGTGGTTCCAGCAAGCCCGGCAGGTGATTCCGAAGATTTCACCAAATGGCTGTGGCGTAGCCGGCAGGTGGTTTTGGCGTGTCCAGCAGGTGGTTTTGGCGAGTCGAGCAGGTGGTTCTGGCGTGCTCGGCATGTGCTTCCGGTGTCATTGGCATGTGGTTCCGGCACGTCTGAGAGTTGGTTCCGGCATGCCCGACAGGTGATTCCGGAGCGTCCGGCATGTGGTTCTGGCACCTCTGAGAGGTGGTTCCGGCATGCCCGGCAGGTGATTCCGGAGTGTCCGGCATGTGGTTCTGGCACCTCTGAGAGGTGGTTCCGGCATGCCCGGCAGGTGGTTACGGAGTGTCTGCCGAGTGGTTCTGGCGTAGCCGGCAGGTGATTTTGGCGTGTCCAGCAGGTGGTTTTGGCGAGTCGAGCAGGTGGTTCTGGCGTGCTCGGCATGTGCTTCCGGTGTCATTGGCATGTGGTTCCAGCATGTCTGAGAGGTGGTTCCGACATGCCCGGCAGGTGGTTCCGGAGAGTCTGCCGAGTGGTTCTGGAGCCAGCCCGGCAGGTGCTTCCGAAGAGTTCACCAAATGGTTGTGGCGTAGCCGGCAGGTTATTTTGGCGTGTCAGGAAGGTGGTTCCGGCTAGTTGAGCAGGTGGATCAGGCATGCTCGCCAGTGGGTTCAGGCGGGTCTGGCAGGTGGTTTCGGTTTGTTCGGGGAGTGGTTCCGGGATCTCAGGCACATGGTTCTGGCACGTCTGAGAGGTGGTTCCTGCCGGCCGGAGAGGTGTTTCCGGAGTGTCCGCCAAGTGGTTCTGGCGTAGCTGAAAGGTGATGTTGGCGTGACCGGCAGGTGGTTCCAGCCAGCCCGGCAGGTGATTCCGGAGTGTCTGCCGTGTGGTTCTGCCGTAGCTGGCAGGTGATTTTGGCGTGTCCAGCAGGTGGTTCCGGCGAGCTCGGCCGGTGGTACCAGCGTGTCCGGAACATGGTTCTGGCACGTCTGAGAGATGGTTCCGGCATGCCCGGCAGGTGATTCGGGAGTGTCCGGCATGTGGTTCTGGCACCTCTGAGAGGTGGTTCTGGCATGCCCCGCAGGTGATTCCGCAGTGTCCGGCATGTGGTTCTGGCACCTCTGAGAGGTGGTTCCGGCATGCCCGTCAGGTGATACCGGAGTGTTCGCCAAGTGGTTCTGGCGTAGCCGGCAGGTGATTTTGCATGTCCGGCAATGGTTCCGGCGAGTCGAGCCTGTGGTTCCGGCATGTCCGGCAGGTGGTTCCGGCATGCCCGGAAGGTGATTCCGGAGTGTCCGGCATGTGGTTCTGGCACCTCTGAGAGGTGGTTACGGCATGCCAGGCACGTGATACCGGAGTGTTCGCCAAGTGGTTCTGCCGTAGCCGGCAGGTTATTTTGCATGTCCGGCAATGGTTCCGGCGAGTCGAGCCGGTGGTTCCGGAATGTCCGGCAGGTGGTTCCGGCATGTCCGGCAGGTGGTTCCGGCATGTCCAGCACGTGGTTCCAGCATGCCCGGCAGGTGATTCCGGAGTGTCTGGCATGTGGTTCTGGCACCTCTGAGAGGTGGTTCCGGCATGCCCGGCAGGTGATTCCGGAGTGTCCGGCATGTGGTTCTGGCACCTCTGAGAGGTGGTTCCGGCATGCCCGGCAGGTGGTTCCGGAGTGTCTGCCGAGTGGTTCTGGCGTAGCCGGCAGGTGATTTTGGCGTGTCCAGCAGGTGGTTTTGGCGAGTCGAGCAGGTGGTTCTGGCGTGCTCGGCAGGTGCTTCCGGTGTCATTGGCATCTGGTTCCGGCATGTCTGAGAGGTGGTTCCGCCATGCCCGGCAGGTGATTCCGGAGTGTTCGCCAAGTGGTTCTGGCGTAGCCGGCAGGTGATTTTGCATGTCCGGCAATGGTTCCGGCGAGTCGAGCCTGTGGTTCCGGCATGTCCGGCAGGTGGTTCCGGCATGCCCGGAAGGTGATTCCGGAGTGTCCGGTTTGTGGTTCTGGCACCTCTGAGAGGTGGTTCCGGCATGCCCGGCAGTTGGTTACGGAGTGTCTGCCGAGTGCTTCTGGCGTAGCCGGCAGGTGATTCTGGCGTATCCAGCAGGTGGTTCTGGGGAGTGGATCAGGTTGTTCCGGACTACTCGGCAGGTGGTACCGGCGTGTCCGGAACATGGTTCTGGCAAGTCTGAGAGGTGGTTGTGGCATGCCCGACAGGTGATTCCGGAGTGTTCGCCAAGTGGTTCTGGTGTAGCTGGCAGGTCATTTTGCATGTCCGGTGGTGGTTCCGGCGAGTCGAGCCGGTGGTTCCGGCGTTTCCAACAGGTGTTTCCGGTCTGTCCGGCAGGTGGTTCTGGCGTGACCGGCACGAGGTTCTGGCACGTATGAGAGTTGATTCCGGCATGCCCGAAAGGTGATTCCGGAGTGTCCGGCATGTGGTTCTGGCACCTCTGAGAGGTGGTTCCGGCATGCCCGGCAGGTGATTCCGGAGTGTCCGGCATGTGGTTCTGGCACCTCTGAGAGGTGGTTCCGGCATGCCCGGCAGGTGGTTCCGGAGTGTCTGCCGAGTGGTTCTGGCGTAGCCGGCAGGTGATTTTGGCGTGTCCAGCAGGTGGTTTTGGCGAGTCGAGCAGGTGGTTCTGGCGTGCTCGGCAGGTGCTTCCGGTGTCATTGGCATCTGGTTCCGGCATGTCTGAGAGGTGGTTCCGCCATGCCCGGCAGGTGATTCCGGAGTGTTCGCCAAGTGGTTCTGGCGTAGCCGGCAGGTGATTTTGCATGTCCGGCAATGGTTCCGGCATGTCCGGCAGGTGGTTCCGGCATGTCCAGCACGTGGTTCCAGCATGCCCGGCAGGTGATTCCGGAGTGTCCGGCATGTGGTTCTGGCACCTCTGAGAGGTGGTTCCGGCATGCCCGGCAGGTGATACCGGAGTCTCCGGCATTTGGTTCTGGCACCTCTGAGAGGTGGTTCCGGAATGCCTGGCCTGTGATTCCTGAGTGTCTGCCGAGTGGTTCTGGCGTAGCCGGCAGTTGATTTTGGCGTGTCCACTAGCTGGTTCTGGGGAGTGGATCAGCTGCTTCCGGCATACTCGGCAGGTGGTACCGGCGTGTCCAGAACATGGTTCTGGCAAGTCTGAGAGGTGGTTCCGGCATGCCCGGCAGGTGGATGCGGAGTGTCTGCCGAGTGGTTCTGACGTAGCCGGCAGGTGATTCTGTCGTGTCCAGCAGGTGGTTCTGGGGAGTGGATCAGGTGGTTCCGGCATACTCGGCAGGTGGTACCGGCGTGTCCGGAACATGGTTCTGGCAAGTCGGAGAGGTGGTTCCGGCATGCCCGAGAGGTGATTCCGGAGTGTTTGCCAAGTGGTTCTGGCGTAGCCGGCAGGTCATTTTGCATGTCCGGCGGTGGTTCCGGCGAGTCGAGCCTGTGGTTCCGGCGTAGCCGGCAGTTGATTTTGGCGTGTCCACTAGGTGGTTCTGGGGAGTGGAGCAGCTGGTTCCGGCACGCCCGACAGGTGATTCCGGAGCGTCCGACAAGTGTTTCTGGCGTACCCGGCAGGTGATTTTCGCTTGTCCGACAGGTGTATCTTGTGAGTCGAGCAGGTGGCTCAGGCATGCTCAGCTGGTGCTTCCGTCGTCTCTGGCACGTGGTTCTGGTGTGTCTGAGAGCTGGTTCTGGCATGTCCGGCAGATGATTCCGGAGTGTCCACCAAGTGGTTCTGGTAGACCTGGCAGGTGATTTTGGCGTGTCAGGAAGGTGGTTCCGGCTAGTTGAGCAGGTGGATCAGGCGTGCTCGCCAGTGGGTTCAGGCGGGTCTGTCAGGTGGTTTCGGTCTGTTCGGGGAGTGGTTCCGGCATCTCAGGCTCATGGTTCTGTCAAGTCTGAGAGGTGGTTCCGGCCGGCTCGACAGGTGTTTCCATGGTGTCCGCCAAGTTGTTCTGGCATAGCTGGCAGGTGATGTTGGCGTGACCAGCAGGTGGTTCCACCAAGCCCGGCAGGTGATTCCGAAGAGTTCACCAAATGGGTGTGGCGTAGCCGGCAGGTGATTTTGGCGTGTCCAGCAGGTGGTTCCGGCGAGCTCGGCAGGTGGTACCAGCGTGTCCGGAACATGGTTCTGGCAAGTCTGAGAGATGGTTCCGGCATGCCAGTCAGGTGATTCTGGAGTGTCCGGCATGTGGTTGTGGCACCTCTGAGAGGTGGTTCCGGCATGCCCGGCAGGTGATTCCGGAGTTTCTGGCATGTGGTTCTGGCACCTCTGAGAGGTGGTTCCGGCATGCCCGGCAGGTGGTTCCGGCATGCCCGGCAGGTGATTCCAGAGTGTCCGGCATGTGGTTCTGGCACCTCTGAGAGGTGGTTCCGGCATGCCCGTCAGGTGATACCGGAGTGTTCGCCAAGTGGTTCTGGCATAGCCGGCAGCTGATTTTGCATGTCCGGCAATGGTTCCGGCGAGTCGAGCCGGTGGTTCCGGAATGTCCGGCAGGTGGTTCCGGCATGTCCGGCAGGTGGTTCCGGCATGTCCAGCACGTTGTTCCAGCATGCCCTGCAGGTGATTCCGGAGTGTCCGGCATGTGGTTCTGGCAGCTCTGAGAGGTGGTTCCGGAATGCCTGGCCTGTGATTCCGGAGTGTCTGCCGAGTGGTTCTGGCGTAGCCGGCAGTTGATTTTGGCGTGTCCACTAGGTGGTTCTGGGGAGTGGATCAGCTGGTTCCGGCATACTCGGCTGGTGGTATCGGCGTGTCCAGAACATGGTTCTGGCAAGTCTGAGAGGTGGTTCCGGCACGCCCGACAGGTGATTCCGGAGCGTCCGACAAGTGTTTCTGGCGTACCCGGCAGGTGATTTTCGCCTGTCCGACAGGTGCATCTTGCGAGTCGAGCAGGTGGCTGAGGCATGCTCAGCTGGTGCTTCCGGCGTCTCCGGCACGTGGTTCTGGTGTGTCTGAGAGCTGGTTCTGGCATCTCCGGCAGATGATTCCGGAGTGTCCACCAAGTGGTTCTTGTATACCTGGCAGGTGATTTTGGCGTGTCAGGAAGTTGGTTCCGGCTAGTTGAGCAGGTGGATCAGGCGTGCTCGCCGGGGCGTTCAGGCGGGTCTGGCAGGTGGTTTCGGTCTGCTCTGGGAGTGGTTCCGGCATCTCAGGCTCATGGTTCTGGCATGTCTGAGAGGTGGTTCCGGCCGGCCCGACAGGTGTTTCCATGGCGTGCGCCAAGTGGTTCTAGCATAGCTGGCAGGTGATGTTGGCGTGACCGGCAGGTGGTTCCAGCAAGCCCGGCAGGTGATTCCGAAGATTTCACCAAATGGCTGTGGCGTAGCCGGCAGGTGGTTTTGGCGTGTCCAGCAGGTGGTTTTGGCGAGTCGAGCAGGTGGTTCTGGCGTGCTCGGCATGTGCTTCCGGTGTCATTGGCATGTGGTTCCGGCACGTCTGAGAGTTGGTTCCGGCATGCCCGACAGGTGATTCCGGAGTGTCCGGCATGTGGTTCTGGCACCTCTGAGAGGTGGTTCCGGCATGCCCGGCAGGTGATTCCGGAGTGTCCGGCATGTGGTTCTGGCACCTCTGAGAGGTGGTTCCGGCATGCCCGGCAGGTGGTTACAGAGTGTCTGCCGAGTGGTTCTGGCGTAGCCGGCAGGTGATTTTGGCGTGTCCAGCAGGTGGTTTTGGCGAGTCGAGCAGGTGGTTCTGGCGTGCTCGGCATGTGCTTCCGGTGTCATTGGCATGTGGTTCCAGCATGTCTGAGAGGTGGTTCCGACATGCCCGGCAGGTGGTTCCGGAGAGTCTGCCGAGTGGTTCTGGAGCCAGCCCGGCAGGTGCTTCCGAAGAGTTCACCAAATGGTTGTGGCGTAGCCGGCAGGTTATTTTGGCGTGTCAGGAAGGTGGTTCCGGCTAGTTGAGCAGGTGGATCAGGCATGCTCGCCAGTGGGTTCAGGCGGGTCTGGCAGGTGGTTTCGGTTTGTTCGGGGAGTGGTTCCGGGATCTCAGGCACATGGTTCTGGCACGTCTGAGAGGTGGTTCCTGCCGGCCGGAGAGGTGTTTCCGGAGTGTCCGCCAAGTGGTTCTGGCGTAGCTGAAAGGTGATGTTGGCGTGACCGGCAGGTGGTTCCAGCCAGCCCGGCAGGTGATTCCGGAGTGTCTGCCGTGTGGTTCTGCCGTAGCTGGCAGGTGATTTTGGCGTGTCCAGCAGGTGGTTCCGGCGAGCTCGGCCGGTGGTACCAGCGTGTCCGGAACATGGTTCTGGCACGTCTGAGAGATGGTTCCGGCATGCCCGGCAGGTGATTCGGGAGTGTCCGGCATGTGGTTCTGGCACCTCTGAGAGGTGGTTCTGGCATGCCCCGCAGGTGATTCCGCAGTGTCCGGCATGTGGTTCTGGCACCTCTGAGAGGTGGTTCCGGCATGCCCCGCAGGTGATTCCGGAGTGTCCAGCATGTGGTTCTGGCACCTCTGAGAGGTGGTTCCGGCATGCCCGTCAGGTGATAGCGGAGTGTTCGCCAAGTGGTTCTGGCATAGCCGGCAGGTGATTTTGCATGTCCGGCAATGGTCCCGGCGAGTCGAGCCGGTGGTTCCGGAATGTCCGGCAGGTGGTTCCGGCATGTCCGGCAGGTGGTTCCGGCATGTCCAGCACGTGGTTCCAGCATGCCCTGCAGGTGATTCCGGAGTGTCCGGCATGTGGTTCTGGCAGCTCTGAGAGGTGGGTCCGGAATGCCTGGCCTGTGATTCCGGAGTGTCTGCCGAGTGGTTCTGGCGTAGCCGGCAGTTGATTTTGGCGTGTCCACTAGGTGGTTCTGGGGAGTGGATCAGCTGGTTCCGGCATACTCGGCTGGTGGTACCGGCGTGTCCAGAACATGGTTCTGGCAAGTCTGAGAGGTGGTTCCGGCACGCCCGACAGGTGATTCCGGAGCGTCCGCCAAGTGTTTCTGGCGTACCCGGCAGGTGATTTTCGCCTGTCCGACAGGTGCATCTTGCGAGTCGAGAAGGTGGCTGAGGCATGCTCAGCTGGTGCTTCCGGCGTCTCCGGCACGTGGTTCTGGTGTGTCTGAGAGCTGGTTCTGGCATCTCCGGCAGATGATTCCGGAGTGTCCACCAAGTGGTTCTTGTATACCTGGCAGGTGATTTTGGCGTGTCAGGAAGTTGGTTCCGGCTAGTTGAGCAGGTGGATCAGGCGTGCTCGCCAGGGGGTTCAGGCGGGTCTGGCAGGTGGTTTCGGTCTGCTCTGGGAGTGGTTCCGGCATCTCAGGCTCATGGTTCTGGCATGTCTGAGAGGTGGTTCCGGCCGGCCCGACAGGTGTTTCCATGGCGTGCGCCAAGTGGTTCTAGCATAGCTGGCAGGTGATGTTGGCGTGACCGGCAGGTGGTTCCAGCAAGCCCGGCAGGTGATTCCGAAGATTTCACCAAATGGCTGTGGCGTAGCCGGCAGGTGGTTTTGGCGTGTCCAGCAGGTGGTTTTGGCGAGTCGAGCAGGTGGTTCTGGCGTGCTCGGCATGTGCTTCCGGTGTCATTGGCATGTGGTTCCGGCACGTCTGAGAGTTGGTTCCGGCATGCCCGACAGGTGATTCCGGAGCGTCCGGCATGTGGTTCTGGCACCTCTGAGAGGTGGTTCCGGCATGCCCGGCAGGTGATTCCGGAGTGTCCGGCATGTGGTTCTGGCACCTCTGAGAGGTGGTTCCGGCATGCCCGGCAGGTGGTTCCGGAGTGTCTGCCGAGTGGTTCTGGCGTAGCCGGCAGGTGATTTTGGCGTGTCCAGCAGGTGGTTTTGGCGAGTCGAGCAGGTGGTTCTGGCGTGCTCGGCATGTGCTTCCGGTGTCATTGGCATGTGGTTCCAGTATGTCTGAGAGGTGGTTCCGACATGCCCGGCAGGTGGTTCCGGAGAGTCTGCCGAGTGGTTCTGGAGCCAGCCCGGCAGGTGCTTCCGAAGAGTTCACCAAATGGTTGTGGCGTAGCCGGCAGGTTATTTTGGCGTGTCAGGAAGGTGGTTCCGGCTAGTTGAGCAGGTGGATCAGGCATGCTCGCCAGTGGGTTCAGGCGGGTCTGGCAGGTGGTTTCGGTTTGTTCGGGGAGTGGTTCCGGGATCTCAGGCACATGGTTCTGGCACGTCTGAGAGGTGGTTCCTGCCGGCCGGAGAGGTGTTTCCGGAGTGTCCGCCAAGTGGTTCTGGCGTAGCTGAAAGGCGATGTTGGCGTGACCGGCAGGTGGTTCCAGCCAGCCCGGCAGGTGATTCCGGAGTGTCTGCCGTGTGGTTCTGCCGTAGCTGGCAGGTGATTTTGGCGTGTCCAGCAGGTGGTTCCGGCGAGCTCGGCCGGTGGTACCAGCGTGTCCGGAACATGGTTCTGGCACGTCTGAGAGATGGTTCCGGCATGCCCGGCAGGTGATTCGGGAGTGTCCGGCATGTGGTTCTGGCACCTCTGAGAGGTGGTTCCGGCATGCCCGGCAGGTGATTCCGGAGTGTCCGGCATGTGGTTCTGGCACCTCTGAGAGGTGTTTCCGGAATGCCCGGCAGGTGGTTCCGGAGTGTCTGCCGAGTGGTTCTGGCGTAGACGGCAGGTGATTCTGGCGTGTCCACTAGGTGGTTCTGGGGAGTGGATCAGCTGGTTCCGGCATACTCGGCAGGTGGTACCGGCGTGTCCAGAACATGGTTCTGGCAAGTCTGAGAGGAGGTTCTGGCACGCCCGACAGGTGATTCCGGAGCCTCCGCCAAGTGTTTCTGGCGTACCAGGCAGGTGATTTTGGCATGTCTGACAGGTGTTTCTTGCGAGTCGAGCCGGTGGCTCAGGCATGCTCAGCTGGTGCTTCCGGCGTCTCTGGCACGTGGTTCTGGTGTGTCTGAGATCTGGTTCTGGCATGTCCGGCAGATGATTCCGGAGTGTCCACCATGTGGTTCTGGTAGACCTGGCAGGTGATTTTGGCGTGTCAGGAAGGTGGTTCCGGCTAGTTGAGCAGGTGGATCAGGCGTGCTCGGCCGGTGGTTCAGGCGGGTCTGTCAGGTGGTTTCGGTCTGTTCGGGGTGTGGTTCCGGCATCTCAGGCTCATGGTTCTGGCACGTCTGATAGGTGGTTCCGGCCGGCCCGACAGGTGTTTCCGGAGTGTCCGCCAAGTGGTTCTGGCATAGCTGGCAGGTGATGTTGGCGTGACCGGCAGGTGGTTCCAGCCAGCCCGGCAGGTGATTCCGAAGTGTTCACCAAATGGTTGTGGCGTAGCCGGAATGTGATTTTGTCGTGTGCAGCAGGTGGTTTTGGCGAGTCGAGCAGGTGGTTCTGGCGTGCTCTGCAGGTGCTTCCGGTGTCATTGGCATGTGGTTCCGGCATGTCTGAGAGGTGGTTCCGCCATGCCCGGCAGGTGATTCCGGAGTGTTCGCCAAGTGGTTCTGGCATAGCCGGCAGGTGATTTTGCATGTCCGGCAATGGTTCCGGCGAGTCGGGCCGGTGGTTCCGGAATGTCCGGCAGGTGGTTCCGGCATGCCCGGCAGGTGATTCCGGAGTGTCCGGCATGTGGTTCTGGCAGCTCTGAGAGGTGGTTCCTGAATGCCTGGCCTGTGATTCCAGAGTGTCTGCCGAGTGGTTCTGGCGTAGCCGGCAGTTGATTTTGGCGTGTCCACTAGGTGGTTCTGTGGAGTGGATCAGCTGGTTCCGGCATACTCGGCTGGTGGTACCGGCGTGTCCAGAACATGGTTCTGGCAAGTCTGAGAGGAGGTTCTGGCACGCCCGACAGGTGATTCCGGAGCCTCCGCCAAGTGTTTCTGGCGTACCAGGCAGGTGATTTTCGCCTGTCCGACAGGTGTTTCTTGCGAGTCGAGCCTGTGGCTCAGGCATGCTCAGCTGGTGCTTCCGGCGTCTCTGGCACGTGGTTCTGGTGTGTCTGAGAGCTGGTTCTGGCATGTCCGGCAGATGATTCCGGAGTGTCCACCAAGTGGTTCTGGTAGACCTGGCAGGTGATTTTGGCGTGTCAGGAAGTTGGTTCCGGCTAGTTGAGCAGGTGGATCAGGCGTGCTCGCCAGGGGGTTCAGGCGGGTCTGGCAGGTGGTTTCGGTCTGTTCGGGGAGTGGTTCCGGCATCTCAGGCACATGGTTCTGGCACGTCTGAGAGGTGGTTGCGGCCGGCCCGACAGGTGTTTCTGGAGTGTCCGCCAAGTGGTTCTGGCGTAGCTGAAAGGTGATGTTGGCGTGACCGGCAGGTGGTTCCAGAAAGCCCGGCAGGTGATTCCGGAGTGTCTGCCGAGTGGTTCTGGCATAGCCGACAGGTGATTTTGGCTTGTCCAGCGGTTGGTTTTGGCGAGTCGAGAAGGTGGTTCTGTCATGCTCGGCAGGTGCTTCTGGTGTCATTGGCATGTGGTTCCGGCATGTCTGAGAGGTGGTTCCGCCATCTCAGGCAGGTGATTCCGGAGTGTTCGCCAAGTGGTTCTGGCGTAGCCGGCAGGTGATTTTGCATGTCCGGCAATGGTTCCGGCGAGTCGAGCCGGAGGTTCTGGCATGTCCAGCAGGTGGTTCTGGCATGCCCGGCAGGTGATTCCGGAGTGTCCGGCATGTGCTTCTGGCAACTCTGAGAGGTGGTTCCGGCATGCCCGGCAGGTGATACCGGAGTGTCCAGCATTTGGTTCTGGCACCTGTGAGAGGTGGTTCCGGAATGCCCGGCATGTGATTCCGGAGTGTCTGCCGAGTGGTTCTGGCGTAGCCGGCATGTGATTTTGGCGTGTCCAGCAGGTGGTTCCGGCGAGCTCGGCAGGTGGTTCCGGCATGTCCGGAACATGGTTCTGGCACGTCTGAGAGATGGTTCCGGCATGCCCGGCAGGTGATTCCGGAGTGTCCGGTTTGTGGTTCTGGCACCTCTGAGAGGTGGTTCCGGCATGCCCGGCAGTTGGTTACGGAGTGTCTGCCGAGTGCTTCTGGCGTAGCCGGCAGGTGATTCTGGCGTATCCAGCAGGTGGTTCTGGGGAGTGGATCAGGTTGTTCCGGACTACTCGGCAGGTGGTACCGGCGTGTCCGGAACATGGTTCTGGCAAGTCTGAGAGGTGGTTGTGGCATGCCCGACAGGTGATTCCGGAGTGTTCGCCAAGTGGTTCTGGTGTAGCTGGCAGGTCATTTTGCATGTCCGGTGGTGGTTCCGGCGAGTCGAGCCGGTGGTTCCGGCGTTTCCAACAGGTGTTTCCGGTCTGTCCGGCAGGTGGTTCTGGCGTGACCGGCACGAGGTTCTGGCACGTATGAGAGTTGATTCCGGCATGCCCGAAAGGTGATTCCGGAGTGTCCGGCATGTGGTTCTGGCACCTCTGAGAGGTGGTTCCGGCATGCCCGGCAGGTGATTCCGGAGTGTCCGGCATGTGGTTCTGGCACCTCTGAGAGGTGGTTCCGGCAAGCCCGGCAGGTGGTTACGGAGTGTCTGCCGAGTGGTTCTGGCGTAGCCGGCAAG
Organism: Equus caballus; assembly: GCF_041296265.1. Lineage (NCBI taxonomy): Eukaryota > Metazoa > Chordata > Mammalia > Perissodactyla > Equidae > Equus > Equus caballus. The sequence continues at coordinate 7,183,164 of NC_091706.1, read as the reverse complement.
TGATTTTGGCGTGTCCAGCAGGTGGTTTTGGCGAGTCGAGCAGGTGGTTCTGGCGTGCTCGGCAGGTGCTTCCGGTGTCATTGGCATCTGGTTCCGGCATGTCTGAGAGGTGGTTCCGCCATGCCCGGCAGGTGATTCCGGAGTGTTCGCCAAGTGGTTCTGGCGTAGCCGGCAGGTGATTTTGCATGTCCGGCAATGGTTCCGATGAGTCGAGCCGGTGGTTCCGGCATGTCCGGCAGGTGGTTCCGGCATGCCCGGCAGATGATTCCGGAGTGTGCGGCATGTGCTTCTGGCAACTCTGAGAGGTGGTTCCGGCATGCCCGGCAGGTGATACCGGAGTGTCCAGCATTTGGTTCTGGCACCTGTGAGAGGTGGTTCCGAAATGCCCGGCATGTGATTCCGGAGTGTCTGCCGAGTGGTTCTGGCGTAGCCGGCAGGTGATTTTGGCGTGTCCATCAGGTGGTTCCGGCGAGCTCGGCAGGTGGTTCCGGCATGTCCGGAAGATGGTTCTGGCACGTCTGAGAGATGGTTCCGGCATGCCCGGCAGGTGATTCCAGAGTGTCCGGCATGTGGTTCTGGCACCTCTGAGAGGTGGTTCCGGCATGCCCGGCAGTTGGTTGCGGAGTGTCTGCCGAGCGGTTCTGGAGTAGCCGGCAGGTGATTCTGGCGTATCCAGCAGGTGGTTCTGGGGAGTGGATCAGGTGGTTCCAGCATACTCGGCAGGTGGTACCGGCGTGTCCGGAACATGGTTCTGGCAAGTCTGAGAGGTGGTTCCGGCATGCCCGACGGGTGATTCCGGAGTGTTCGCCAAGTGGTTCTGGCGTAGCCGGCAGGTCATTTTGCATGTCCGGCGGTGGTTCCGGCGAGTCGAGCCGGTGGTTCCGGCGTATCCAGCAGTTGTTTCCGGTCTGTCCGGCAGGTGGTTCTGGCGTGACCGGCACGAGGTTCTGGCACGTCTGAGAGTTGGTTCCGGCATGCCCGACAGGTGATTCTGGAGTGTCCGCCACGTGGTTCTGGCGTACCCGGCAGGTTATTTTGGCGTGTCTGGCAGGTTTTTCTTGCAAGTCGAGCATTTGGCTCAGGCATGCTCAGCAGGTGCTTCCGGCGTGTCTGGCACGTGTTTCTGGTGTGTCTGAGAGCTGGTTCTGGCATGTCCGGCAGATGATTCATTAGTGTCCACCAAGTGGTTGTGGCATACCGTGCAGGTGATTTTAGCGTGTCAGGTAGGTGGTTCGGCGAGTCCAGTAGGTGGTTCTGGCGTGCTCGGCAGGTGGTTCAGGCGTGTCCGGCAGGTGGTTCCGGCATGCCCGGCAGGTGATACCGGAGTCTCCTGCATTTGGTTCTGGCACCTCTGAGAGTTGGTTCCGGAATGCCTGGCATGTGTTTCCGGAGTGTCTGCCGAGTGGTTCTGGCGTAGCCGGCAGGTGATTTTGGCTTGTCCAGCAGGTGGTTTTGGTGAGTCGATCAGGTGGTTCTGGCGTGCTCGGCAGGTGCTTCCGGTGTCATTGGCATCTGGTTCCGGCATGTCTGAGAGGTGGTTCCGCCATGCCCGGCAGGTGATTCTGGAGTGTTCGCCAAGTGGTTCTGGCGTAGCCGGCAGGTGATTTTGACGTGTCAGGAAGGTGGTTCCGGCTAGTTGAGCAGGTGGATCAGGTGTGCTCGCCAGTGGGTTCAGGCGGGTCTGGCAGGTGGTTTCGGTCTGTTCGGGGTGTGGTTCCGGCATCTCAGGCACATGGTTCTGGCACGTCTGATAGGTGGTTCCGGCCGGCCCGACAGGTGTTTCCATGGTGTCCGCCAAGTGGTTCTGGCATAGCTGGCAGGTGATGTTGGCGTGACCGGCAGGTGGTTCCAGCCAGCCCGGCAGGTGATTCCGAAGTGTTCACCAAATGGTTGTGGCGTAGCCGGAAGGTGATTTTGGCGTGTGCAGCAGGTGGTTTTGGCGAGTCAAGCAGGTGGTTGTGGCGTGCTCGGCAGGTGCTTCCGGTGTCATTGGCATGTGGTTCCGGCATGTCTGAGAGGTGGTTCCGCCATGCCCGGCAGGTGATTCCGGAGTGATCCCCAAGTGGTTCTGGCATAGCCGGCAGGTGATTTTGCAGGTCCGGCTATGGTTCCGGCGAGTCGAGCCTGTGGTTCCGGCATGTCCGGCAGGTGGTTCCGGCATGCCCGGAAGGTGATTCCGGAGTGTCCGGCATGTGGTTCTGGCACCTCTGAGAGGTGGTTACGGCATGCCAGGCACGTGATACCAGAGTGTTCGCCAAGTGGTTCTGGCGTAGCCGGCAGGTTATTTTGCATGTCCGGCAATGGTTCCGGCGAGTCGAGCCGGTGGTTCCGGAATGTCCGGCAGGTGGTTCCGGCATCTCCGGCAGGTGGTTCCGGCATGTCCAGCACGTGGTTCCAGCATGCCCGGCAGGTGATTCCGGAGTGTCTGGCATGTGGTTCTGGCACCTCTGAGAGGTGGTTCCGGCATGCCCGGCAGGTGATACCGGAGTCTCCGGCATTTGGTTCTGGCACCTCTGAGAGGTGGTTCCGGAATGCCTGGCCTGTGATTCCTGAGTGTCTGCCGAGTGGTTCTGGCGTAGCCGGCAGTTGATTTTGGCGTGTCCACTAGCTGGTTCTGGGGAGTGGATCAGCTGCTTCCGGCATACTCGGCAGGTGGTACCGGCGTGTCCAGAACATGGTTCTGGCAAGTCTGAGAGGTGGTTCCGGCATGCCCGGCAGGTGGATGCGGAGTGTCTGCCGAGTGGTTCTGACGTAGCCGGCAGGTGATTCTGTCGTGTCCAGCAGGTGGTTCTGGGGAGTGGATCAGGTGGTTCCGGCATACTCGGCAGGTGGTACCGGCGTGTCCGGAACATGGTTCTGGCAAGTCGGAGAGGTGGTTCCGGCATGCCCGAGAGGTGATTCCGGAGTGTTTGTCAAGTGGTTCTGGCGTAGCCGGCAGGTCATTTTGCATGTCCGGCGGTGGTTCCGGCGAGTCGAGCCTGTGGTTCCGGCGTAGCCGGCAGTTGATTTTGGCGTGTCCACTAGGTGGTTCTGGGGAGTGGAGCAGCTGGTTCCGGCACGCCCGACAGGTGATTCCGGAGCGTCCGACAAGTGTTTCTGGCGTACCCGGCAGGTGACTTTGGCATGTCCGACAGGTGTTTCTTGCGAGTCGAGCAGGTGGCTCAGGCATGCTCAGCTGGTGCTTCCGTCGTCTCTGGCACGTGGTTCTGGTGAGTCTGAGAGCTGGTTCTGGCATGTCCGGCAGATGATTCCGTAGTGTCCACCAAGTGGTTCTGGTAGACCTGGCAGGTGATTTTGGCGTGTCAGGAAGGTGGTTCCGGCTAGTTGAGCAGGTGGATCAGGCGTGCTCGCCAGTGGGTTCAGGCGGGTCTGGCAGGTGGTTTCGGTCTGTTCGGGGAGTGGTTCCGGCATCTCAGGCTCATGGTTCTGTCAAGTCTGAGAGGTGGTTCCGGCCGGCTCGACAGGTGTTTCCATGGTGTCCGCCAAGTTGTTCTGGCATAGCTGGCAGGTGATGTTGGCGTGACCAGCAGGTGGTTCCAGCAAGCCCGGCAGGTGATTCCGAAGAGTTCACCAAATGGGTGTGGCGTAGCCGGCAGGTGATTTTGGCGTGTCCAGCAGGTGGTTCCGGCGAGCTCGGCAGGTGGTACCAGCGTGTCCGGAACATGGTTCTGGCAAGTCTGAGAGATGGTTCCGGCATGCCAGTCAGGTGATTCTGGAGTGTCCGGCATGTGGTTGTGGCACCTCTGAGAGGTGGTTCCGGCATGCCCGGCAGGTGATTCCGGAGTGTCTGGCATGTGGTTCTGGCACCTCTGAGAGGTGGTTCCGGCATGCCCGGCAGGTGGTTCCGGCATGCCCGGCAGGTGATTCCGGAGTGTCCGGCATGTGGTTCTGGCACCTCTGAGAGGTGGTTCCGGCATGCCCGTCAGGTGATACCGGAGTGTTCGCCAAGTGGTTCTGGCATAGCTGGCAGGTGATTTTGCATGTCCGGCAATGGTTCCGGCGAGTCGAGCCGGTGGTTCCGGAATGTCCGGCAGGTGGTTCCGGCATGTCCGGCAGGTGGTTCCGGCATGTCCAGCACGTGGTTCCAGCATGCCCGGCAGGTGATTCCGGAGTGTCCGGCATGTGGTTCTGGCAGCTCTGAGAGGTGGTTCCGGAATGCCTGGCGTGTGATTCCGGAGTGTCTGCCGAGTGGTTCTGGCGTAGCCGGCAGTTGATTTTGGCGTGTCCAATAGGTGTTTCTGGGGAGTGGATCAGCTGGGTCCGGCATACTCGGCAGGTGGTACCAGCGTGTCCAGGACATGGTTCTGGCAAGTCTGAGAGGTGGTTCCGGCACGCCCGACAGGCGATTCCGGAGCATCCGCCAAGTGTTTCTGGCGTACCCGGCAGGTGATTTTCGCCTGTCCGACAGGTGCATCTTGCGAGTCGAGCAGGTGGCTCAGGCATGCTCAGCTGGTGCTTCCGGCGTCTCCGGCACGTGGTTCTGGTGTGTCTGAGAGCTGGTTTTGGCATCTCCGGCAGATGATTCTGGAGTGTCCACCAAGTGGTTCTGGTAGACCTGGCAGGTGATTTTGGCGTGTCAGGAAGTTGGTTCCGGCTAGTTGAGCAGGTGGATCAGGCGTGCTCGCCAGGGCGTTCAGGCGGGTCTGGCAGGTGGTTTCGGTCTGCTCTGGGAGTGGTTCCGGCATCTCAGGCTCATGGTTCTGGCATGTCTGAGAGGTGGTTCCGGCCGGCCCGACAGGTGTTTCCATGGCGTGCGCCAAGTGGTTCTAGCATAGCTGGCAGGTGATGTTGGCGTGACCGGCAGGTGGTTCCAGCAAGCCCGGCTGGTGATTCCGAAGATTTCACCAAATGGCTGTGGCGTAGCCGGCAGGTGGTTTTGGCGTGTCCAGCAGGTGGTTTTGGCGAGTCGAGCAGGTGGTTCTGGCGTGCTCGGCATGTGCTTCCGGTGTCATTGGCATGTGGTTCCGGCACGTCTGAGAGTTGGTTCCGGCATGCCCGACAGGTGATTCCGGAGTGTCCGGCATGTGGTTCTGGCACCTCTGAGAGGTGGTTCCGGCATGCCCGGCAGGTGATTCCGGAGTGTCCGGCATGTGGTTCTGGCACCTCTGAGAGGTGGTTCCGGCATGCCCGGCAGGTGGTTACGGAGTGTCTGCCGAGTGGTTCTGGCGTAGCCGGCAGGTGATTTTGGCGTGTCCAGCAGGTGGTTTTGGCGAGTCGAGCAGGTGGTTCTGGCGTGCTCGGCATGTGCTTCCGGTGTCATTGGCATGTGGTTCCAGCATGTCTGAGAGGTGGTTCCGACATGCCCGGCAGGTGGTTCCGGAGAGTCTGCCGAGTGGTTCTGGAGCCAGCCCGGCAGGTGCTTCCGAAGAGTTCACCAAATGGTTGTGGCGTAGCCGGCAGGTTATTTTGGCGTGTCAGGAAGGTGGTTCCGGCTAGTTGAGCAGGTGGATCAGGCATGCTCGCCAGTGGGTTCAGGCGGGTCTGGCAGGTGGTTTCGGTTTGTTCGGGGAGTGGTTCCGGGATCTCAGGCACATGGTTCTGGCTCGTCTGAGAGGTGGTTCCTGCCGGCCAGAGAGGTGTTTCCGGAGTGTCCGCCAAGTGGTTCTGGGGTAGCTGAAAGGTAATGTTGGCGTGACCGGCAGGTGGTTCCAGCCAGCCCGGCAGGTGATTCCGGAGTGTCTGCCGTGTGGTTCTGCCGTAGCTGGCAGGTGATTTTGGCGTGTCCAGCAGGTGGTTCCGGCGAGCTCGGCCGGTGGTAAAAGCGTGTCCGGAACATGGTTCTGGCACGTCTGAGAGATGGTTCCGGCATGCCCGGCAGGTGATTCCGGAGTGTCCGGCATGTGGTTCTGGCACCTCTGAGAGGTGTTTCCGGAATGCCCGGCAGGTGGTTCCGGAGTGTCTGCCGAGTGGTTCTGGCGTAGACGGCAGGTGATTCTGGCGTGTCCACTAGGTGGTTCTGGGGAGTGGATCAGCTGGTTCCGGCATACTCGGCAGGTGGTACCGGCGTGTCCAGAACATGGTTCTGGCAAGTCTGAGAGGAGGTTCTGGCACGCCCGACAGGTGATTCCGGAGCCTCCGCCAAGTGTTTCTGGCGTACCAGGCAGGTGATTTTCGCCTGTCCGACAGGTGTTTCTTGCGAGTCGAGCCTGTGGCTCAGGCATGCTCAGCTGGTGCTTCCGGCGTCTCTGGCACGTGGTTCTGGTGTGTCTGAGAGCTGGTTCTGGCATGTCCGGCAGATGATTCCGGAGTGTCCACCAAGTGGTTCTGGTAGACCTGGCAGGTGATTTTGGCGTGTCAGGAAGTTGGTTCCGGCTAGTTGAGCAGGTGGATCAGGCGTGCTCGCCAGGGGGTTCAGGCGGGTCTGGCAGGTGGTTTCGGTCTGTTCGGGGAGTGGTTCCGGCATCTCAGGCACATGGTTCTGGCACGTCTGAGAGGTGGTTGCGGCCGGCCCGACAGGTGTTTCTGGAGTGTCCGCCAAGTGGTTCTGGCGTAGCTGAAAGGTGATGTTGGCGTGACCGGCAGGTGGTTCCAGAAAGCCCGGCAGGTGATTCCGGAGTGTCTGCCGAGTGGTTCTGGCATAGCCGACAGGTGATTTTGGCTTGTCCAGCGGTTGGTTTTGGCGAGTCGAGAAGGTGGTTCTGTCATGCTCGGCAGGTGCTTCTGGTGTCATTGGCATGTGGTTCCGGCATGTCTGAGAGGTGGTTCCGCCATCTCAGGCAGGTGATTCCGGAGTGTTCGCCAAGTGGTTCTGGCGTAGCCGGCAGGTGATTTTGCATGTCCGGCAATGGTTCCGGCGAGTCGAGCCGGAGGTTCTGGCATGTCCAGCAGGTGGTTCTGGCATGCCCGGCAGGTGATTCCGGAGTGTCCGGCATGTGCTTCTGGCAACTCTGAGAGGTGGTTCCGGCATGCCCAGCAGGTGATACCGGAGTGTCCAGCATTTGGTTCTGGCACCTGTGAGAGGTGGTTCCGGAATGCCCGGCATGTGATTCCGGAGTGTCTGCCGAGTGGTTCTGGCGTAGCCGGCATGTGATTTTGGCGTGTCCAGCAGGTGGTTCCGGCGAGCTCGGCAGGTGGTTCCGGCATGTCCGGAACATGGTTCTGGCACGTCTGAGAGATGGTTCCGGCATGCCCGGCAGGTGATTCCGGAGTGTCCGGTTTGTGGTTCTGGCACCTCTGAGAGGTGGTTCCGGCATGCCCGGCAGTTGGTTACGGAGTGTCTGCCGAGTGCTTCTGGCGTAGCCGGCAGGTGATTCTGGCGTATCCAGCAGGTGGTTCTGGGGAGTGGATCAGGTTGTTCCGGACTACTCGGCAGGTGGTACCGGCGTGTCCGGAACATGGTTCTGGCAAGTCTGAGAGGTGGTTGTGGCATGCCCGACAGGTGATTCCGGAGTGTTCGCCAAGTGGTTCTGGTGTAGCTGGCAGGTCATTTTGCATGTCCGGTGGTGGTTCCGGCGAGTCGAGCCGGTGGTTCCGGCGTTTCCAACAGGTGTTTCCGGTCTGTCCGGCAGGTGGTTCTGGCGTGACCAGCACGAGGTTCTGGCACGTATGAGAGTTGATTCCGGCATGCCCGAAAGGTGATTCCGGAGTGTCCGGCATGTGGTTCTGGCACCTCTGAGAGGTGGTTCCGGCATGCCCGGCAGGTGATTCCGGAGTGTCCGGCATGTGGTTCTGGCACCTCTGAGAGGTGGTTCCGGCATGCCCGGCAGGTGGTTCCGGAGTGTCTGCCGAGTGGTTCTGGCGTAGCCGGCAGGTGATTTTGGCGTGTCCAGCAGGTGGTTTTGGCGAGTCGAGCAGGTGGTTCTGGCGTGCTCGGCAGGTGCTTCCGGTGTCATTGGCATCTGGTTCCGGCATGTCTGAGAGGTGGTTCCGCCATGCCCGGCAGGTGATTCCGGAGTGTTCGCCAAGTGGTTCTGGCGTAGCCGGCAGGTGATTTTGCATGTCCGGCAATGGTTCCGGCGAGTCGAGCCTGTGGTTCCGGCATGTCCGGCAGGTGGTTCCGGCATGCCCGGAAGGTGATTCCGGAGTGTCCGGTTTGTGGTTCTGGCACCTCTGAGAGGTGGTTCCGGCATGCCCGGCAGTTGGTTACGGAGTGTCTGCCGAGTGCTTCTGGCGTAGCCGGCAGGTGATTCTGGCGTATCCAGCAGGTGGTTCTGGGGAGTGGATCAGGTTGTTCCGGACTACTCGGCAGGTGGTACCGGCGTGTCCGGAACATGGTTCTGGCAAGTCTGAGAGGTGGTTGTGGCATGCCCGACAGGTGATTCCGGAGTGTTCGCCAAGTGGTTCTGGTGTAGCTGGCAGGTCATTTTGCATGTCCGGTGGTGGTTCCGGCGAGTCGAGCCGGTGGTTCCGGCGTTTCCAACAGGTGTTTCCGGTCTGTCCGGCAGGTGGTTCTGGCGTGACCGGCACGAGGTTCTGGCACGTATGAGAGTTGATTCCGGCATGCCCGAAAGGTGATTCCGGAGTGTCCGGCATGTGGTTCTGGCACCTCTGAGATGTGGTTCCGGCATGCCCGGCAGGTGATTCCGGAGTGTCCGGCATGTGGTTCTGGCACCTCTGAGAGGTGGTTCCGGCATGCCCGGCAGGTGGTTCCGGAGTGTCTGCCGAGTGGTTCTGGCGTAGCCGGCAGGTGATTTTGGCGTGTCCAGCAGGTGGTTTTGGCGAGTCGAGCAGGTGGTTCTGGCGTGCTCGGCAGGTGCTTCCGGTGTCATTGGCATCTGGTTCCGGCATGTCTGAGAGGTGGTTCCGCCATGCCCGGCAGGTGATTCCGGAGTGTTCGCCAAGTGGTTCTGGCGTAGCCGGCAGGTGATTTTGCATGTCCGGCAATGGTTCCGGCGAGTCGAGCCTGTGGTTCCGGCATGTCCGGCAGGTGGTTCCGGCATGCCCGGAAGGTGATTCCGGAGTGTCCGGCATGTGGTTATGGCACCTCTGAGAGGTGGTTACGGCATGCCAGGCACGTGATACCGGAGTGTTCGCCAAGTGGTTCTGCCGTAGACGGCAGGTTATTTTGCATGTCCGGCAATGGTTCCGGCGAGTCGAGCCGGTGGTTCCGGAATGTCCGGCAGGTGGTTCCGGCATGTCCAGCACGTGGTTCCAGCATGCCCGGCAGGTGATTCCGGAGTGTCCGGCATGTGGTTCTGGCACCTCTGAGAGGTGGTTCCGGCATGCCCGGCAGGTGATACCGGAGTCTCCGGCATTTGGTTCTGGCACCTCTGAGAGGTGGTTCCGGAATTCCTGGCCTGTGATTCCTGAGTGTCTGCCGAGTGGTTCTGGCGTAGCCGGCAGTTGATTTTGGCGTGTCCACTAGCTGGTTCTGGGGAGTGGATCAGCTGCTTCCGGCATACTCGGCAGGTGGTACCGGCGTGTCCAGAACATGGTTCTGGCAAGTCTGAGAGGTGGTTCCGGCATGCCCGGCAGGTGGATGCGGAGTGTCTGCCGAGTGGTTCTGACGTAGCCGGCAGGTGATTCTGTCGTGTCCAGCAGGTGGTTCTGGGGAGTGGATCAGGTGGTTCCGGCATACTCGGCAGGTGGTACCGGCGTGTCCGGAACATGGTTCTGGCAAGTCGGAGAGGTGGTTCCGGCATGCCCGAGAGGTGATTCCGGAGTGTTTGCCAAGTGGTTCTGGCGTAGCCGGCAGGTCATTTTGCATGTCTGGCGGTGGTTCCGGCGAGTCGAGCCTGTGGTTCCGGCGTAGCCGGCAGTTGATTTTGGCGTGTCCACTAGGTGGTTCTGGGGAGTGGAGCAGCTGGTTCCGGCACGCCCGACAGGTGATTCCGGAGCGTCCGACAAGTGTTTCTGGCGTACCCGGCAGGTGACTTTGGCATGTCCGACAGGTGCTTCTTGCGAGTCGAGCAGGTGGCTCAGGCATGCTCAGCTGGTGCTTCCGTCGTCTCTGGCACGTGGTTCTGGTGAGTCTGAGAGCTGGTTCTGGCATGTCCGGCAGATGATTCCGTAGTGTCCACCAAGTGGTTCTGGTAGACCTGGCAGGTGATTTTGGCGTGTCAGGAAGGTGGTTCCGGCTAGTTGAGCAGGTGGATCAGGCGTGCTCGCCAGTGGGTTCAGGCGGGTCTGGCAGGTGGTTTCGGTCTGTTCGGGGAGTGGTTCCGGCATCTCAGGCTCATGGTTCTGTCAAGTCTGAGAGGTGGTTCCGGCCGGCTCGACAGGTGTTTCCATGGTGTCCGCCAAGTTGTTCTGGCATAGCTGGCAGGTGATGTTGGCGTGACCAGCAGGTGGTTCCACCAAGCCCGGCAGGTGATTCCGAAGAGTTCACCAAATGGGTGTGGCGTAGCCGGCAGGTGATTTTGGCGTGTCCAGCAGGTGGTTCCGGCGAGCTCGGCAGGTGGTACCAGCGTGTCCAGAACATGGTTCTGGCAAGTCTGAGAGGTGGTTCCGGCACGCCCGACAGGTGATTCCGGAGCGTCCGACAAGTGTTTCTGGCGTACCCGGCAGGTGATTTTCGCTTGTCCGACAGGTGTATCTTGTGAGTCGAGCTGGTGGCTCAGGCATGCTCAGCTGGTGCTTCCGTCGTCTCTGGCACGTGGTTCTGGTGTGTCTGAGAGCTGGTTCTGGCATGTCCGGCAGATGATTCCGGAGTGTCCACCAAGTGGTTCTGGTAGACCTGGCAGGTGATTTTGGCGTGTCAGGAAGGTGGTTCCGGCTAGTTGAGCAGGTGGATCAGGCGTGCTCGCCAGTGGGTTCAGGCGGGTCTGGCAGGTGTTTTCGGTCTGTTCGGGGAGTGGTTCCGGCATCTCAGGCTCATGGTTCTGTCAAGTCTGAGAGGTGGTTCCGGCCGGCTCGACAGGTGTTTCCATGGTGTCCGCCAAGTTGTTCTGGCATAGCTGGCAGGTGATGTTGGCGTGACCAGCAGGTGGTTCCAGCAAGCCCGGCAGGTGATTCCGAAGAGTTCACCAAATGGGTGTGGCGTAGCCGGCAGGTGATTTTGGCGTGTCCAGCAGGTGGTTCCGGCGAGCTCGGCAGGTGGTACCAGCGTGTCCGGAACATGGTTCTGGCAAGTCTGAGAGATGGTTCCGGCATGCCAGTCAGGTGATTCTGGAGTGTCCGGCATGTGGTTGTGGCACCTCTGAGAGGTGGTTCCGGCATGCCCGGCAGGTGATTCCGGAGTGTCTGGCATGTGGTTCTGGCACCTCTGAGAGGTGGTTCCGGCATGCCCGGCAGGTGGTTCCGGCATGCCCGGCAGGTGATTCCGGAGTGTCCGGCATGTGGTTCTGGCACCTCTGAGAGGTGGTTCCGGCATGCCCGTCAGGTGATACCGGAGTGTTCACCAAGTGGTTCTGGCATAGCCGGCAGGTGATTTTGCATGTCCGGCAATGGTTCCGGCGAGTCGAGCCGGTGGTTCCGGAATGTCCGGCAGGTGGTTCCGGCATGTCCGGCAGGTGGTTCCGGCATGTCCAGCACGTTGTTCCAGCATGCCCTGCAGGTGATTCCGGAGTGTCCGGCATGTGGTTCTGGCAGCTCTGAGAGGTGGTTCCGGAATGCCTGGCCTGTGATTCCGGAGTGTCTGCCGAGTGGTTCTGGCGTAGCCGGCAGTTGATTTTGGCGTGTCCACTAGGTGGTTCTGGGGAGTGGATCAGCTGGTTCCGGCATACTCGGCTGGTGGTACCGGCGTGTCCAGAACATGGTTCTGGCACGTCTGAGAGGTGGTTCCGGCACGCCCGACAGGTGATTCCGGAGCGTCCGCCAAGTGTTTCTGGCGTACCCGGCAGGTGATTTTCGCCTGTCCGACAGGTGCATCTTGCGAGTCGAGCAGGTGGCTGAGGCATGCTCAGCTGGTGCTTCCGGCGACTCCGGCACGTGGTTCTGGTGTGTCTGAGAGCTGGTTCTGGCATCTCCGGCAGATGATTCCGGAGTGTCCACCAAGTGGTTCTTGTATACCTGGCAGGTGATTTTGGCGTGTCAGGAAGTTGGTTCCGGCTAGTTGAGCAGGTGGATCAGGCGTGCTCGCCAGGGCATTCAGGCGGGTCTGGCAGGTGGTTTCGGTCTGCTCTGGGAGTGGTTCCGGCATCTCAGGCTCATGGTTCTGGCATGTCTGAGAGGTGGTTCCGGCCGGCCCGACAGGTGTTTCCATGGCGTGCGCCAAGTGGTTCTAGCATAGCTGGCAGGTGATGTTGGCGTGACCGGCAGGTGGTTCCAGCAAGCCCGGCAGGTGATTCCGAAGATTTCACCAAATGGCTGTGGCGTAGCCGGCAGGTGGTTTTGGCGTGTCCAGCAGGTGGTTTTGGCGAGTCGAGCAGGTGGTTCTGGCGTGCTCGGCATGTGCTTCCGGTGTCATTGGCATGTGGTTCCGGCACGTCTGAGAGTTGGTTCCGGCATGCCCGACAGGTGATTCCGGAGTGTCCGGCATGTGGTTCTGGCACCTCTGAGAGGTGGTTCCGGCATGCCCGGCAGGTGATTCCGGAGTGTCCGGCATGTGGTTCTGGCACCTCTGAGAGGTGGTTCCGGCATGCCCGGCAGGTGGTTACGGAGTGTCTGCCGAGTGGTTCTGGCGTAGCCGGCAGGTGATTTTGGCGTGTCCAGCAGGTGGTTTTGGCGAGTCGAGCAGGTGGTTCTGGCGTGCTCGGCATGTGCTTCCGGTGTCATTGGCATGTGGTTCCAGCATGTCTGAGAGGTGGTTCCGACATGCCCGGCAGGTGGTTCCGGAGAGTCTGCCGAGTGGTTCTGGAGCCAGCCCGGCAGGTGCTTCCGAAGAGTTCACCAAATGGTTGTGGCGTAGCCGGCAGGTTATTTTGGCGTGTCAGGAAGGTGGTTCCGGCTAGTTGAGCAGGTGGATCAGGCATGCTCGCCAGTGGGTTCAGGCGGGTCTGGCAGGTGGTTTCGGTTTGTTCGGGGAGTGGTTCCGGGATCTCAGGCACATGGTTCTGGCACGTCTGAGAGGTGGTTCCTGCCGGCCGGAGAGGTGTTTCCGGAGTGTCCGCCAAGTGGTTCTGGCGTAGCTGAAAGGTGATGTTGGCGTGACCGGCAGGTGGTTCCAGCCAGCCCGGCAGGTGATTCCGGAGTGTCTGCCGTGTGGTTCTGCCGTAGCTGGCAGGTGATTTTGGCGTGTCCAGCAGGTGGTTCCGGCGAGCTCGGCCGGTGGTACCAGCGTGTCCGGAACATGGTTCTGGCACGTCTGAGAGATGGTTCCGGCATGCCCGGCAGGTGATTCGGGAGTGTCCGGCATGTGGTTCTGGCACCTCTGAGAGGTGGTTCTGGCATGCCCCGCAGGTGATTCCGCAGTGTCCGGCATGTGGTTCTGGCACCTCTGAGAGGTGGTTCCGGCATGCCCCGCAGGTGATTCCGGAGTGTCCAGCATGTGGTTCTGGCACCTCTGAGAGGTGTTTCCGGAATGCCCGGCAGGTGGTTCCGGAGTGTCTGCCGAGTGGTTCTGGCGTAGATGGCAGGTGATTCTGGCGTGTCCACTAGGTGGTTCTGGGGAGTGGATCAGCTGGTTCCGGCATACTCGGCAGGTGGTACCGGCGTGTCCAGAACATGGTTCTGGCAAGTCTGAGAGGAGGTTCTGGCACGCCCGACAGGTGATTCCGGAGCCTCCGCCAAGTGTTTCTGGCGTACCAGGCAGGTGATTTTGGCATGTCCGACAGGTGTTTCTTGCGAGTCGAGCCGGTGGCTCAGGCATGCTCAGCTGGTGCTTCCGGCGTCTCTGGCACGTGGTTCTGGTGTGTCTGAGATCTGGTTCTGGCATGTCCGGCAGATGATTCCGGAGTGTCCACCATGTGGTTCTGGTAGACCTGGCAGGTGATTTTGGCGTGTCAGGAAGGTGGTTCCGGCTAGTTGAGCAGGTGGATCAGGCGTGCTCGGCCGGTGGTTCAGGCGGGTCTGTCAGGTGGTTTCGGTCTGTTCGGGGTGTGGTTCCGGCATCTCAGGCACATGGTTCTGGCACGTCTGATAGGTGGTTCCGGCCGGCCCGACAGGTGTTTCCGGAGTGTCCGCCAAGTGGTTCTGGCATAGCTGGCAGGTGATGTTGGCGTGACCGGCAGGTGGTTCCAGCCAGCCCGGCAGGTGATTCCGAAGTGTTCACCAAATGGTTGTGGCGTAGCCGGAAGGTGATTTTGTCGTGTGCAGCAGGTGGTTTTGGCGAGTCGAGCAGGTGGTTCTGGCGTGCTCTGCAGGTGCTTCCGGTGTCATTGGCATGTGGTTCCGGCATGTCTGAGAGGTGGTTCCGCCATGCCCGGCAGGTGATTCCGGAGTGTTCGCCAAGTGGTTCTGGCATAGCCGGCAGGTGATTTTGCATGTCCGGCAATGGTTCCGGCGAGTCGGGCCGGTGGTTCCGGAATGTCCGGCAGGTGGTTCCGGCATGCCCGGCAGGTGATTCCGGAGTGTCCGGCATGTGGTTCTGGCACCTCTGAGAGGTGGTTCCGGCATGCCAGTCAGGTGATACCGGAGTGTTCGCCAAGTGGTTCTGGCGTAGCCGGCAGGTGATTTTACATGTCTGGCAATATTTCCGGCGAGTCGAGCCGGTGGTTCCGGAATGTCCGGCTGGTGGTTCCGGCATGTCCGGCAGGTGGTTCCGGCATGTCCAGCACGTGGTTCCAGCATGCCCGGCAGGTGATTCCGGAGTGTCCGGCATGTGGTTCTGGCAGCTCTGAGAGGTGGTTCCGGAATGCCTGGCCTGTGATTCCAGAGTGTCTGCCGAGTGGTTCTGGCGTAGCCGGCAGTTGATTTTGGCGTGTCCACTAGGTGGTTCTGTGGAGTGGATCAGCTGGTTCCGGCATACTCGGCAGGTGGTACCGGCGTGTCCAGAACATGGTTCTGGCAAGTCTGAGAGGTGGTTCCGGCACGCCCGACAGGTGATTCCGGAGCGTCCGCCAAGTGTTTCTGGCGTACCCGGCAGGTGATTTTCGCCTGTCCGACAGGTGTATCTTGCGAGTCGAGCAGGTGGCTGAGGCATGCTCAGCTGGTGCTTCCGTCGTCTCTGGCACGTGGTTCTGGTGTGTCTGAGAGCTGGTTCTGGCATCTCCGGCAGATGATTCCGGAGTGTCCACCAAGTGGTTCTGGTAGACCTGGCAGGTGATTTTGGCGTGTCAGGAAGTTGGTTCCGGCTAGTTGAGCAGGTGGATCAGGCGTGCTCGCCAGGGGGTTCAGGCGGGTCTGGCAGGTGGTTTCGGTCTGTTCGGGGAGTGGTTCCGGCATCTCAGGCACATGGTTCTGGCACGTCTGAGAGGTGGTTGCGGCCGGCCCGACAGGTGTTTCTGGAGTGTCCGCCAAGTGGTTCTGGCGTAGCTGAAAGGTGATGTTGGCGTGACCGGCAGGTGGTTCCAGAAAGCCCGGCAGGTGATTCCGGAGTGTCTGCCGAGTGGTTCTGGCATAGCCGACAGGTGATTTTGGCTTGTCCAGCGGTTGGTTTTGGCGAGTCGAGAAGGTGGTTCTGTCATGCTCGGCAGGTGCTTCTGGTGTCATTGGCATGTGGTTCCGGCATGTCTGAGAGGTGGTTCGGCCATCTCAGGCAGGTGATTCCGGAGTGTTCGCCAAGTGGTTCTGGCGTAGCCGGCAGGTGATTTTGCATGTCCGGCAATGGTTCCGGCGAGTCGAGCCGGAGGTTCTGGCATGTCCAGCAGGTGGTTCTGGCATGCCCGGCAGGTGACTCCGGAGTGTCCGGCATGTGCTTCTGGCAACTCTGAGAGGTGGTTCCGGCATGCCCGGCAGGTGATACCGGAGTGTCCAGCATTTGGTTCTGGCACCTGTGAGAGGTGGTTCCGGAATGCCCGGCATGTGATTCCGGAGTGTCTGCCGAGTGGTTCTGGCGTAGCCGGCATGTGATTTTGGCGTGTCCAGCAGGTGGTTCCGGCGAGCTCGGCAGGTGGTTCCGGCATGTCCGGAACATGGTTCTGGCACGTCTGAGAGATGGTTCCGGCATGCCCGGCAGGTGATTCCGGAGTGTCCGGTTTGTGGTTCTGGCACCTCTGAGAGGTGGTTCCGGCATGCCCGGCAGTTGGTTACGGAGTGTCTGCCGAGTGCTTCTGGCGTAGCCGGCAGGTGATTCTGGCGTATCCAGCAGGTGGTTCTGGGGAGTGGATCAGGTTGTTCCGGACTACTCGGCAGGTGGTACCGGCGTGTCCGGAACATGGTTCTGGCAAGTCTGAGAGGTGGTTGTGGCATGCCCGACAGGTGATTCCGGAGTGTTCGCCAAGTGGTTCTGGTGTAGCTGGCAGGTCATTTTGCATGTCCGGTGGTGGTTCCGGCGAGTCGAGCCGGTGGTTCCGGCGTTTCCAACAGGTGTTTCCGGTCTGTCCGGCAGGTGGTTCTGGCATGACCGGCACGAGGTTCTGGCACGTATGAGAGTTGATTCCGGCATGCCCGAAAGGTGATTCCGGAGTGTCCGGCATGTGGTTCTGGCACCTCTGAGAGGTGGTTCCGGCATGCCCGGCAGGTGATTCCGGAGTGTCCGGCATGTGGTTCTGGCACCTCTGAGAGGTGGTTCCGGCATGCCCGGCAGGTGGTTCCGGAGTGTCTGCCGAGTGGTTCTGGCGTAGCCGGCAGGTGATTTTGGCGTGTCCAGCAGGTGGTTTTGGCGAGTCGAGCAGGTGGTTCTGGCGTGCTCGGCAGGTGCTTCCGGTGTCATTGGCATCTGGTTCCGGCATGTCTGAGAGGTGGTTCCGCCATGCCCGGCAGGTGATTCCGGAGTGTTCGCCAAGTGGTTCTGGCGTAGCCGGCAGGTGATTTTGCATGTCCGGCAATGGTTCCGATGAGTCGAGCCGGTGGTTCCGGCATGTCCGGCAGGTGGTTCCGGCATGCCCGGAAGGTGATTCCGGAGTGTGCGGCATGTGCTTCTGGCAACTCTGAGAGGTGGTTCCGGCATGCCCGGCAGGTGATACCGGAGTGTCCAGCATTTGGTTCTGGCACCTGTGAGAGGTGGTTCCGAAATGCCCGGCATGTGATTCCGGAGTGTCTGCCGAGTGGTTCTGGCGTAGCCGGCAGGTGATTTTGGCGTGTCCACCAGGTGGTTCCGGCGAGCTCGGCAGGTGGTTCCGGCATGTCCGGAACATGGTTCTGGCACGTCTGAGAGATGGTTCCGGCATGCCCGGCAGGTGATTCCAGAGTGTCCGGCATGTGGTTCTGGCACCTCTGAGAGGTGGTTCCGGCATGACCGGCAGTTGGTTGCGGAGTGTCTGCCGAGCGGTTCTGGAGTAGCCGGCAGGTGATTCTGGCGTATCCAGCAGGTGGTTCTGGGGAGTGGATCAGGTGGTTCCAGCATACTCGGCAGGTGGTACCGGCGTGTCCGGAACATGGTTCTGGCAAGTCTGAGATGTGGTTCCGGCATGCCCGACGGGTGATTCCGGAGTGTTCGCCAAGTGGTTCTGGCGTAGCCGGCAGGTCATTTTGCATGTCCGGCGGTGGTTCCGGCGAGTCGAGCCGGTGGTTCCGGCGTATCCAGCAGTTGTTTCCGGTCTGTCCGGCAGGTGGTTCTGGCGTGACCGGCACGAGGTTCTGGCACGTCTGAGAGTTGGTTCCGGCATGCCCGACAGGTGATTCTGGAGTGTCCGCCACGTGGTTCTGGCGTACCCGGCAGGTTATTTTGGCGTGTCTGGCAGGTTTTTCTTGCAAGTCGAGCATTTGGCTCAGGCATGCTCAGCAGGTGCTTCCGGCGTGTCTGGCACGTGTTTCTGGTGTGTCTGAGAGCTGGTTCTGGCATGTCCGGCATATGATTCCTTAGTGTCCACCAAGTGGTTGTGGCATACCCGGCAGGTGATTTTAGCGTGTCAGGTAGGTGGTTCGGCGAGTCCAGTAGGTGGTTCTGGCGTGCTCGGCAGGTGGTTCAGGCGTGTCCGGCAGGTGGTTCCGGCATGCCCGGCAGGTGATACCGGAGTCTCCTGCATTTGGTTCTGGCACCTCTGAGAGTTGGTTCCGGAATGCCTGGCATGTGTTTCCGGAGTGTCTGCCGAGTGGTTCTGGCGTAGCCGGCAGGTGATTTTGGCTTGTCCAGCAGGTGGTTTTGGTGAGTCGATCAGGTGGTTCTGGCGTGCTCGGCAGGTGCTTCCGGTGTCATTGGCATCTGGTTCCGGCATGTCTGAGAGGTGGTTCCGCCATGCCCGGCAGGTGATTCCGGAGTGTTCGCCAAGTGGTTCTGGCGTAGCCGGCAGGTGATTTTGACGTGTCAGGAAGGTGGTTCCGGCTAGTTGAGCAGGTGGATCAGGCGTGCTCGACAGTGGGTTCAGGCGGGTCTGGCAGGTGGTTTCGGTCTGTTCGGGGTGTGGTTCCGGCATCTCAGGCACATGGTTCTGGCACGTCTGATAGGTGGTTCCGGCCGGCCCGACAGGTGTTTCCATGGTGTCCGCCAAGTGGTTCTGGCATAGCTGGCAGGTGATGTTGGCGTGACCGGCAGGTGGTTCCAGCCAGCCCGGCAGGTGATTCCGAAGTGTTCACCAAATGGTTGTGGCGTAGCCGGAAGGTGATTTTGGCGTGTGCAGCAGGTGGTTTTGGCGAGTCGAGCAGGTGGTTGTGGCGTGCTCGGCAGGTGCTTCCGGTGTCATTGGCATGTGGTTCCAGCATGTCTGAGAGGTGGTTCCGCCATGCCCGGCAGGTGATTCCGGAGTGATCCCCAAGTGGTTCTGGCATAGCCGGCAGGTGATTTTGCAGGTCCGGCTATGGTTCTGGCGAGTCGAGCCTGTGGTTCCGGCATGTCCGGCAGGTGGTTCCGGCATGCCCGGAAGGTGATTCCGGAGTGTCCGGCATGTGGTTCTGGCACCTCTGAGAGGTGGTTACGGCATGCCAGGCACGTGATACCGGAGTGTTCGCCAAGTGGTTCTGCCGTAGCCGGCAGGTTATTTTGCATGTCCGGCAATGGTTCCGGCGAGTCGAGCCGGTGGTTCCGGAATGTCCGGCAGGTGGTTCCGGCATGTCCGGCAGGTGGTTCCGGCATGTCCAGCACGTGGTTCCAGCATGCCCGGCAGGTGATTCCGGAGTGTCCGGCATGTGGTTCTGGCACCTCTGAGAGGTGGTTCCGGCATGCCCGGCAGGTGATACCGGAGTCTCCGTCATTTGGTTCTGGCACCTCTGAGAGGTGGTTCCGGAATGCCTGGCCTGTGATTCCTGAGTGTCTGCCGAGTGGTTCTGGCGTAGCCGGCAGTTGATTTTGGCGTGTCCACTAGCTGGTTCTGGGGAGTGGATCAGCTGCTTCCGGCATACTCGGCAGGTGGTACCGGCGTGTCCAGAACATGGTTCTGGCAAGTCTGAGAGGTGGTTCCGGCATGCCCGGCTGGTGAATGCGGAGTGTCTGCCGAGTGGTTCTGACGTAGCCGGCAGGTGATTCTGTCGTGTCCAGCAGGTGGTTCTGGGGAGTGGATCAGGTGGTTCCGGCATACTCGGCAGGTGGTACCGGCGTGTCCGGAACATGGTTCTGGCAAGTCGGAGAGGTGGTTCCGGCAGGCCCGAGAGGTGATTCCGGAGTGTTTGCCAAGTGGTTCTGGCGTAGCCGGCAGGTCATTTTGCATGTCCGGCGGTGGTTCCGGCGAGTCGAGCCTGTGGTTCCGGCGTAGCCGGCAGTTGATTTTGGCGTGTCCACTAGGTGGTTCTGGGGAGTGGAGCAGCTGGTTCCGGCACGCCCGACAGGTGATTCCGGAGCGTCCGCCAAGTGTTTCTGGCGTACCCGGCAGGTGACTTTGGCATGTCCGACAGGTGTTTCTTGCGAGTCGAGCAGGTGGCTCAGGCATGCTCAGCTGGTGCTTCCGTCGTCTCTGGCACGTGGTTCTGGTGAGTCTGAGAGCTGGTTCTGGCATGTCCGGCAGATGATTCCGGCGAGTCGAGCCGGTGGTTCCGGAATGTCCGGCAGGTGGTTCCGGCATGTCCGGCAGGTGGTTCCGGCATGTCCGGCAGGTGGTTCCGGCATGTCCAGCACGTGGTTCCAGCATGCCCGGCAGGTGATTCCGGAGTGTCCGGCATGTGGTTCTGGCAGCTCTGAGAGGTGGTTCCGGAATGCCTGGCGTGTGATTCCGGAGTGTCTGCCGAGTGGTTCTGGCGTAGCCGGCAGTTGATTTTGGCGTGTACAATAGGTGTTTCTGGGGAGTGGATCAGCTGGTTCCGGCATACTCGGCAGGTGGTACCAGCGTGTCCAGAACATGGTTCTGGCAAGTCTGAGAGGTGGTTCCGGCACGCCCGACAGGTGATTCCGGAGCGTCCGCCAAGTGTTTCTGGCGTACCCGGCAGGTGATTTTCGCTTGTCCGACAGGTGTATCTTGTGAGTCGAGCAGGTGGCTCAGGCATGCTCAGTTGGTGCTTCCGTCGTCTCTGGCACGTGGTTCTGGTGTGTCTGAGAGCTGGTTCTGGCATGTCCGGCAGATGATTCCGGAGTGTCCACCAAGTGGTTCTGGTAGACCTGGCAGGTGATTTTGGCGTGTCAGGAAGGTGGTTCCGGCTAGTTGAGCAGGTGGATCAGGCGTGCTCGCCAGGGGGTTCAGGCGGGTCTGGCAGGTGGTTTCGGTCTGTTCGGGGAGTGGTTCCGGCATCTCAGGCTCATGGTTCTGTCAAGTCTGAGAGGTGGTTCCGGCCGGCTCGACAGGTGTTTCCATGGTGTCCGCCAAGTTGTTCTGGCATAGCTGGCAGGTGATGTTGGCGTGACCAGCAGGTGGTTCCAGCAAGCCCGGCAGGTGATTCCGAAGAGTTCACCAAATGGGTGTGGTGTAGCCGGCAGGTGATTTTGGCGTGTCCAGCAGGTGGTTCCGGCGAGCTCGGCAGGTGGTACCAGCGTGTCCGGAACATGGTTCTGGCAAGTCTGAGAGATGGTTCCGGCATGCCAGTCAGGTGATTCTGGAGTGTCCGGCATGTGGTTGTGGCACCTCTGAGAGGTGGTTCCGGCATGCCCGGCAGGTGATTCCGGAGTGTCTGGCATGTGGTTCTGGCACCTCTGAGAGGTGGTTCCGGCATGCCCGGCAGGTGGTTCCGGCATGCCCGGCAGGTGATTCCGGAGTGTCCGGCATGTGGTTCTGGCACCTCTGAGAGGTGGTTCCGGCATGCCCGTCAGGTGATACCGGAGTGTTCGCCAAGTGGTTCTGGCATAGCCGGCAGGTGATTTTGCATGTCCGGCAATGGTCCCGGCGAGTCGAGCCGGTGGTTCCGGAATGTCCGGCAGGTGGTTCCGGCATGTCCGGCAGGTGGTTCCGGCATGTCCTGCACGTGGTTCCAGCATGCCCTGCAGGTGATTCCGGAGTGTCCGGCATGTGGTTCTGGCAGCTCTGAGAGGTGGTTCCGGAATGCCTGGCCTGTGATTCCGGAGTGTCTGCCGAGTGGTTCTGGCGTAGCCGGCAGTTGATTTTGGCGTGTCCACTAGGTGGTTCTGGGGAGTGGATCAGCTGGTTCCGGCATACTCGGCTGGTGGTACCGGCGTGTCCAGAACATGGTTCTGGCAAGTCTGAGAGGT
Organism: Equus caballus; assembly: GCF_041296265.1. Classification (NCBI taxonomy): domain Eukaryota; kingdom Metazoa; phylum Chordata; class Mammalia; order Perissodactyla; family Equidae; genus Equus; species Equus caballus. The sequence continues at coordinate 7,161,803 of NC_091706.1, read as the reverse complement.
GGTTCCGGCACGCCCGACAGGTGATTCCGGAGCGTCCGCCAAGTGTTTCTGGCGTACCCGGCAGGTGATTTTCGCCTGTCCGACAGGTGCATCTTGCGAGTCGAGAAGGTGGCTGAGGCATGCTCAGCTGGTGCTTCCGGCGTCTCCGGCACGTGGTTCTGGTGTGTCTGAGAGCTGGTTCTGGCATCTCCGGCAGATGATTCCGGAGTGTCCACCAAGTGGTTCTTGTATACCTGGCAGGTGATTTTGGCGTGTCAGGAAGTTGGTTCCGGCTAGTTGAGCAGGTGGATCAGGCGTGCTCGCCAGGGGGTTCAGGCGGGTCTGGCAGGTGGTTTCGGTCTGCTCTGGGAGTGGTTCCGGCATCTCAGGCTCATGGTTCTGGCATGTCTGAGAGGTGGTTCCGGCCGGCCCGACAGGTGTTTCCATGGCGTGCGCCAAGTGGTTCTAGCATAGCTGGCAGGTGATGTTGGCGTGACCGGCAGGTGGTTCCAGCAAGCCCGGCAGGTGATTCCGAAGATTTCACCAAATGGCTGTGGCGTAGCCGGCAGGTGGTTTTGGCGTGTCCAGCAGGTGGTTTTGGCGAGTCGAGCAGGTGGTTCTGGCGTGCTCGGCATGTGCTTCCGGTGTCATTGGCATGTGGTTCCGGCACGTCTGAGAGTTGGTTCCGGCATGCCCGACAGGCGATTCCGGAGTGTCCGGCATGTGGTTCTGGCACCTCTGAGAGGTGGTTCCGGCATGCCCGGCAGGTGATTCCGGAGTGTCCGGCATGTGGTTCTGGCACCTCTGAGAGGTGGTTCCGGCATGCCCGGCAGGTGGTTCCGGAGTGTCTGCCGAGTGGTTCTGGCGTAGCCGGCAGGTGATTTTGGCGTGTCCAGCAGGTGGTTTTGGCGAGTCGAGCAGGTGGTTCTGGCGTGCTCGGCATGTGCTTCCGGTGTCATTGGCATGTGGTTCCAGCATGTCTGAGAGGTGGTTCCGACATGCCCGGCAGGTGGTTCCGGAGAGTCTGCCGAGTGGTTCTGGAGCCAGCCCGGCAGGTGCTTCCGAAGAGTTCACCAAATGGTTGTGGCGTAGCCGGCAGGTTATTTTGGCGTGTCAGGAAGGTGGTTCCGGCTAGTTGAGCAGGTGGATCAGGCATGCTCGCCAGTGGGTTCAGGCGGGTCTGGCAGGTGGTTTCGGTTTGTTCGGGGAGTGGTTCCGGGATCTCAGGCACATGGTTCTGGCACGTCTGAGAGGTGGTTCCTGCCGGCCGGAGAGGTGTTTCCGGAGTGTCCGCCAAGTGGTTCTGGCGTAGCTGAAAGGTGATGTTGGCGTGACCGGCAGGTGGTTCCAGCCAGCCCGGCAGGTGATTCCGGAGTGTCTGCCGTGTGGTTCTGCCGTAGCTGGCAGGTGATTTTGGCGTGTCCAGCAGGTGGTTCCGGCGAGCTCGGCCGGTGGTACCAGCGTGTCCGGAACATGGTTCTGGCACGTCTGAGAGATGGTTCCGGCATGCCCGGCAGGTGATTCGGGAGTGTCCGGCATGTGGTTCTGGCACCTCTGAGAGGTGGTTCCGGCATGCCCGGCAGGTGATTCCGGAGTGTCCGGCATGTGGTTCTGGCACCTCTGAGAGGTGTTTCCGGAATGCCCGGCAGGTGGTTCCGGAGTGTCTGCCGAGTGGTTCTGGCGTAGACGGCAGGTGATTCTGGCGTGTCCACTAGGTGGTTCTGGGGAGTGGATCAGCTGGTTCCGGCATACTCGGCAGGTGGTACCGGCGTGTCCAGAACATGGTTCTGGCAAGTCTGAGAGGAGGTTCTGGCACGCCCGACAGGTGATTCCGGAGCCTCCGCCAAGTGTTTCTGGCGTACCAGGCAGGTGATTTTGGCATGTCCGACAGGTGTTTCTTGCGAGTCGAGCCGGTGGCTCAGGCATGCTCAGCTGGTGCTTCCGGCGTCTCTGGCACGTGGTTCTGGTGTGTCTGAGATCTGGTTCTGGCATGTCCGGCAGATGATTCCGGAGTGTCCACCATGTGGTTCTGGTAGACCTGGCAGGTGATTTTGGCGTGTCAGGAAGGTGGTTCCGGCTAGTTGAGCAGGTGGATCAGGCGTGCTCGGCCGGTGGTTCAGGCGGGTCTGTCAGGTGGTTTCGGTCTGTTCGGGGTGTGGTTCCGGCATCTCAGGCACATGGTTCTGGCACGTCTGATAGGTGGTTCCGGCCGGCCCGACAGGTGTTTCCGGAGTGTCCGCCAAGTGGTTCTGGCATAGCTGGCAGGTGATGTTGGCGTGACCGGCAGGTGGTTCCAGCCAGCCCGGCAGGTGATTCCGAAGTGTTCACCAAATGGTTGTGGCGTAGCCGGAAGGTGATTTTGTCGTGTGCAGCAGGTGGTTTTGGCGAGTCGAGCAGGTGGTTCTGGCGTGCTCTGCAGGTGCTTCCGGTGTCATTGGCATGTGGTTCCGGCATGTCTGAGAGGTGGTTCCGCCATGCCCGGCAGGTGATTCCGGAGTGTTCGCCAAGTGGTTCTGGCATAGCCGGCAGGTGATTTTGCATGTCTGGCAATGGTTCCGGCGAGTCGGGCCGGTGGTTCCGGAATGTCCGGCAGGTGGTTCCGGCATGCCCGGCAGGTGATTCCGGAGTGTCCGGCATGTGGTTCTGGCACCTCTGAGAGGTGGTTCCGGCATGCCAGTCAGGTGATACCGGAGTGTTCGCCAAGTGGTTCTGGCGTAGCCGGCAGGTGATTTTACATGTCTGGCAATATTTCCGGCGAGTCGAGCCGGTGGTTCCGGAATGTCCGGCTGGTGGTTCCGGCATGTCCGGCAGGTGGTTCCGGCATGTCCAGCACGTGGTTCCAGCATGCCCGGCAGGTGATTCCGGAGTGTCCGGCATGTGGTTCTGGCAGCTCTGAGAGGTGGTTCCGGAATGCCTGGCCTGTGATTCCAGAGTGTCTGCCGAGTGGTTCTGGCGTAGCCGGCAGTTGATTTTGGCGTGTCCACTAGGTGGTTCTGTGGAGTGGATCAGCTGGTTCCGGCATACTCGGCAGTTGGTACCGGCGTGTCCAGAACATGGTTCTGGCAAGTCTGAGAGGTGGTTCCGGCACGCCCGACAGGTGATTCCGGAGCGTCCGCCAAGTGTTTCTGGCGTACCCGGCAGGTGATTTTCGCCTGTCCGACAGGTGTATCTTGCGAGTCGAGCAGGTGGCTGAGGCATGCTCAGCTGGTGCTTCCGGCGTCTCTGGCACGTGGTTCTGGTGTGCCTGAGAGCTGGTTCTGGCATCTCCGGCAGATGATTCTGGAGTGTCCACCAAGTGGTTCTGGTAGACCTGGCAGGTGATTTTGGCGTGTCAGGAAGTTGGTTCCGGCTAGTTGAGCAGGTGGATCAGGCGTGCTCGCCAGGGGGTTCAGGCGGGTCTGGCAGGTGGTTTCGGTCTGTTCGGGGAGTGGTTCCGGCATCTCAGGCACATGGTTCTGGCACGTCTGAGAGGTGGTTGCGGCCGGCCCGACAGGTGTTTCTGGAGTGTCCGCCAAGTGGTTCTGGCGTAGCTGAAATGTGATGTTGGCGTGATCGGCAGGTGGTTCCAGAAAGCCCGGCAGGTGATTCCGGAGTGTCTGCCGAGTGGTTCTGGCATAGCCGACAGGTGATTTTGGCTTGTCCAGCGGTTGGTTTTGGCGAGTCGAGCAGGTGGTTCTGTCATGCTCGGCAGGTGCTTCTGGTGTCATTGGCATGTGGTTCCGGCATGTCTGAGAGGTGGTTCCGCCATCTCAGGCAGGTGATTCCGGAGTGTTCGCCAAGTGGTTCTGGCGTAGCCGGCAGGTGATTTTGCATGTCCGGCAATGGTTCCGGCGAGTCGAGCCGGAGGTTCTGGCATGTCCAGCAGGTGGTTCTGGCATGCCCGGCAGGTGATTCCGGAGTGTCCGGCATGTGCTTCTGGCAACTCTGAGAGGTGGTTCCGGCATGCCCGGCAGGTGATACCGGAGTGTCCAGCATTTGGTTCTGGCACCTGTGAGAGGTGGTTCCGGAATGCCCGGCATGTGATTCCGGAGTGTCTGCCGAGTGGTTCTGGCGTAGCCGGCATGTGATTTTGGCGTGTCCAGCAGGTGGTTCCGGCGAGCTCGGCAGGTGGTTCCGGCATGTCCGGAACATGGTTCTGGCACGTCTGAGAGATGGTTCCGGCATGCCCGGCAGGTGATTCCGGAGTGTCCGGTTTGTGGTTCTGGCACCTCTGAGAGGTGGTTCCGGCATGCCCGGCAGTTGGTTACGGAGTGTCTGCCGAGTGCTTCTGGCGTAGCCGGCAGGTGATTCTGGCGTATCCAGCAGGTGGTTCTGGGGAGTGGATCAGGTTGTTCCGGACTACTCGGCAGGTGGTACCGGCGTGTCCGGAACATGGTTCTGGCAAGTCTGAGAGGTGGTTGTGGCATGCCCAACAGGTGATTCCGGAGTGTTCGCCAAGTGGTTCTGGTGTAGCTGGCAGGTCATTTTGCATGTCCGGTGGTGGTTCCGGCGAGTCGAGCCGGTGGTTCCGGCGTTTCCAACAGGTGTTTCCGGTCTGTCCGGCAGGTGGTTCTGGCGTGACCGGCACGAGGTTCTGGCACGTATGAGAGTTGATTCCGGCATGCCCGAAAGGTGATTCCGGAGTGTCCGGCATGTGGTTCTGGCACCTATGAGAGGTAGTTCCGGCATGCCCGGCAGGTGATTCCGGAGTGTCCGGCATGTGGTTCTGGCACCTCTGAGAGGTGGTTCCGGCATGCCCGGCAGGTGGTTCCGGAGTGTCTGCCGAGTGGTTCTGGCGTAGCCGGCAGGTGATTTTGGCGTGTCCAGCAGGTGGTTTTGGCGAGTCGAGCAGGTGGTTCTGGCGTGCTCGGCAGGTGCTTCCGGTGTCATTGGCATCTGGTTCCGGCATGTCTGAGAGGTGGTTCCGCCATGCCCGGCAGGTGATTCCGGAGTGTTCGCCAAGTGGTTCTGGCGTAGCCGGCAGGTGATTTTGCATGTCCGGCAATGGTTCCGATGAGTCGAGACGGTGGTTCCGGCATGTCCAGCAGGTGATACCGGATTGTCCAGCATTTGGTTCTGGCACCTGTGAGAGGTGGTTCCGAAATGCCCGGCATGTGATTCCGGAGTGTCTGCCGAGTGGTTCTGGCGTAGCCGGCAGGTGATTTTGGCGTGTCCAGCAGGTGGTTCCGGCGAGCTCGGCAGGTGGTTCCGGCATGTCCAGAACATGGTTCTGGCACGTCTGAGAGATGGTTCCGGCATGCCCGGCAGGTGATTCCGGAGTGTTCGCAAAGTGGGTCTGGCGTAGCCGGCAGGTCATTTTGCATGTCCGGTGGTGGTTCCGGCGAGTCGAGCCGGTGGTTCCGGCGTTTCCAACAGGTGTTTCCGGTCTGTCCGGCAGGTGGTTCTGGAGTGACCGGCACGAGGTTCTGGCATGTCTGAGAGTTGGTTCCGGCATGCCCGACAGGTGATTCCGGACTGTCCGGCATGTGGTTCTGGCACCTCTGAGAGGTGGCTCCGGCATGCCCGGCAGGTGGTTCCGGAGTGTCTGCCGAGTGGTTCTGGCGTAGCCGGCAGGTGATTTTGGCGTGTCCAGTAGGTGGTTTTGGCGAGTCGAGCAGGTGGTTCTGGCGTGCTCGGCAGGTGCTTCCGGTGTCATTGGCATCTGGTTCCGGCATGTCTGAGAGCTGGTTCCGCCATGCCCGGCAGGTGATTCCGGAGTGTTCGCCAAGTGGTTCTGGCGTAGCCGGCAGGTGATTTTGCATGTCCGGCAATGGTTCCGGCGAGTCGAGGCGGGGGTTCCGGCTTGTCCAGCAGGTTGTTCCGGCATGCCCGGCAGGTGATTCCGGAGCGTCCGGCATGTGGTTCTGGCACCTCTGAGAGGTGGTTACGGCATGCCCGGCAGTTGGTTACGGTGTGTCTGCCGAGTGGTTCTGGAGTAGCCGGCAGGTGATTCTGGCGTTTCCAGCAGGTGGTTCTGGGGAGTGGATCAGGTGGTTCCGGCATACTCGGCAGGTGGTACCGGCGTGTCCGGAACATGGTTCTCGCAAGTCTGAGAGGTGGTTCCGGCATGCCCGACAGGTGATTCCGGAGTGTTCGCCAAGTGGTTCTGGCGTAGCCGGTAGGTCATTTTGCATGTCCGGCGGTGGTTCCGGCGAGTCGAGCCGGTGGTTCCAGCGTGTCCGGCAGGTGGTTCTGTCGTGACCGGCACGAGGTTCTGGCACGTCTGAGAGTTGGTTCCGGCTTGCCCGACAGGTGATTCCGGAGTGTCCGCCACATGGTTCTGGCGTACCCGACAGGTGATTTTGGCGTGTCTGGCAGGTGTTTCTTGCAAGTCGAGCATTTGGCTGAGGCATGATCAGCAGGTGCTTCCGGCGTGTCTGGCACGTGGTTCTGGTGTGTCTGAGAGCTGGTTCTGGCATGTCCGGCAGATGATTCCGGAGTGTCCACCAAGTGGTTGTGGCATACCCGGAAGGTGATTTTAGCGTGTCAGGTAGGTGGTTCCAGCGAGTCGAGTAGGTTGTTCCGGCGTGCACGGCAGGTGGTTCAGGTGGGTCTGGCAGGTGGTTTCGGTCTGTTTGGGGTGTGGTTCCGGCATCTCAGGCACATGGTTCTGGCACGTCTGAGAGGTGGTTCCGGCTGGCCCGACAGGTGTTTCCATGGTGTCCGCCAAGTGGTTCTGGCATAGCTGGCACGTGATGTTGGCGTGACCGCCAGGTGGTTCCAGCCAGCCCGGCAGGTGATTCCGAAGAGTTCACCAAATGGTTGTGGCGTAGCTGGCAGGTGATTTTGGCGTGTGCAGCAGGTGGTTTTGGCGAGTCGAGCAGGTGGTTCTGGCGTGCTCGGCAGGTGCTTCCGGTGTCATTGGCATGTGGTTCCGGCATGTCTGAGAGGTGGTTCCGCCATGCCCGGCAGGTGATTCCCGAGTGTTCGCCAAGTGGTTCTGCCGTAGCCGGCAGGTGATTTTGCATGTCCGGCAATGGTTCCAGAGAGTCGAGCCGGTGGTTCCGACATGTCCGGCAGGTGGTACCGGCATGCCCGGCGGGTGATTCCGGAGTTTCCGGCATGTGGTTCTGGCACCTCTGAGAGGTGGTTCCGGCATGACAGGCAGGTGATACCGGAGTGTCCGGCATTTGGTTCTCACACCTCTGAGAGGTGGTTCCGCAATGCCTGGCATGTGATTCCCGAGTGTCTGCCGAGTGGTTCTGGCGTAGCCGGCAGGTGATTTTGGCGTGTCCAGCAGGTGGTTCCGGCGAGCTCGGCAGGTGGTTCCGGCATGTCCGGAACATGGTTCTGGCAAGTCTGAGAGATGGTTCCGGCATGCCCGGCAGCTCATTCCGGAGTGTCCGGCATGTGGTTCTGGCACCTCTGAGAGGTGGTTCCGGAATGCCTGGCCTGTGATTCCGGAGTGTCTGCCGAGTGGTTCTGGCGTAGCCGGCAGTTGATTTTGGCGTGTCCACTAGGTTGTTCTGGGGAGTGGATCAGCTGGTTCCGGCATACTCGGCAGGTGGTACCGGCGTGTCCAGAACATGGTTCTGGCAAGTCTGAGAGGTGGTTCCGGCACGCCCGACAGGTGATTCCGGAGCGTCCGCCAAGTGTTTCTGGCGTACCCTGCAGGTGACTTTGGCATGTCCGACAGGTGTATCTTGCGAGTCAAGCAGGTGGCTCAGGCATGCTCAGCTGGTGCTTCCTGCATCTCTGGCACGTGGTTCTGGTGTGTCTGAGAGCTGGTTCTGGCATGTCCGGCAGATGATTCCGGAGTCTCCACCAAGTGGTTCTGGTAGACCTGGCAGGTGATTTTGGCGTGTCAGGAAGGTGGTTCCGGCTAGTTGAGCAGGTGGATCAGGCGTGCTCGCCAGTGGGTTCAGGCGGGTCTGGCAGGTGGTTTCGGTCTGTTCGGGGAGTGATACCGGCATCTCAGGCTCATGGTTCTGGCACGTCTGAGAGGTGGTTCTGGCCTGCCCGACAGGTGTTTCCATGGTGTCTGCCAACTGGTTCTGGCATAGCTGGCAGGTGATGTTGGCGTGACTGGCAGGTGGTTCCAGCAAGCCCGGCCGGTGATTCCGAAGAGTTCACCAAATGGTTGTGGCGTAGCCGGCAGGTGATTTTGGCGAGTCCAGCAGGTGGTTTTCACGAGTCGAGCAGGTGGTTCTGGCGTGCTCGGCAGGTGCTTCCGGTGTCATTGGCATGTGGTTCCGGCATGTCTGAGAGGTGGTTCCGGCATGCCCGGCAGGTGGTTCTGGAGTGTCTGCCGAGTGGTTCTGGAGCCAGGCCGGCAGGTGATTCCCAAGAGTTCACCAAATGGTTTTGGCGTAGCCGGCAGGTGATTTTGGCGTGTCAGGAAGTTGGTTCCGGCTAGTTGAGCAGGTGGATCAGGCGTGCTCGCCAGGGGGTTCAGGCGCGTCTGGCAGGTGGTTTCGGTCTGTTCGGGGAGTGGTTCCGGCATCTCAGGCACATGGTTCTGGCACGTCTGAGAGATGGTTCCGTCATGCCCGGCAGGTGATTCCGGAGTGTCCGGCATGTGGTTTTGGCACCTCTGAGATGTGGTTCCGGCATGCCCGGCAGGTGATACCGGAGTGTCCGGCATTTGCATCTCACACCTCTGAGAGGTGGTTCTGGAATGCCTGGCATGTGATTCCCGAGTGTCTGCCGAGTGGTTCTGGCGTAGCCGGCATGTGATTTTGGCGTGTCCAGCAGGTGGTTCCGGCGAGCTCGGCAGGTGGTTCCGGCATGTCCGGAACATGGTTCTGGCAAGTCTGAGAGATGGTTCCGGCATGCCCGGCAGGTGATTCCGGAGTGTCCGGCATGTGGTTCTGGCACCTCAGAGAGGTGGTTCCGGCATGCCCGGCAGGTGGTTCCGGAGTGTCTGCCGAGTGGTTCTGGCGTAGCCGGCAGGTGATTCTGGCGTGTCCAGCAGGTGGTTTTGGCGAGTCGAGCAGGTGGTTCTGGCGTGCTCGGCAGGTGCTTCCGGTGTCATTGGCATGTGGTTCCGGCATGTCTGAGAGGTGGTTCCGCCATGCCCGGCAGGTGATTCCGGAGTGTTCACCAAGTTGTTCTGGCGTAGTCGGCAGGTGATTTTGCATGTCAGGCAATGCTTCCGACGAGTCGAGCCGGTGGTTCCGGCATGCCCGGCAGGTGGTTCCGGCATGCCCAGCAGGTGATTCCGGAGTGTCCGGCATGTGGTTCTGGCACCTCTGAGAGGTGGTTCCGGCATGCCCGGCAGGTGATACCGGAGTCTCCGGCATTTGGTTCTGGCACCTCTGAGAGGTGGTTCCGGAATGCCTGGCATGTGATTCCGGAGTTTCTGCCGAGTGGTTCTGGCGTAGCCGGCAGGTGATTTTGGCGTGTCCAGAAGGTGGTTGTGGCGAGTCGAGCAGGTGGTTCTGGCGTGCTCGGCAGGTGCTTCCGGTGTCATTGGCATGTGGTTCCGGCATGTCTGAGAGGTGGTTCCGCCATGCCCGGCAGGTGATTCCTGAGTGTTCGCCAAGTGGTTCTGGAGTAGCCGGCAGGTGATTTTGCATGTCCGGCAATGGTTCCGGCGAGTAGAGCCGGTGGTTCCGGCATGTCTGGCAGGTGGTTCCGGCATGCCCGGCAGGTGATTCCGGAGTGTCCGGCATGTGGTTGTGGCACCTCTGAGAGGTGGTTCCGGCATGCCCGGCAGGTGATACCGGAGTGTCCGCAGAGTGGTTCTGGAGTAGCCGGCAGGTGATTCTGGCGTATCCAGCAGGTGGTTCTGGGGAGTGGATCAAGTGGTTCCGGCATACTCGGCAGGTGGTACCGGCGTGTCCGAAACATGGTTCTGGCAAGTCTGAGAGGTGGTTCCGGCATGCCCGACAGGTGATTCCGGAGTGTTCGCCAAGTGGTTCTGGCGTAGCCGGCAGGTCATTTTGCATGTCCGGCGGTGGTTGCGGCGAGTCAAGCCGGTGGTTGCGGCGTATCCAGCAGGTGTTTCCTGTCTGTCCGGCAGGTGGTTCTGGCGTGACCGGGACGAGGTTCTGGCACTTCTGAGAGTTGGTTCCGGCATGCCTGACAGGTGATTCCGGAGTGTCCGCCACGTGGTTCTGGCGTACCCGGCAGGTGATTTTGGCATGTCTGGCAGGTATTTCTTGCAAGACAAGCATTGGCTCAGGCATGCTGAGCAGGTACTGCTGGCGTGTCTGGCACGTGGTTCTGGTGTGTCTGAGAGCTGGTTCTGGCATGTCCGGCAGATGATTCCGGAGTCTCCACCAAGTGGTTGTGGCATACCCGCCAGGTGATTTTAGCGTGTCAGGTAGGTGCTTCCGGCGAGTCGAGTAGGTGGTTCCGGTGTGCTGGGCAGGTGGTTCAGGCGGGTCTGGCAGGTGGTTTCGGTCTGTTCGGGGTGTGGTTCCGGCATCTCAGGCACATGGTTCTGGCACGTCTGAGAGGTGGTTCCGGCCGGCCCGACAGGTGTTTCCATGGTGTCCGCCAAGTGGTTCTGGCATAGCTGGCAAGTGATGTTGGCGTGACCGGCAGGTGGTTCCAGCCAGCCCGGCAGGTGATTCCGAAGAGTTCACGAAATGGTTGTGGCGTAGCCGGCAGGTGATTTTGGCGTGTCCAGCAGGTGGTTTTGGCGAGTCGAGCAGGTGGTTCTGGCGTGGTCGGCAGGTGCTTCCGGTGTCATTGGCATGTGGTTCCGGCATGTCTGAGAGGTGGTTCCGCCATGCCCGTCAGGTGATTCCGGAGTGTTCGCCAAGTGGTTCTGGCGTAGCCGGCAGGTGATTTTGCATGTCCGGCAATGGTTCCGGCGAGTCGAGACGTTGGTTCCGACATGTCCGGCAGGTGGTTCCGCCATGCCCGGCAGGTGATTCCGGAGTGTCCGGCATGTGGTTCTGGCACCTCTGAGAGGTGGTTCCGGCATGCCCGGCATGTGATACCGGAGTGTTCGCCAAGTGGTTCTGGCGTAGCCGGCAGGTGATTTTGCATGTCCGGCAATGGTTCCGGCGAGTCGAGACGGTGGTTCCTGCATGTCCGGCAGGTGGTTCCGGAATGCCCGGCAGGTGATTCCGGTGTGTCCGGCATGTGGTTCTGGCACCTCTGAGAGGTGGTTCCGGCATGACCGGCAGGTGATACCGGAGTGTCCGGCATTTGGTTCTCACACCTCTGAGAGGTGGTTCCGGAATGCCTGGCATGTGATTCCCAAGTGTCTGCCGAGTGGTTCTGGCGTAGCCGGCATGTGATTTTGGCGTGTCCACCAGGTGGTTCCGGCGAGCTCGGCAGGTGGTTCCGGCATGTCCGGAACATGGTTCTGGCACGTCTGAGAGATGGTTCCGGCATGCCCGGCAGGTGATTCCGGAGTGTCCGGCATGTGGTTCTGGCACCTCTGAGAGGTGGTTCCGGCATGCCCGGCAGTTGGTTGCGGAGTGTCTGCCGAGCGGTTCTGGCGTAGCCGGCAGGTGATTCTGGCGTATCCAGCAGGTGGTTCTGGGGAGTGGATCAGGTGGTTCCAGCATACTCGGCAGGTGGTACCGGCGTGTCCGGAACATGGTTCTGGCAAGTCTGAGAGGTGGTTCCGGCATGCCCGACGGGTGATTCCGGAGTGTTCGCCAAGTGGTTCTGGCGTAGCCGGCAGGTCATTTTGCATGTCCGGCGGTGGTTCCGGCGAGTCGAGCCGGTGGTTCCGGCGTATCCAGCAGTTGTTTCCGGTCTGTCCGGCAGGTGGTTCTGGCGTGACCGGCACGAGGTTCTGGCACGTCTGAGAGTTGGTTCCGGCATGCCCGACAGGTGATTCTGGAGTGTCCGCCACGTGGTTCTGGCGTACCCGGCAGGTTATTTTGGCGTGTCTGGCAGGTTTTTCTTGCATGTCGAGCATTTGGCTCAGGCATGCTCAGCAGGTGCTTCCGGCGTGTCTGGCACGTGTTTCTGGTGTGTCTGAGAGCTGGTTCTGGCATGTCCGGCAGATGATTCCTTAGTGTCCACCAAGTGGTTGTGGCATACCCGGCAGGTGATTTTAGCGTGTCAGGTAGGTGGTTCGGCGAGTCCAGTAGGTGGTTCTGGCGTGCTCGGCAGGTGGTTCAGGCGTGTCCGGCAGGTGGTTCCGGCATGCCCGGCAGGTGATACCGGAGTCTCCTGCATTTGGTTCTGGCACCTCTGAGAGTTGGTTCCGGAATGCCTGGCATGTGTTTCCGGAGTGTCTGCCGAGTGGTTCTGGCGTAGCCGGCAGGTGATTTTGGCTTGTCCAGCAGGTGGTTTTGGTGAGTCGAGCAGGTGGTTCTGGCGTGCTCGGCAGGTGCTTCCGGTGTCATTGGCATGTGGTTCCGGCATGTCTGAGAGGTGGTTCCGCCATGCCCGGCAGGTGATTCCTGAGTGTTCGCCAAGTGGTTCTGGAGTAGCCGGCAGGTGATTTTGCATGTCCGGCAATGGTTCCGGCGAGTAGAGCCGGTGGTTCCGGCATGTCTGGCAGGTGGTTCCGGCATGCCCGGCAGGTGATTCCGGAGTGTCCGGCATGTGGTTCTGGCACCTCTGAGAGGTGGTTCCGGCATGCCCGGCAGGTGATACCGGAGTGTCCGCAGAGTGGTTCTGGAGTAGCCGGCAGGTGATTCTGGCGTATCCAGCAGGTGGTTCTGGGGAGTGGATCAAGTGGTTCCGGCATACTCGGCAGGTGGTACTGGCGTGTCCGGAACATGGTTCTGGCAAGTCTGAGAGGTGGTTCCGGCATGCCTGACAGGTGATTCCAGAGTGTTCGCCAAGTGGTTCTGGCGTAGCCGGCAGGTCATTTTGCATGTCCGGCGGTGGTTGCGGCGAGTCGAGCCGGTGGTTGCGGCGTATCCAGCAGGTGTTTCCTGTCTGTCCGGCAGGTGGTTCTGGCGTGACCGGGACGAGGTTCTGGCACTTCTGAGAGTTGGTTCTGGCTTGCCTGACAGGTGATTCCGGAGTGTCCGCCACGTGGTTCTGGCGTACCCGGCAGGTGATTTTGGCATGTCTGGCAGGTATTTCTTGCAAGACAAGCATTTGGCTCAGGCATGCTGAGCAGGTACTGCTGGCGTGTCTGGCACGTGGTTCTGGTGTGTCTGAGAGGTGGTTCCGCCATGCCCGGCAGGTGATTCCGGAGTGATCCCCAAGTGGTTCTGGCGTAGCCGGCAGGTGATTTTGACGTGTCAGGAAGGTGGTTCCGGCTAGTTGAGCAGGTGGATCAGGCGTGCTCGCCAGTGGGTTCAGGCGGGTCTGGCAGGTGGTTTCGGTCTGTTCGGGTTGTGGTTCCGGCATCTCAGGCACATGGTTCTGGCACGTCTGATAGGTGGTTCCGGGCGGCCCGACAGGTGTTTCCATGGTGTCCGCCAAGTGGTTCTGGCATAGCTGGCAGGTGATGTTGGCGTGACCGGCAGGTGGTTCCAGCCAGCCCGGCAGGTGATTCCGAAGTGTTCACCAAATGGTTGTGGCGTAGCCGGAAGGTGATTTTGGCGTGTGCAGCAGGTGGTTTTGGCGAGTCGAGCAGGTGGTTGTGGCGTGCTCGGCAGGTGCTTCCGGTGTCATTGGCATGTGGTTCCGGCATGTCTGAGAGGTGGTTCCGCCATGCCCGGCAGGTGATTCCGGAGTGATCCCCAAGTGGTTCTGGCATAGCCGGCAGGTGATTTTGCAGGTCCGGCTATGGTTCCGGCGAGTCGAGCCTGTGGTTCCGGCATGTCCGGCAGGTGGTTCCGGCATGCCCGGAAGGTGATTCCGGAGTGTCCGGCATGTGGTTCTGGCACCTCTGAGAGGTGGTTACGGCATGCCAGGCACGTGATACCGGAGTGTTCGCCAAGTGGTTCTGCCGTAGCCGGCAGGTTATTTTGCATGTCCGGCAATGGTTCCGGCGAGTCGAGCCGGTGGTTCCGGAACGTCCGGCAGGTGGTTCCGGCATGTCCGGCAGGTGGTTCCGGCATGTCCAGCACGTGGTTCCAGCATGCCCGGCAGGTGATTCCGGAGTGTCCGGCATGTGGTTCTGGCACCTCTGAGAGGTGGTTCCGGCATGCCCGGCAGGTGATACCGGAGTCTCCGGCATTTGGTTCTGGCACCTCTGAGAGGTGGTTCCGGAATGCCTGGCCTGTGATTCCTGAGTGTCTGCCGAGTGGTTCTGGCGTAGCCGGCAGTTGATTTTGGCGTGTCCACTAGCTGGTTCTGGGGAGTGGATCAGCTGCTTCCGGCATACTCGGCAGGTGGTACCGGCGTGTCCAGAACATGGTTCTGGCAAGTCTGAGAGGTGGTTCCGGCATGCCCGGCAGGTGGATGCGGAGTGTCTGCCGAGTGGTTCTGACGTAGCCGGCAGGTGATTCTGTCGTGTCCAGCAGGTGGTTCTGGGGAGTGGATCAGGTGGTTCCGGCATACTCGGCAGGTGGTACCGGCGTGTCCGGAACATGGTTCTGGCAAGTCGGAGAGGTGGTTCCGGCATGCCCGAGAGGTGATTCCGGAGTGTTTGCCAAGTGGTTCTGGCGTAGCCGGCAGGTCATTTTGCATGTCCGGCGGTGGTTCCGGCGAGTCGAGCCTGTGGTTCCGGCGTAGCCGGCAGTTGATTTTGGCGTGTCCACTAGGTGGTTCTGGGGAGTGGAGCAGCTGGTTCCGGCACGCCCGACAGGTGATTCCGGAGCGTCCGCCAAGTGTTTCTGGCGTACCCGGCAGGTGACTTTGGCATGTCCGACAGGTGTTTCTTGCGAGTCGAGCAGGTGGCTCAGGCATGCTCAGCTGGTGCTTCCGTCATCTCTGGCACGTGGTTCTGGTGAGTCTGAGAGCTGGTTCTGGCATGTCCGGCAGATGATTCCGTAGTGTCCACCAAGTGGTTCAGGTAGACCTGGCAGGTGATTTTGGCGTGTCAGGAAGGTGGTTCCGGCTAGTTGAGCAGGTGGATCAGGCGTGCTCGCCAGTGGGTTCAGGCGGGTCTGGCAGGTGGTTTCGGTCTGTTCGGGGAGTGGTTCCGGCATCTCAGGCTCATGGTTCTGTCAAGTCTGAGAGGTGGTTCCGGCCGGCTCGACAGGTGTTTCCATGGTGTCCGCCAAGTTGTTCTGGCATAGCTGGCAGGTGATGTTGGCGTGACCAGCAGGTGGTTCCAGCAAGCCCGGCAGGTGATTCCGAAGAGTTCACCAAATGGGTGTGGCGTAGCCGGCAGGTGATTTTGGCGTGTCCAGCAGGTGGTTCCGGCGAGCTCGGCAGGTGGTACCAGCGTGTCCAGAACATGGTTCTGGCAAGTCCGAGAGGTGGTTCCGGCACGCCCGACAGGTGATTCTGGAGCGTCCGACAAGTGTTTCTGGCGTACCCGGCAGGTGATTTTCGTTTGTCCGACAGGTGTATCTTGTGAGTCGAGCAGGTGGCTCAGGCATGCTCAGCTGGTGCTTCCGGCGTCTCCGGCACGTGGTTCTGGTGTGTCTGAGAGCTGGTTCTGGCATGTCCGGCAGATGATTCCGTAGTGTCCACCAAGTGGTTCTGGTAGACCTGGCAGGTGATTTTGGCGTGTCAGGAAGTTTGTTCCGGCTAGTTGAGCAGGTGGATCAGGCGTGCTCGCCAGGGGTTTCAGGCGGGTCTGGCAGGTGTTTTCGGTCTGCTCTGGGAGTGGTTCCGGCATCTCAGGCTCATGGTTCCGGCATGTCTGAGAGGTGGTTCCGCCATGCCCGGCAGGTGATTCCGGAGTGATCCCCAAGTGGTTCTGGCATAGCCGGCAGGTGATTTTGCAGGTCCGGCTATGGTTCCGGCGAGTCGAGCCTGTGGTTCCGGCATGTCCGGCAGGTGGTTCCGGCATGCCCGGAAGGTGATTCCGGAGTGTCCGGCATGTGGTTCTGGCACCTCTGAGAGGTGGTTACGGCATGCCAGGCACGTGATACCGGAGTGTTCGCCAAGTGGTTCTGCCGTAGCCGGCAGGTTATTTTGCATGTCCGGCAATGGTTCCGGCGAGTCGAGCCGGTGGTTCCGGAACGTCCGGCAGGTGGTTCCGGCATGTCCGGCAGGTGGTTCCGGCATGTCCAGCACGTGGTTCCAGCATGCCCGGCAGGTGATTCCGGAGTGTCCGGCATGTGGTTCTGGCACCTCTGAGAGGTGGTTCCGGCATGCCCGGCAGGTGATACCGGAGTCTCCGGCATTTGGTTCTGGCACCTCTGAGAGGTGGTTCCGGAATGCCTGGCCTGTGATTCCTGAGTGTCTGCCGAGTGGTTCTGGCGTAGCCGGCAGTTGATTTTGGCGTGTCCACTAGCTGGTTCTGGGGAGTGGATCAGCTGCTTCCGGCATACTCGGCAGGTGGTACCGGCGTGTCCAGAACATGGTTCTGGCAAGTCTGAGAGGTGGTTCCGGCATGCCCGGCAGGTGGATGCGGAGTGTCTGCCGAGTGGTTCTGACGTAGCCGGCAGGTGATTCTGTCGTGTCCAGCAGGTGGTTCTGGGGAGTGGATCAGGTGGTTCCGGCATACTCGGCAGGTGGTACCGGCGTGTCCGGAACATGGTTCTGGCAAGTCGGAGAGGTGGTTCCGGCATGCCCGAGAGGTGATTCCGGAGTGTTTGCCAAGTGGTTCTGGCGTACCCGGCAGGTGATTTTCGCCTGTCCGACAGGTGCATCTTGCGAGTCGAGCAGGTGGCTGAGGCATGCTCAGCTGGTGCTTCCGGCGTCTCCGGCACGTGGTTCTGGTGTGTCTGAGAGCTGGTTCTGGCATCTCCGGCAGATGATTCCGGAGTGTCCACCAAGTGGTTCTTGTAGACCTGGCAGGTGATTTTGGCGTGTCAGGAAGTTTGTTCCGGCTAGTTGAGCAGGTGGATCAGGCGTGCTCGCCAGGGGTTTCAGGCGGGTCTGGCAGGTGTTTTCGGTCTGCTCTGGGAGTGGTTCCGGCATCTCAGGCTCATGGTTCTGGCATGTCTGAGAGGTGGTTCCGGCCGGCCCGACAGGTGTTTCCATGGCGTGCGCCAAGTGGTTCTAGCATAGCTGGCAGGTGATGTTGGCGTGACAGGCAGGTGGTTCCAGCAAGCCCGGCAGGTGATTCCGAAGATTTCACCAAATGGCTGTGGCGTAGCCGGCAGGTGGTTTTGGCGTGTCCAGCAGGTGGTTTTGGCGAGTCGAGCAGGTGGTTCTGGCGTGCTCGGCATGTGCTTCCGGTGTCATTGGCATGTGGTTCCGGCACGTCTGAGAGTTGGTTCCGGCATGCCCGACAGGTGATTCCGGAGCGTCCGGCATGTGGTTCTGGCACCTCTGAGAGGTGGTTCCGGCATGCCCGGCAGGTGATTCCGGAGTGTCCGGCATGTGGTTCTGGCACCTCTGAGAGGTGGTTCCGGCATGCCCGGCAGGTGGTTACGGAGTGTCTGCCGAGTGGTTCTGGCGTAGCCGGCAGGTGATTTTGGCGTGTCCAGCAGGTGGTTTTGGCTAGTCGAGCAGGTGGTTCTGGCGTGCTCGGCATGTGCTTCCGGTGTCATTGGCATGTGGTTCCAGCATGTCTGAGAGGTGGTTCCGACATGCCCGGCAGGTGGTTCCGGAGAGTCTGCCGAGTGGTTCTGGAGCCAGCCCGGCAGGTGCTTCCGAAGAGTTCACCAAATGGTTGTGGCGTAGCCGGCAGGTTATTTTGGCGTGTCAGGAAGGTGGTTCCGGCTAGTTGAGCAGGTGGATCAGGCATGCTCGCCAGTGGGTTCAGGCGGGTCTGGCAGGTGGTTTCGGTTTGTTCGGGGAGTGGTTCCGGGATCTCAGGCACATGGTTCTGGCACGTCTGAGAGGTGGTTCCTGCCGGCCGGAGAGGTGTTTCCGGAGTGTCCGCCAAGTGGTTCTGGCGTAGCTGAAAGGTGATGTTGGCGTGACCGGCAGGTGGTTCCAGCCAGCCCGGCAGGTGATTCCGGAGTGTCTGCCGTGTGGTTCTGCCGTAGCTGGCAGGTGATTTTGGCGTGTCCAGCAGGTGGTTCCGGCGAGCTCGGCCGGTGGTACCAGCGTGTCCGGAACATGGTTCTGGCACGTCTGAGAGATGGTTCCGGCATGCCCGGCAGGTGATTCGGGAGTGTCCGGCATGTGGTTCTGGCACCTCTGAGAGGTGGTTCTGGCATGCCCCGCAGGTGATTCCGCAGTGTCCGGCATGTGGTTCTGGCACCTCTGAGAGGTGGTTCCGGCATGCCCGGCAGGTGATTCCGGAGTGTCCGGCATGTGGTTCTGGCACCTCTGAGAGGTGTTTCCGGAATGCCCGGCAGGTGGTTCCGGAGTGTCTGCCGAGTGGTTCTGGCGTAGACGGCAGGTGATTCTGGCGTGTCCACTAGGTGGTTCTGGGGAGTGGATCAGCTGGTTCCGGCATACTCGGCAGGTGGTACCGGCGTGTCCAGAACATGGTTCTGGCAAGTCTGAGAGGAGGTTCTGGCACGCCCGACAGGTGATTCCGGAGCCTCCGCCAAGTGTTTCTGGCGTACCAGGCAGGTGATTTTGGCATGTCCGACAGGTGTTTCTTGCGAGTCGAGCCGGTGGCTCAGGCATGCTCAGCTGGTGCTTCCGGCGTCTCTGGCACGTGGTTCTGGTGTGTCTGAGATCTGGTTCTGGCATGTCAGGCAGATGATTCCGGAGTGTCCACCATGTGGTTCTGGTAGACCTGGCAGGTGATTTTGGCGTGTCAGGAAGGTGGTTCCGGCTAGTTGAGCAGGTGGATCAGGCGTGCTCGCCAGTGGGTTCAGGCGGGTCTGGCAGGTGGTTTCGGTCTGTTCGGGGTGTGGTTCCGGCATCTCAGGCACATGGTTCTGGCACGTCTGATAGGTGGTTCCGGGCGGCCCGACAGGTGTTTCCATGGTGTCCGCCAAGTGGTTCTGGCATAGCTGGCAGGTGATGTTGGCGTGACCGGCAGGTGGTTCCAGCCAGCCCGGCAGGTGATTCCGAAGTGTTCACCAAATGGTTGTGGCGTAGCCGGAAGGTGATTTTGGAGTGTGCAGCAGGTGGTTTTGGCGAGTCGAGCAGGTGGTTGTGGCGTGCTCGGCAGGTGCTTCCGGTGTCATTGGCATGTGGTTCCGGCATGTCTGAGAGGTGGTTCCGCCATGCCCGGCAGGTGATTCCGGAGTGATCCCCAAGTGGTTCTGGCATAGCCGGCAGGTGATTTTGCAGGTCCGGCTATGGTTCCGGCGAGTCGAGCCTGTGGTTCCGGCATGTCCGGCAGGTGGTTCCGGCATGTCCGGCAGGTGGTTCCGGCATGCCCGGAAGGTGATTCCGGAGTGTCCGGCATGTGGTTCTGGCACCTCTGAGAGGTGGTTACGGCATGCCAGGCACGTGATACCGGAGTGTTCGCCAAGTGGTTCTGCCGTAGCCGGCAGGTTATTTTGCATGTCCGGCAATGGTTCCGGCGAGTCGAGCCGGTGGTTCCGGAACGTCCGGCAGGTGGTTCCGGCATGTCCGGCAGGTGGTTCCGGCATGTCCAGCACGTGGTTCCAGCATGCCCGGCAGGTGATTCCGGAGTGTCCGGCATGTGGTTCTGGCACCTCTGAGAGGTGGTTCCGGCATGCCCGGCAGGTGATACCGGAGTCTCCGGCATTTGGTTCTGGCACCTCTGAGAGGTGGTTCCGGAATGCCTGGCCTGTGATTCCTGAGTGTCTGCCGAGTGGTTCTGGCGTAGCCGGCAGTTGATTTTGGCGTGTCCACTAGCTGGTTCTGGGGAGTGGATCAGCTGCTTCCGGCATACTCGGCAGGTGGTACCGGCGTGTCCAGAACATGGTTCTGGCAAGTCTGAGAGGTGGTTCCGGCATGCCCGGCAGGTGGATGCGGAGTGTCTGCTGAGTGGTTCTGACGTAGCCGGCAGGTGATTCTGTCGTGTCCAGCAGGTGGTTCTGGGGAGTGGATCAGGTGGTTCCGGCATACTCGGCAGGTGGTACCGGCGTGTCCGGAACATGGTTCTGGCAAGTCGGAGAGGTGGTTCCGGCATGCCCGAGAGGTGATTCCGGAGTGTTTGCCAAGTGGTTCTGGCGTAGCCGGCAGGTCATTTTGCATGTCCGGCGGTGGTTCCGGCGAGTCGAGCCTGTGGTTCCGGCGTAGCCGGCAGTTGATTTTGGCGTGTCCTCTAGGTGGTTCTGGGGAGTGGAGCAGCTGGTTCCGGCACGCCCGACAGGTGATTCCGGAGCGTCCGCCAAGTGTTTCTGGCGTACCCGGCAGGTGACTTTGGCATGTCCGACAGGTGTTTCTTGCGAGTCGAGCAGGTGGCTCAGGCATGCTCAGCTGGTGCTTCCGTCGTCTCTGGCACGTGGTTCTGGTGAGTCTGAGAGCTGGTTCTGGCATGTCCGGCAGATGATTCCGTAGTGTCCACCAAGTGGTTCAGGTAGACCTGGCAGGTGATTTTGGCGTGTCAGGAAGGTGGTTCCGGCTAGTTGAGCAGGTGGATCAGGCGTGCTCGCCAGTGGGTTCAGGCGGGTCTGGCAGGTGGTTTCGGTCTGTTCGGGGAGTGGTTCCGGCATCTCAGGCTCATGGTTCTGTCAAGTCTGAGAGGTGGTTCCGGCCGGCTCGACAGGTGTTTCCATGGTGTCCGCCAAGTTGTTCTGGCATAGCTGGCAGGTGATGTTGGCGTGACCAGCAGGTGGTTCCAGCAAGCCCGGCAGGTGATTCCGAAGAGTTCACCAAATGGGTGTGGCGTAGCCGGCAGGTGATTTTGGCGTGTCCAGCAGGTGGTTCCGGCGAGCTCGGCAGGTGGTACCAGCGTGTCCAGAACATGGTTCTGGCAAGTCCGAGAGGTGGTTCCGGCACGCCCGACAGGTGATTCCGGAGTGTCCGACAAGTGTTTCTGGCGTACCCGGCAGGTGATTTTCGTTTGTCCGACAGGTGTATCTTGTGAGTCGAGCAGGTGGCTCAGGCATGCTCAGCTGGTGCTTCCGTCGTCTCTGGCACGTGGTTCTGGTGTGTCTGAGAGCTGGTTCTGGCATGTCCGGCAGATGATTCCGGAGTGTCCACCAAGTGGTTCTGGTAGACCTGGCAGGTGATTTTGGCGTGTCAGGAAGGTGGTTCCGGCTAGTTGAGCAGGTGGATCAGGCGTGCTCGCCAGTGGGTTCAGGCGGGTCTGGCAGGTGGTTTCGGTCTGTTCGGGGAGTGGTTCCGGCATCTCAGGCTCATGGTTCTGTCAAGTCTGAGAGGTGGTTCCGGCCGGCTCGACAGGTGTTTCCATGGTGTCCGCCAAGTTGTTCTGGCATAGCTGGCAGGTGATGTTGGCGTGACCAGCAGGTGGTTCCACCAAGCCCGGCAGGTGATTCCGAAGAGTTCACCAAATGGGTGTGGCGTAGCCGGCAGGTGATTTTGGCGTGTCCAGCAGGTGGTTCCGGCGAGCTCGGCAGGTGGTACCAGCGTGTCCGGAACATGGTTCTGGCAAGTCTGAGAGATGGTTCCGGCATGCCAGTCAGGTGATTCTGGAGTGTCCGGCATGTGGTTGTGGCACCTCTGAGAGGTGGTTCCGGCATGCCCGGCAGGTGATTCCGGAGTGTCTGGCATGTGGTTCTGGCACCTCTGAGAGGTGGTTCCGGCATGCCCGGCAGGTGGTTCCGGCATGCCCGGCAGGTGATTCCGGAGTGTCCGGCATGTGGTTCTGGCACCTCTGAGAGGTGGTTCCGGCATGCCCGTCAGGTGATACCGGAGTGTTCGCCAAGTGGTTCTGGCATAGCCGGCAGGTGATTTTGCATGTCCGGCAATGGTCCCGGCGAGTCGAGCCGGTGGTTCCGGAATGTCCGGCAGGTGGTTCCGGCATGTCCGGCAGGTGGTTCCGGCATGTCCAGCACGTGGTTCCAGCATGCCCTGCAGGTGATTCCGGAGTGTCCGGCATGTGGTTCTGGCAGCTCTGAGAGGTGGTTCCGGAATGCCTGGCCTGTGATTCCGGAGTGTCTGCCGAGTGGTTCTGGCATAGCCGGCAGTTGATTTTGGCGTGTCCACTAGGTGGTTCTGGGGAGTGGATCAGCTGGTTCCGGCATACTCGGCTGGTGGTACCGGCGTGTCCAGAACATGGTTCTGGCAAGTCTGAGAGGTGGTTCCGGCACGCCCGACAGGTGATTCCGGAGCGTCCGCCAAGTGTTTCTGGCGTACCCGGCAGGTGATTTTCGCCTGTCCGACAGGTGCATCTTGCGAGTCGAGCAGGTGGCTGAGGCATGCTCAGCTGGTGCTTCCGGCGTCTCCGGCACGTGGTTCTGGTGTGTCTGAGAGCTGGTTCTGGCATCTCCGGCAGATGATTCCGGAGTGTCCACCAAGTGGTTCTTGTATACCTGGCAGGTGATTTTGGCGTGTCAGGAAGTTTGTTCCGGCTAGTTGAGCAGGTGGATCAGGCGTGCTCGCCAGGGGGTTCAGGCGGGTCTGGCAGGTGTTTTCGGTCTGCTCTGGGAGTGGTTCCGGCATCTCAGGCTCATGGTTCTGGCATGTCTGAGAGGTGGTTCCGGCCGGCCCGACAGGTGTTTCCGGAGTGTCCGCCAAGTGGTTCTAGCATAGCTGGCAGGTGATGTTGGCGTGACCGGCAGGTGGTTCCAGCAAGCCCGGCAGGTGATTCCGAAGATTTCACCAAATGGCTGTGGCGTAGCCGGCAGGTGGTTTTGGCGTGTCCAGCAGGTGGTTTTGGCGAGTCGAGCAGGTGGTTCTGGCGTGCTCGGCATGTGCTTCCGGTGTCATTGGCATGTGGTTCCGGCACGTCTGAGAGTTGGTTCCGGCATGCCCGACAGGTGATTCCGGAGCGTCCGGCATGTGGTTCTGGCACCTCTGAGAGGTGGTTCCGGCATGCCCGGCAGGTGATTCCGGAGTGTCCGGCATGTGGTTCTGGCACCTCTGAGAGGTGGTTCCGGCATGCCCGGCAGGTGGTTACGGAGTGTCTGCCGAGTGGTTCTGGCGTAGCCGGCAGGTGATTTTGGCGTGTCCAGCAGGTGGTTTTGGCTAGTCGAGCAGGTGGTTCTGGCGTGCTCGGCATGTGCTTCCGGTGTCATTGGCATGTGGTTCCAGCATGTCTGAGAGGTGGTTCCGACATGCCCGGCAGGTGGTTCCGGAGAGTCTGCCGAGTGGTTCTGGAGCCAGCCCGGCAGGTGCTTCCGAAGAGTTCACCAAATGGTTGTGGCGTAGCCGGCAGGTTATTTTGGCGTGTCAGGAAGGTGGTTCCGGCTAGTTGAGCAGGTGGATCAGGCATGCTCGCCAGTGGGTTCAGGCGGGTCTGGCAGGTGGTTTCGGTTTGTTCGGGGAGTGGTTCCGGGATCTCAGGCACATGGTTCTGGCACGTCTGAGAGGTGGTTCCTGCCGGCCGGAGAGGTGTTTCCGGAGTGTCCGCCAAGTGGTTCTGGCGTAGCTGAAAGGTGATGTTGGCGTGACCGGCAGGTGGTTCCAGCCAGCCCGGCAGGTGATTCCGGAGTGTCTGCCGTGTGGTTCTGCCGTAGCTGGCAGGTGATTTTGGCGTGTCCAGCAGGTGGTTCCGGCGAGCTCGGCCGGTGGTACCAGCGTGTCCGGAACATGGTTCTGGCACGTCTGAGAGATGGTTCCGGCATGCCCGGCAGGTGATTCGGGAGTGTCCGGCATGTGGTTCTGGCACCTCTGAGAGGTGGTTCTGGCATGCCCCGCAGGTGATTCCGCAGTGTCCGGCATGTGGTTCTGGCATCTCTGAGAGGTGGTTCCGGCATGCCCGGCAGGTGATTCCGGAGTGTCCGGCATGTGGTTCTGGCACCTCTGAGTGGTGTTTCCGGAATGCCCGGCAGGTGGTTCCGGAGTGTCTGCCGAGTGGTTCTGGCGTAGACGGCAGGTGATTCTGGCGTGTCCACTAGGTGGTTCTGGGGAGTGGATCAGCTGGTTCCGGCATACTCGGCAGGTGGTACCGGCGTGTCCAGAACATGGTTCTGGCAAGTCTGAGAGGAGGTTCTGGCACGCCCGACAGGTGATTCCGGAGCCTCCGCCAAGTGTTTCTGGCGTACCAGGCAGGTGATTTTGGCATGTCTGACAGGTGTTTCTTGCGAGTCGAGCCGGTGGCTCAGGCATGCTCAGCTGGTGCTTCCGGCGTCTCTGGCACGTGGTTCTGGTGTGTCTGAGATCTGGTTCTGGCATGTCCGGCAGATGATTCCGGAGTGTCCACCATGTGGTTCTGGTAGACCTGGCAGGTGATTTTGGCGTGTCAGGAAGGTGGTTCCGGCTAGTTGAGCAGGTGGATCAGGCGTGCTCGGCCGGTGGTTCAGGCGGGTCTGTCAGGTGGTTTCGGTCTGTTCGGGGTGTGGTTCCGGCATCTCAGGCACATGGTTCTGGCACGTCTGATAGGTGGTTCCGGCCGGCCCGACAGGTGTTTCCGGAGTGTCCGCCAAGTGGTTCTGGCATAGCTGGCAGGTGATGTTGGCGTGACCGGCAGGTGGTTCCAGCCAGCCCGGCAGGTGATTCCGAAGTGTTCACCAAATGGTTGTGGCGTAGCCGGAAGGTGATTTTGTCGTGTGCAGCAGGTGGTTTTGGCGAGTCGAGCAGGTGGTTCTGGCGTGCTCTGCAGGTGCTTCCGGTGTCATTGGCATGTGGTTCCGGCATGTCTGAGAGGTGGTTCCGCCATGCCCGGCAGGTGATTCCGGAGTGTTCGCCAAGTGGTTCTGGCATAGCCGGCAGGTGATTTTGCATGTCCGGCAATGGTTCCGGCGAGTCGGGCCGGTGGTTCCGGAATGTCCGGCAGGTGGTTCCGGCATGCCCGGCAGGTGATTCCGGAGTGTCCGGCATGTGGTTCTGGCACCTCTGAGAGGTGGTTCCGGCATGCCAGTCAGGTGATACCGGAGTGTTCGCCAAGTGGTTCTGGCGTAGCCGGCAGGTGATTTTACATGTCTGGCAATATTTCCGGCGAGTCGAGCCGGTGGTTCCGGAATGTCCGGCTGGTGGTTCCGGCATGTCCGGCAGGTGGTTCCGGCATGTCCAGCACGTGGTTCCAGCATGCCCGGCAGGTGATTCCGGAGTGTCCGGCATGTGGTTCTGGCAGCTCTGAGAGGTGGTTCCGGAATGCCTGGCCTGTGATTCCAGAGTGTCTGCCGAGTGGTTCTGGCGTAGCCGGCAGTTGATTTTGGCGTGTCCACTAGGTGGTTCTGTGGAGTGGATCAGCTGGTTCCGGCATACTCGGCAGGTGGTACCGGCGTGTCCAGAACATGGTTCTGGCAAGTCTGAGAGGTGGTTCCGGCACGCCCGACAGGTGATTCCGGAGCGTCCGCCAAGTGTTTCTGGCGTACCCGGCAGGTGATTTTCGCCTGTCCGACAGGTGTATCTTGCGAGTCGAGCAGGTGGCTGAGGCATGCTCAGCTGGTGCTTCCCGCGTCTCTGGCACGTGGTTCTGGTGTGTCTGAGAGCTGGTTCTGGCATCTCCGGCAGATGATTCCGGAGTGTCCACCAAGTGGTTCTGGTAGACCTGGCAGGTGATTTTGGCGTGTCAGGAAGTTGGTTCCGGCTAGTTGAGCAGGTGGATCAGGCGTGCTCGCCAGGGGGTTCAGGCGGGTCTGGCAGGTGGTTTCGGTCTGTTCGGGGAGTGGTTCCGGCATCTCAGGCACATGGTTCTGGCACGTCTGAGAGGTGGTTGCGGCCGGCCCGACAGGTGTTTCTGGCGTGTCCGCCAAGTGGTTCTGGCGTAGCTGAAAGGTGATGTTGGCGTGACCGGCAGGTGGTTCCAGAAAGCCCGGCAGGTGATTCCGAAGATTTCACCAAATGGCTGTGGCGTAGCCAGCAGGTGGTTTTGGCGTGTCCAGCAGGTGGTTTTGGCGAGTCGAGCAGGAGGTTCTGGCGTGCTCGGCATGTGCTTCCGGTGTCATTGGCATGTGGTTCCGGCACCTCTGAGAGTTGGTTCCGGCATGCCCGACAGGTGATTCCGGAGCGTCCGGCATGTGGTTCTGGCACCTCTGAGAGGTGGTTCCGGCATGCCCGGCAGGTGATTCCGGAGTGTCCGGCATGTGGTTCTGGCACCTCTGAGAGGTGGTTCCGGCATGCCCGGCAGGTGGTTACGGAGTGTCTGCCGAGTGGTTCTGGCGTAGCCGGCAGGTGATTTTGGCGTGTCCAGCAGGTGGTTTTGGCTAGTCGAGCAGGTGGTTCTGGCGTGCTCGGCATGTGCTTCCGGTGTCATTGGCATGTGGTTCCAGCATGTCTGAGAGGTGGTTCCGACATGCCCGGCAGGTGGTTCCGGAGAGTCTGCCGAGTGGTTCTGGAGCCAGCCCGGCAGGTGCTTCCGAAGAGTTCACCAAATGGTTGTGGCGTAGCCGGCAGGTTATTTTGTCGTGTCAGGAAGTTGGTTCCGGCTAGTTGAGCAGGTGGATCAGGCATGCTCGCCAGTGGGTTCAGGCGGGTCTGGCAGGTGGTTTCGGTTTGTTCGGGGAGTGGTTCCGGGATCTCAGGCACATGGTTCTGGCACGTCTGAGAGGTGGTTCCTGCCGGCCGGAGAGGTGTTTCCGGAGTGTCCGCCAAGTGGTTCTGGCGTAGCTGAAAGGTGATGTTGGCGTGACCGGCAGGTGGTTCCAGCCAGCCCGGCAGGTGATTCCGGAGTGTCTGCCGTGTGGTTCTGCCGTAGCTGGCAGGTGATTTTGGCATGTCCAGCAGGTGGTTCCGGCGAGCTCGGCCGGTGGTACCAGCGTGTCCGGAACATGGTTCTGGCACGTCTGAGAGATGGTTCCGGCATGCCCGGCAGGTGATTCGGGAGTGTCCGGCATGTGGTTGTGGCACCTCTGAGAGGTGGTTCCGGCATGCCCGGCAGGTGATTCCGGAGTGTCCGGCATGTGGTTCTGGCACCTCTGAGAGGTGTTTCCGGAATGCCCGGCAGGTGGTTCCGGAGTGTCTGCCGAGTGGTTCTGGCGTAGACGGCAGGTGATTCTGGCGTGTCCACTAGGTGGTTCTGGGGAGTGGATCAGCTGGTTCCGGCATACTCGGCAGGTGGTACCGGCGTGTCCAGAACATGGTTCTGGCAAGTCTGAGAGGAGGTACTGGAACGCCCGACAGGTGATTCCGGAGCCTCCGCCAAGTGTTTCTGGCGTACCAGGCAGGTGATTTTGGCATGTCTGACAGGTGTTTCTTGCGAGTCGAGCCGGTGGCTCAGGCATGCTCAGCTGGTGCTTCCGGCGTCTCTGGCACGTGGTTCTGGTGTGTCTGAGATCTGGTTCTGGCATGTCCGGCAGATGATTCCGGAGTGTCCACCATGTGGTTCTGGTAGACCTGGCAGGTGATTTTGGCGTGTCAGGAAGGTGGTTCCGGCTAGTTGAGCAGGTGGATCAGGCGTGCTCGGCCGGTGGTTCAGGCGGGTCTGTCAGGTGGTTTCGGTCTGTTCGGGGTGTGGTTCCGGCATCTCAGGCACATGGTTCTGGCACGTCTGATAGGTGGTTCCGGCCGGCCCGACAGGTGTTTCTGGAGTGTCCGCCAAGTGGTTCTGGCATAGCTGGCAGGTGATGTTGGCGTGACCGGCAGGTGGTTCCAGCCAGCCCGGCAGGTGATTCCGAAGTGTTCACCAAATGGTTGTGGCGTAGCCGGAAGGTGATTTTGTCGTGTGCAGCAGGTGGTTTTGGCGAGTCGAGCAGGTGGTTCTGGCGTACTCTGCAGGTGCTTCCGGTGTCATTGGCATGTGGTTCCGGCATGTCTGAGAGGTGGTTCCGCCATGCCCGGCAGGTGATTCCGGAGTGTTCGCCAAGTGGTTCTGGCATAGCCGGCAGGTGATTTTGCATGTCCGGCAATGGTTCCGGCGAGTCGGGCCGGTGGTTCCGGAATGTCCGGCAGGTGGTTCCGGCATGCCCGGCAGGTGATTCCGGAGTGTCCGGCATGTGGTTCTGGCACCTCTGAGAGGTGGTTCCGGCATGCCAGTCAGGTGATACCGGAGTGTTCGCCAAGTGGTTCTGGCGTAGCCGGCAGGTGATTTTACATGTCTGGCAATATTTCCGGCGAGTCGAGCCGGTGGTTCCGGAATGTCCGGCTGGTGGTTCCGGCATGTCCGGCAGGTGGTTCCGGCATGTCCAGCACGTGGTTCCAGCATGCCCGGCAGGTGATTCCGGAGTGTCCGGCATGTGGTTCTGGCAGCTCTGAGAGGTGGTTCCGGAATGCCTGGCCTGTGATTCCAGAGTGTCTGCCGAGTGGTTCTGGCGTAGCCGGCAGTTGATTTTGGCGTGTCCACTAGGTGGTTCTGTGGAGTGGATCAGCTGGTTCCGGCATACTCGGCATGGTTCTGGCAAGTCTGAGAGGTGGTTCCGGCACGCCCGACAGGTGATTCCGGAGCGTCCGCCAAGTGTTTCTGGCGTACCCGGCAGGTGATTTTCGCCTGTCCGACAGGTGTATCTTGCGAGTCGAGCAGGTGGCTGAGGCATGCTCAGCTGGTGCTTCCGGCGTCTCTGGCACGTGGTTCTGGTGTGTCTGAGAGCTGGTTCTGGCATCTCCGGCAGATGATTCCGGAGTGTCCACCAAGTGGTTCTGGTAGACCTGGCAGGTGATTTTGGCGTGTCAGGAAGTTGGTTCCGGCTAGTTGAGCAGGTGGATCAGGCGTGCTCGCCAGGGGGTTCAGGCGGGTCTGGCAGGTGGTTTCGGTCTGTTCGGGGAGTGGTTCCGGCATCTCAGGCACATGGTTCTGGCACGTCTGAGAGGTGGTTGCGGCCGGCCCGACAGGTGTTTCTGGAGTGTCCGCCAAGTGGTTCTGGCGTAGCTGAAATGTGATGTTGGCGTGACCGGCAGGTGGTTCCAGAAAGCCCGGCAGGTGATTCCGGAGTGTCTGCCGAGTGGTTCTGGCATAGCCGACAGGTGATTTTGGCTTGTCCAGCGGTTGGTTTTGGCGAGTCGAGAAGGTGGTTCTGTCATGCTCGGCAGGTGCTTCTGGTGTCATTGGCATGTGGTTCCGGCATGTCTGAGAGGTGGTTCCGCCATCTCAGGCAGGTGATTCCGGAGTGTTCGCCAAGTGGTTCTGGCGTAGCCGGCAGGTGATTTTGCATGTCCGGCAATGGTTCCGACGAGTCGAGCCGGAGGTTCTGGCATGTCCAGCAGGTGGTTCTGGCATGCCCGGCAGGTGATTCCGGAGTGTCCGGCATGTGCTTCTGGCAACTCTGAGAGGTGGTTCCGGCATGCCCGGCAGGTGATACCGGAGTGTCCAGCATTTGGTTCTGGCACCTGTGAGAGGTGGTTCCGGAATGCCCGGCATGTGATTCCGGAGTGTCTGCCGAGTGGTTCTGGCGTAGCCGGCATGTGATTTTGGCGTGTCCAGCAGGTGGTTCCGGCGAGCTCGGCAGGTGGTTCTGGCATGTCCGGAACATGGTTCTGGCACGTCTGAGAGATGGTTCCGGCATGCCCGGCAGGTGATTCCGGAGTGTCCGGTTTGTGATTCTGGCACCTCTGAGAGGTGGTTCCGGCATGCCCGGCAGTTGGTTACGGAGTGTCTGCCGAGTGCTTCTGGCGTAGCCGGCAGGTGATTCTGGCGTATCCAGCAGGTGGTTCTGGGGAGTGGATCAGGTTGTTCCGGACTACTCGGCAGGTGGTACCGGCGTGTCCGGAACATGGTTCTGGCAAGTCTGAGAGGTGGTTGTGGCATGCCCGACAGGTGATTCCGGAGTGTTCGCCAAGTGGTTCTGGTGTAGCTGGCAGGTCATTTTGCATGTCCGGTGGTGGTTCCGGCGAGTCGAGCCGGTGGTTCCGGCGTTTCCAACAGGTGTTTCCGGTCTGTCCGGCAGGTGGTTCTGGCGTGACCGGCACGAGGTTCTGGCACGTATGAGAGTTGATTCCGGCATGCCCGAATGGTGATTCCGGAGTGTCCGGCATGTGGTTCTGGCACCTCTGAGAGGTGGTTCCGGCATGCCCGGCAGGTGATTCTGGAGTGTCCGGCATGTGGTTCTGGCACCTCTGAGAGGTGGTTCCGGCATGCCCGGCAGGTGGTTCCGGAGTGTCTGCCGAGTGGTTCTGGCGTAGCCGGCAGGTGATTTTGGCGTGTCCAGCAGGTGGTTTTGGCGAGTCGAGCAGGTGGTTCTGGCGTGCTCGGCAGGTGCTTCCGGTGTCATTGGCATCTGGTTCCGGCATGTCTGAGAGGTGGTTCCGCCATGCCCGGCAGGTGATTCCGGAGTGTTCGCCAAGTGGTTCTGGCGTAGCCGGCAGGTGATTTTGCATGTCAGGCAATGGTTCCGGCGAGTCGAGCCTGTGGTTCCGGCATGTCCGGCAGGTGGTTCCGGCATGCCCGGAAGGTGATTCCGGAGTGTCCGGCATGTGGTTCTGGCACCTCTGAGAGGTGGTTACGGCATGCCAGGCACGTGATACCGGAGTGTTCGCCAAGTGGTTCTGCCGTAGCCGGCAGGTTATTTTGCATGTCCGGCAATGGTTCCGGCGAGTCGAGCCGGTGGTTCCGGAATGTCCGGCAGGTGGTTCCGGCATGTCCGGCAGGTGGTTCCGGCATGTCCAGCACGTGGTTCCAGCATGCCCGGCAGG
The DNA here is from genome assembly GCF_041296265.1 of Equus caballus. NCBI lineage: Eukaryota > Metazoa > Chordata > Mammalia > Perissodactyla > Equidae > Equus > Equus caballus. Next base: position 7,131,572 of record NC_091706.1, on the reverse strand, counting down.
TGATTCCGGAGTGTCCGGCATGTGGTTCTGGCACCTCTGAGAGGTGGTTCCGGCATGCCCGGCAGGTGATACCGGAGTCTCCGGCATTTGGTTCTGGCACCTCTGAGAGGTGGTTCCGGAATGCCTGGCCTGTGATTCCTGAGTGTCTGCCGAGTGGTTCTGGCGTAGCCGGCAGTTGATTTTGGCGTGTCCACTAGCTGGTTCTGGGGAGTGGATCAGCTGCTTCCGGCATACTCGGCAGGTGGTACCGGCGTGTCCAGAACATGGTTCTGGCAAGTCTGAGAGGTGGTTCCGGCATGCCCGGCAGGTGGATGCGGAGTGTCTGCCGAGTGGTTCTGACGTAGCCGGCAGGTGATTCTGTCGTGTCCAGCAGGTGGTTCTGGGGAGTGGATCAGGTGGTTCCGGCATACTCGGCAGGTGGTACCGGCGTGTCCGGAACATGGTTCTGGCAAGTCGGAGAGGTGGTTCCGGCATGCCCGAGAGGTGATTCCGGAGTGTTTGCCAAGTGGTTCTGGCGTAGCCGGCAGGTCATTTTGCATGTCCGGCGGTGGTTCCGGCGAGTCGAGCCTGTGGTTCCGGCGTAGCCGGCAGTTGATTTTGGCGTGTCCACTAGGTGGTTCTGGGGAGTGGAGCAGCTGGTTCCGGCACGCCCGACAGGTGATTCCGGAGCGTCCGCCAAGTGTTTCTGGCGTACCCGGCAGGTGACTTTGGCATGTCCGACAGGTGTTTCTTGCGAGTCGAGCAGGTGGCTCAGGCATGCTCAGCTGGTGCTTCCGTCGTCTCTGGCACGTGGTTCTGGTGAGTCTGAGAGCTGGTTCTGGCATGTCCGGCAGATGATTCCGTAGTGTCCACCAAGTGGTTCTGGTAGACCTGGCAGGTGATTTTGGCGTGTCAGGAAGGTGGTTCCGGCTAGTTGAGCAGGTGGATCAGGCGTGCTCGCCAGTGGGTTCAGGCGGGTCTGGCAGGTGGTTTCGGTCTGTTCGGGGAGTGGTTCCGGCATCTCAGGCTCATGGTTCTGTCAAGTCTGAGAGGTGGTTCCGGCCGGCTCGACAGGTGTTTCCATGGTGTCCGCCAAGTTGTTCTGGCATAGCTGGCAGGTGATGTTGGCGTGACCAGCAGGTGGTTCCAGCAAGCCCGGCAGGTGATTCCGAAGAGTTCAACAAATGGGTGTGGCGTAGCCGGCAGGTGATTTTGGCGTGTCGAGCAGGTGGTTCCGGCGAGCTCGGCAGGTGGTACCAGCGTGTCCAGAACATGGTTCTGGCAAGTCTGAGAGGTGGTTCCGGCACGCCCGACAGGTGATTCCGGAGCGTCCGACAAGTGTTTCTGGCGTACCCGGCAGGTGATTTTCGCTTGTCCGACAGGTGTATCTTGTGAGTCGAGCAGGTGGCTCAGGCATGCTCAGCTGGTGCTTCCGTCGTCTCTGGCACGTGGTTCTGGTGTGTCTGAGAGCTGGTTCTGGCATGTCCGGCAGATGATTCCGGAGTGTCCACCAAGTGGTTCTGGTAGACCTGGCAGGTGATTTTGGCATGTCAGGAAGGTGGTTCCGGCTAGTTGAGCAGGTGGATCAGGCGTGCTCGCCAGTGGGTTCAGGCGGGTCTGGCAGGTGGTTTCGGTCTGTTCGGGGAGTGGTTCCGGCATCTCAGGCTCATGGTTCTGTCAAGTCTGAGAGGTGGTTCCGGCCGGCTCGACAGGTGTTTCCATGGTGTCCGCCAAGTTGTTCTGGCATAGCTGGCAGGTGATGTTGGCGTGACCAGCAGGTGGTTCCAGCAAGCCCGGCAGGTGATTCCGAAGAGTTCACCAAATGGGTGTGGCGTAGCCGGCAGGTGATTTTGGCGTGTCCAGCAGGTGGTTCCGGCGAGCTCGGCAGGTGGTACCAGCGTGTCCGGAACATGGTTCTGGCAAGTCTGAGAGATGGTTCCGGCATGCCAGTCAGGTGATTCTGGAGTGTCCGGCATGTGGTTGTGGCACCTCTGAGAGGTGGTTCCGGCATGCCCGGCAGGTGATTCCGGAGTGTCTGGCATGTGGTTCTGGCACCTCTGAGAGGTGGTTCCGGCATGCCCGGCAGGTGGTTCCGGCATGCCCGGCAGGTGATTCCGGAGTGTCCGGCATGTGGTTCTGGCACCTCTGAGAGGTGGTTCCGGCATGCCCGTCAGGTGATACCGGAGTGTTCGCCAAGTGGTTCTGGCATAGCCGGCAGGTGATTTTGCATGTCCGGCAATGGTCCCGGCGAGTCGAGCCGGTGGTTCCGGAATGTCCGGCAGGTGGTTCCGGCATGTCCGGCAGGTGGTTCCGGCATGTCCAGCACGTGGTTCCAGCATGCCCTGCAGGTGATTCCGGAGTGTCCGGCATGTGGTTCTGGCAGCTCTGAGAGGTGGTTCCGGAATGCCTGGCCTGTGATTCCGGAGTGTCTGCCGAGTGGTTCTGGCGTAGCCGGCAGTTGATTTTGGCGTGTCCACTAGGTGGTTCTGGGGAGTGGATCAGCTGGTTCCGGCATACTCGGCTGGTGGTACCGGCGTGTCCAGAACATGGTTCTGGCAAGTCTGAGAGGTGGTTCCGGCACGCCCGACAGGTGATTCCGGAGCGTCCGCCAAGTGTTTCTGGCGTACCCGGCAGGTGATTTTCGCCTGTCCGACAGGTGCTTCTTGCGAGTCGAGCAGGTGGCTGAGGCATGCTCAGCTGGTGCTTCCGGCGTCTCCGGCACGTGGTTCTGGTGTGTGAGAGCTGGTTCTGGCATCTCCGGCAGATGATTCCGGAGTGTCCACCAAGTGGTTCTTGTATACCTGGCAGGTGATTTTGGCGTGTCAGGAAGTTGGTTCCGGCTAGTTGAGCAGGTGGATCAGGCGTGCTCGCCAGGGGGTTCAGGCGGGTCTGGCAGGTGGTTTCGGTCTGCTCTGGGAGTGGTTCCGGCATCTCAGGCTCATGGTTCTGGCATGTCTGAGAGGTGGTTCCGGCCGGCCCGACAGGTGTTTCCATGGCGTGCGCCAAGTGGTTCTAGCATAGCTGGCAGGTGATGTTGGCGTGACCGGCAGGTGGTTCCAGCAAGCCCGGCAGGTGATTCCGAAGATTTCACCAAATGGCTGTGGCGTAGCCGGCAGGTGGTTTTGGCGTGTCCAGCAGGTGGTTTTGGCGAGTCGAGCAGGTGGTTCTGGCGTGCTCGGCATGTGCTTCCGGTGTCATTGGCATGTGGTTCCGGCACGTCTGAGAGTTGGTTCCGGCATGCCCGACAGGTGATTCCGGAGTGTCCGGCATGTGGTTCTGGCACCTCTGAGAGGTGGTTCCGGCATGCCCGGCAGGTGATTCCGGAGTGTCCGGCATGTGGTTCTGGCACCTCTGAGAGGTGGTTCCGGCATGCCCGGCAGGTGGTTACGGAGTGTCTGCCGAGTGGTTCTGGCGTAGCCGGCAGGTGATTTTGGCGTGTCCAGCAGGTGGTTTTGGCGAGTCGAGCAGGTGGTTCTGGCGTGCTCGGCATGTGCTTCCGGTGTCATTGGCATGTGGTTCCAGCATGTCTGAGAGGTGGTTCCGACATGCCCGGCAGGTGGTTCCGGAGAGTCTGCCGAGTGGTTCTGGAGCCAGCCCGGCAGGTGCTTCCGAAGAGTTCACCAAATGGTTGTGGCGTAGCCGGCAGGTTATTTTGGCGTGTCAGGAAGGTGGTTCCGGCTAGTTGAGCAGGTGGATCAGGCATGCTCGCCAGTGGGTTCAGGCGGGTCTGGCAGGTGGTTTCGGTTTGTTCGGGGAGTGGTTCCGGGATCTCAGGCACATGGTTCTGGCACGTCTGAGAGGTGGTTCCTGCCGGCCGGAGAGGTGTTTCCGGAGTGTCCGCCAAGTGGTTCTGGCGTAGCTGAAAGGTGATGTTGGCGTGACCGGCAGGTGGTTCCAGCCAGCCCGGCAGGTGATTCCGGAGTGTCTGCCGTGTGGTTCTGCCGTAGCTGGCAGGTGATTTTGGCGTGTCCAGCAGGTGGTTCCGGCGAGCTCGGCCGGTGGTACCAGCGTGTCCGGAACATGGTTCTGGCACGTCTGAGAGATGGTTCCGGCATGCCCGGCAGGTGATTCGGGAGTGTCCGGCATGTGGTTCTGGCACCTCTGAGAGGTGTTTCCGGAATGCCCGGCAGGTGGTTCCGGAGTGTCTGCCGAGTGGTTCTGGCGTAGACGGCAGGTGATTCTGGCGTGTCCACTAGGTGGTTCTGGGGAGTGGATCAGCTGGTTCCGGCATACTCGGCAGGTGGTACCGGCGTGTCCAGAACATGGTTCTGGCAAGTCTGAGAGGAGGTTCTGGCACGCCCGACAGGTGATTCCGGAGCCTCCGCCAAGTGTTTCTGGCGTACCAGGCAGGTGATTTTGGCATGTCTGACAGGTGTTTCTTGCGAGTCGAGCCGGTGGCTCAGGCATGCTCAGCTGGTGCTTCCGGCGTCTCTGGCACGTGGTTCTGGTGTGTCTGAGATCTGGTTCTGGCATGTCCGGCAGATGATTCCGGAGTGTCCACCATGTGGTTCTGGTAGACCTGGCAGGTGATTTTGGCGTGTCAGGAAGGTGGTTCCGGCTAGTTGAGCAGGTGGATCAGGCGTGCTCGGCCGGTGGTTCAGGCGGGTCTGTCAGGTGGTTTCGGTCTGTTCGGGGTGTGGTTCCGGCATCTCAGGCACATGGTTCTGGCACGTCTGATAGGTGGTTCCGGCCGGCCCGACAGGTGTTTCCGGAGTGTCCGCCAAGTGGTTCTGGCATAGCTGGCAGGTGATGTTGGCGTGACCGGCAGGTGGTTCCAGCCAGCCCGGCAGGTGATTCCGAAGTGTTCACCAAATGGTTGTGGCGTAGCCGGAAGGTGATTTTGTCGTGTGCAGCAGGTGGTTTTGGCGAGTCGAGCAGGTGGTTCTGGCGTGCTCTGCAGGTGCTTCCGGTGTCATTGGCATGTGGTTCCGGCATGTCTGAGAGGTGGTTCCGCCATGCCCGGCAGGTGATTCCGGAGTGTTCGCCAAGTGGTTCTGGCATAGCCGGCAGGTGATTTTGCATGTCCGGCAATGGTTCCGGCGAGTCGGGCCGGTGGTTCCGGAATGTCCGGCAGGTGGTTCCGGCATGTCCGGCAGGTGGTTCCGGCATGTCCAGCACGTGGTTCCAGCATGCCCGGCAGGTGATTCCGGAGTGTCCGGCATGTGGTTCTGGCAGCTCTGAGAGGTGGTTCCGGAATGCCTGGCCTGTGATTCCAGAGTGTCTGCCGAGTGGTTCTGGCGTAGCCGGCAGTTGATTTTGGCGTGTCCACTAGGTGGTTCTGTGGAGTGGATCAGCTGGTTCCGGCATACTCGGCAGGTGGTACCGGCGTGTCCAGAACATGGTTCTGGCAAGTCTGAGAGGTGGTTCCGGCACGCCCGACAGGTGATTCCGGAGCGTCCGCCAAGTGTTTCTGGCGTACCCGGCAGGTGATTTTCGCCTGTCCGACAGGTGTATCTTGCGAGTCGAGCAGGTGGCTGAGGCATGCTCAGCTGGTGCTTCCGGCGTCTCTGGCACGTGGTTCTGGTGTGTCTGAGAGCTGGTTCTGGCATCTCCGGCAGATGATTCCGGAGTGTCCACCAAGTGGTTCTGGTAGACCTGGCAGGTGATTTTGGCGTGTCAGGAAGTTGGTTCCGGCTAGTTGAGCAGGTGGATCAGGCGTGCTCGCCAGGGGGTTCAGGCGGGTCTGGCAGGTGGTTTCGGTCTGTTCGGGGAGTGGTTCCGGCATCTCAGGCACATGGTTCTGGCACGTCTGAGAGGTGGTTGCGGCCGGCCCGACAGGTGTTTCTGGAGTGTCCGCCAAGTGGTTCTGGCGTAGCTGAAAGGTGATGTTGGCGTGACCGGCAGGTGGTTCCAGAAAGCCCGGCAGGTGATTCCGGAGTGTCTGCCGAGTGGTTCTGGCATAGCCGACAGGTGATTTTGGCTTGTCCAGCGGTTGGTTTTGGCGATTCGAGAAGGTGGTTCTGTCATGCTCGGCAGGTGCTTCTGGTGTCATTGGCATGTGGTTCCGGCATGTCTGAGAGGTGGTTCCGCCATCTCAGGCAGGTGATTCCGGAGTGTTCGCCAAGTGGTTCTGGCGTAGCCGGCAGGTGATTTTGCATGTCCGGCAATGGTTCCGGCGAGTCGAGCCGGAGGTTCTGGCATGTCCAGCAGGTGGTTCTGGCATGCCCGGCAGGTGATTCCGGAGTGTCCGGCATGTGCTTCTGGCAACTCTGAGAGGTGGTTCCGGCATGCCCGGCAGGTGATACCGGAGTGTCCAGCATTTGGTTCTGGCACCTGTGAGAGGTGGTTCCGGAATGCCCGGCATGTGATTCCGGAGTGTCTGCCGAGTGGTTCTGGCGTAGCCGGCATGTGATTTTGGCGTGTCCAGCAGGTGGTTCCGGCAAGCTCGGCAGGTGGTTCCGGCATGTCCGGAACATGGTTCTGGCACGTCTGAGAGATGGTTCCGGCATGCCCGGCAGGTGATTCCGGAGTGTCCGGTTTGTGGTTCTGGCACCTCTGAGATGTGGTTCCGGCATGCCCGGCAGTTGGTTACGGAGTGTCTGCCGAGTGCTTCTGGCGTAGCCGGCAGGTGATTCTGGCGTATCCAGCAGGTGGTTCTGGGGAGTGGATCAGGTTGTTCCGGACTACTCGGCAGGTCGTACCGGCGTGTCCGGAACATGGTTCTGGCAAGTCTGAGAGGTGGTTGTGGCATGCCCGACAGGTGATTCCGGAGTGTTCGCCAAGTGGTTCTGGTGTAGCTGGCAGGTCATTTTGCATGTCCGGTGGTGGTTCCGGCGAGTCGAGCCGGTGGTTCCGGCGTTTCCAACAGGTGTTTCCGGTCTGTCCGGCAGGTGGTTCTGGCGTGACCGGCACGAGGTTCTGGCACGTATGAGAGTTGATTCCGGCATGCCTGAAAGGTGATTCCGGAGTGTCCGGCATGTGGTTCTGGCACCTCTGAGAGGTGGTTCCGGCATGCCCGGCAGGTGATTCCGGAGTGACCGGCATGTGGTTCTGGCACCTCTGAGAGGTGGTTCCGGCATGCCCGGCAGGTGGTTCCGGAGTGTCTGCCGAGTGGTTCTGGCGTAGCCGGCAGGTGATTTTGGCGTGTCCAGCAGGTGGTTTTGGCGAGTCGAGCAGGTGGTTCTGGCGTGCTCGGCAGGTGCTTCCGGTGTCATTGGCATCTGGTTCCGGCATGTCTGAGAGGTGGTTCCGCCATGCCCGGCAGGTGATTCCGGAGTGTTCGCCAAGTGGTTCTGGCGTAGCCGGCAGGTGATTTTGCATGTCCGGCAATGGTTCCGGCGAGTCGAGCCTGTGGTTCCGGCATGTCCGGCAGGTGGTTCCGGCATGCCCGGAAGGTGATTCCGGAGTGTCCGGCATGTGGTTCTGGCACCTCTGAGAGGTGGTTACGGCATGCCAGGCACGTGATACCGGAGTGTTCGCCAAGTGGTTCTGCCGTAGCCGGCAGGTTATTTTGCATGTCCGGCAATGGTTCCGGCGAGTCGAGCCGGTGGTTCCGGAATGTCCGGCAGGTGGTTCCGGCATGTCCGGCAGGTGGTTCCGGCATGTCCAGCACGTGGTTCCAGCATGCCCTGCAGGTGATTCCGGAGTGTCCGGCATGTGGTTCTGGCAGCTCTGAGAGGTGGTTCCGGAATGCCTGGCCTGTGATTCCGGAGTGTCTGCCGAGTGGTTCTGGCATAGCCGGCAGTTGATTTTGGCGTGTCCACTAGGTGGTTCTGGGGAGTGGATCAGCTGGTTCCGGCATACTCGGCTGGTGGTACCGGCGTGTCCAGAACATGGTTCTGGCAAGTCTGAGAGGTGGTTCCGGCACGCCCGACAGGTGATTCCGGAGCGTCCGCCAAGTGTTTCTGGCGTACCCGGCAGGTGATTTTCGCCTGTCCGACAGGTGCATCTTGCGAGTCGAGCAGGTGGCTGAGGCATGCTCAGCTGGTGCTTCCGGCGTCTCCGGCACGTGGTTCTGGTGTGTCTGAGAGCTGGTTCTGGCATCTCCGGCAGATGATTCCGGAGTGTCCACCAAGTGGTTCTTGTATACCTGGCAGGTGATTTTGGCGTGTCAGGAAGTTTGTTCCGGCTAGTTGAGCAGGTGGATCAGGCGTGCTCGCCAGGGGGTTCAGGCGGGTCTGGCAGGTGTTTTCGGTCTGCTCTGGGAGTGGTTCCGGCATCTCAGGCTCATGGTTCTGGCATGTCTGAGAGGTGGTTCCGGCCGGCCCGACAGGTGTTACCGGAGTGTCCGCCAAGTGGTTCTAGCATAGCTGGCAGGTGATGTTGGCGTGACCGGCAGGTGGTTCCAGCAAGCCCGGCAGGTGATTCCGAAGATTTCAACAAATGGCTGTGGCGTAGCCGGCAGGTGGTTTTGGCGTGTCCAGCAGGTGGTTTTGGCGAGTCGAGCAGGTGGTTCTGGCGTGCTCGGCATGTGCTTCCGGTGTCATTGGCATGTGGTTCCGGCACGTCTGAGAGTTGGTTCCGGCATGCCCGACAGGTGATTCCGGAGCGTCCGGCATGTGGTTCTGGCACCTCTGAGAGGTGGTTCCGGCATGCCCGGCAGGTGATTCCGGAGTGTCCGGCATGTGGTTCTGGCACCTCTGAGAGGTGGTTCCGGCATGCCCGGCAGGTGGTTACGGAGTGTCTGCCGAGTGGTTCTGGCGTAGCCGGCAGGTGATTTTGGCGTGTCCAGCAGGTGGTTTTGGCTAGTCGAGCAGGTGGTTCTGGCGTGCTCGGCATGTGCTTCCGGTGTCATTGGCATGTGGTTCCAGCATGTCTGAGAGGTGGTTCCGACATGCCCGGCAGGTGGTTCCGGAGAGTCTGCCGAGTGGTTCTGGAGCCAGCCCGGCAGGTGCTTCCGAAGAGTTCACCAAATGGTTGTGGCGTAGCCGGCAGGTTATTTTGGCGTGTCAGGAAGGTGGTTCCGGCTAGTTGAGCAGGTGGATCAGGCATGCTCGCCAGTGGGTTCAGGCGGGTCTGGCAGGTGGTTTCGGTTTGTTCGGGGAGTGGTTCCGGGATCTCAGGCACATGGTTCTGGCACGTCTGAGAGGTGGTTCCTGCCGGCCGGAGAGGTGTTTCCGGAGTGTCCGCCAAGTGGTTCTGGCGTAGCTGAAAGGTGATGTTGGCGTGACCGGCAGGTGGTTCCAGCCAGCCCGGCAGGTGATTCCGGAGTGTCTGCCGTGTGGTTCTGCCGTAGCTGGCAGGTGATTTTGGCGTGTCCAGCAGGTGGTTCCGGCGAGCTCGGCCGGTGGTACCAGCGTGTCCGGAACATGGTTCTGGCACGTCTGAGAGATGGTTCCGGCATGCCCGGCAGGTGATTCGGGAGTGTCCGGCATGTGGTTCTGGCACCTCTGAGAGGTGGTTCTGGCATGCCCCGCAGGTGATTCCGCAGTGTCCGGCATGTGGTTCTGGCATCTCTGAGAGGTGGTTCCGGCATGCCCGGCAGGTGATTCCGGAGTGTCCGGCATGTGGTTCTGGCACCTCTGAGTGGTGTTTCCGGAATGCCCGGCAGGTGGTTCCGGAGTGTCTGCCGAGTGGTTCTGGCGTAGACGGCAGGTGATTCTGGCGTGTCCACTAGGTGGTTCTGGGGAGTGGATCAGCTGGTTCCGGCATACTCGGCAGGTGGTACCGGCGTGTCCAGAACATGGTTCTGGCAAGTCTGAGAGGAGGTTCTGGCACGCCCGACAGGTGATTCCGGAGCCTCCGCCAAGTGTTTCTGGCGTACCAGGCAGGTGATTTTGGCATGTCTGACAGGTGTTTCTTGCGAGTCGAGCCGGTGGCTCAGGCATGCTCAGCTGGTGCTTCCGGCGTCTCTGGCACGTGGTTCTGGTGTGTCTGAGATCTGGTTCTGGCATGTCCGGCAGATGATTCCGGAGTGTCCACCATGTGGTTCTGGTAGACCTGGCAGGTGATTTTGGCGTGTCAGGAAGGTGGTTCCGGCTAGTTGAGCAGGTGGATCAGGCGTGCTCGGCCGGTGGTTCAGGCGGGTCTGTCAGGTGGTTTCGGTCTGTTCGGGGTGTGGTTCCGGCATCTCAGGCACATGGTTCTGGCACGTCTGATAGGTGGTTCCGGCCGGCCCGACAGGTGTTTCCGGAGTGTCCGCCAAGTGGTTCTGGCATAGCTGGCAGGTGATGTTGGCGTGACCGGCAGGTGGTTCCAGCCAGCCCGGCAGGTGATTCCGAAGTGTTCACCAAATGGTTGTGGCGTAGCCGGAAGGTGATTTTGTCGTGTGCAGCAGGTGGTTTTGGCGAGTCGAGCAGGTGGTTCTGGCGTGCTCTGCAGGTGCTTCCGGTGTCATTGGCATGTGGTTCCGGCATGTCTGAGAGGTGGTTCCGCCATGCCCGGCAGGTGATTCCGGAGTGTTCGCCAAGTGGTTCTGGCATAGCCGGCAGGTGATTTTGCATGTCCGGCAATGGTTCCGGCGAGTCGGGCCGGTGGTTCCGGAATGTCCGGCAGGTGGTTCCGGCATGCCCGGCAGGTGATTCCGGAGTGTCCGGCATGTGGTTCTGGCACCTCTGAGAGGTGGTTCCGGCATGCCAGTCAGGTGATACCGGAGTGTTCGCCAAGTGGTTCTGGCGTAGCCGGCAGGTGATTTTACATGTCTGGCAATATTTCCGGCGAGTCGAGCCGGTGGTTCCGGAATGTCCGGCTGGTGGTTCCGGCATGTCCGGCAGGTGGTTCCGGCATGTCCAGCACGTGGTTCCAGCATGCCCGGCAGGTGATTCCGGAGTGTCCGGCATGTGGTTCTGGCAGCTCTGAGAGGTGGTTCCGGAATGCCTGGCCTGTGATTCCAGAGTGTCTGCCGAGTGGTTCTGGCGTAGCCGGCAGTTGATTTTGGCGTGTCCACTAGGTGGTTCTGTGGAGTGGATCAGCTGGTTCCGGCATACTCGGCAGGTGGTACCGGCGTGTCCAGAACATGGTTCTGGCAAGTCTGAGAGGTGGTTCCGGCACGCCCGACAGGTGATTCCGGAGCGTCCGCCAAGTGTTTCTGGCGTACCCGGCAGGTGATTTTCGCCTGTCCGACAGGTGTATCTTGCGAGTCGAGCAGGTGGCTGAGGCATGCTCAGCTGGTGCTTCCGGCGTCTCTGGCACGTGGTTCTGGTGTGTCTGAGAGCTGGTTCTGGCATCTCCGGCAGATGATTCCGGAGTGTCCACCAAGTGGTTCTGGTAGACCTGGCAGGTGATTTTGGCGTGTCAGGAAGTTGGTTCCGGCTAGTTGAGCAGGTGGATCAGGCGTGCTCGCCAGGGGGTTCAGGCGGGTCTGGCAGGTGGTTTCGGTCTGTTCGGGGAGTGGTTCCGGCATCTCAGGCACATGGTTCTGGCACGTCTGAGAGGTGGTTGCGGCCGGCCCGACAGGTGTTTCTGGCGTGTCCGCCAAGTGGTTCTGGCGTAGCTGAAAGGTGATGTTGGCGTGACCGGCAGGTGGTTCCAGAAAGCCCGGCAGGTGATTCCGAAGATTTCACCAAATGGCTGTGGCGTAGCCAGCAGGTGGTTTTGGCGTGTCCAGCAGGTGGTTTTGGCGAGTCGAGCAGGAGGTTCTGGCGTGCTCGGCATGTGCTTCCGGTGTCATTGGCATGTGGTTCCGGCACCTCTGAGAGTTGGTTCCGGCATGCCCGACAGGTGATTCCGGAGCGTCCGGCATGTGGTTCTGGCACCTCTGAGAGGTGGTTCCGGCATGCCCGGCAGGTGATTCCGGAGTGTCCGGCATGTGGTTCTGGCACCTCTGAGAGGTGGTTCCGGCATGCCCGGCAGGTGGTTACGGAGTGTCTGCCGAGTGGTTCTGGCGTAGCCGGCAGGTGATTTTGGCGTGTCCAGCAGGTGGTTTTGGCTAGTCGAGCAGGTGGTTCTGGCGTGCTCGGCATGTGCTTCCGGTGTCATTGGCATGTGGTTCCAGCATGTCTGTGAGGTGGTTCCGACATGCCCGGCAGGTGGTTCCGGAGAGTCTGCCGAGTGGTTCTGGAGCCAGCCCGGCAGGTGCTTCCGAAGAGTTCACCAAATGGTTGTGGCGTAGCCGGCAGGTTATTTTGGCGTGTCAGGAAGTTGGTTCCGGCTAGTTGAGCAGGTGGATCAGGCATGCTCGCCAGTGGGTTCAGGCGGGTCTGGCAGGTGGTTTCGGTTTGTTCGGGGAGTGGTTCCGGGATCTCAGGCACATCCTTCTGGCACGTCTGAGAGGTGGTTCCTGCCGGCCGGAGAGGTGTTTCCGGAGTGTCCGCCAAGTGGTTCTGGCGTAGCTGAAAGGTGATGTTGGCGTGACCGGCAGGTGGTTCCAGCCAGCCCGGCAGGTGATTCCGGAGTGTCTGCCGTGTGGTTCTGCCGTAGCTGGCAGGTGATTTTGGCATGTCCAGCAGGTGGTTCCGGCGAGCTCGGCCGGTGGTACCAGCGTGTCCGGAACATGGTTCTGGCACGTCTGAGAGATGGTTCCGGCATGCCCGGCAGGTGATTCGGGAGTGTCCGGCATGTGGTTGTGGCACCTCTGAGAGGTGGTTCCGGCATGCCCGGCAGGTGATTCCGGAGTGTCCGGCATGTGGTTCTGGCACCTCTGAGAGGTGTTTCCGGAATGCCCGGCAGGTGGTTCCGGAGTGTCTGCCGAGTGGTTCTGGCGTAGACGGCAGGTGATTCTGGCGTGTCCACTAGGTGGTTCTGTGGAGTGGATCAGCTGGTTCCGGCATACTCGGCAGGTGGTACCGGCGTGTCCAGAACATGGTTCTGGCAAGTCTGAGAGGAGGTACTGGAACGCCCGACAGGTGATTCCGGAGCCTCCGCCAAGTGTTTCTGGCGTACCAGGCAGGTGATTTTGGCATGTCTGACAGGTGTTTCTTGCGAGTCGAGCCGGTGGCTCAGGCATGCTCAGCTGGTGCTTCCGGCGTCTCTGGCACGTGGTTCTGGTGTGTCTGAGATCTGGTTCTGGCATGTCCGGCAGATGATTCCGGAGTGTCCACCATGTGGTTCTGGTAGACCTGGCAGGTGATTTTGGCGTGTCAGGAAGGTGGTTCCGGCTAGTTGAGCAGGTGGATCAGGCGTGCTCGGCCGGTGGTTCAGGCGGGTCTGTCAGGTGGTTTCGGTCTGTTCGGGGTGTGGTTCCGGCATCTCAGGCACATGGTTCTGGCACGTCTGATAGGTGGTTCCGGCCGGCCCGACAGGTGTTTCTGGAGTGTCCGCCAAGTGGTTCTGGCATAGCTGGCAGGTGATGTTGGCGTGACCGGCAGGTGGTTCCAGCCAGCCCGGCAGGTGATTCCGAAGTGTTCACCAAATGGTTGTGGCGTAGCCGGAAGGTGATTTTGTCGTGTGCAGCAGGTGGTTTTGGCGAGTCGAGCAGGTGGTTCTGGCGTGCTCTGCAGGTGCTTCCGGTGTCATTGGCATGTGGTTCCGGCATGTCTGAGAGGTGGTTCCGCCATGCCCGGCAGGTGATTCCGGAGTGTTCGCCAAGTGGTTCTGGCATAGCCGGCAGGTGATTTTGCATGTCCGGCAATGGTTCCGGCGAGTCGGGCCGGTGGTTCCGGAATGTCCGGCAGGTGGTTCCGGCATGCCCGGCAGGTGATTCCGGAGTGTCCGGCATGTGGTTCTGGCACCTCTGAGAGGTGGTTCCGGCATGCCAGTCAGGTGATACCGGAGTGTTCGCCAAGTGGTTCTGGCGTAGCCGGCAGGTGATTTTACATGTCTGGCAATATTTCCGGCGAGTCGAGCCGGTGGTTCCGGAATGTCCGGCTGGTGGTTCCGGCATGTCCGGCAGGTGGTTCCGGCATGTCCAGCACGTGGTTCCAGCATGCCCGGCAGGTGATTCCGGAGTGTCCGGCATGTGGTTCTGGCAGCTCTGAGAGGTGGTTCCGGAATGCCTGGCCTGTGATTCCAGAGTGTCTGCCGAGTGGTTCTGGCGTAGCCGGCAGTTGATTTTGGCGTGTCCACTAGGTGGTTCTGTGGAGTGGATCAGCTGGTTCCGGCATACTCGGCATGGTTCTGGCAAGTCTGAGAGGTGGTTCCGGCACGCCCGACAGGTGATTCCGGAGCGTCCGCCAAGTGTTTCTGGCGTACCCGGCAGGTGATTTTCGCCTGTCCGACAGGTGTATCTTGCGAGTCGAGCAGGTGGCTGAGGCATGCTCAGCTGGTGCTTCCGGCGTCTCTGGCACGTGGTTCTGGTGTGTCTGAGAGCTGGTTCTGGCATCTCCGGCAGATGATTCCGGAGTGTCCACCAAGTGGTTCTGGTAGACCTGGCAGGTGATTTTGGCGTGTCAGGAAGTTGGTTCCGGCTAGTTGAGCAGGTGGATCAGGCGTGCTCGCCAGGGGGTTCAGGCGGGTCTGGCAGGTGGTTTCGGTCTGTTCGGGGAGTGGTTCCGGCATCTCAGGCACATGGTTCTGGCACGTCTGAGAGGTGGTTGCGGCCGGCCCGACAGGTGTTTCTGGAGTGTCCGCCAAGTGGTTCTGGCGTAGCTGAAATGTGATGTTGGCGTGACCGGCAGGTGGTTCCAGAAAGCCCGGCAGGTGATTCCGGAGTGTCTGCCGAGTGGTTCTGGCATAGCCGACAGGTGATTTTGGCTTGTCCAGCGGTTGGTTTTGGCGAGTCGAGAAGGTGGTTCTGTCATGCTCGGCAGGTGCTTCTGGTGTCATTGGCATGTGGTTCCGGCATGTCTGAGAGGTGGTTCCGCCATCTCAGGCAGGTGATTCCGGAGTGTTCGCCAAGTGGTTCTGGCGTAGCCGGCAGGTGATTTTGCATGTCCGGCAATGGTTCCGACGAGTCGAGCCGGAGGTTCTGGCATGTCCAGCAGGTGGTTCTGGCATGCCCGGCAGGTGATTCCGGAGTGTCCGGCATGTGCTTCTGGCAACTCTGAGAGGTGGTTCCGGCATGCCCGGCAGGTGATACCGGAGTGTCCAGCATTTGGTTCTGGCACCTGTGAGAGGTGGTTCCGGAATGCCCGGCATGTGATTCCGGAGTGTCTGCCGAGTGGTTCTGGCGTAGCCGGCATGTGATTTTGGCGTGTCCAGCAGGTGGTTCCGGCGAGCTCGGCAGGTGGTTCTGGCATGTCCGGAACATGGTTCTGGCACGTCTGAGAGATGGTTCCGGCATGCCCGGCAGGTGATTCCGGAGTGTCCGGTTTGTGATTCTGGCACCTCTGAGAGGTGGTTCCGGCATGCCCGGCAGTTGGTTACGGAGTGTCTGCCGAGTGCTTCTGGCGTAGCCGGCAGGTGATTCTGGCGTATCCAGCAGGTGGTTCTGGGGAGTGGATCAGGTTGTTCCGGACTACTCGGCAGGTGGTACCGGCGTGTCCGGAACATGGTTCTGGCAAGTCTGAGAGGTGGTTGTGGCATGCCCGACAGGTGATTCCGGAGTGTTCGCCAAGTGGTTCTGGTGTAGCTGGCAGGTCATTTTGCATGTCCGGTGGTGGTTCCGGCGAGTCGAGCCGGTGGTTCCGGCGTTTCCAACAGGTGTTTCCGGTCTGTCCGGCAGGTGGTTCTGGCGTGACCGGCACGAGGTTCTGGCACGTATGAGAGTTGATTCCGGCATGCCCGAATGGTGATTCCGGAGTGTCCGGCATGTGGTTCTGGCACCTCTGAGAGGTGGTTCCGGCATGCCCGGCAGGTGATTCTGGAGTGTCCGGCATGTGGTTCTGGCACCTCTGAGAGGTGGTTCCGGCATGCCCGGCAGGTGGTTCCGGAGTGTCTGCCGAGTGGTTCTGGCGTAGCCGGCAGGTGATTTTGGCGTGTCCAGCAGGTGGTTTTGGCGAGTCGAGCAGGTGGTTCTGGCGTGCTCGGCAGGTGCTTCCGGTGTCATTGGCATCTGGTTCCGGCATGTCTGAGAGGTGGTTCCGCCATGCCCGGCAGGTGATTCCGGAGTGTTCGCCAAGTGGTTCTGGCGTAGCCGGCAGGTGATTTTGCATGTCAGGCAATGGTTCCGGCGAGTCGAGCCTGTGGTTCCGGCATGTCCGGCAGGTGGTTCCGGCATGCCCGGAAGGTGATTCCGGAGTGTCCGGCATGTGGTTCTGGCACCTCTGAGAGGTGGTTACGGCATGCCAGGCACGTGATACCGGAGTGTTCGCCAAGTGGTTCTGCCGTAGCCGGCAGGTTATTTTGCATGTCCGGCAATGGTTCCGGCGAGTCGAGCCGGTGGTTCCGGAATGTCCGGCAGGTGGTTCCGGCATGTCCGGCAGGTGGTTCCGGCATGTCCAGCACGTGGTTCCAGCATGCCCGGCAGGTGATTCCGGAGTGTCCGGCATGTGGTTCTGGCACCTCTGAGAGGTGGTTCCGGCATGCCCGGCAGGTGATACCGGAGTCTCCGGCATTTGGTTCTGGCACCTCTGAGAGGTGGTTCCGGAATGCCTGGCCTGTGATTCCTGAGTGTCTGCCGAGTGGTTCTGGCGTAGCCGGCAGTTGATTTTGGCGTGTCCACTAGCTGGTTCTGGGGAGTGGATCAGCTGCTTCCGGCATACTCGGCAGGTGGTACCGGCGTGTCCAGAACATGGTTCTGGCAAGTCTGAGAGGTGGTTCCGGCATGCCCGGCAGGTGGATGCGGAGTGTCTGCCGAGTGGTTCTGACGTAGCCGGCAGGTGATTCTGTCGTGTCCAGCAGGTGGTTCTGGGGAGTGGATCAGGTGGTTCCGGCATACTCGGCAGGTGGTACCGGCGTGTCCGGAACATGGTTCTGGCAAGTCGGAGAGGTGGTTCCGGCATGCCCGAGAGGTGATTCCGGAGTGTTTGCCAAGTGGTTCTGGCGTAGCCGGCAGGTCATTTTGCATGTCCGGCGGTGGTTCCGGCGAGTCGAGCCTGTGGTTCCGGCGTAGCCGGCAGTTGATTTTGGCGTGTCCACTAGGTGGTTCTGGGGAGTGGAGCAGCTGGTTCCGGCACGCCCGACAGGTGATTCCGGAGCGTCCGCCAAGTGTTTCTGGCGTACCCGGCAGGTGACTTTGGCATGTCCGACAGGTGTTTCTTGCGAGTCGAGCAGGTGGCTCAGGCATGCTCAGCTGGTGCTTCCGTCGTCTCTGGCACGTGGTTCTGGTGAGTCTGAGAGCTGGTTCTGGCATGTCCGGCAGATGATTCCGTAGTGTCCACCAAGTGGTTCTGGTAGACCTGGCAGGTGATTTTGGCGTGTCAGGAAGGTGGTTCCGGCTAGTTGAGCAGGTGGATCAGGCGTGCTCGCCAGTGGGTTCAGGCGGGTCTGGCAGGTGGTTTCGGTCTGTTCGGGGAGTGGTTCCGGCATCTCAGGCTCATGGTTCTGTCAAGTCTGAGAGGTGGTTCCGGCCGGCTCGACAGGTGTTTCCATGGTGTCCGCCAAGTTGTTCTGGCATAGCTGGCAGGTGATGTTGGCGTGACCAGCAGGTGGTTCCAGCAAGCCCGGCAGGTGATTCCGAAGAGTTCAACAAATGGGTGTGGCGTAGCCGGCAGGTGATTTTGGCGTGTCGAGCAGGTGGTTCCGGCGAGCTCGGCAGGTGGTACCAGCGTGTCCAGAACATGGTTCTGGCAAGTCTGAGAGGTGGTTCCGGCACGCCCGACAGGTGATTCCGGAGCGTCCGACAAGTGTTTCTGGCGTACCCGGCAGGTGATTTTCGCTTGTCCGACAGGTGTATCTTGTGAGTCGAGCAGGTGGCTCAGGCATGCTCAGCTGGTGCTTCCGTCGTCTCTGGCACGTGGTTCTGGTGTGTCTGAGAGCTGGTTCTGGCATGTCCGGCAGATGATTCCGGAGTGTCCACCAAGTGGTTCTGGTAGACCTGGCAGGTGATTTTGGCGTGTCAGGAAGGTGGTTCCGGCTAGTTGAGCAGGTGGATCAGGCGTGCTCGCCAGTGGGTTCAGGCGGGTCTGGCAGGTGGTTTCGGTCTGTTCGGGGAGTGGTTCCGGCATCTCAGGCTCATGGTTCTGTCAAGTCTGAGAGGTGGTTCCGGCCGGCTCGACAGGTGTTTCCATGGTGTCCGCCAAGTTGTTCTGGCATAGCTGGCAGGTGATGTTGGCGTGACCAGCAGGTGGTTCCAGCAAGCCCGGCAGGTGATTCCGAAGAGTTCACCAAATGGGTGTGGCGTAGCCGGCAGGTGATTTTGGCGTGTCCAGCAGGTGGTTCCGGCGAGCTCGGCAGGTGGTACCAGCGTGTCCGGAACATGGTTCTGGCAAGTCTGAGAGATGGTTCCGGCATGCCAGTCAGGTGATTCTGGAGTGTCCGGCATGTGGTTGTGGCACCTCTGAGAGGTGGTTCCGGCATGCCCGGCAGGTGATTCCGGAGTGTCTGGCATGTGGTTCTGGCACCTCTGAGAGGTGGTTCCGGCATGCCCGGCAGGTGGTTCCGGCATGCCCGGCAGGTGATTCCGGAGTGTCCGGCATGTGGTTCTGGCACCTCTGAGAGGTGGTTCCGGCATGCCCGGCAGGTGATACCGGAGTGTTCGCCAAGTGGTTCTGGCATAGCCGGCAGGTGATTTTGCATGTCCGGCAATGGTCCCGGCGAGTCGAGCCGGTGGTTCCGGAATGTCCGGCAGGTGGTTCCGGCATGTCCGGCAGGTGGTTCCGGCATGTCCAGCACGTGGTTCCAGCATGCCCTGCAGGTGATTCCGGAGTGTCCGGCATGTGGTTCTGGCAGCTCTGAGAGGTGGTTCCGGAATGCCTGGCCTGTGATTCCGGAGTGTCTGCCGAGTGGTTCTGGCGTAGCCGGCAGTTGATTTTGGCGTGTCCACTAGGTGGTTCTGGGGAGTGGATCAGCTGGTTCCGGCATACTCGGCTGGTGGTACCGGCGTGTCCAGAACATGGTTCTGGCAAGTCTGAGAGGTGGTTCCGGCACGCCCGACAGGTGATTCCGGAGCGTCCGCCAAGTGTTTCTGGCGTACCCGGCAGGTGATTTTCGCCTGTCCGACAGGTGCATCTTGCGAGTCGAGCAGGTGGCTGAGGCATGCTCAGCTGGTGCTTCCGGCGTCTCCGGCACGTGGTTCTGGTGTGTGAGAGCTGGTTCTGGCATCTCCGGCAGATGATTCCGGAGTGTCCACCAAGTGGTTCTTGTATACCTGGCAGGTGATTTTGGCGTGTCAGGAAGTTGGTTCCGGCTAGTTGAGCAGGTGGATCAGGCGTGCTCGCCAGGGGGTTCAGGCGGGTCTGGCAGGTGGTTTCGGTCTGCTCTGGGAGTGGTTCCGGCATCTCAGGCTCATGGTTCTGGCATGTCTGAGAGGTGGTTCCGGCCGGCCCGACAGGTGTTTCCATGGCGTGCGCCAAGTGGTTCTAGCATAGCTGGCAGGTGATGTTGGCGTGACCGGCAGGTGGTTCCAGCAAGCCCGGCAGGTGATTCCGAAGATTTCACCAAATGGCTGTGGCGTAGCCGGCAGGTGGTTTTGGCGTGTCCAGCAGGTGGTTTTGGCGAGTCGAGCAGGTGGTTCTGGCGTGCTCGGCATGTGCTTCCGGTGTCATTGGCATGTGGTTCCGGCACGTCTGAGAGTTGGTTCCGGCATGCCCGACAGGTGATTCCGGAGTGTCCGGCATGTGGTTCTGGCACCTCTGAGAGGTGGTTCCGGCATGCCCGGCAGGTGATTCCGGAGTGTCCGGCATGTGGTTCTGGCACCTCTGAGAGGTGGTTCCGGCATGCCCGGCAGGTGGTTACGGAGTGTCTGCCGAGTGGTTCTGGCGTAGCCGGCAGGTGATTTTGGCGTGTCCAGCAGGTGGTTTTGGCGAGTCGAGCAGGTGGTTCTGGCGTGCTCGGCATGTGCTTCCGGTGTCATTGGCATGTGGTTCCAGCATGTCTGAGAGGTGGTTCCGACATGCCCGGCAGGTGGTTCCGGAGAGTCTGCCGAGTGGTTCTGGAGCCAGCCCGGCAGGTGCTTCCGAAGAGTTCACCAAATGGTTGTGGCGTAGCCGGCAGGTTATTTTGGCGTGTCAGGAAGGTGGTTCCGGCTAGTTGAGCAGGTGGATCAGGCATGCTCGCCAGTGGGTTCAGGCGGGTCTGGCAGGTGGTTTCGGTTTGTTCGGGGAGTGGTTCCGGGATCTCAGGCACATGGTTCTGGCACGTCTGAGAGGTGGTTCCTGCCGGCCGGAGAGGTGTTTCCGGAGTGTCCGCCAAGTGGTTCTGGCGTAGCTGAAAGGTGATGTTGGCGTGACCAGCAGGTGGTTCCAGCCAGCCCGGCAGGTGATTCCGGAGTGTCTGCCGTGTGGTTCTGCCGTAGCTGGCAGGTGATTTTGGCGTGTCCAGCAGGTGGTTCCGGCGAGCTCGGCCGGTGGTACCAGCGTGTCCGGAACATGGTTCTGGCACGTCTGAGAGATGGTTCCGGCATGCCCGGCAGGTGATTCGGGAGTGTCCGGCATGTGGTTCTGGCACCTCTGAGAGGTGTTTCCGGAATGCCCGGCAGGTGGTTCCGGAGTGTCTGCCGAGTGGTTCTGGCGTAGACGGCAGGTGATTCTGGCGTGTCCACTAGGTGGTTCTGGGGAGTGGATCAGCTGGTTCCGGCATACTCGGCAGGTGGTACCGGCGTGTCCAGAACATGGTTCTGGCAAGTCTGAGAGGAGGTTCTGGCACGCCCGACAGGTGATTCCGGAGCCTCCGCCAAGTGTTTCTGGCGTACCAGGCAGGTGATTTTGGCATGTCTGACAGGTGTTTCTTGCGAGTCGAGCCGGTGGCTCAGGCATGCTCAGCTGGTGCTTCCGGCGTCTCTGGCACGTGGTTCTGGTGTGTCTGAGATCTGGTTCTGGCATGTCCGGCAGATGATTCCGGAGTGTCCACCATGTGGTTCTGGTAGACCTGGCAGGTGATTTTGGCGTGTCAGGAAGGTGGTTCCGGCTAGTTGAGCAGGTGGATCAGGCGTGCTCGGCCGGTGGTTCAGGCGGGTCTGTCAGGTGGTTTCGGTCTGTTCGGGGTGTGGTTCCGGCATCTCAGGCACATGGTTCTGGCACGTCTGATAGGTGGTTCCGGCCGGCCCGACAGGTGTTTCCGGAGTGTCCGCCAAGTGGTTCTGGCATAGCTGGCAGGTGATGTTGGCGTGACCGGCAGGTGGTTCCAGCCAGCCCGGCAGGTGATTCCGAAGTGTTCACCAAATGGTTGTGGCGTAGCCGGAAGGTGATTTTGTCGTGTGCAGCAGGTGGTTTTGGCGAGTCGAGCAGGTGGTTCTGGCGTGCTCTGCAGGTGCTTCCGGTGTCATTGGCATGTGGTTCCGGCATGTCTGAGAGGTGGTTCCGCCATGCCCGGCAGGTGATTCCGGAGTGTTCGCCAAGTGGTTCTGGCATAGCCGGCAGGTGATTTTGCATGTCCGGCAATGGTTCCGGCGAGTCGGGCCGGTGGTTCCGGAATGTCCGGCAGGTGGTTCCGGCATGTCCGGCAGGTGGTTCCGGCATGTCCAGCACGTGGTTCCAGCATGCCCGGCAGGTGATTCCGGAGTGTCCGGCATGTGGTTCTGGCAGCTCTGAGAGGTGGTTCCGGAATGCCTGGCCTGTGATTCCAGAGTGTCTGCCGAGTGGTTCTGGCGTAGCCGGCAGTTGATTTTGGCGTGTCCACTAGGTGGTTCTGTGGAGTGGATCAGCTGGTTCCGGCATACTCGGCAGGTGGTACCGGCGTGTCCAGAACATGGTTCTGGCAAGTCTGAGAGGTGGTTCCGGCACGCCCGACAGGTGATTCCGGAGCGTCCGCCAAGTGTTTCTGGCGTACCCGGCAGGTGATTTTCGCCTGTCCGACAGGTGTATCTTGCGAGTTGAGCAGGTGGCTGAGGCATGCTCAGCTGGTGCTTCCGGCGTCTCTGGCACGTGGTTCTGGTGTGTCTGAGAGCTGGTTCTGGCATCTCCGGCAGATGATTCCGGAGTGTCCACCAAGTGGTTCTGGTAGACCTGGCAGGTGATTTTGGCGTGTCAGGAAGTTGGTTCCGGCTAGTTGAGCAGGTGGATCAGGCGTGCTCGCCAGGGGGTTCAGGCGGGTCTGGCAGGTGGTTTCGGTCTGTTCGGGGAGTGGTTCCGGCATCTCAGGCACATGGTTCTGGCACGTCTGAGAGGTGGTTGCGGCCGGCCCGACAGGTGTTTCTGGAGTGTCCGCCAAGTGGTTCTGGCGTAGCTGAAAGGTGATGTTGGCGTGACCGGCAGGTGGTTCCAGAAAGCCCGGCAGGTGATTCCGGAGTGTCTGCCGAGTGGTTCTGGCATAGCCGACAGGTGATTTTGGCTTGTCCAGCGGTTGGTTTTGGCGAGTCGAGAAGGTGGTTCTGTCATGCTCGGCAGGTGCTTCTGGTGTCATTGGCATGTGGTTCCGGCATGTCTGAGAGGTGGTTCCGCCATCTCAGGCAGGTGATTCCGGAGTGTTCGCCAAGTGGTTCTGGCGTAGCCGGCAGGTGATTTTGCATGTCCGGCAATGGTTCCGGCGAGTCGAGCCGGAGGTTCTGGCATGTCCAGCAGGTGGTTCTGGCATGCCCGGCAGGTGATTCCGGAGTGTCCGGCATGTGCTTCTGGCAACTCTGAGAGGTGGTTCCGGCATGCCCGGCAGGTGATACCGGAGTGTCCAGCATTTGGTTCTGGCACCTGTGAGAGGTGGTTCCGGAATGCCCGGCATGTGATTCCGGAGTGTCTGCCGAGTGGTTCTGGCGTAGCCGGCATGTGATTTTGGCGTGTCCAGCAGGTGGTTCCGGCAAGCTCGGCAGGTGGTTCCGGCATGTCCGGAACATGGTTCTGGCACGTCTGAGAGATGGTTCCGGCATGCCCGGCAGGTGATTCCGGAGTGTCCGGTTTGTGGTTCTGGCACCTCTGAGATGTGGTTCCGGCATGCCCGGCAGTTGGTTACGGAGTGTCTGCCGAGTGCTTCTGGCGTAGCCGGCAGGTGATTCTGGCGTATCCAGCAGGTGGTTCTGGGGAGTGGATCAGGTTGTTCCGGACTACTCGGCAGGTGGTACCGGCGTGTCCGGAACATGGTTCTGGCAAGTCTGAGAGGTGGTTGTGGCATGCCCGACAGGTGATTCCGGAGTGTTCGCCAAGTGGTTCTGGTGTAGCTGGCAGGTCATTTTGCATGTCCGGTGGTGGTTCCGGCGAGTCGAGCCGGTGGTTCCGGCGTTTCCAACAGGTGTTTCCGGTCTGTCCGGCAGGTGGTTCTGGCGTGACCGGCACGAGGTTCTGGCACGTATGAGAGTTGATTCCGGCATGCCTGAAAGGTGATTCCGGAGTGTCCGGCATGTGGTTCTGGCACCTCTGAGAGGTGGTTCCGGCATGCCCGGCAGGTGATTCCGGAGTGACCGGCATGTGGTTCTGGCACCTCTGAGAGGTGGTTCCGGCATGCCCGGCAGGTGGTTCCGGAGTGTCTGCCGAGTGGTTCTGGCGTAGCCGGCAGGTGATTTTGGCGTGTCCAGCAGGTGGTTTTGGCGAGTCGAGCAGGTGGTTCTGGCGTGCTCGGCAGGTGCTTCCGGTGTCATTGGCATCTGGTTCCGGCATGTCTGAGAGGTGGTTCCGCCATGCCCGGCAGGTGATTCCGGAGTGTTCGCCAAGTGGTTCTGGCGTAGCCGGCAGGTGATTTTGCATGTCCGGCAATGGTTCCGGCGAGTCGAGCCTGTGGTTCCGGCATGTCCGGCAGGTGGTTCCGGCATGCCCGGAAGGTGATTCCGGAGTGTCCGGCATGTGGTTCTGGCACCTCTGAGAGGTGGTTACGGCATGCCAGGCACGTGATACTGGAGTGTTCGCCAAGTGGTTCTGCCGTAGCCGGCAGGTTATTTTGCATGTCCGGCAATGGTTCCGGCGAGTCGAGCCGGTGGTTCCGGAATGTCCGGCAGGTGGTTCCGGCATGTCCGGCAGGTGGTTCCGGCATGTCCAGCACGTGGTTCCAGCATGCCCGGCAGGTGATTCCGGAGTGTCCGGCATGTGGTTCTGGCACCTCTGAGAGGTGGTTCCGGCATGCCCGGCAGGTGATACCGGAGTCTCCGGCATTTGGTTCTGGCACCTCTGAGAGGTGGTTCCGGAATGCCTGGCCTGTGATTCCTGAGTGTCTGCCGAGTGGTTCTGGCGTAGCCGGCAGTTGATTTTGGCGTGTCCACTAGCTGGTTCTGGGGAGTGGATCAGCTGCTTCCGGCATACTCGGCAGGTGGTACCGGCGTGTCCAGAACATGGTTCTGGCAAGTCTGAGAGGTGGTTCCGGCATGCCCGGCAGGTGGATGCGGAGTGTCTGCCGAGTGGTTCTGACGTAGCCGGCAGGTGATTCTGTCGTGTCCAGCAGGTGGTTCTGGGGAGTGGATCAGGTGGTTCCGGCATACTCGGCAGGTGGTACCGGCGTGTCCGGAACATGGTTCTGGCAAGTCGGAGAGGTGGTTCCGGCATGCCCGAGAGGTGATTCCGGAGTGTTTGCCAAGTGGTTCTGGCGTAGCCGGCAGGTCATTTTGCATGTCCGGCGGTGGTTCCGGCGAGTCGAGCCTGTGGTTCCGGCGTAGCCGGCAGTTGATTTTGGCGTGTCCACTAGGTGGTTCTGGGGAGTGGAGCAGCTGGTTCCGGCACGCCCGACAGGTGATTCCGGAGCGTCCGCCAAGTGTTTCTGGCGTACCCGGCAGGTGACTTTGGCATGTCCGACAGGTGTTTCTTGCGAGTCGAGCAGGTGGCTCAGGCATGCTCAGCTGGTGCTTCCGTCGTCTCTGGCACGTGGTTCTGGTGAGTCTGAGAGCTGGTTCTGGCATGTCCGGCAGATGATTCCGTAGTGTCCACCAAGTGGTTCAGGTAGACCTGGCAGGTGATTTTGGCGTGTCAGGAAGTTGGTTCCGGCTAGTTGAGCAGGTGGATCAGGCGTGCTCGCCAGTGGGTTCAGGCGGGTCTGGCAGGTGGTTTCGGTCTGTTCGGGGAGTGGTTCCGGCATCTCAGGCTCATGGTTCTGTCAAGTCTGAGAGGTGGTTCCGGCCGGCTCGACAGGTGTTTCCATGGTGTCCGCCAAGTTGTTCTGGCATAGCTGGCAGGTGATGTTGGCGTGACCAGCAGGTGGTTCCAGCAAGCCCGGCAGGTGATTCCGAAGAGTTCAACAAATGGGTGTGGCGTAGCCGGCAGGTGATTTTGGCGTGTCCAGCAGGTGGTTCCGGCGAGCTCGGCAGGTGGTACCAGCGTGTCCAGAACATGGTTCTGGCAAGTCCGAGAGGTGGTTCCGGCACGCCCGACAGGTGATTCCGGAGCGTCCGACAAGTGTTTCTGGCGTACCCGGCAGGTGATTTTCGTTTGTCCGACAGGTGTATCTTGTGAGTCGAGCAGGTGGCTCAGGCATGCTCAGCTGGTGCTTCCGTCGTCTCTGGCACGTGGTTCTGGTGTGTCTGAGAGCTGGTTCTGGCATGTCCGGCAGATGATTCCGGAGTGTCCACCAAGTGGTTCTGGTAGACCTGGCAGGTGATTTTGGCGTGTCAGGAAGGTGGTTCCGGCTAGTTGAGCAGGTGGATCAGGCGTGCTCGCCAGTGGGTTCAGGCGGGTCTGGCAGGTGGTTTCGGTCTGTTCGGCGAGTGGTTCCGGCATCTCAGGCTCATGGTTCTGTCAAGTCTGAGAGGTGGTTCCGGCCGGCTCGACAGGTGTTTCCATGGTGTCCGCCAAGTTGTTCTGGCATAGCTGGCAGGTGATGTTGGCGTGACCAGCAGGTGGTTCCAGCAAGCCCGGCAGGTGATTCCGAAGAGTTCACCAAATGGGTGTGGCGTAGCCGGCAGGTGATTTTGGCGTGTCCAGCAGGTGGTTCCGGCGAGCTCGGCAGGTGGTACCAGCGTGTCCGGAACATGGTTCTGGCAAGTCTGAGAGATGGTTCCGGCATGCCAGTCAGGTGATTCTGGAGTGTCCGGCATGTGGTTGTGGCACCTCTGAGAGGTGGTTCCGGCATGCCCGGCAGGTGATTCCGGAGTGTCTGGCATGTGGTTCTGGCACCTCTGAGAGGTGGTTCCGGCATGCCCGGCAGGTGGTTCCGGCATGCCCGGCAGGTGATTCCGGAGTGTCCGGCATGTGGTTCTGGCACCTCTGAGAGGTGGTTCCGGCATGCCCGTCAGGTGATACCGGAGTGTTCGCCAAGTGGTTCTGGCATAGCCGGCAGGTGATTTTGCATGTCCGGCAATGGTCCCGGCGAGTCGAGCCGGTGGTTCCGGAATGTCCGGCAGGTGGTTCCGGCATGTCCGGCAGGTGGTTCCGGCATGTCCAGCACGTGGTTCCAGCATGCCCTGCAGGTGATTCCGGAGTGTCCGGCATGTGGTTCTGGCAGCTCTGAGAGGTGGTTCCGGAATGCCTGGCCTGTGTTTCCGGAGTGTCTGCCGAGTGGTTCTGGCATAGCCGGCAGTTGATTTTGGCGTGTCCACTAGGTGGTTCTGGGGAGTGGATCAGCTGGTTCCGGCATACTCGGCTGGTGGTACCGGCGTGTCCAGAACATGGTTCTGGCAAGTCTGAGAGGTGGTTCCGGCACGCCCGACAGGTGATTCCGGAGCGTCCGCCAAGTGTTTCTGGCGTACCCGGCAGGTGATTTTCGCCTGTCCGACAGGTGCATCTTGCGAGTCGAGCAGGTGGCTGAGGCATGCTCAGCTGGTGCTTCCGGCGTCTCCGGCACGTGGTTCTGGTGTGTCTGAGAGCTGGTTCTGGTATCTCCGGCAGATGATTCCGGAGTGTCCACCAAGTGGTTCTTGTATACCTGGCAGGTGATTTTGGCGTGTCAGGAAGTTGGTTCCGGCTAGTTGAGCAGGTGGATCAGGCGTGCTCGCCAGGGGGTTCAGGCGGGTCTGGCAGGTGGTTTCGGTCTGCTCTGGGAGTGGTTCCGGCATCTCAGGCTCATGGTTCTGGCATGTCTGAGAGGTGGTTCCGGCCGGCCCGACAGGTGTTTCCATGGCGTGCGCCAAGTGGTTCTAGCATAGCTGGCAGGTGATGTTGGCGTGACCGGCAGGTGGTTCCAGCAAGCCCGGCAGGTGATTCCGAAGATTTCACCAAATGGCTGTGGCGTAGCCGGCAGGTGGTTTTGGCGTGTCCAGCAGGTGGTTTTGGCGAGTCGAGCAGGTGGTTCTGGCGTGCTCGGCATGTGCTTCCGGTGTCATTGGCATGTGGTTCCGGCACGTCTGAGAGTTGGTTCCGGCATGCCCGACAGGTGATTCCGGAGCGTCCGGCATGTGGTTCTGGCACCTCTGAGAGGTGGTTCCGGCATGCCCGGCAGGTGATTCCGGAGTGTCCGGCATGTGGTTCTGGCACCTCTGAGAGGTGGTTCCGGCATGCCCGGCAGGTGGTTACGGAGTGTCTGCCGAGTGGTTCTGGCGTAGCCGGCAGGTGATTTTGGCGTGTCCAGCAGGTGGTTTTGGCGAGTCGAGCAGGTGGTTCTGGCGTGCTCGGCATGTGCTTCCGGTGTCATTGGCATGTGGTTCCAGCATGTCTGAGAGGTGGTTCCGACATGCCCGGCAGGTGGTTCCGGAGAGTCTGCCGAGTGGTTCTGGAGCCAGCCCGGCAGGTGCTTCCGAAGAGTTCACCAAATGGTTGTGGCGTAGCCGGCAGGTTATTTTGGCGTGTCAGGAAGGTGGTTCCGGCTAGTTGAGCAGGTGGATCAGGCATGCTCGCCAGTGGGTTCAGGCGGGTCTGGCAGGTGGTTTCGGTTTGTTCGGGGAGTGGTTCCGGGATCTCAGGCACATGGTTCTGGCACGTCTGAGAGGTGGTTCCTGCCGGCCGGAGAGGTGTTTCCGGAGTGTCCGCCAAGTGGTTCTGGCGTAGCTGAAAGGTGATGTTGGCGTGACCGGCAGGTGGTTCCAGCCAGCCCGGCAGGTGATTCCGGAGTGTCTGCCGTGTGGTTCTGCCGTAGCTGGCAGGTGATTTTGGCGTGTCCAGCAGGTGGTTCCGGCGAGCTCGGCCGGTGGTACCAGCGTGTCCGGAACATGGTTCTGGCACGTCTGAGAGATGGTTCCGGCATGCCCGGCAGGTGATTCGGGAGTGTCCGGCATGTGGTTCTGGCACCTCTGAGAGGTGGTTCTGGCATGCCCCGCAGGTGATTCCGCAGTGTCCGGCATGTGGTTCTGGCACCTCTGAGAGGTGGTTCCGGCATGCCCGGCAGGTGATTCCGGAGTGTCCGGCATGTGGTTCTGGCACCTCTGAGAGGTGTTTCCGGAATGCCCGGCAGGTGGTTCCGGAGTGTCTGCCGAGTGGTTCTGGCGTAGACGGCAGGTGATTCTGGCGTGTCCACTAGGTGGTTCTGGGGAGTGGATCAGCTGGTTCCGGCATACTCGGCAGGTGGTACCGGCGTGTCCAGAACATGGTTCTGGCAAGTCTGAGAGGAGGTTCTGGCACGCCCGACAGGTGATTCCGGAGCCTCCGCCAAGTGTTTCTGGCGTACCAGGCAGGTGATTTTGGCATGTCTGACAGGTGTTTCTTGCGAGTCGAGCCAGTGGCTCAGGCATGCTCAGCTGGTGCTTCCGGCGTCTCTGGCACGTGGTTCTGGTGTGTCTGAGATCTGGTTCTGGCATGTCCGGCAGATGATTCCGGAGTGTCCACCATGTGGTTCTGGTAGACCTGGCAGGTGATTTTGGCGTGTCAGGAAGGTGGTTCCGGCTAGTTGAGCAGGTGGATCAGGCGTGCTCGGCCGGTGGTTCAGGCGGGTCTGTCAGGTGGTTTCGGTCTGTTCGGGGTGTGGTTCCGGCATCTCAGGCACATGGTTCTGGCACGTCTGATAGGTGGTTCCGGCCGGCCCGACAGGTGTTTCCGGAGTGTCCGCCAAGTGGTTCTGGCATAGCTGGCAGGTGATGTTGGCGTGACCGGCAGGTGGTTCCAGCCAGCCCGGCAGGTGATTCCGAAGTGTTCACCAAATGGTTGTGGCGTAGCCGGAAGGTGATTTTGTCGTGTGCAGCAGGTGGTTTTGGCGAGTCGAGCAGGTGGTTCTGGCGTGCTCTGCAGGTGCTTCCGGTGTCATTGGCATGTGGTTCCGGCATGTCTGAGAGGTGGTTCCGCCATGCCCGGCAGGTGATTCCGGAGTGTTCGCCAAGTGGTTCTGGCATAGCCGGCAGGTGATTTTGCATGTCCGGCAATGGTTCCGGCGAGTCGGGCCGGTGGTTCCGGAATGTCCGGCAGGTGGTTCCGGCATGCCCGGCAGGTGATTCCGGAGTGTCCGGCATGTGGTTCTGGCACCTCTGAGAGGTGGTTCCGGCATGCCAGTCAGGAGATACCGGAGTGTTCGCCAAGTGGTTCTGGCGTAGCCGGCAGGTGATTTTACATGTCTGGCAATATTTCCGGCGAGTCGAGCCGGTGGTTCCGGAATGTCCGGCTGGTGGTTCCGGCATGTCCGGCAGGTGGTTCCGGCATGTCCAGCACGTGGTTCCAGCATGCCCGGCAGGTGATTCCGGAGTGTCCGGCATGTGGTTCTGGCAGCTCTGAGAGGTGGTTCCGGAATGCCTGGCCTGTGATTCCAGAGTGTCTGCCGAGTGGTTCTGGCGTAGCCGGCAGTTGATTTTGGCGTGTCCACTAGGTGGTTCTGTGGAGTGGATCAGCTGGTTCCGGCATACTCGGCAGGTGGTACCGGCGTGTCCAGAACATGGTTCTGGCAAGTCTGAGAGGTGGTTCCGGCACGCCCGACAGGTGATTCCGGAGCGTCCGCCAAGTGTTTCTGGCGTACCCGGCAGGTGATTTTCGCCTGTCCGACAGGTGTATCTTGCGAGTCGAGCAGGTGGCTGAGGCATGCTCAGCTGGTGCTTCCGTCGTCTCTGGCACGTGGTTCTGGTGTGTCTGAGAGCTGGTTCTGGCATCTCCGGCAGATGATTCCGGAGTGTCCACCAAGTGGTTCTGGTAGACCTGGCAGGTGATTTTGGCGTGTCAGGAAGTTGGTTCCGGCTAGTTGAGCAGGTGGATCAGGCGTGCTCGCCAGGGGGTTCAGGCGGGTCTGGCAGGTGGTTTCGGTCTGTTCGGGGAGTGGTTCCGGCATCTCAGGCACATGGTTCTGGCACGTCTGAGAGGTGGTTGCGGCCGGCCCGACAGGTGTTTCTGGCGTGTCCGCCAAGTGGTTCTGGCGTAGCTGAAAGGTGATGTTGGCGTGACCGGCAGGTGGTTCCAGAAAGCCCGGCAGGTGATTCCGAAGATTTCACCAAATGGCTGTGGCGTAGCCAGCAGGTGGTTTTGGCGTGTCCAGCAGGTGGTTTTGGCGAGTCGAGCAGGAGGTTCTGGCGTGCTCGGCATGTGCTTCCGGTGTCATTGGCATGTGGTTCCGGCACCTCTGAGAGTTGGTTCCGGCATGCCCGACAGGTGATTCCGGAGCGTCCGGCATGTGGTTCTGGCACCTCTGAGAGGTGGTTCCGGCATGCCCGGCAGGTGATTCCGGAGTGTCCGGCATGTGGTTCTGGCACCTCTGAGAGGTGGTTCCGGCATGCCCGGCAGGTGGTTACGGAGTGTCTGCCGAGTGGTTCTGGCGTAGCCGGCAGGTGATTTTGGCGTGTCCAGCAGGTGGTTTTGGCTAGTCGAGCAGGTGGTTCTGGCGTGCTCGGCATGTGCTTCCGGTGTCATTGGCATGTGGTTCCAGCATGTCTGAGAGGTGGTTCCGACATGCCCGGCAGGTGGTTCCGGAGAGTCTGCCGAGTGGTTCTGGAGCCAGCCCGGCAGGTGCTTCCGAAGAGTTCACCAAATGGTTGTGGCGTAGCCGGCAGGTTATTTTGGCGTGTCAGGAAGGTGGTTCCGGCTAGTTGAGCAGGTGGATCAGGCATGCTCGCCAGTGGGTTCAGGCGGGTCTGGCAGGTGGTTTCGGTTTGTTCGGGGAGTGGTTCCGGGATCTCAGGCACATGGTTCTGGCACGTCTGAGAGGTGGTTCCTGCCGGCCGGAGAGGTGTTTCCGGAGTGTCCGCCAAGTGGTTCTGGCGTAGCTGAAAGGTGATGTTGGCGTGACCGGCAGGTGGTTCCAGCCAGCCCGGCAGGTGATTCCGGAGTGTCTGCCGTGTGGTTCTGCCGTAGCTGGCAGGTGATTTTGGCATGTCCAGCAGGTGGTTCCGGCGAGCTCGGCCGGTGGTACCAGCGTGTCCGGAACATGGTTCTGGCACGTCTGAGAGATGGTTCCGGCATGCCCGGCAGGTGATTCGGGAGTGTCCGGCATGTGGTTCTGGCACCTCTGAGAGGTGGTTCTGGCATGCCCCGCAGGTGATTCCGCAGTGTCCGGCATGTGGTTCTGGCACCTCTGAGAGGTGGTTCCGGCATGCCCGGCAGGTGATTCCGGAGTGTCCGGCATGTGGTTCTGGCACCTCTGAGAGGTGTTTCCGGAATGCCCGGCAGGTGGTTCCGGAGTGTCTGCCGAGTGGTTCTGGCGTAGACGGCAGGTGATTCTGGCGTGTCCACTAGGTGGTTCTGGGGAGTGGATCAGCTGGTTCCGGCATACTCGGCAGGTGGTACCGGCGTGTCCAGAACATGGTTCTGGCAAGTCTGAGAGGAGGTTCTGGAACGCCCGACAGGTGATTCCGGAGCCTCCGCCAAGTGTTTCTGGCGTACCAGGCAGGTGATTTTGGCATGTCTGACAGGTGTTTCTTGCGAGTCGAGCCGGTGGCTCAGGCATGCTCAGCTGGTGCTTCCGGCGTCTCTGGCACGTGGTTCTGGTGTGTCTGAGATCTGGTTCTGGCATGTCCGGCAGATGATTCCGGAGTGTCCACCATGTGGTTCTGGTAGACCTGGCAGGTGATTTTGGCGTGTCAGGAAGGTGGTTCCGGCTAGTTGAGCAGGTGGATCAGGCGTGCTCGGCCGGTGGTTCAGGCGGGTCTGTCAGGTGGTTTCGGTCTGTTCGGGGTGTGGTTCCGGCATCTCAGGCACATGGTTCTGGCACGTCTGATAGGTGGTTCCGGCCGGCCCGACAGGTGTTTCTGGAGTGTCCGCCAAGTGGTTCTGGCATAGCTGGCAGGTGATGTTGGCGTGACCGGCAGGTGGTTCCAGCCAGCCCGGCAGGTGATTCCGAAGTGTTCACCAAATGGTTGTGGCGTAGCCGGAAGGTGATTTTGGCGTGTCCAGCAGGTGGTTTTGGCGAGTCGAGCAGGTGGTTCTGGCGTGCTCGGCAGGTGCTTCCGGTGTCATTGGCATGTGGTTCCGGCATGTCTGAGAGGTGGTTCCGCCATGCCCGGCAGGTGATTCCGGAGTGTTCGCCAAGTGGTTCTGGCATAGCCGGCAGGTGATTTTGCATGTCCGGCAATGGTTCCGGCGAGTCGGGCCGGTGGTTCCGGCATGTCCGGCAGGTGGTTCCGGCATGCCCGGCAGGTGATTCCGGAGTGTCCGGCATGTGGTTCTGGCACCTCTGAGAGGTGGTTCCGGCATGCCCGTCAGGTGATACCGGAGTGTTCGCCAAGTGGTTCTGGCGTAGCCGGCAGGTGATTTTACATGTCCGGCAATATTTCCGGCGAGTCGAGCCGGTGGTTCCGGAATGTCCGGCTGGTGGTTCCGGCATGTCCGGCAGGTGGTTCCGGCATGTCCAGCACGTGGTTCCAGCATGCCCGGCAGGTGATTCCGGAGTGTCCGGCATGTGGTTCTGGCAGCTCTGAGAGGTGGTTCCGGAATGCCTGGCCTGTGATTCCGGAGTGTCTGCCGAGTGGTTCTGGCGTAGCCGGCAGTTGATTTTGGCGTGTCCACTAGGTGGTTCTGTGGAGTGGATCAGCTGGTTCCGGCATACTCGGCATGGTTCTGGCAAGTCTGAGAGGTGGTTCCGGCACGCCCGACAGGTGATTCCGGAGCGTCCGCCAAGTGTTTCTGGCGTACCCGGCAGGTGATTTTCGCCTGTCCGACAGGTGTATCTTGCGAGTCGAGCAGGTGGCTGAGGCATGCTCAGCTGGTGCTTCCGGCGTCTCTGGCACGTGGTTCTGGTGTGTCTGAGAGCTGGTTCTGGCATCTCCGGCAGATGATTCCGGAGTGTCCACCAAGTGGTTCTGGTAGACCTGGCAGGTGATTTTGGCGTGTCAGGAAGTTGGTTCCGGCTAGTTGAGCAGGTGGATCAGGCGTGCTCGCCAGGGGGTTCAGGCGGGTCTGGCAGGTGGTTTCGGTCTGTTCGGGGAGTGGTTCCGGCATCTCAGGCACATGGTTCTGGCACGTCTGAGAGGTGGTTGCGGCCGGCCCGACAGGTGTTTCTGGAGTGTCCGCCAAGTGGTTCTGGCGTAGCTGAAATGTGATGTTGGCGTGACCGGCAGGTGGTTCCAGAAAGCCCGGCATGTGATTCCGGAGTGTCTGCCGAGTGGTTCTGGCATAGCCGACAGGTGATTTTGGCTTGTCCAGCGGTTGGTTTTGGCGAGTCGAGAAGGTGGTTCTGTCATGCTCGGCAGGTGCTTCTGGTGTCATTGGCATGTGGTTCCGGCATGTCTGAGAGGTGGTTCCGCCATCTCAGGCAGGTGATTCCGGAGTGTTCGCCAAGTGGTTCTGGCGTAGCCGGCAGGTGATTTTGCATGTCCGGCAATGGTTCCGACGAGTCGAGCCGGAGGTTCTGGCATGTCCAGCAGGTGGTTCTGGCATGCCCGGCAGGTGATTCCGGAGTGTCCGGCATGTGCTTCTGGCAACTCTGAGAGGTGGTTCCGGCATGCCCGGCAGGTGATACCGGAGTGTCCAGCATTTGGTTCTGGCACCTGTGAGAGGTGGTTCCGGAATGCCCGGCATGTGATTCCGGAGTGTCTGCCGAGTGGTTCTGGCGTAGCCGGCATGTGATTTTGGCGTGTCCAGCAGGTGGTTCCGGCGAGCTCGGCAGGTGGTTCTGGCATGTCCGGAACATGGTTCTGGCACGTCTGAGAGATGGTTCCGGCATGCCCGGCAGGTGATTCCGGAGTGTCCGGTTTGTGGTTCTGGCACCTCTGAGAGGTGGTTCCGGCATGCCCGGCAGTTGGTTACGGAGTGTCTGCCGAGTGCTTCTGGCGTAGCCGGCAGGTGATTCTGGCGTATCCAGCAGGTGGTTCTGGGGAGTGGATCAGGTTGTTCCGGACTACTCGGCAGGTGGTACCGGCGTGTCCGGAACATGGTTCTGGCAAGTCTGAGAGGTGGTTGTGGCATGCCCGACAGGTGATTCCGGAGTGTTCGCCAAGTGGTTCTGGTGTAGCTGGCAGGTCATTTTGCATGTCCGGTGGTGGTTCCGGCGAGTCGAGCCGGTGGTTCCGGCGTTTCCAACAGGTGTTTCCGGTCTGTCCGGCAGGTGGTTCTGGCGTGACCGGCACGAGGTTCTGGCACGTATGAGAGTTGATTCCGGCATGCCCGAAAGGTGATTCCGGAGTGTCCGGCATGTGGTTCTGGCACCTCTGAGAGGTGGTTCCGGCATGCCCGGCAGGTGATTCTGGAGTGTCCGGCATGTGGTTCTGGCACCTCTGAGAGGTGGTTCCGGCATGCCCGGCAGGTGGTTCCGGAGTGTCTGCCGAGTGGTTCTGGCGTAGCCGGCAGGTGATTTTGGCGTGTCCAGCAGGTGGTTTTGGCGAGTCGAGCAGGTGGTTCTGGCGTGCTCGGCAGGTGCTTCCGGTGTCATTGGCATCTGGTTCCGGCATGTCTGAGAGGTGGTTCCGCCATGCCCGGCAGGTGATTCCGGAGTGTTCGCCAAGTGGTTCTGGCGTAGCCGGCAGGTGATTTTGCATGTCAGGCAATGGTTCCGGCGAGTCGAGCCTGTGGTTCCGGCATGTCCGGCAGGTGGTTCCGGCATGCCCGGAAGGTGATTCCGGAGTGTCCGGCATGTGGTTCTGGCACCTCTG
The DNA here is from genome assembly GCF_041296265.1 of Equus caballus. Taxonomy (NCBI): domain Eukaryota; kingdom Metazoa; phylum Chordata; class Mammalia; order Perissodactyla; family Equidae; genus Equus; species Equus caballus. The sequence goes on along the minus strand of NC_091706.1, from coordinate 7,097,095 downwards.
AGAGGTGGTTACGGCATGCCAGGCACGTGATACCGGAGTGTTCGCCAAGTGGTTCTGCCGTAGCCGGCAGGTTATTTTGCATGTCCGGCAATGGTTCCGGCGAGTCGAGCCGGTGGTTCCGGAATGTCCGGCAGGTGGTTCCGGCATGTCCGGCAGGTGGTTCCGGCATGTCCAGCACGTGGTTCCAGCATGCCCGGCAGGTGATTCCGGAGTGTCCGGCATGTGGTTCTGGCACCTCTGAGAGGTGGTTCCGGCATGCCCGGCAGGTGATACCGGAGTCTCCGGCATTTGGTTCTGGCACCTCTGAGAGGTGGTTCCGGAATGCCTGGCCTGTGATTCCTGAGTGTCTGCCGAGTGGTTCTGGCGTAGCCGGCAGTTGATTTTGGCGTGTCCACTAGCTGGTTCTGGGGAGTGGATCAGCTGCTTCCGGCATACTCGGCAGGTGGTACCGGCGTGTCCAGAACATGGTTCTGGCAAGTCTGAGAGGTGGTTCCGGCATGCCCGGCAGGTGGATGCGGAGTGTCTGCCGAGTGGTTCTGACGTAGCCGGCAGGTGATTCTGTCGTGTCCAGCAGGTGGTTCTGGGGAGTGGATCAGGTGGTTCCGGCATACTCGGCAGGTGGTACCGGCGTGTCCGGAACATGGTTCTGGCAAGTCGGAGAGGTGGTTCCGGCATGCCCGAGAGGTGATTCCGGAGTGTTTGCCAAGTGGTTCTGGCGTAGCCGGCAGGTCATTTTGCATGTCCGGCGGTGGTTCCGGCGAGTCGAGCCTGTGGTTCCGGCGTAGCCGGCAGTTGATTTTGGCGTGTCCACTAGGTGGTTCTGGGGAGTGGAGCAGCTGGTTCCGGCACGCCCGACAGGTGATTCCGGAGCGTCCGCCAAGTGTTTCTGGCGTACCCGGCAGGTGACTTTGGCATGTCCGACAGGTGTTTCTTGCGAGTCGAGCAGGTGGCTGAGGCATGCTCAGCTGGTGCTTCCGTCGTCTCTGGCACGTGGTTCTGGTGAGTCTGAGAGCTGGTTCTGGCATGTCCGGCAGATGATTCCGTAGTGTCCACCAAGTGGTTCTGGTAGACCTGGCAGGTGATTTTGGCGTGTCAGGAAGGTGGTTCCGGCTAGTTGAGCAGGTGGATCAGGCGTGCTCGCCAGTGGGTTCAGGCGGGTCTGGCAGGTGGTTTCGGTCTGTTCGGGGAGTGGTTCCGGCATCTCAGGCTCATGGTTCTGTCAAGTCTGAGAGGTGGTTCCGGCCGGCTCGACAGGTGTTTCCATGGTGTCCGCCAAGTTGTTCTGGCATAGCTGGCAGGTGATGTTGGCGTGACCAGCAGGTGGTTCCACCAAGCCCGGCAGGTGATTCCGAAGAGTTCAACAAATGGGTGTGGCGTAGCCGGCAGGTGATTTTGGCGTGTCGAGCAGGTGGTTCCGGCGAGCTCGGCAGGTGGTACCAGCGTGTCCAGAACATGGTTCTGGCAAGTCTGAGAGGTGGTTCCGGCACGCCCGACAGGTGATTCCGGAGCGTCCGACAAGTGTTTCTGGCGTACCCGGCAGGTGATTTTCGCTTGTCCGACAGGTGTATCTTGTGAGTCGAGCAGGTGGCTCAGGCATGCTCAGCTGGTGCTTCCGTCGTCTCTGGCACGTGGTTCTGGTGTGTCTGAGAGCTGGTTCTGGCATGTCCGGCAGATGATTCCGGAGTGTCCACCAAGTGGTTCTGGTAGACCTGGCAGGTGATTTTGGCGTGTCAGGAAGGTGGTTCCGGCTAGTTGAGCAGGTGGATCAGGCGTGCTCGCCAGTGGGTTCAGGCGGGTCTGGCAGGTGGTTTTGGTCTGTTCGGGGAGTGGTTCCGGCATCTCAGGCTCATGGTTCTGTCAAGTCTGAGAGGTGGTTCCGGCCGGCTCGACAGGTGTTTCCATGGTGTCCGCCAAGTTGTTCTGGCATAGCTGGCAGGTGATGTTGGCGTGACCAGCAGGTGGTTCCACCAAGCCCGGCAGGTGATTCCGAAGAGTTCACCAAATGGGTGTGGCGTAGCCGGCAGGTGATTTTGGCGTGTCCAGCAGGTGGTTCCGGCGAGCTCGGCAGGTGGTACCAGCGTGTCCGGAACATGGTTCTGGCAAGTCTGAGAGATGGTTCCGGCATGCCAGTCAGGTGATTCTGGAGTGTCCGGCATGTGGTTGTGGCACCTCTGAGAGGTGGTTCCGGCATGCCCGGCAGGTGGTTCCGGCATGCCCGGCAGGTGATTCCGGAGTGTCCGGCATGTGGTTCTGGCACCTCTGAGAGGTGGTTCCGGCATGCCCGTCAGGTGATACCGGAGTGTTCGCCAAGTGGTTCTGGCATAGCCGGCAGGTGATTTTGCATGTCCGGCAATGGTCCCGGCGAGTCGAGCCGGTGGTTCCGGAATGTCCGGCAGGTGGTTCCGGCATGTCCAGCAGGTGGTTCCGGCATGTCCAGCACGTGGTTCCAGCATGCCCTGCAGGTGATTCCGGAGTGTCCGGCATGTGGTTCTGGCAGCTCTGAGAGGTGGTTCCGGAATGCCTGGCCTGTGATTCCGGAGTGTCTGCCGAGTGGTTCTGGCGTAGCCGGCAGTTGATTTTGGCGTGTCCACTAGGTGGTTCTGGGGAGTGGATCAGCTGGTTCCGGCATACTCGGCTGGTGGTACCGGCGTGTCCAGAACATGGTTCTGGCAAGTCTGAGAGGTGGTTCCGGCACGCCCGACAGGTGATTCCGGAGCGTCCGCCAAGTGTTTCTGGCGTACCCGGCAGGTGATTTTCGCCTGTCCGACAGGTGCTTCTTGCGAGTCGAGCAGGTGGCTGAGGCATGCTCAGCTGGTGCTTCCGGCGTCTCCGGCACGTGGTTCTGGTGTGTGAGAGCTGGTTCTGGCATCTCCGGCAGATGATTCCGGAGTGTCCACCAAGTGGTTCTTGTATACCTGGCAGGTGATTTTGGCGTGTCAGGAAGTTGGTTCCGGCTAGTTGAGCAGGTGGATCAGGCGTGCTCGCCAGGGGGTTCAGGCGGGTCTGGCAGGTGGTTTCGGTCTGCTCTGGGAGTGGTTCCGGCATCTCAGGCTCATGGTTCTGGCATGTCTGAGAGGTGGTTCCGGCCGGCCCGACAGGTGTTTCCATGGCGTGCGCCAAGTGGTTCTAGCATAGCTGGCAGGTGATGTTGGCGTGACCGGCAGGTGGTTCCAGCAAGCCCGGCAGGTGATTCCGAAGATTTCACCAAATGGCTATGGCGTAGCCGGCAGGTGGTTTTGGCGTGTCCAGCAGGTGGTTTTGGCGAGTCGAGCAGGTGGTTCTGGCGTGCTCGGCATGTGCTTCCGGTGTCATTGGCATGTGGTTCCGGCACGTCTGAGAGTTGGTTCCGGCATGCCCGACAGGTGATTCCGGAGTGTCCGGCATGTGGTTCTGGCACCTCTGAGAGGTGGTTCCGGCATGCCCGGCAGGTGATTCCGGAGTGTCCGGCATGTGGTTCTGGCACCTCTGAGAGGTGGTTCCGGCATGCCCGGCAGGTGGTTCCGGAGTGTCTGCCGAGTGGTTCTGGCGTAGCCGGCAGGTGATTTTGGCGTGTCCAGCAGGTGGTTTTGGCGAGTCGAGCAGGTGGTTCTGGCGTGCTCGGCATGTGCTTCCGGTGTCATTGGCATGTGGTTCCAGCATGTCTGAGAGGTGGTTCCGACATGCCCGGCAGGTGGTTCCGGAGAGTCTGCCGAGTGGTTCTGGAGCCAGCCCGGCAGGTGCTTCCGAAGAGTTCACCAAATGGTTGTGGCGTAGCCGGCAGGTTATTTTGGCGTGTCAGGAAGGTGGTTCCGGCTAGTTGAGCAGGTGGATCAGGCATGCTCGCCAGTGGGTTCAGGCGGGTCTGGCAGGTGGTTTCGGTTTGTTCGGGGAGTGGTTCCGGGATCTCAGGCACATGGTTCTGGCACGTCTGAGAGGTGGTTCCTGCCGGCCGGAGAGGTGTTTCCGGAGTGTCCGCCAAGTGGTTCTGGCGTAGCTGAAAGGTGATGTTGGCGTGACCGGCAGGTGGTTCCAGCCAGCCCGGCAGGTGATTCCGGAGTGTCTGCCGTGTGGTTCTGCCGTAGCTGGCAGGTGATTTTGGCGTGTCCAGCAGGTGGTTCCGGCGAGCTCGGCCGGTGGTACCAGCGTGTCCGGAACATGGTTCTGGCACGTCTGAGAGATGGTTCCGGCATGCCCGGCAGGTGATTCGGGAGTGTCCGGCATGTGGTTCTGGCACCTCTGAGAGGTGTTTCCGGAATGCCCGGCAGGTGGTTCCGGAGTGTCTGCCGAGTGGTTCTGGCGTAGACGGCAGGTGATTCTGGCGTGTCCACTAGGTGGTTCTGGGGAGTGGATCAGCTGGTTCCGGCATACTCGGCAGGTGGTACCGGCGTGTCCAGAACATGGTTCTGGCAAGTCTGAGAGGTGGTTCCGGCATGCCCGGCAGGTGGATGCGGAGTGTCTGCCGAGTGGTTCTGACGTAGCCGGCAGGTGATTCTGTCGTGTCCAGCAGGTGGTTCTGGGGAGTGGATCAGGTGGTTCCGGCATACTCGGCAGGTGGTACCGGCGTGTCCGGAACATGGTTCTGGCAAGTCGGAGAGGTGGTTCCGGCATGCCCGAGAGGTGATTCCGGAGTGTTTGCCAAGTGGTTCTGGCGTAGCCGGCAGGTCATTTTGCATGTCCGGCGGTGGTTCCGGCGAGTCGAGCCTGTGGTTCCGGCGTAGCCGGCAGTTGATTTTGGCGTGTCCACTAGGTGGTTCTGGGGAGTGGAGCAGCTGGTTCCGGCACGCCCGACAGGTGATTCCGGAGCGTCCGCCAAGTGTTTCTGGCGTACCCGGCAGGTGACTTTGGCATGTCCGACAGGTGTTTCTTGCGAGTCGAGCAGGTGGCTGAGGCATGCTCAGCTGGTGCTTCCGTCGTCTCTGGCACGTGGTTCTGGTGAGTCTGAGAGCTGGTTCTGGCATGTCCGGCAGATGATTCCGTAGTGTCCACCAAGTGGTTCTGGTAGACCTGGCAGGTGATTTTGGCGTGTCAGGAAGGTGGTTCCGGCTAGTTGAGCAGGTGGATCAGGCGTGCTCGCCAGTGGGTTCAGGCGGGTCTGGCAGGTGGTTTCGGTCTGTTCGGGGAGTGGTTCCGGCATCTCAGGCTCATGGTTCTGTCAAGTCTGAGAGGTGGTTCCGGCCGGCTCGACAGGTGTTTCCATGGTGTCCGCCAAGTTGTTCTGGCATAGCTGGCAGGTGATGTTGGCGTGACCAGCAGGTGGTTCCAGCAAGCCCGGCAGGTGATTCCGAAGAGTTCACCAAATGGGTGTGGCGTAGCCGGCAGGTGATTTTGGCGTGTCCAGCAGGTGGTTCCGGCGAGCTCGGCAGGTGGTACCAGCGTGTCCGGAACATGGTTCTGGCAAGTCTGAGAGATGGTTCCGGCATGCCAGTCAGGTGATTCTGGAGTGTCCGGCATGTGGTTGTGGCACCTCTGAGAGGTGGTTCCGGCATGCCCGGCAGGTGATTCCGGAGTGTCTGGCATGTGGTTCTGGCACCTCTGAGAGGTGGTTCCGGCATGCCCGGCAGGTGGTTCCGGCATGCCCGGCAGGTGATTCCGGAGTGTCCGGCATGTGGTTCTGGCACCTCTGAGAGGTGGTTCCGGCATGCCCGTCAGGTGATACCGGAGTGTTCGCCAAGTGGTTCTGGCATAGCCGGCAGGTGATTTTGCATGTCCGGCAATGGTCCCGGCGAGTCGAGCCGGTGGTTCCGGAATGTCCGGCAGGTGGTTCCGGCATGTCCGGCAGGTGGTTCCGGCATGTCCAGCACGTGGTTCCAGCATGCCCTGCAGGTGATTCCGGAGTGTCCGGCATGTGGTTCTGGCAGCTCTGAGAGGTGGTTCCGGAATGCCTGGCCTGTGATTCCGGAGTGTCTGCCGAGTGGTTCTGGCGTAGCCGGCAGTTGATTTTGGCGTGTCCACTAGGTGGTTCTGGGGAGTGGATCAGCTGGTTCCGGCATACTCGGCTGGTGGTACCGGCGTGTCCAGAACATGGTTCTGGCAAGTCTGAGAGGTGGTTCCGGCACGCCCGACAGGTGATTCCGGAGCGTCCGCCAAGTGTTTCTGGCGTACCCGGCAGGTGATTTTCGCCTGTCCGACAGGTGCATCTTGCGAGTCGAGCAGGTGGCTGAGGCATGCTCAGCTGGTGCTTCCGGCGTCTCCGGCACGTGGTTCTGGTGTGTGAGAGCTGGTTCTGGCATCTCCGGCAGATGATTCCGGAGTGTCCACCAAGTGGTTCTTGTATACCTGGCAGGTGATTTTGGCGTGTCAGGAAGTTGGTTCCGGCTAGTTGAGCAGGTGGATCAGGCGTGCTCGCCAGGGGGTTCAGGCGGGTCTGGCAGGTGGTTTCGGTCTGCTCTGGGAGTGGTTCCGGCATCTCAGGCTCATGGTTCTGGCATGTCTGAGAGGTGGTTCCGGCCGGCCCGACAGGTGTTTCCATGGCGTGCGCCAAGTGGTTCTAGCATAGCTGGCAGGTGATGTTGGCGTGACCGGCAGGTGGTTCCAGCAAGCCCGGCAGGTGATTCCGAAGATTTCACCAAATGGCTGTGGCGTAGCCGGCAGGTGGTTTTGGCGTGTCCAGCAGGTGGTTTTGGCGAGTCGAGCAGGTGGTTCTGGCGTGCTCGGCATGTGCTTCCGGTGTCATTGGCATGTGGTTCCGGCACGTCTGAGAGTTGGTTCCGGCATGCCCGACAGGTGATTCCGGAGTGTCCGGCATGTGGTTCTGGCACCTCTGAGAGGTGGTTCCGGCATGCCCGGCAGGTGATTCCGGAGTGTCCGGCATGTGGTTCTGGCACCTCTGAGAGGTGGTTCCGGCATGCCCGGCAGGTGGTTCCGGAGTGTCTGCCGAGTGGTTCTGGCGTAGCCGGCAGGTGATTTTGGCGTGTCCAGCAGGTGGTTCCGGCGAGCTCGGCAGGTGGTTCCGGCATGTCCGGAACATGGTTCTGGCACGTCTGAGAGATGGTTCCGGCATGCCCGGCAGGTGATTCCGGAGTGTTCGCAAAGTGGGTCTGGCGTAGCCGGCAGGTCATTTTGCATGTCCGGTGGTTGTTCCGGCGAGTCGAGCCGGTGGTTCCGGCGTTTCCAACAGGTGTTTCCGGTCTGTCCGGCAGGTGGTTCTGGAGTGACCGGCACGAGGTTCTGGCATGTCTGAGAGTTGGTTCCGGCATGCCCGACAGGTGATTCCGGAGTGTCCGGCATGTGGTTCTGGCACCTCTGAGAGGTGGTTCCGGCATGCCCGGCAGGTTGTTCCGGAGTGTCTGCCGAGTGGTTCTGGCGTAGCCGGCAGGTGATTTTTGCGTGTCCAGTAGGTGGTTTTGGCGAGTAGAGCAGGTGGTTCTGGCGTGCTCGGCAGGTGCTTCCGGTGTCATTGGCATCTGGTTCCGGCATGTCTGAGAGGTGGTTCCGCCATGCCCGGCAGGTGATTCCGGAGTGTTCGCCAAGTGGTTCTGGCGTAGCCGGCAGGTGATTTTGCATGTCCGGCAATGGTTCCGGCGAGTCGAAGCGGGGGTTCCGGCTTGTCCAGCAGGTTGTTCCGGCATGCCCGCCAGGTGATTCCGGAGCGTCCGGCATGTGGTTCTGGCACCTCTGAGAGGTGGTTACGGCATGCCCGGCAGTTGGTTACGGTGTGTCTGCCGAGTGGTTCTGGAGTAGCCGGCAGGTGATTCTGGCGTTTCCAGCAGGTGGTTCTGGGGAGTGGATCAGGTGGTTCCGGCATACTCGGCAGGTGGTACCGGCGTGTCCGGAACATGGTTCTCGCAAGTCTGAGAGGTGGTTCCGGCATGCCCGACAGGTGATTCCGGAGTGTTCGCCAAGTGGTTCTGGCGTAGCCGGTAGGTCATTTTGCATGTCCGGCGGTGGTTCCGGCGAGTCGAGCCGGTGGTTCCAGCGTGTCCGGCAGGTGGTTCTGTCGTGACCGGCACGAGGTTCTGGCACGTCTGAGAGTTGGTTCCGTCATGCCCGACAGGTGATTCCGGAGTGTCCGCCACATGGTTCTGGCGTACCCGACAGGTGATTTTGGCGTGTCTGGCAGGTGTTTCTTGCAAGTCGAGCATTTGGCTGAGGCATGATCAGCAGGTGCTTCCGGCGTGTCTGGCACGTGGTTCTGGTGTGTCTGAGAGCTGGTTCTGGCATGTCCGGCAGATGATTCCGGAGTGTCCACCAAGTGGTTGTGGCATACCCGGAAGGTGATTTTAGCGTGTCAGGTAGGTGGTTCCGGCGAGTCGAGTAGGTTGTTCCGGCGTGCACGGCAGGTGGTTCAGGTGGGTCTGGCAGGTGGTTTCGGTCTGTTTGGGGTGTGGTTCCGGCATCTCAGGCACATGGTTCTGGCACGTCTGAGAGGTGGTTCCGGCCGGCCCGACAGGTGTTTCCATGGTGTCCGCCAAGTGGTTCTGGCATAGCTGGCACGTGATGTTGGCGTGACTGCCAGGTGGTTCCAGCCAGCCCGGCAGGTGATTCCTAAGAGTTCACCAAATGGTTGTGGCGTAGCTGGCAGGTGATTTTGGCGTGTGCAGCAGGTGGTTTTGGCGAGTCGAGCAGGTGGTTCTGGCGTGCTCGGCAGGTGCTTCCGGTGTCATTGGCATGTCTGAGAGGTGGTTCCGCCATGCCCGGCAGGTGATTCCCGAGTGTTCGCCAAGTGGTTCTGCCGTAGCCGGCAGGTGATTTTGCATGTCCGGCAATGGTTCCAGAGAGTCGAGCCGGTGGTTCCGACATGTCCGGCAGGTGGTACCGGCATGCCCGGCGGGTGATTCCGGAGTGTCCGGCATGTGGTTCTGGCACCTCTGAGAGGTGGTTCCGGCATGCCCGGCAGGTGATACCGGAGTGTCCGGCATTTGGTTCTCACACCTCTGAGAGGTGGTTCCGCAATGCCTGGCATGTGATTCCCGAGTGTCTGCCGAGTGGTTCTGGCGTAGCCGGCAGGTGATTTTGGCGTGTCCCGCAGGTGGTTCCGGCGAGCTCGGCAGGTGGTTCCGGCATGTCCGGAACATGGTTCTGGCAAGTCTGAGAGATGGTTCCGGCATGCCCGGCAGCTCATTCCGGAGTGTCCGGCATGTGGTTCTGGCACCTCTGAGAGGTGGTTCCGGAATGCCTGGCCTGTGATTCCGGAGTGTCTGCCGAGTGGTTCTGGCGTAGCCGGCAGTTGATTTTGGCGTGTCCACTAGGTTGTTCTGGGGAGTGGATCAGCTGGTTCCGGCATACTCGGCAGGTGGTACCGGCGTGTCCAGAACATGGTTCTGGCAAGTCTGAGAGGTGGTTCCGGCACGCCCGACAGGTGATTCCGGAGCGTCCGCCAAGTGTTTCTGGCGTACCCTGCAGGTGAATTTGGCATGTCCGACAGGTGTATCTTGCGAGTCAAGCAGGTGGCTCAGGCATGCTCAGCTGGTGCTTCCTGCATCTCTGGCACGTGGTTCTGGTGTGTCTGAGAGCTGGTTCTGGCATGTCCGGCAGATGATTCCGGAGTGTCCACCAAGTGGTTCTGGTAGACCTGGCAGGTGATTTTGGCGTGTCAGGAAGGTGGTTCCGGCTAGTTGAGCAGGTGGATCAGGCGTGCTCGCCAGTGGGTTCAGGCGGGTCTGGCAGGTGGTTTCGGTCTGTTCGGGGAGTGATTCCGGCATCTCAGGCTCATGGTTCTGGCACGTCTGAGAGGTGGTTCTGGCCTGCCCGACAGGTGTTTCCATGGTGTCTGCCAACTGGTTCTGGCATAGCTGGCAGGTGATGTTGGCGTGACTGGCAGGTGGTTCCAGCAAGCCCGGCAGGTGATTCCGAAGAGTTCACCAAATGGTTGTGGCGTAGCCGGCAGTTGATTTTGGCGAGTCCAGCAGGTGGTTTTCGCGAGTCGAGTAGGTGGTTCTGGCGTGCTCGGCAGGTGCTTCCGGTGTCATTGGCATGTGGTTCCGGCATGTCCGGCAGGTGGTTCCGGCATGTCCAGCACGTGGTTCCAGCATGCCCGGCAGGTGATTCCGGAGTGTCCGGCATGTGGTTCTGGCAGCTCTGAGATGTGGTTCCGGAATGCCTGGCGTGTGATTCCGGACTGTCTGCCGAGTGGTTCTGGCGTAGCCGGCAGTTGATTTTGGCGTGTCCAATAGGTGTTTCTGGGGAGTGGATCAGCTGGTTCCGGCATACTCGGCAGGTGGTACCAGCGTGTCCAGAACATGGTTCTGGCAAGTCTGAGAGGTGGTTCCGGCACGCCCGACAGGTGATTCCGGAGCGTCCGACAAGTGTTTCTGGTGTACCCGGCAGGTGATTTTCGCTTGTCCGACAGGTGTATCTTGTGAGTCGAGCAGGTGGCTCAGGCATGCTCAGCTGGTGCTTCCGTCGTCTCTGGCACGTGGTTCTGGTGTGTCTGAGAGCTGGTTCTGGCATGTCCGGCAGATGATTCCGGAGTGTCCACCAAGTGGTTCTGGTAGACCTGGCAGGTGATTTTGGCGTGTCAGGAAGGTGGTTCCGGCTAGTTGAGCAGGTGGATCAGGCGTGCTCGCCAGTGGGTTCAGGCGGGTCTGGCAGGTGGTTTCGGTCTGTTCGGGGAGTGGTTCCGGCATCTCAGGCTCATGGTTCTGTCAAGTCTGAGAGGTGGTTCCGGCCGGCTCGACAGGTGTTTCCATGGTGTCCGCCAAGTTGTTCTGGCATAGCTGGCAGGTGATGTTGGCGTGACCAGCAGGTGGTTCCACCAAGCCCGGCAGGTGATTCCGAAGAGTTCACCAAATGGGTGTGGCGTAGCCGGCAGGTGATTTTGGCGTGTCCAGCAGGTGGTTCCGGCGAGCTCGGCAGGTGGTACCAGCGTGTCCGGAACATGGTTCTGGCAAGTCTGAGAGATGGTTCCGGCATGCCAGTCAGGTGATTCTGGAGTGTCCGGCATGTGGTTGTGGCACCTCTGAGAGGTGGTTCCGGCATGCCCGGCAGGTGATCCCGGAGTGTCTGGCATGTGGTTCTGGCACCTCTGAGAGGTGGTTCCGGCATGCCCGGCAGGTGGTTCCGGCATGCCCGGCAGGTGATTCCGGAGTGTCCGGCATGTGGTTCTGGCACCTCTGAGAGGTGGTTCCAGAATGCCCGTCAGGTGATACCGGAGTGTTCGCCAAGTGGTTCTGGCATAGCCGGCAGGTGATTTTGCATGTCCGGCAATGGTCCCGGCGAGTTGAGCCGGTGGTTCCGGAATGTCCGGCAGGTGGTTCCGGCATGTCCGGCAGGTGGTTCCGGCATGTCCTGCACGTGGTTCCAGCATGCCCTGCAGGTGATTCCGGAGTGTCCGGCATGTGGTTCTGGCAGCTCTGAGAGGTGGTTCCGGAATGCCTGGCCTGTGATTCCGGAGTGTCTGCCGAGTGGTTCTGGCGTAGCCGGCAGTTGATTTTGGCGTGCCCACTAGGTGGTTCTGGGGAGTGGATCAGCTGGTTCCGGCATACTTGGCTGGTGGTACCGGCGTGTCCAGAACATGGTTCTGGCAAGTCTGAGAGGTGGTTCCGGCACGCCCGACAGGTGATTCCGGAGCGTCCGCCAAGTGTTTCTGGCGTACCCGGCAGGTGATTTTCGCCTGTCCGACAGGTGCATCTTGCGAGTCGAGCAGGTGGCTGAGGCATGCTCAGCTGGTGCTTCCGGCGTCTCCGGCACGTGGTTCTGGTGTGTCTGAGAGCTGGTTCTGGCATCTCCGGCAGATGATTCCGGAGTGTCCACCAAGTGGTTCTTGTATACCTGGCAGGTGATTTTGGCGTGTCAGGAAGTTGGTTCCGGCTAGTTGAGCAGGTGGATCAGGCGTGCTCGCCAGGGGGTTCAGGCGGGTCTGGCAGGTGGTTTCGGTCTGCTCTGGGAGTGGTTCCGGCATCTCAGGCTCATGGTTCTGGCATGTCTGAGAGGTGGTTCCGGCCGGCCCGACAGGTGTTTCCATGGCGTGCGCCAAGTGGTTCTAGCATAGCTGGCAGGTGATGTTGGCGTGACCGGCAGGTGGTTCCAGCAAGCCCGGCAGGTGATTCCGAAGATTTCACCAAATGGCTGTGGCGTAGCCGGCAGGTGGTTTTGGCGTGTCCAGCAGGTGGTTTTGGCGAGTCGAGCAGGTGGTTCTGGCGTGCTCGGCATGTGCTTCCGGTGTCATTGGCATGTGGTTCCGGCACGTCTGAGAGTTGGTTCCGGCATGCCCGACAGGTGATTCCGGAGTGTCCGGCATGTGGTTCTGGCACCTCTGAGAGGTGGTTCCGGCATGCCCGGCAGGTGATTCCGGAGTGTCCGGCATGTGGTTCTGGCACCTCTGAGAGGTGGTTCCGGCATGCCCGGCAGGTGGTTCCGGAGTGTCTGCCGAGTGGTTCTGGCGTAGCCGGCAGGTGATTTTGGCGTGTCCAGCAGGTGGTTCCGGCGAGCTCGGCAGGTGGTTCCGGCATGTCCGGAACATGGTTCTGGCACGTCTGAGAGATGGTTCCGGCATGCCCGGCAGGTGATTCCGGAGTGTTCGCAAAGTGGGTCTGGCGTAGCCGGCAGGTCATTTTGCATGTCCGGTGGTGGTTCCGGCGAGTCGAGCCGGTGGTTCCGGCGTTTCCAACAGGTGTTTCCGGTCTGTCCGGCAGGTGGTTCTGGAGTGACCGGCACGAGGTTCTGGCATGTCTGAGAGTTGGTTCCGGCATGCCCGACAGGTGATTCCGGAGTGTCCGGCATGTGGTTCTGGCACCTCTGAGAGGTGGTTCCGGCATGCCCGGCAGGTTGTTCCGGAGTGTCTGCCGAGTGGTTCTGGCGTAGCCGGCAGGTGATTTTTGCGTGTCCAGTAGGTGGTTTTGGCGAGTAGAGCAGGTGGTTCTGGCGTGCTCGGCAGGTGCTTCCGGTGTCATTGGCATCTGGTTCCGGCACGTCTGAGAGTTGGTTCCGGCATGCCCGACAGGTGATTCCGGAGCGTCCGGCATGTGGTTCTGGCACCTCTGAGAGGTGGTTCCGGCATGCCCGGCAGGTGATTCCGGAGTGTCCGGCATGTGGTTCTGGCACCTCTGAGAGGTGGTTCCGGCATGCCCGGCAGGTGGTTACGGAGTGTCTGCCGAGTGGTTCTGGCGTAGCCGGCAGGTGATTTTGGCGTGTCCAGCAGGTGGTTTTGGCTAGTCGAGCAGGTGGTTCTGGCGTGCTCGGCATGTGCTTCCGGTGTCATTGGCATGTGGTTCCAGCATGTCTGAGAGGTGGTTCCGACATGCCCGGCAGGTGGTTCCGGAGAGTCTGCCGAGTGGTTCTGGAGCCAGCCCGGCAGGTGCTTCCGAAGAGTTCACCAAATGGTTGTGGCGTAGCCGGCAGGTTATTTTGGCGTGTCAGGAATGTGGTTCCGGCTAGTTGAGCAGGTGGATCAGGCATGCTCGCCAGTGGGTTCAGGCGGGTCTGGCAGGTGGTTTCGGTTTGTTCGGGGAGTGGTTCCGGGATCTCAGGCACATGGTTCTGGCACGTCTGAGAGGTGGTTCCTGCCGGCCGGAGAGGTGTTTCCGGAGTGTCCGCCAAGTGGTTCTGGCGTAGCTGAAAGGTGATGTTGGCGTGACCGGCAGGTGGTTCCAGCCAGCCCGGCAGGTGATTCCGGAGTGTCTGCCGTGTGGTTCTGCCGTAGCTGGCAGGTGATTTTGGCGTGTCCAGCAGGTGGTTCCGGCGAGCTCGGCCGGTGGTACCAGCGTGTCCGGAAGATGGTTCTGGCACGTCTGAGAGATGGTTCCGGCATGCCCGGCAGGTGATTCGGGAGTGTCCGGCATGTGGTTCTGGCACCTCTGAGAGGTGGTTCTGGCATGCCCCGCAGGTGATTCCGCAGTGTCCGGCATGTGGTTCTGGCACCTCTGAGAGGTGGTTCCGGCATGCCCGGCAGGTGATTCCGGAGTGTCCGGCATGTGGTTCTGGCACCTCTGAGAGGTGTTTCCGGAATGCCCGGCAGGTGGTTCCGGAGTGTCTGCCGAGTGGTTCTGGCGTAGACGGCAGGTGATTCTGGCGTGTCCACTAGGTGGTTCTGGGGAGTGGATCAGCTGGTTCCGGCATACTCGGCAGGTGGTACCGGCGTGTCCAGAACATGGTTCTGGCAAGTCTGAGAGGAGGTTCTGGCACGCCCGACAGGTGATTCCGGAGCCTCCGCCAAGTGTTTCTGGCGTACCAGGCAGGTGATTTTGGCATGTCTGACAGGTGTTTCTTGCGAGTCGAGCCAGTGGCTCAGGCATGCTCAGCTGGTGCTTCCGGCGTCTCTGGCACGTGGTTCTGGTGTGTCTGAGATCTGGTTCTGGCATGTCCGGCAGATGATTCCGGAGTGTCCACCATGTGGTTCTGGTAGACCTGGCAGGTGATTTTGGCGTGTCAGGAAGGTGGTTCCGGCTAGTTGAGCAGGTGGATCAGGCGTGCTCGGCCGGTGGTTCAGGCGGGTCTGTCAGGTGGTTTCGGTCTGTTCGGGGTGTGGTTCCGGCATCTCAGGCACATGGTTCTGGCACGTCTGATAGGTGGTTCCGGCCGGCCCGACAGGTGTTTCCGGAGTGTCCGCCAAGTGGTTCTGGCATAGCTGGCAGGTGATGTTGGCGTGACCGGCAGGTGGTTCCAGCCAGCCCGGCAGGTGATTCCGAAGTGTTCACCAAATGGTTGTGGCGTAGCCGGAAGGTGATTTTGTCGTGTGCAGCAGGTGGTTTTGGCGAGTCGAGCAGGTGGTTCTGGCGTGCTCTGCAGGTGCTTCCGGTGTCATTGGCATGTGGTTCCGGCATGTCTGAGAGGTGGTTCCGCCATGCCCGGCAGGTGATTCCGGAGTGTTCGCCAAGTGGTTCTGGCATAGCCGGCAGGTGATTTTGCATGTCCGGCAATGGTTCCGGCGAGTCGGGCCGGTGGTTCCGGAATGTCCGGCAGGTGGTTCCGGCATGCCCGGCAGGTGATTCCGGAGTGTCCGGCATGTGATTCTGGCACCTCTGAGAGGTGGTTCCGGCATGCCAGTCAGGTGATACCGGAGTGTTCGCCAAGTGGTTCTGGCGTAGCCGGCAGGTGATTTTACATGTCTGGCAATATTTCCGGCGAGTCGAGCCGGTGGTTCCGGAATGTCCGGCTGGTGGTTCCGGCATGTCCGGCAGGTGGTTCCGGCATGTCCAGCACGTGGTTCCAGCATGCCCGGCAGGTGATTCCGGAGTGTCCGGCATGTGGTTCTGGCAGCTCTGAGAGGTGGTTCCGGAATGCCTGGCCTGTGATTCCAGAGTGTCTGCCGAGTGGTTCTGGCGTAGCCGGCAGTTGATTTTGGCGTGTCCACTAGGTGGTTCTGTGGAGTGGATCAGCTGGTTCCGGCATACTCGGCAGGTGGTACCGGCGTGTCCAGAACATGGTTCTGGCAAGTCTGAGAGGTGGTTCCGGCACGCCCGACAGGTGATTCCTGAGCGTCCGCCAAGTGTTTCTGGCGTACCCGGCAGGTGATTTTCGCCTGTCCGACAGGTGTATCTTGCGAGTCGAGCAGGTGGCTGAGGCATGCTCAGCTGGTGCTTCCGTCGTCTCTGGCACGTGGTTCTGGTGTGTCTGAGAGCTGGTTCTGGCATCTCCGGCAGATGATTCCGGAGTGTCCACCAAGTGGTTCTGGTAGACCTGGCAGGTGATTTTGGCGTGTCAGGAAGTTGGTTCCGGCTAGTTGAGCAGGTGGATCAGGCGTGCTCGCCAGGGGGTTCAGGCGGGTCTGGCAGGTGGTTTCGGTCTGTTCGGGGAGTGGTTCCGGCATCTCAGGCACATGGTTCTGGCACGTCTGAGAGGTGGTTGCGGCCGGCCCGACAGGTGTTTCTGGCGTGTCCGCCAAGTGGTTCTGGCGTAGCTGAAAGGTGATGTTGGCGTGACCGGCAGGTGGTTCCAGAAAGCCCGGCAGGTGATTCCGAAGATTTCACCAAATGGCTGTGGCGTAGCCAGCAGGTGGTTTTGGCGTGTCCAGCAGGTGGTTTTGGCGAGTCGAGCAGGAGGTTCTGGCGTGCTCGGCATGTGCTTCCGGTGTCATTGGCATGTGGTTCCGGCACCTCTGAGAGTTGGTTCCGGCATGCCCGACAGGTGATTCCGGAGCGTCCGGCATGTGGTTCTGGCACCTCTGAGAGGTGGTTCCGGCATGCCCGGCAGGTGATTCCGGAGTGTCCGGCATGTGGTTCTGGCACCTCTGAGAGGTGGTTCCGGCATGCCCGGCAGGTGGTTACGGAGTGTCTGCCGAGTGGTTCTGGCGTAGCCGGCAGGTGATTTTGGCGTGTCCAGCAGGTGGTTTTGGCTAGTCGAGCAGGTGGTTCTGGCGTGCTCGGCATGTGCTTCCGGTGTCATTGGCATGTGGTTCCAGCATGTCTGAGAGGTGGTTCCGACATGCCCGGCAGGTGGTTCCGGAGAGTCTGCCGAGTGGTTCTGGAGCCAGCCCGGCAGGTGCTTCCGAAGAGTTCACCAAATGGTTGTGGCGTAGCCGGCAGGTTATTTTGGCGTGTCAGGAAGGTGGTTCCGGCTAGTTGAGCAGGTGGATCAGGCATGCTCGCCAGTGGGTTCAGTCGGGTCTGGCAGGTGGTTTCGGTTTGTTCGGGGAGTGGTTCCGGGATCTCAGGCACATGGTTCTGGCACGTCTGAGAGGTGGTTCCTGCCGGCCGGAGAGGTGTTTCCGGAGTGTCCGCCAAGTGGTTCTGGCGTAGCTGAAAGGTGATGTTGGCGTGACCGGCAGGTGGTTCCAGCCAGCCCGGCAGGTGATTCCGGAGTGTCTGCCGTGTGGTTCTGCCGTAGCTGGCAGGTGATTTTGGCATGTCCAGCAGGTGGTTCCGGCGAGCTCGGCCGGTGGTACCAGCGTGTCCGGAACATGGTTCTGGCACGTGTGAGAGATGGTTCCGGCATGCCCGGCAGGTGATTCGGGAGTGTCCGGCATGTGGTTCTGGCACCTCTGAGAGGTGGTTCTGGCATGCCCCGCAGGTGATTCCGCAGTGTCCGGCATGTGGTTCTGGCACCTCTGAGAGGTGGTTCCGGCATGCCCGGCAGGTGATTCCGGAGTGTCCGGCATGTGGTTCTGGCACCTCTGAGAGGTGTTTCCGGAATGCCCGGCAGGTGGTTCCGGAGTGTCTGCCGAGTGGTTCTGGCGTAGACGGCAGGTGATTCTGGCGTGTCCACTAGGTGGTTCTGGGGAGTGGATCAGCTGGTTCCGGCATACTCGGCAGGTGGTACCGGCGTGTCCAGAACATGGTTCTGGCAAGTCTGAGAGGAGGTTCTGGAACGCCCGACAGGTGATTCCGGAGCCTCCGCCAAGTGTTTCTGGCGTACCAGGCAGGTGATTTTGGCATGTCTGACAGGTGTTTCTTGCGAGTCGAGCCGGTGGCTCAGGCATGCTCAGCTGGTGCTTCCGGCGTCTCTGGCACGTGGTTCTGGTGTGTCTGAGATCTGGTTCTGGCATGTCCGGCAGATGATTCCGGAGTGTCCACCATGTGGTTCTGGTAGACCTGGCAGGTGATTTTGGCGTGTCAGGAAGGTGGTTCCGGCTAGTTGAGCAGGTGGATCAGGCGTGCTCGGCCGGTGGTTCAGGCGGGTCTGTCAGGTGGTTTCGGTCTGTTCGGGGTGTGGTTCCGGCATCTCAGGCACATGGTTCTGGCACGTCTGATAGGTGGTTCCGGCCGGCCCGACAGGTGTTTCTGGAGTGTCCGCCAAGTGGTTCTGGCATAGCTGGCAGGTGATGTTGGCGTGACCGGCAGGTGGTTCCAGCCAGCCCGGCAGGTGATTCCGAAGTGTTCACCAAATGGTTGTGGCGTAGCCGGAAGGTGATTTTGTCGTGTGCAGCAGGTGGTTTTGGCGAGTCGAGCAGGTGGTTCTGGCGTGCTCTGCAGGTGCTTCCGGTGTCATTGGCATGTGGTTCCGGCATGTCTGAGAGGTGGTTCCGCCATGCCCGGCAGGTGATTCCGGAGTGTTCGCCAAGTGGTTCTGGCATAGCCGGCAGGTGATTTTGCATGTCCGGCAATGGTTCCGGCGAGTCGGGCCGGTGGTTCCGGAATGTCCGGCAGGTGGTTCCGGCATGCCCGGCAGGTGATTCCGGAGTGTCCGGCATGTGGTTCTGGCACCTCTGAGAGGTGGTTCCGGCATGCCAGTCAGGTGATACCGGAGTGTTCGCCAAGTGGTTCTGGCGTAGCCGGCAGGTGATTTTACATGTCTGGCAATATTTCCGGCGAGTCGAGCCGGTGGTTCCGGAATGTCCGGCTGGTGGTTCCGGCATGTCCGGCAGGTGGTTCCGGCATGTCCAGCACGTGGTTCCAGCATGCCCGGCAGGTGATTCCGGAGTGTCCGGCATGTGGTTCTGGCAGCTCTGAGAGGTGGTTCCGGAATGCCTGGCCTGTGATTCCAGAGTGTCTGCCGAGTGGTTCTGGCGTAGCCGGCAGTTGATTTTGGCGTGTCCACTAGGTGGTTCTGTGGAGTGGATCAGCTGGTTCCGGCATACTCGGCATGGTTCTGGCAAGTCTGAGAGGTGGTTCCGGCACGCCCGACAGGTGATTCCGGAGCGTCCGCCAAGTGTTTCTGGCGTACCCGGCAGGTGATTTTCGCCTGTCCGACAGGTGTATCTTGCGAGTCGAGCAGGTGGCTGAGGCATGCTCAGCTGGTGCTTCCGGCGTCTCTGGCACGTGGTTCTGGTGTGTCTGAGAGCTGGTTCTGGCATCTCCGGCAGATGATTCCGGAGTGTCCACCAAGTGGTTCTGGTAGACCTGGCAGGTGATTTTGGCGTGTCAGGAAGTTGGTTCCGGCTAGTTGAGCAGGTGGATCAGGCGTGCTCGCCAGGGGGTTCAGGCGGGTCTGGCAGGTGGTTTCGGTCTGTTCGGGGAGTGGTTCCGGCATCTCAGGCACATGGTTCTGGCACGTCTGAGAGGTGGTTGCGGCCGGCCCGACAGGTGTTTCTGGAGTGTCCGCCAAGTGGTTCTGGCGTAGCTGAAATGTGATGTTGGCGTGACCGGCAGGTGGTTCCAGAAAGCCCGGCATGTGATTCCGGAGTGTCTGCCGAGTGGTTCTGGCATAGCCGACAGGTGATTTTGGCTTGTCCAGCGGTTGGTTTTGGCGAGTCGAGAAGGTGGTTCTGTCATGCTCGGCAGGTGCTTCTGGTGTCATTGGCATGTGGTTCCGGCATGTCTGAGAGGTGGTTCCGCCATCTCAGGCAGGTGATTCCGGAGTGTTCGCCAAGTGGTTCTGGCGTAGCCGGCAGGTGATTTTGCATGTCCGGCAATGGTTCCGACGAGTCGAGCCGGAGGTTCTGGCATGTCCAGCAGGTGGTTCTGGCATGCCCGGCAGGTGATTCCGGAGTGTCCGGCATGTGCTTCTGGCAACTCTGAGAGGTGGTTCCGGCATGCCCGGCAGGTGATACCGGAGTGTCCAGCATTTGGTTCTGGCACCTGTGAGAGGTGGTTCCGGAATGCCCGGCATGTGATTCCGGAGTGTCTGCCGAGTGGTTCTGGCGTAGCCGGCATGTGATTTTGGCGTGTCCAGCAGGTGGTTCCGGCGAGCTCGGCAGGTGGTTCTGGCATGTCCGGAACATGGTTCTGGCACGTCTGAGAGATGGTTCCGGCATGCCCGGCAGGTGATTCCGGAGTGTCCGGTTTGTGGTTCTGGCACCTCTGAGAGGTGGTTCCGGCATGCCCGGCAGTTGGTTACGGAGTGTCTGCCGAGTGCTTCTGGCGTAGCCGGCAGGTGATTCTGGCGTATCCAGCAGGTGGTTCTGGGGAGTGGATCAGGTTGTTCCGGACTACTCGGCAGGTGGTACCGGCGTGTCCGGAACATGGTTCTGGCAAGTCTGAGAGGTGGTTGTGGCATGCCCGACAGGTGATTCCGGAGTGTTCGCCAAGTGGTTCTGGTGTAGCTGGCAGGTCATTTTGCATGTCCGGTGGTGGTTCCGGCGAGTCGAGCCGGTGGTTCCGGCGTTTCCAACAGGTGTTTCCGGTCTGTCCGGCAGGTGGTTCTGGCGTGACCGGCACGAGGTTCTGGCACGTATGAGAGTTGATTCCGGCATGCCCGAAAGGTGATTCCGGAGTGTCCGGCATGTGGTTCTGGCACCTCTGAGAGGTGGTTCCGGCATGCCCGGCAGGTGATTCTGGAGTGTCCGGCATGTGGTTCTGGCACCTCTGAGAGGTGGTTCCGGCATGCCCGGCAGGTGGTTCCGGAGTGTCTGCCGAGTGGTTCTGGCGTAGCCGGCAGGTGATTTTGGCGTGTCCAGCAGGTGGTTTTGGCGAGTCGAGCAGGTGGTTCTGGCGTGCTCGGCAGGTGCTTCCGGTGTCATTGGCATCTGGTTCCGGCATGTCTGAGAGGTGGTTCCGCCATGCCCGGCAGGTGATTCCGGAGTGTTCGCCAAGTGGTTCTGGCGTAGCCGGCAGGTGATTTTGCATGTCAGGCAATGGTTCCGGCGAGTCGAGCCTGTGGTTCCGGCATGTCCGGCAGGTGGTTCCGGCATGCCCGGAAGGTGATTCCGGAGTGTCCGGCATGTGGTTCTGGCACCTCTGAGAGGTGGTTACGGCATGCCAGGCACGTGATACCGGAGTGTTCGCCAAGTGGTTCTGCCGTAGCCGGCAGGTTATTTTGCATGTCCGGCAATGGTTCCGGCGAGTCGAGCCGGTGGTTCCGGAATGTCCGGCAGGTGGTTCCGGCATGTCCGGCAGGTGGTTCCGGCATGTCCAGCACGTGGTTCCAGCATGCCCGGCAGGTGATTCCGGAGTGTCCGGCATGTGGTTCTGGCACCTCTGAGAGGTGGTTCCGGCATGCCCGGCAGGTGATACCGGAGTCTCCGGCATTTGGTTCTGGCACCTCTGAGAGGTGGTTCCGGAATGCCTGGCCTGTGATTCCTGAGTGTCTGCCGAGTGGTTCTGGCGTAGCCGGCAGTTGATTTTGGCGTGTCCACTAGCTGGTTCTGGGGAGTGGATCAGCTGCTTCCGGCATACTCGGCAGGTGGTACCGGCGTGTCCAGAACATGGTTCTGGCAAGTCTGAGAGGTGGTTCCGGCATGCCCGGCAGGTGGATGCGGAGTGTCTGCCGAGTGGTTCTGACGTAGCCGGCAGGTGATTCTGTCGTGTCCAGCAGGTGGTTCTGGGGAGTGGATCAGGTGGTTCCGGCATACTCGGCAGGTGGTACCGGCGTGTCCGGAACATGGTTCTGGCAAGTCGGAGAGGTGGTTCCGGCATGCCCGAGAGGTGATTCCGGAGTGTTTGCCAAGTGGTTCTGGCGTAGCCGGCAGGTCATTTTGCATGTCCGGCGGTGGTTCCGGCGAGTCGAGCCTGTGGTTCCGGCGTAGCCGGCAGTTGATTTTGGCGTGTCCACTAGGTGGTTCTGGGGAGTGGAGCAGCTGGTTCCGGCACGCCCGACAGGTGATTCCGGAGCGTCCGCCAAGTGTTTCTGGCGTACCCGGCAGGTGACTTTGGCATGTCCGACAGGTGTTTCTTGCGAGTCGAGCAGGTGGCTGAGGCATGCTCAGCTGGTGCTTCCGTCGTCTCTGGCACGTGGTTCTGGTGAGTCTGAGAGCTGGTTCTGGCATGTCCGGCAGATGATTCCGTAGTGTCCACCAAGTGGTTCTGGTAGACCTGGCAGGTGATTTTGGCGTGTCAGGAAGGTGGTTCCGGCTAGTTGAGCAGGTGGATCAGGCGTGCTCGCCAGTGGGTTCAGGCGGGTCTGGCAGGTGGTTTCGGTCTGTTCGGGGAGTGGTTCCGGCATCTCAGGCTCATGGTTCTGTCAAGTCTGAGAGGTGGTTCCGGCCGGCTCGACAGGTGTTTCCATGGTGTCCGCCAAGTTGTTCTGGCATAGCTGGCAGGTGATGTTGGCGTGACCAGCAGGTGGTTCCAGCAAGCCCGGCAGGTGATTCCGAAGAGTTCAACAAATGGGTGTGGCGTAGCCGGCAGGTGATTTTGGCGTGTCGAGCAGGTGGTTCCGGCGAGCTCGGCAGGTGGTACCAGCGTGTCCAGAACATGGTTCTGGCAAGTCTGAGAGGTGGTTCCGGCACGCCCGACAGGTGATTCCGGAGCGTCCGACAAGTGTTTCTGGCGTACCCGGCAGGTGATTTTCGCTTGTCCGACAGGTGTATCTTGTGAGTCGAGCAGGTGGCTCAGGCATGCTCAGCTGGTGCTTCCGTCGTCTCTGGCACGTGGTTCTGGTGTGTCTGAGAGCTGGTTCTGGCATGTCCGGCAGATGATTCCGGAGTGTCCACCAAGTGGTTCTGGTAGACCTGGCAGGTGATTTTGGCGTGTCAGGAAGGTGGTTCCGGCTAGTTGAGCAGGTGGATCAGGCGTGCTCGCCAGTGGGTTCAGGCGGGTCTGGCAGGTGGTTTTGGTCTGTTCGGGGAGTGGTTCCGGCATCTCAGGCTCATGGTTCTGTCAAGTCTGAGAGGTGGTTCCGGCCGGCTCGACAGGTGTTTCCATGGTGTCCGCCAAGTTGTTCTGGCATAGCTGGCAGGTGATGTTGGCGTGACCAGCAGGTGGTTCCACCAAGCCCGGCAGGTGATTCCGAAGAGTTCACCAAATGGGTGTGGCGTAGCCGGCAGGTGATTTTGGTGTGTCCAGCAGGTGGTTCCGGCGAGCTCGGCAGGTGGTACCAGCGTGTCCGGAACATGGTTCTGGCAAGTCTGAGAGATGGTTCCGGCATGCCAGTCAGGTGATTCTGGAGTGTCCGGCATGTGGTTGTGGCACCTCTGAGAGGTGGTTCCGGCATGCCCGGCAGGTGGTTCCGGCATGCCCGGCAGGTGATTCCGGAGTGTCCGGCATGTGGTTCTGGCACCTCTGAGAGGTGGTTCCGGCATGCCCGTCAGGTGATACCGGAGTGTTCGCCAAGTGGTTCTGGCATAGCCGGCAGGTGATTTTGCATGTCCGGCAATGGTCCCGGCGAGTCGAGCCGGTGGTTCCGGAATGTCCGGCAGGTGGTTCCGGCATGTCCAGCAGGTGGTTCCGGCATGTCCAGCACGTGGTTCCAGCATGCCCTGCAGGTGATTCCGGAGTGTCCGGCATGTGGTTCTGGCAGCTCTGAGAGGTGGTTCCGGAATGCCTGGCCTGTGATTCCGGAGTGTCTGCCGAGTGGTTCTGGCGTAGCCGGCAGTTGATTTTGGCGTGTCCACTAGGTGGTTCTGGGGAGTGGATCAGCTGGTTCCGGCATACTCGGCTGGTGGTACCGGCGTGTCCAGAACATGGTTCTGGCAAGTCTGAGAGGTGGTTCCGGCACGCCCGACAGGTGATTCCGGAGCGTCCGCCAAGTGTTTCTGGCGTACCCGGCAGGTGATTTTCGCCTGTCCGACAGGTGCTTCTTGCGAGTCGAGCAGGTGGCTGAGGCATGCTCAGCTGGTGCTTCCGGCGTCTCCGGCACGTGGTTCTGGTGTGTGAGAGCTGGTTCTGGCATCTCCGGCAGATGATTCCGGAGTGTCCACCAAGTGGTTCTTGTATACCTGGCAGGTGATTTTGGCGTGTCAGGAAGTTGGTTCCGGCTAGTTGAGCAGGTGGATCAGGCGTGCTCGCCAGGGGGTTCAGGCGGGTCTGGCAGGTGGTTTCGGTCTGCTCTGGGAGTGGTTCCGGCATCTCAGGCTCATGGTTCTGGCCTGTCTGAGAGGTGGTTCCGGCCGGCCCGACAGGTGTTTCCATGGCGTGCGCCAAGTGGTTCTAGCATAGCTGGCAGGTGATGTTGGCGTGACCGGCAGGTGGTTCCAGCAAGCCCGGCAGGTGATTCCGAAGATTTCACCAAATGGCTGTGGCGTAGCCGGCAGGTGGTTTTGGCGTGTCCAGCAGGTGGTTTTGGCGAGTCGAGCAGGTGGTTCTGGCGTGCTCGGCATGTGCTTCCGGTGTCATTGGCATGTGGTTCCGGCACGTCTGAGAGTTGGTTCCGGCATGCCCGACAGGTGATTCCGGAGTGTCCGGCATGTGGTTCTGGCACCTCTGAGAGGTGGTTCCGGCATGCCCGGCAGGTGATTCCGGAGTGTCCGGCATGTGGTTCTGGCACCTCTGAGAGGTGGTTCCGGCATGCCCGGCAGGTGGTTCCGGAGTGTCTGCCGAGTGGTTCTGGCGTAGCCGGCAGGTGATTTTGGCGTGTCCAGCAGGTGGTTTTGGCGAGTCGAGCAGGTGGTTCTGGCGTGCTCGGCATGTGCTTCCGGTGTCATTGGCATGTGGTTCCAGCATGTCTGAGAGGTGGTTCCGACATGCCCGGCAGGTGGTTCCGGAGAGTCTGCCGAGTGGTTCTGGAGCCAGCCCGGCAGGTGCTTCCGAAGAGTTCACCAAATGGTTGTGGCGTAGCCGGCAGGTTATTTTGGCGTGTCAGGAAGGTGGTTCCGGCTAGTTGAGCAGGTGGATCAGGCATGCTCGCCAGTGGGTTCAGGCGGGTCTGGCAGGTGGTTTCGGTTTGTTCGGGGAGTGGTTCCGGGATCTCAGGCACATGGTTCTGGCACGTCTGAGAGGTGGTTCCTGCCGGCCGGAGAGGTGTTTCCGGAGTGTCCGCCAAGTGGTTCTGGCGTAGCTGAAAGGTGATGTTGGCGTGACCGGCAGGTGGTTCCAGCCAGCCCGGCAGGTGATTCCGGAGTGTCTGCCGTGTGGTTCTGCCGTAGCTGGCAGGTGATTTTGGCGTGTCCAGCAGGTGGTTCCGGCGAGCTCGGCCGGTGGTACCAGCGTGTCCGGAACATGGTTCTGGCACGTCTGAGAGATGGTTCCGGCATGCCCGGCAGGTGATTCGGGAGTGTCCGGCATGTGGTTCTGGCACCTCTGAGAGGTGTTTCCGGAATGCCCGGCAGGTGGTTCCGGAGTGTCTGCCGAGTGGTTCTGGCGTAGACGGCAGGTGATTCTGGCGTGTCCACTAGGTGGTTCTGGGGAGTGGATCAGCTGGTTCCGGCATACTCGGCAGGTGGTACCGGCGTGTCCAGAACATGGTTCTGGCAAGTCTGAGAGGTGGTTCCGGCATGCCCGGCAGGTGGATGCGGAGTGTCTGCCGAGTGGTTCTGACGTAGCCGGCAGGTGATTCTGTCGTGTCCAGCAGGTGGTTCTGGGGAGTGGATCAGGTGGTTCCGGCATACTCGGCAGGTGGTACCGGCGTGTCCGGAACATGGTTCTGGCAAGTCGGAGAGGTGGTTCCGGCATGCCCGAGAGGTGATTCCGGAGTGTTTGCCAAGTGGTTCTGGCGTAGCCGGCAGGTCATTTTGCATGTCCGGCGGTGGTTCCGGCGAGTCGAGCCTGTGGTTCCGGCGTAGCCGGCAGTTGATTTTGGCGTGTCCACTAGGTGGTTCTGGGGAGTGGAGCAGCTGGTTCCGGCACGCCCGACAGGTGATTCCGGAGCGTCCGCCAAGTGTTTCTGGCGTACCCGGCAGGTGACTTTGGCATGTCCGACAGGTGTTTCTTGCGAGTCGAGCAGGTGGCTGAGGCATGCTCAGCTGGTGCTTCCGTCGTCTCTGGCACGTGGTTCTGGTGAGTCTGAGAGCTGGTTCTGGCATGTCCGGCAGATGATTCCGTAGTGTCCACCAAGTGGTTCTGGTAGACCTGGCAGGTGATTTTGGCGTGTCAGG
Organism: Equus caballus; assembly: GCF_041296265.1. NCBI lineage: Eukaryota > Metazoa > Chordata > Mammalia > Perissodactyla > Equidae > Equus > Equus caballus. Next base: position 7,071,675 of record NC_091706.1, on the reverse strand, counting down.
AAGGTGGTTCCGGCTAGTTGAGCAGGTGGATCAGGCGTGCTCGCCAGTGGGTTCAGGCGGGTCTGGCAGGTGGTTTCGGTCTGTTCGGGGAGTGGTTCCGGCATCTCAGGCTCATGGTTCTGTCAAGTCTGAGAGGTGGTTCCGGCCGGCTCGACAGGTGTTTCCATGGTGTCCGCCAAGTTGTTCTGGCATAGCTGGCAGGTGATGTTGGCGTGACCAGCAGGTGGTTCCAGCAAGCCCGGCAGGTGATTCCGAAGAGTTCACCAAATGGGTGTGGCGTAGCCGGCAGGTGATTTTGGCGTGTCCAGCAGGTGGTTCCGGCGAGCTCGGCAGGTGGTACCAGCGTGTCCGGAACATGGTTCTGGCAAGTCTGAGAGATGGTTCCGGCATGCCAGTCAGGTGATTCTGGAGTGTCCGGCATGTGGTTGTGGCACCTCTGAGAGGTGGTTCCGGCATGCCCGGCAGGTGATTCCGGAGTGTCTGGCATGTGGTTCTGGCACCTCTGAGAGGTGGTTCCGGCATGCCCGGCAGGTGGTTCCGGCATGCCCGGCAGGTGATTCCGGAGTGTCCGGCATGTGGTTCTGGCACCTCTGAGAGGTGGTTCCGGCATGCCCGTCAGGTGATACCGGAGTGTTCGCCAAGTGGTTCTGGCATAGCCGGCAGGTGATTTTGCATGTCCGGCAATGGTCCCGGCGAGTCGAGCCGGTGGTTCCGGAATGTCCGGCAGGTGGTTCCGGCATGTCCGGCAGGTGGTTCCGGCATGTCCAGCACGTGGTTCCAGCATGCCCTGCAGGTGATTCCGGAGTGTCCGGCATGTGGTTCTGGCAGCTCTGAGAGGTGGTTCCGGAATGCCTGGCCTGTGATTCCGGAGTGTCTGCCGAGTGGTTCTGGCGTAGCCGGCAGTTGATTTTGGCGTGTCCACTAGGTGGTTCTGGGGAGTGGATCAGCTGGTTCCGGCATACTCGGCTGGTGGTACCGGCGTGTCCAGAACATGGTTCTGGCAAGTCTGAGAGGTGGTTCCGGCACGCCCGACAGGTGATTCCGGAGCGTCCGCCAAGTGTTTCTGGCGTACCCGGCAGGTGATTTTCGCCTGTCCGACAGGTGCATCTTGCGAGTCGAGCAGGTGGCTGAGGCATGCTCAGCTGGTGCTTCCGGCGTCTCCGGCACGTGGTTCTGGTGTGTGAGAGCTGGTTCTGGCATCTCCGGCAGATGATTCCGGAGTGTCCACCAAGTGGTTCTTGTATACCTGGCAGGTGATTTTGGCGTGTCAGGAAGTTGGTTCCGGCTAGTTGAGCAGGTGGATCAGGCGTGCTCGCCAGGGGGTTCAGGCGGGTCTGGCAGGTGGTTTCGGTCTGCTCTGGGAGTGGTTCCGGCATCTCAGGCTCATGGTTCTGGCATGTCTGAGAGGTGGTTCCGGCCGGCCCGACAGGTGTTTCCATGGCGTGCGCCAAGTGGTTCTAGCATAGCTGGCAGGTGATGTTGGCGTGACCGGCAGGTGGTTCCAGCAAGCCCGGCAGGTGATTCCGAAGATTTCACCAAATGGCTGTGGCGTAGCCGGCAGGTGGTTTTGGCGTGTCCAGCAGGTGGTTTTGGCGAGTCGAGCAGGTGGTTCTGGCGTGCTCGGCATGTGCTTCCGGTGTCATTGGCATGTGGTTCCGGCACGTCTGAGAGTTGGTTCCGGCATGCCCGACAGGTGATTCCGGAGTGTCCGGCATGTGGTTCTGGCACCTCTGAGAGGTGGTTCCGGCATGCCCGGCAGGTGATTCCGGAGTGTCCGGCATGTGGTTCTGGCACCTCTGAGAGGTGGTTCCGGCATGCCCGGCAGGTGGTTCCGGAGTGTCTGCCGAGTGGTTCTGGCGTAGCCGGCAGGTGATTTTGGCGTGTCCAGCAGGTGGTTCCGGCGAGCTCGGCAGGTGGTTCCGGCATGTCCGGAACATGGTTCTGGCACGTCTGAGAGATGGTTCCGGCATGCCCGGCAGGTGATTCCGGAGTGTTCGCAAAGTGGGTCTGGCGTAGCCGGCAGGTCATTTTGCATGTCCGGTGGTGGTTCCGGCGAGTCGAGCCGGTGGTTCCGGCGTTTCCAACAGGTGTTTCCGGTCTGTCCGGCAGGTGGTTCTGGAGTGACCGGCACGAGGTTCTGGCATGTCTGAGAGTTGGTTCCGGCATGCCCGACAGGTGATTCCGGAGTGTCCGGCATGTGGTTCTGGCACCTCTGAGAGGTGGTTCCGGCATGCCCGGCAGGTTGTTCCGGAGTGTCTGCCGAGTGGTTCTGGCGTAGCCGGCAGGTGATTTTTGCGTGTCCAGTAGGTGGTTTTGGCGAGTAGAGCAGGTGGTTCTGGCGTGCTCGGCAGGTGCTTCCGGTGTCATTGGCATCTGGTTCCGGCATGTCTGAGAGGTGGTTCCGCCATGCCCGGCAGGTGATTCCGGAGTGTTCGCCAAGTGGTTCTGGCGTAGCCGGCAGGTGATTTTGCATGTCCGGCAATGGTTCCGGCGAGTCGAAGCGGGGGTTCCGGCTTGTCCAGCAGGTTGTTCCGGCATGCCCGCCAGGTGATTCCGGAGCGTCCGGCATGTGGTTCTGGCACCTCTGAGAGGTGGTTACGGCATGCCCGGCAGTTGGTTACGGTGTGTCTGCCGAGTGGTTCTGGAGTAGCCGGCAGGTGATTCTGGCGTTTCCAGCAGGTGGTTCTGGGGAGTGGATCAGGTGGTTCCGGCATACTCGGCAGGTGGTACCGGCGTGTCCGGAACATGGTTCTCGCAAGTCTGAGAGGTGGTTCCGGCATGCCCGACAGGTGATTCCGGAGTGTTCGCCAAGTGGTTCTGGCGTAGCCGGTAGGTCATTTTGCATGTCCGGCGGTGGTTCCGGCGAGTCGAGCCGGTGGTTCCAGCGTGTCCGGCAGGTGGTTCTGTCGTGACCGGCACGAGGTTCTGGCACGTCTGAGAGTTGGTTCCGTCATGCCCGACAGGTGATTCCGGAGTGTCCGCCACATGGTTCTGGCGTACCCGACAGGTGATTTTGGCGTGTCTGGCAGGTGTTTCTTGCAAGTCGAGCATTTGGCTGAGGCATGATCAGCAGGTGCTTCCGGCGTGTCTGGCACGTGGTTCTGGTGTGTCTGAGAGCTGGTTCTGGCATGTCCGGCAGATGATTCCGGAGTGTCCACCAAGTGGTTGTGGCATACCCGGAAGGTGATTTTAGCGTGTCAGGTAGGTGGTTCCGGCGAGTCGAGTAGGTTGTTCCGGCGTGCACGGCAGGTGGTTCAGGTGGGTCTGGCAGGTGGTTTCGGTCTGTTTGGGGTGTGGTTCCGGCATCTCAGGCACATGGTTCTGGCACGTCTGAGAGGTGGTTCCGGCCGGCCCGACAGGTGTTTCCATGGTGTCCGCCAAGTGGTTCTGGCATAGCTGGCACCTGATGTTGGCGTGACTGCCAGGTGGTTCCAGCCAGCCCGGCAGGTGATTCCTAAGAGTTCACCAAATGGTTGTGGCGTAGCTGGCAGGTGATTTTGGCGTGTGCAGCAGGTGGTTTTGGCGAGTCGAGCAGGTGGTTCTGGCGTGCTCGGCAGGTGCTTCCGGTGTCATTGGCATGTCTGAGAGGTGGTTCCGCCATGCCCGGCAGGTGATTCCCGAGTGTTCGCCAAGTGGTTCTGCCGTAGCCGGCAGGTGATTTTGCATGTCCGGCAATGGTTCCAGAGAGTCGAGCCGGTGGTTCCGACATGTCCGGCAGGTGGTACCGGCATGCCCGGCGGGTGATTCCGGAGTGTCCGGCATGTGGTTCTGGCACCTCTGAGAGGTGGTTCCGGCATGACAGGCAGGTGATACCGGAGTGTCCGGCATTTGGTTCTCACACCTCTGAGAGGTGGTTCCGCAATGCCTGGCATGTGATTCCCGAGTGTCTGCCGAGTGGTTTTGGCGTAGCCGGCAGGTGATTTTGGCGTGTCCCGCAGGTGGTTCCGGCGAGCTCGGCAGGTGGTTCCGGCATGTCCGGAACATGGTTCTGGCAAGTCTGAGAGATGGTTCCGGCATGCCCGGCAGCTCATTCCGGAGTGTCCGGCATGTGGTTCTGGCACCTCTGAGAGGTGGTTCCGGAATGCCTGGCCTGTGATTCCGGAGTGTCTGCCGAGTGGTTCTGGCGTAGCCGGCAGTTGATTTTGGCGTGTCCACTAGGTTGTTCTGGGGAGTGGATCAGCTGGTTCCGGCATACTCGGCAGGTGGTACCGGCGTGTCCAGAACATGGTTCTGGCAAGTCTGAGAGGTGGTTCCGGCACGCCCGACAGGTGATTCCGGAGCGTCCGCCAAGTGTTTCTGGCGTACCCTGCAGGTGAATTTGGCATGTCCGACAGGTGTATCTTGCGAGTCAAGCAGGTGGCTCAGGCATGCTCAGCTGGTGCTTCCTGCATCTCTGGCACGTGGTTCTGGTGTGTCTGAGAGCTGGTTCTGGCATGTCCGGCAGATGATTCCGGAGTGTCCACCAAGTGGTTCTGGTAGACCTGGCAGGTGATTTTGGCGTGTCAGGAAGGTGGTTCCGGCTAGTTGAGCAGGTGGATCAGGCGTGCTCGCCAGTGGGTTCAGGCGGGTCTGGCAGGTGGTTTCGGTCTGTTCGGGGAGTGATTCCGGCATCTCAGGCTCATGGTTCTGGCACGTCTGAGAGGTGGTTCTGGCCTGCCCGACAGGTGTTTCCATGGTGTCTGCCAACTGGTTCTGGCATAGCTGGCAGGTGATGTTGGCGTGACTGGCAGGTGGTTCCAGCAAGCCCGGCAGGTGATTCCGAAGAGTTCACCAAATGGTTGTGGCGTAGCCGGCAGTTGATTTTGGCGAGTCCAGCAGGTGGTTTTCGCGAGTCGAGTAGGTGGTTCTGGCGTGCTCGGCAGGTGCTTCCGGTGTCATTGGCATGTGGTTCCGGCATGTCCGGCAGGTGGTTCCGGCATGTCCAGCACGTGGTTCCAGCATGCCCGGCAGGTGATTCCGGAGTGTCCGGCATGTGGTTCTGGCAGCTCTGAGATGTGGTTCCGGAATGCCTGGCGTGTGATTCCGGACTGTCTGCCGAGTGGTTCTGGCGTAGCCGGCAGTTGATTTTGGCGTGTCCAATAGGTGTTTCTGGGGAGTGGATCAGCTGGTTCCGGCATACTCGGCAGGTGGTACCAGCGTGTCCAGAACATGGTTCTGGCAAGTCTGAGAGGTGGTTCCGGCACGCCCGACAGGTGATTCCGGAGCGTCCGACAAGTGTTTCTGGTGTACCCGGCAGGTGATTTTCGCTTGTCCGACAGGTGTATCTTGTGAGTCGAGCAGGTGGCTCAGGCATGCTCAGCTGGTGCTTCCGTCGTCTCTGGCACGTGGTTCTGGTGTGTCTGAGAGCTGGTTCTGGCATGTCCGGCAGATGATTCCGGAGTGTCCACCAAGTGGTTCTGGTAGACCTGGCAGGTGATTTTGGCGTGTCAGGAAGGTGGTTCCGGCTAGTTGAGCAGGTGGATCAGGCGTGCTCGCCAGTGGGTTCAGGCGGGTCTGGCAGGTGGTTTCGGTCTGTTCGGGGAGTGGTTCCGGCATCTCAGGCTCATGGTTCTGTCAAGTCTGAGAGGTGGTTCCGGCCGGCTCGACAGGTGTTTCCATGGTGTCCGCCAAGTTGTTCTGGCATAGCTGGCAGGTGATGTTGGCGTGACCAGCAGGTGGTTCCACCAAGCCCGGCAGGTGATTCCGAAGAGTTCACCAAATGGGTGTGGCGTAGCCGGCAGGTGATTTTGGCGTGTCCAGCAGGTGGTTCCGGCGAGCTCGGCAGGTGGTACCAGCGTGTCCGGAACATGGTTCTGGCAAGTCTGAGAGATGGTTCCGGCATGCCAGTCAGGTGATTCTGGAGTGTCCGGCATGTGGTTGTGGCACCTCTGAGAGGTGGTTCCGGCATGCCCGGCAGGTGATCCCGGAGTGTCTGGCATGTGGTTCTGGCACCTCTGAGAGGTGGTTCCGGCATGCCCGGCAGGTGGTTCCGGCATGCCCGGCAGGTGATTCCGGAGTGTCCGGCATGTGGTTCTGGCACCTCTGAGAGGTGGTTCCAGAATGCCCGTCAGGTGATACCGGAGTGTTCGCCAAGTGGTTCTGGCATAGCCGGCAGGTGATTTTGCATGTCCGGCAATGGTCCCGGCGAGTTGAGCCGGTGGTTCCGGAATGTCCGGCAGGTGGTTCCGGCATGTCCGGCAGGTGGTTCCGGCATGTCCTGCACGTGGTTCCAGCATGCCCTGCAGGTGATTCCGGAGTGTCCGGCATGTGGTTCTGGCAGCTCTGAGAGGTGGTTCCGGAATGCCTGGCCTGTGATTCCGGAGTGTCTGCCGAGTGGTTCTGGCGTAGCCGGCAGTTGATTTTGGCGTGCCCACTAGGTGGTTCTGGGGAGTGGATCAGCTGGTTCCGGCATACTTGGCTGGTGGTACCGGCGTGTCCAGAACATGGTTCTGGCAAGTCTGAGAGGTGGTTCCGGCACGCCCGACAGGTGATTCCGGAGCGTCCGCCAAGTGTTTCTGGCGTACCCGGCAGGTGATTTTCGCCTGTCCGACAGGTGCATCTTGCGAGTCGAGCAGGTGGCTGAGGCATGCTCAGCTGGTGCTTCCGGCGTCTCCGGCACGTGGTTCTGGTGTGTCTGAGAGCTGGTTCTGGCATCTCCGGCAGATGATTCCGGAGTGTCCACCAAGTGGTTCTTGTATACCTGGCAGGTGATTTTGGCGTGTCAGGAAGTTGGTTCCGGCTAGTTGAGCAGGTGGATCAGGCGTGCTCGCCAGGGGGTTCAGGCGGGTCTGGCAGGTGGTTTCGGTCTGCTCTGGGAGTGGTTCCGGCATCTCAGGCTCATGGTTCTGGCATGTCTGAGAGGTGGTTCCGGCCGGCCCGACAGGTGTTTCCATGGCGTGCGCCAAGTGGTTCTAGCATAGCTGGCAGGTGATGTTGGCGTGACCGGCAGGTGGTTCCAGCAAGCCCGGCAGGTGATTCCGAAGATTTCACCAAATGGCTGTGGCGTAGCCGGCAGGTGGTTTTGGCGTGTCCAGCAGGTGGTTTTGGCGAGTCGAGCAGGTGGTTCTGGCGTGCTCGGCATGTGCTTCCGGTGTCATTGGCATGTGGTTCCGGCACGTCTGAGAGTTGGTTCCGGCATGCCCGACAGGTGATTCCGGAGTGTCCGGCATGTGGTTCTGGCACCTCTGAGAGGTGGTTCCGGCATGCCCGGCAGGTGATTCCGGAGTGTCCGGCATGTGGTTCTGGCACCTCTGAGAGGTGGTTCCGGCATGCCCGGCAGGTGGTTACGGAGTGTCTGCCGAGTGGTTCTGGCGTAGCCGGCAGGTGATTTTGGCGTGTCCAGCAGGTGGTTTTGGCGAGTCGAGCAGGTGGTTCTGGCGTGCTCGGCATGTGCTTCCGGTGTCATTGGCATGTGGTTCCAGTATGTCTGAGAGGTGGTTCCGACATGCCCGGCAGGTGGTTCCGGAGAGTCTGCCGAGTGGTTCTGGAGCCAGCCCGGCAGGTGCTTCCGAAGAGTTCACCAAATGGTTGTGGCGTAGCCGGCAGGTTATTTTGGCGTGTCAGGAAGGTGGTTCCGGCTAGTTGAGCAGGTGGATCAGGCATGCTCGCCAGTGGGTTCAGGCGGGTCTGGCAGGTGGTTTCGGTTTGTTCGGGGAGTGGTTCCGGGATCTCAGGCACATGGTTCTGGCACGTCTGAGAGGTGGTTCCTGCCGGCCGGAGAGGTGTTTCCGGAGTGTCCGCCAAGTGGTTCTGGCGTAGCTGAAAGGTGATGTTGGCGTGACCGGCAGGTGGTTCCAGCCAGCCCGGCAGGTGATTCCGGAGTGTCTGCCGTGTGGTTCTGCCGTAGCTGGCAGGTGATTTTGGCGTGTCCAGCAGGTGGTTCCGGCGAGCTCGGCCGGTGGTACCAGCGTGTCCGGAACATGGTTCTGGCACGTCTGAGAGATGGTTCCGGCATGCCCGGCAGGTGATTCGGGAGTGTCCGGCATGTGGTTCTGGCACCTCTGAGAGGTGGTTCTGGCATGCCCCGCAGGTGATTCCGCAGTGTCCGGCATGTGGTTCTGGCACCTCTGAGAGGTGGTTCCGGCATGCCTGGCAGGTGATTCCGGAGTGTCCGGCATGTGGTTCTGGCACCTCTGAGAGGTGGTTCCGGCATGCCCGGCAGGTGGTTCCGGAGTGTCTGCCGAGTGGTTCTGGAGCCAGGCCGGCAGGTGATTCCCAAGAGTTCACCAAATGGTTTTGGCGTAGCCGGCAGGTGATTTTGGCGTGTCAGGAAGTTGGTTCCGGCTAGTTGAGCAGGTGGATCAGGCGTGCTCGCCAGGGGGTTCAGGCGCGTCTGGCAGGTGGTTTCGGTCTGTTCGGGGAGTGGTTCCGGCATCTCAGGCACATGGTTCTGGCACGTCTGAGAGATGGTTCCGTCATGCCCGGCAGGTGATTCCGGAGTGTCCGGCATGTGGTTTTGGCACCTCTGAGATGTGGTTCCGGCATGCCCGGCAGGTGATTCCGGAGTGTCCGGCATGTGGTTCTGGCACCTCTGAGAGTAGGTTCCGGCATGCCCGGCAGGTGATACCGGAGTGTCCGGCATTTGCATCTCACACCTCTGAGAGGTGGTTCTGGAATGCCTGGCATGTGATTCCCGAGTGTCTGCCGAGTGGTTCTGGCGTAGCCGGCATGTGATTTTGGCGTGTCCAGCAGGTGGTTCCGGCGAGCTCGGCAGGTGGTTCCGGCATGTCCGGAACATGGTTCTGGCAAGTCTGAGAGATGGTTCCGGCATGCCCGGCAGGTGATTCCGGAGTGTCCGGCATGTGGTTCTGGCACCTCAGAGAGGTGGTTCCGGCATGCCCGGCAGGTGGTTCCGGAGTGTCTGCCGAGTGGTTCTGGCGTAGCCAGCAGGTGATTTTGGCGTGTCCAGAAGGTGGTTGTGGCGAGTCGAGCAGGTGGTTCTGGCGTGCTCGGCAGGTGCTTCCGGGGTCATTGGCATGTGGTTCCAGCATGTCTGAGAGGTGGTTCCGCCATGCCCGGCAGGTGATTCCTGATTGTTCGCCAAGTGGTTCTGGAGTAGCCGGCAGGTGATTTTGCATGTCCGGCAATGGTTCCGGCGAGTAGAGCCGGTGGTTCCGGCATGTCTGGCAGGTGGTTCCGGCATGCCCGGCAGGTGATTCCGGAGTGTCCGGCATGTGGTTCTGGCACCTCTGAGAGGTGGTTCCGGCATGCCCGGCAGGTGATACCGGAGTGTCCGCAGAGTGGTTCTGGAGTAGCCGGCAGGTGATTCTGGCGTATCCAGCTGGTGGTTCTGGGGAGTGGATCAAGTTGTTCCGGCATACTCGGCAGGTGGTACCGGCGTGTCCGGAACATGGTTCTGGCAAGTCTGAGAGGTGGTTCCGGCATGCCCGACAGGTGATTCCGGAGTGTTCGCCAAGTGGTTCTGGCGTAGCCGGCAGGTCATTTTGCATGTCCGGCGGTGGTTGCGGCGAGTCGAGCCGGTGGTTGCGGCGTATCCAGCAGGTGTTTCCTGTCTGTCCGGCAGGTGGTTCTGGCGTGACCGGGACGAGGTTCTGGCACTTCTGAGAGTTGGTTCCGGCATGCCTGACAGGTGATTCCGGAGTGTCCGCCACGTGGTTCTGGCGTACCCGGCAGGTGATTTTGGCATGTCTGGCAGGTATTTCTTGCAAGACAAGCATTTGGCTCAGGCATGCTGAGCAGGTACTGCTGGCGTGTCTGGCACGTGGTTCTGGTGTGTCTGAGAGCTGGTTCTGGCATGTCCGGCAGATGATTCCGGAGTCTCCACCAAGTGGTTGTGGCATACCCGGAAGGTGATTTTAGCGTGTCAGGTAGGTGGTTCCGGCGAGTCGAGTAGGTGGTTCCGGTGTGCTGGGCAGGTGGTTCAGGCGGGTCTGGCAGGTGGTTTCGGTCTGTTCGGGGTGTGGTTCCGGCATCTCAGGCACATGGTTCTGGCACGTCTGAGAGGTGGTTCCGGCCGGCCCGACAGGTGTTTCCATGGTGTCCGCCAAGTGGTTCTGGCATAGCTGGCAAGTGATGTTGGCGTGACCGGCAGGTGGTTCCAGCCAGCCCGGCAGGTGATTCCGAAGAGTTCACGAAATGGTTGTGGCGTAGCCGGCAGGTGATTTTGGCGTGTCCAGCAGGTGGTTTTGGCGAGTCGAGCAGGTGGTTCTGGCGTGGTCGGCAGGTGCTTCCGGTGTCATTGGCATGTGGTTCCGGCATGTCTGAGAGGTGGTTCCGCCATGCCCGTCAGGTGATTCCGGAGTGTTCGCCAAGTGGTTCTGGCGTAGCCGGCAGGTGATTTTGCATGTCCGGCAATGGTTCCGGCGAGTCGAGCCATTGGTTCCGACATGTCCGGCAGGTGGTTGCGCCATGCCCGGCAGGTGATTCCGGAGTGTCCGGCATGTGGTTCTGGCACCTCTGAGAGGTGGTTCCGGCATGCCCGGCATGTGATACCGGAGTGTTTGCCAAGTGGTTCTGGCGTAGCCGGCAGGTGATTTTGCATGTCCGGCAATGGTTCCGGCGAGTCGAGACGGTGGTTCCTGCATGTCCGGCAGGTGGTTCCGGAATGCCCGGCAGGTGATTCCGGTGTGTCCGGCATGTGGTTCTGGCACCTCTGAGAGGTGGTTCCGGCATGCCCGGCAGGTGATACCGGAGTGTCCGGCATTTGGTTCTCACACCTCTGAGAGGTGGTTCCGGAATGCCTGGCATGTGATTCCCAAGTGTCTGCCGAGTGGTTCTGGCGTAGCCGGCAGGTGATTTTGGCGTGTCCACCAGGTGGTTCCGGCGAGCTCGTCAGGTGGTTCCGGCATGTCCGGAACATGGTTCTGGCAAGTCTGAGAGATGGTTCCGGCATGCCCGGCAGGTGATTCCGGAGTGTCCGGCATGTGGTTCTGGCACCTCTGAGAGGTGGTTCCGGCATGCCCGGCAGTTGGTTGCGGAGTGTCTGCCGAGCGGTTCTGGAGTAGCCGGCAGGTGATTCTGGCGTATCCAGCAGGTGGTTCTGGGGAGTGGATCAGGTGGTTCCAGCATACTCGGCAGGTGGTACCGGCGTGTCCGGAACATGGTTCTGGCAAGTCTGAGAGGTGGTTCCGGCATGCCCGACAGGTGATTCCGGAGTGTTCGCCAAGTGGTTCTGGCGTAGCCGGCAGGTCATTTTGCATGTCCGGCGGTGGTTCCGGCGAGTCGAGCCGGTGGTTCCGGCGTATCCAGCAGTTGTTTCCGGTCTGTCCGGCAGGTGGTTCTGGCGTGACCGGCACGAGGTTCTGGCACGTCTGAGAGTTGGTTCCGGCATGCCCGACAGGTGATTCCGGAGTGTCCGCCACGTGGTTCTGGCGTACCCGGCAGGTGATTTTGGCGTGTCTGGCAGGTGTTTCTTGCAAGTCGAGCATTTGGCTCAGGCATGCTCAGCAGGTGCTTCCGGCGTGTCTGGCACGTGGTTCTGGTGTGTCTGAGAGCTGGTTCTGGCATGTCCGGCAGATGATTCCTTAGTGTCCACCAAGTGGTTGTGGCATACCCGGCAGGTGATTTTAGCGTGTCAGGTAGGTGGTTCGGCGAGTCCAGTAGGTGGTTCTGGCGTGCTCGGCAGGTGGTTCAGGCGTGTCCGGCAGGTGGTTCCGGCATGCCCGGCAGGTGATACCGGAGTCTCCGGCATTTGGTTCTGGCACCTCTGAGAGGTGGTTCCGGAATGCCTGGCATGTGTTTCCGGAGTGTCTGCCGAGTGGTTCTGGCGTAGCCGGCAGGTGATTTTGGCTTGTCCAGCAGGTGGTTTTGGTGAGTCGATCAGGTGGTTCTGGCGTGCTCGGCAGGTGCTTCCGGTGTCATTGGCATCTGGTTCCGGCATGTCTGAGAGGTGGTTCCGCCATGCCCGGCAGGTGATTCCGGAGTGTTCGCCAAGTGGTTCTGGCGTAGCCGGCAGGTGATTTTGACGTGTCAGGAAGGTGGGTCCGGCTAGTTGAGCAGGTGGATCAGGCGTGCTCGCCAGTGGGTTCAGGCGGGTCTGGCAGGTGGTTTCGGTCTGTTCGGGGTGTGGTTCCGGCATCTCAGGCACATGGTTCTGGCACGTCTGATAGGTGGTTCCGGCCGGCCCGACAGGTGTTTCCATGGTGTCCACCAAGTGGTTCTGGCATAGCTGGCAGGTGATGTTGGCGTGACCGGCAGGTGGTTCCAGCCAGCCCGGCAGGTGATTCCGAAGTGTTCACCAAATGGTTGTGGCGTAGCCGGAAGGTGATTTTGGCGTGTGCAGCAGGTGGTTTTGGCGAGTCGAGCAGGTGGTTGTGGCGTGCTCGGCAGGTGCTTCCGGTGTCATTGGCATGTGGATCCGGCATGTCTGAGAGGTGGTTCCGCCATGCCCGGCAGGTGATTCCGGAGTGATCCCCAAGTGGTTCTGGCATAGCCGGCAGGTGATTTTGCAGGTCCGGCTATGGTTCCGGCGAGTCGAGCCTGTGGTTCCGGCATGTCCGGCAGGTGGTTCCGGCATGCCCGGAAGGTGATTCCGGAGTGTCCGGCATGTGGTTCTGGCACCTGTGAGAGGTGCTTCCGGCATGCCCGGCAGGTGATACCGGAGTCTCCGTCATTTGGTTCTGAAACCTCTGAGAGGTGGTTCCGGAATGCCTGGCCTGTGATTCCTGAGTGTCTGCCGAGTGGTTCTGGCGTAGCCGGCAGTTGATTTTGGCGTGTCCACTAGCTGGTTCTGGGGAGTGGATCAGCTGCTTCCGGCATACTCGGCAGGTGGTACCGGCGTGTCCAGAACATGGTTCTGGCAAGTCTGAGAGGTGGTTCCGGCATGCCCGGCAGGTGGATGCGGAGTGTCTGCCGAGTGGTTCTGACGTAGCCGGCAGGTGATTCTGTCGTGTCCAGCAGGTGGTTCTGGGGAGTGGATCAGGTGGTTCCGGCATACTCGGCAGCTGGTACCGGCGTGTCCGGAACATGGTTCTGGCAAGTCAGAGAGGTGGTTCCGGCATGCCCGAGAGGTGATTCCGGAGTGTTTGCCAAGTGGTTCTGGCGTAGCCGGCAGGTCATTTTGCATGTCCGGCGGTGGTTCCGGCGAGTCGAGCCTGTGGTTCCGGCGTAGCCGGCAGTTGATTTTGGCGTGTCCACTAGGTGGTTCTGGGGAGTGGAGCAGCTGGTTCCGGCACGCCCGACAGGTGATTCCGGAGCGTCCGCCAAGTGTTTCTGGCGTACCCGGCAGGTGACTTTGGCATGTCCGACAGGTGTTTCTTGCGAGTCGAGCAGGTGGCTGAGGCATGCTCAGCTGGTGCTTCCGTCGTCTCTGGCACGTGGTTCTGGTGAGTCTGAGAGCTGGTTCTGGCATGTCCGGCAGATGATTCCGTAGTGTCCACCAAGTGGTTCTGGTAGACCTGGCAGGTGATTTTGGCGTGTCAGGAAGGTGGTTCCGGCTAGTTGAGCAGGTGGATCAGGCGTGCTCGCCAGTGGGTTCAGGCGGGTCTGGCAGGTGGTTTCGGTCTGTTCGGGGAGTGGTTCCGGCATCTCAGGCTCATGGTTCTGTCAAGTCTGAGAGGTGGTTCCGGCCGGCTCGACAGGTGTTTCCATGGTGTCCGCCAAGTTGTTCTGGCATAGCTGGCAGGTGATGTTGGCGTGACCGGCAGGTGGTTCCACCAAGCCCGGCAGGTGATTCCGAAGAGTTCACCAAATGGGTGTGGCGTAGCCGGCAGGTGATTTTGGCGTGTCCAGCAGGTGGTTCCGGCGAGCTCGGCAGGTGGTACCAGCGTGTCCGGAACATGGTTCTGGCAAGTCTGAGAGATGGTTCCGGCATGCCAGTCAGGTGATTCTGGAGTGTCCGGCATGTGGTTCTGGCACCTCTGAGAGGTGGTTCCGGCATGCCCGGCAGGTGGTTCCGGCATGCCCGGCAGGTCATTCCGGAGTGTCCGGCATGTGGTTCTGGCACCTCTGAGAGGTGGTTCCGGCATGCCTGTCAGGTGATACCGGAGTGTTCGCCAAGTGGTTCTGGCATAGCCGGCAGGTGATTTTGCATGTCCGGCAATGGTCCCGGCAAGTCGAGCCGGTGGTTCCGGAATGTCCGGCAGGTGGTTCCGGCATGTCCGGCAGGTGGTTCCGGCATGTCCAGCACGTGGTTCCAGCATGCCCTGCAGGTGATTCCGGAGTGTCCGGCATGTGGTTCTGGCAGCTCTGAGAGGTGGTTCCGGAATGCCTGGCCTGTGATTCCGGAGTGTCTGCCGAGTGGTTCTGGCGTAGCCGGCAGGTCATTTTGCATGTCCGGCGGTGGTTCCGGCGAGTCGAGCCTGTGGTTCCGGCGTAGCCGGCAGTTGATTTTGGCGTGTCCACTAGGTGGTTCTGGGGAGTGGATCAGCTGGTTCCGGCATACTCGGCTGGTGGTACCGGCGTGTCCAGAACATGGTTCTGGCAAGTCTGAGAGGTGGTTCCGGCACGCCCGACAGGTGATTCCGGAGCGTCCGCCAAGTGTTTCTGGCGTACCCGGCAGGTGATTTTCGCCTGTCCGACAGGTGCATCTTGCGAGTCGAGCAGGTGGCTGAGGCATGCTCAGCTGGTGCTTCCGGCGTCTCCGGCACGTGGTTCTGGTGTGTCTGAGAGCTGGTTCTGGCATCTCCGGCAGATGATTCCGGAGTGTCCACCAAGTGGTTCTTGTATACCTGGCAGGTGATTTTGGCGTGTCAGGAAGTTGGTTCCGGCTAGTTGAGCAGGTGGATCAGGCGTGCTCGCCAGGGGGTTCAGGCGGGTCTGGCAGGTGGTTTCGGTCTGCTCTGGGAGTGGTTCCGGCATCTCAGGCTCATGGTTCTGGCATGTCTGAGAGGTGGTTCCGGCCGGCCCGACAGGTGTTTCCATGGCGTGCGCCAAGTGGTTCTAGCATAGCTGGCAGGTGATGTTGGCGTGACCGGCAGGTGGTTCCAGCAAGCCCGGCAGGTGATTCCGAAGATTTCACCAAATGGCTGTGGCGTAGCCGGCAGGTGGTTTTGGCGTGTCCAGCAGGTGGTTTTGGCGAGTCGAGCAGGTGGTTCTGGCGTGCTCGGCATGTGCTTCCGGTGTCATTGGCATGTGGTTCCGGCACGTCTGAGAGTTGGTTCCGGCATGCCCGACAGGTGATTCCGGAGCGTCCGGCATGTGGTTCTGGCACCTCTGAGAGGTGGTTCCGGCATGCCCGGCAGGTGATTCCGGAGTGTCCGGCATGTGGTTCTGGCACCTCTGAGAGGTGGTTCCGGCATGCCCGGCAGGTGGTTACGGAGTGTCTGCCGAGTGGTTCTGGCGTAGCCGGCAGGTGATTTTGGCGTGTCCAGCAGGTGGTTTTGGCGAGTCGAGCAGGTGGTTCTGGCGTGCTCGGCATGTGCTTCCGGTGTCATTGGCATGTGGTTCCAGTATGTCTGAGAGGTGGTTCCGACATGCCCGGCAGGTGGTTCCGGAGAGTCTGCCGAGTGGTTCTGGAGCCAGCCCGGCAGGTGCTTCCGAAGAGTTCACCAAATGGTTGTGGCGTAGCCGGCAGGTTATTTTGGCGTGTCAGGAAGGTGGTTCCGGCTAGTTGAGCAGGTGGATCAGGCATGCTCGCCAGTGGGTTCAGGCGGGTCTGGCAGGTGGTTTCGGTTTGTTCGGGGAGTGGTTCCGGGATCTCAGGCACATGGTTCTGGCACGTCTGAGAGGTGGTTCCTGCCGGCCGGAGAGGTGTTTCCGGAGTGTCCGCCAAGTGGTTCTGGCGTAGCTGAAAGGTGATGTTGGCGTGACCGGCAGGTGGTTCCAGCCAGCCCGGCAGGTGATTCCGGAGTGTCTGCCGTGTGGTTCTGCCGTAGCTGGCAGGTGATTTTGGCGTGTCCAGCAGGTGGTTCCGGCGAGCTCGGCCGGTGGTACCAGCGTGTCCGGAACATGGTTCTGGCACGTCTGAGAGATGGTTCCGGCATGCCCGGCAGGTGATTCGGGAGTGTCCGGCATGTGGTTCTGGCACCTCTGAGAGGTGGTTCTGGCATGCCCCGCAGGTGATTCCGCAGTGTCCGGCATGTGGTTCTGGCACCTCTGAGAGGTGGTTCCGGCATGCCCGGCCGGTGATTCCGGAGTGTCCGGCATGTGGTTCTGGCACCTCTGAGAGGTGGTTCCGGAATGCCCGGCAGGTGGTTCCGGAGTGTCTGCCGAGTGGTTCTGGCGTAGACGGCAGGTGATTCTGGCGTGTCCACTAGGTGGTTCTGGGGAGTGGATCAGCTGGTTCCGGCATACTCGGCAGGTGGTACCGGCGTGTCCAGAACATGGTTCTGGCAAGTCTGAGAGGAGGTTCTGGCACGCCCGACAGGTGATTCCGGAGCCTCCGCCAAGTGTTTCTGGCGTACCAGGCAGGTGATTTTGGCATGTCCGACAGGTGTTTCTTGCGAGTCGAGCCGGTGGCTCAGGCATGCTCAGCTGGTGCTTCCGGCGTCTCTGGCACGTGGTTCTGGTGTGTCTGAGATCTGGTTCTGGCATGTCCGGCAGATGATTCCGGAGTGTCCACCATGTGGTTCTGGTAGACCTGGCAGGTGATTTTGGCGTGTCAGGAAGGTGGTTCCGGCTAGTTGAGCAGGTGGATCAGGCGTGCTCGGCCGGTGGTTCAGGCGGGTCTGGCAGGTGGTTTCGGTCTGTTCGGGGTGTGGTTCCGGCATCTCAGGCACATGGTTCTGGCACGTCTGAGAGGTGGTTCCGGCCGGCCCGACAGGTGTTTCCGGAGTGTCCGCCAAGTGGTTCTGGCATAGCTGGCAGGTGATGTTGGCGTGACCGGCAGGTGGTTCCAGCCAGCCCGGCAGGTGATTCCGAAGTGTTCACCAAATGGTTGTGGCGCAGCCGGAAGGTGATTTTGTCGTGTGCAGCAGGTGGTTTTGGCGAGTCGAGCAGGTGGTTCTGGCGTGCTCTGCAGGTGCTTCCGGTGTCATTGGCATGTGGTTCCGGCATGTCTGAGAGGTGGTTCCGCCATGCCCGGCAGGTGATTCCGGAGTGTTCGCCAAGTGGTTCTGGCATAGCCGGCAGGTGATTTTGCATGTCCGGCAATGGTTCCGGCGAGTCGGGCCGGTGGTTCCGGAATGTCCGGCAGGTGGTTCCGGCATGCCCGGCAGGTGATTCCGGAGTGTCCGGCATGTGGTTCTGGCACCTCTGAGAGGTGGTTCCGGCATGCCAGTCAGGTGATACCAGAGTGTTCGCCAAGTGGTTCTGGCGTAGCCGGCAGGTGATTTTACATGTCTGGCAATATTTCCGGCGAGTCGAGCCGGTGGTTCCGGAGTGTCCGGCTGGTGGTTCCGGCATGTTCGGCAGGTGGTTCCGGCATGTCCAGCACGTGGTTCCAGCATGCCCGGCAGGTGATTCCGGAGTGTCCGGCATGTGGTTCTGGCAGCTCTGAGAGGTGGTTCCGGAATGCCTGGCCTGTGATTCCAGAGTGTCTGCCGAGTGGTTCTGGCGTAGCCGGCAGTTGATTTTGGCGTGTCCACTAGGTGGTTCTGTGGAGTGGATCAGCTGGTTCCGGCATACTCGGCAGGTGGTACCGGCGTGTCCAGAACATGGTTCTGGCAAGTCTGAGAGGTGGTTCCGGCACGCCCGACAGGTGATTCCGGAGCGTCCGCCAAGTGTTTCTGGCGTACCCGGCAGGTGACTTTGGCATGTCCGACAGGTGTTTCTTGCGAGTCGAGCAGGTGGCTCAGGCATGCTCAGCTGGTGCTTCCGTCGTCTCTGGCACGTGGTTCTGGTGAGTCTGAGAGCTGGTTCTGGCATGTCCGGCAGATGATTCCGGAGTGTCCACCAAGTGGTTCTGGTAGACCTGGCAGGTGATTTTGGCGTGTCAGGAAGGTGGTTCCGGCTAGTTGAGCAGGTGGATCAGGCGTGCTCGCCAGTGGGTTCAGGCGGGTCTGGCAGGTGGTTTCGGTCTGTTCGGGGAGTGGTTCCGGCATCTCAGGCTCATGGTTCTGTCAAGTCTGAGAGGTGGTTCCGGCCAGCTCGACAGGTGTTTCCATGGTGTCCGCCAAGTTGTTCTGGCATAGCTGGCAGGTGATGTTGGCGTGACCAGCAGGTGGTTCCACCAAGCCCGGCAGGTGATTCCGAAGAGTTCACCAAATGGGTGTGGCGTAGCCGGCAGGTGATTTTGGCGTGTCCAGCAGGTGGTTCCGGCGAGCTCGGCAGGTGGTACCAGCGTGTCCGGAACATGGTTCTGGCAAGTCTGAGAGATGGTTCCGGCATGCCAGTCAGGTGATTCTGGAGTGTCCGGCATGTGGTTCTGGCACCTCTGAGAGGTGGTTCCGGCATGCCCGGCAGGTGATTCCGGAGTGTCTGGCATGTGGTTCTGGCACCTCTGAGAGGTGGTTCCGGCATGCCCGGCAGGTGGTTCCGGCATGCCCGGCAGGTGATTCCGGAGTGTCCGGCATGTGGTTCTGGCACCTCTGAGAGGTGGTTCCAGAATGCCCGTCAGGTGATACCGGAGTGTTCGCCAAGTGGTTCTGGCATAGCCGGCAGGTGATTTTGCATGTCCGGCAATGGTCCCGGCAAGTCGAGCCGGTGGTTCCGGAATGTCCGGCAGGTGGTTCCGGCATGTCTGGCAGGTGGTTCTGGCATGTCCAGCACGTGGTTCCAGCATGCCCTGCAGGTGATTCCGGAGTGTCCGGCATGTGGTTCTGGCAGCTCTGAGAGGTGGTTCCGGAATGCCTGGCCTGTGATTCCGGAGTGTCTGCCGAGTGGTTCTGGCGTAGCCGGCAGGTCATTTTGCATGTCCGGCGGTGGTTCCGGTGAGTCGAGCCTGTGGTTCCGGCGTAGCCGGCAGTTGATTTTGGCGTGTCCACTAGGTGGTTCTGGGGAGTGGATCAGCTGGTTCCGGCATACTCGGCTGGTGGTACCGGCGTGTCCAGAACATGGTTCTGGCAAGTCTGAGAGGTGGTTCCGGCACGCCCGACAGGTGATTCCGGAGCGTCCGCCAAGTGTTTCTGGCGTACCCGGCAGGTGATTTTCGCCTGTCCGACAGGTGCATCTTGCGAGTCGAGCAGGTGGCTGAGGCATGCTCAGCTGGTGCTTCCGGCGTCTCCGGCACGTGGTTCTGGTGTGTCTGAGAGCTGGTTCTGGCATCTCCGGCAGATGATTCCGGAGTGTCCACCAAGTGGTTCTTGTATACCTGGCAGGTGATTTTGGCGTGTCAGGAAGTTGGTTCCGGCTAGTTGAGCAGGTGGATCAGGCGTGCTCGCCAGGGGGTTCAGGCGGGTCTGGCAGGTGGTTTCGGTCTGCTCTGGGAGTGGTTCCGGCATCTCAGGCTCATGGTTCTGGCATGTCTGAGAGGTGGTTCCGGCCGGCCCGACAGGTGTTTCCATGGCGTGCGCCAAGTGGTTCTAGCATAGCTGGCAGGTGATGTTAGCGTGACCGGCAGGTGGTTCCAGCAAGCCCGGCAGGTGATTCCGAAGATTTCACCAAATGGCTGTGGCGTAGCCGGCAGGTGGTTTTGGCGTGTCCAGCAGGTGGTTTTGGCGAGTCGAGCAGGTGGTTCTGGCGTGCTCGGCATGTGCTTCCGGTGTCATTGGCATGTGGTTCCGGCATGTCTGAGAGTTGGTTCCGGCATGCCCGACAGGTGATTCCGGAGTGTCCGGCATGTGGTTCTGGCACCTCTGAGAGGTGGTTCCGGCATGCCCGGCAGGTGATTCGGGAGTGTCCGGCATGTGGTTCTGGCACCTCTGAGAGGTGGTTCCGGCATGCCCGGCAGGTGGTTACGGAGTGTCTGCCGAGTGGTTCTGGCGTAGCCGGCAGGTGATTTTGGCGTGTCCAGCAGGTGGTTTTGGCGAGTCGAGCAGGTGGTTCTGGCGTGCTCGGCATGTGCTTCCGGTGTCATTGGCATGTGGTTCCAGCATGTCTGAGAGGTGGTTCCGACATGCCCGGCAGGTGGTTCCGGAGAGTCTGCCGAGTGGTTCTGGAGCCAGCCCGGCAGGTGCTTCCGAAGAGTTCACCAAATGGTTGTGGCGTAGCCGGCAGGTTATTTTGGCGTGTCAGGAAGGTGGTTCCGGCTAGTTGAGCAGGTGGATCAGGCATGCTCGCCAGTGGGTTCAGGCGGGTCTGGCAGGTGGTTTCGGTTTGTTCGGGGAGTGGTTCCGGGATCTCAGGCACATGGTTCTGGCACGTCTGAGAGGTGGTTCCTGCCGGCCGGAGAGGTGTTTCCGGAGTGTCCGCCAAGTGGTTCTGGCGTAGCTGAAAGGTGATGTTGGCGTGACCGGCAGGTGGTTCCAGCCAGCCCGGCAGGTGATTCCGGAGTGTCTGCCGTTTGGTTCTGCCGTAGCTGGCAGGTGATTTTGGCGTGTCCAGCAGGTGGTTCCGGCGAGCTCGGCCGGTGGTACCAGCGTGTCCGGAACATGGTTCTGGCACGTCTGAGAGATGGTTCCGGCATGCCCGGCAGGTGATTCGGGAGTGTCCGGCATGTGGTTCTGGCACCTCTGAGAGGTGGTTCTGGCATGCCCCGCAGGTGATTCCGCAGTGTCCGGCATGTGGTTCTGGCACCTCTGAGAGGTGGTTCCGGCATGCCCGGCCGGTGATTCCGGAGTGTCCGGCATGTGGTTCTGGCACCTCTGAGAGGTGGTTCCGGAATGCCCGGCAGGTGGTTCCGGAGTGTCTGCCGAGTGGTTCTGGCGTAGACGGCAGGTGATTCTGGCGTGTCCACTAGGTGGTTCTGGGGAGTGGATCAGCTGGTTCCGGCATACTCGGCAGGTGGTACCGGCGTGTCCAGAACATGGTTCTGGCAAGTCTGAGAGGAGGTTCTGGCACGCCCGAAAGGTGATTCCGGAGCCTCCGCCAAGTGTTTCTGGCGTACCAGGCAGGTGATTTTGGCATGTCCGACAGGTGTTTCTTGCGAGTCGAGCCGGTGGCTCAGGCATGCTCAGCTGGTGCTTCCGGCGTCTCTGGCACGTGGTTCTGGTGTGTCTGAGATCTGGTTCTGGCATGTCCGGCAGATGATTCCGGAGTGTCCACCATGTGGTTCTGGTAGACCTGGCAGGTGATTTTGGCGTGTCAGGAAGGTGGTTCCGGCTAGTTGAGCAGGTGGATCAGGCGTGCTCGGCCGGTGGTTCAGGCGGGTCTGGCAGGTGGTTTCGGTCTGTTCGGGGTGTGGTTCCGGCATCTCAGGCACATGGTTCTGGCACATCTGATAGGTGGTTCCGGCCGGCCCGACAGGTGTTTCCGGAGTGTCCGCCAAGTGGTTCTGGCATAGCTGGCAGGTGATGTTGGCGTGACCGGCAGGTGGTTCCAGCCAGCCCGGCAGGTGATTCCGAAGTGTTCACCAAATGGTTGTGGCGTAGCCGGAAGGTGATTTTGTCGTGTGCAGCAGGTGGTTTTGGCGAGTCGAGCAGGTGGTTCTGGCGTGCTCTGCAGGTGCTTCCGGTGTCATTGGCATGTGGTTCCGGCATGTCTGAGAGGTGGTTCCGCCATGCCCGGCAGGTGATTCTGGATTGTTCGCCAAGTGGTTCTGGCATAGCCGGCAGGTGATTTTGCATGTCCGGCAATGGTTCCGGCGAGTCGGGCCGGTGGTTCCGGAATGTCCGGCAGGTGGTTCCGGCATGTCCGGCCGGTGGTTCCGGCATGCCCGGCAGGTGATTCCGGAGTGTCCGGCATGTGGTTCTGGCACCTCTGAGAGGTGGTTCCGGCATGCCAGTCAGGTGATACCGGAGTGTTCGCCAAGTGGTTCTGGCGTAGCCGGCAGGTGATTTTACATGTCTGGCAATATTTCCGGCGAGTCGAGCCGGTGGTTCCGGAGTGTCCGGCTGGTGGTTCCGGCATGTTCGGCAGGTGGTTCCGGCATTTCCAGCACGTGGTTCCAGCATGCCCGGCAGGTGATTCCGGAGTTCCGGCATGTGGTTCTGGCAGCTCTGAGAGGTGGTTCCGGAATGCCTGGCCTGTGATTCCAGAGTGTCTGCCGAGTGGTTCTGGCGTAGCCGGCAGTTGATTTTGGCGTGTCCACTAGGTGGTTCTGTGGAGTGGATCAGCTGGTTCCGGCATACTCGGCAGGTGGTACCGGCGTGTCCAGAACATGGTTCTGGCAAGTCTGAGAGGTGGTTCCGGCACGCCCGACAGGTGATTCCGGAGCGTCCGACAAGTGTTTCTGGCGTACCCGGCAGGTGATTTTCGCCTGTCCGACAGGTGTATCTTGCGAGTCGAGCAGGTGGCTGAGGCATGATCAGCTGGTGCTTCCGGCGTCTCTGGCACGTGGTTCTGGTGTGTCTGAGAGCTGGTTCTGGCATCTCCGGCAGATGATTCCGGAGTGTCCACCAAGTGGTTCTGGTAGACCTGGCAGGTGATTTTGGCGTGTCAGGAAGTTGGTTCCGGCTAGTTGAGCAGGTGGATCAGGCGTGCTCGCCAGGGGTTTCAGGCGGGTCTGGCAGGTGGCTTCGGTCTGTTCGGGGAGTGGTTCCGGCATCTCAGGCACATGGTTCTGGCACGTCTGAGAGGTGGTTGCGGCCGGCCCGACAGGTGTTTCTGGAGTGTCCGCCAAGTGGTTCTGGCGTAGCTGAAAGGTGATGTTGGCGTGACCGGCAGGTGGTTCCAGAAAGCCCGGCAGGTGATTCCGGAGTGTCTGTCGAGTGGTTCTGGCATAGCCGACAGGTGATTTGGCTTGTCCAGCGGTTGGTTTTGGCGAGTCGAGCAGGTGGTTCTGTCATGCTCGGCAGGTGCTTCTGGTGTCATTGGCATGTGGTTCCGGCATGTCTGAGAGGTGGTTCCGCCATCTCAGGCAGGTGATTCCGGAGTGTTCGCCAAGTGGTTCTGGCGTAGCCGGCAGGTGATTTTGCATGTCCGGCAATGGTTCCGGCGAGTCGAGCCGGAGGTTCTGGCATGTCCAGCAGGTGGTTCTGGCATGCCCGGCAGGTGATTCCGGAGTGTCCGGCATGTGCTTCTGGCAACTCTGAGAGGTGGTTCCGGCATGCCCGGCAGGTGATACCGGAGTGTCCAGCATTTGGTTCTGGCACCTGTGAGAGGTGGTTCCGGAATGCCCGGCATGTGATTCCGGAGTGTCTGCCGAGTGGTTCTGGCGTAGCCGGCATGTGATTTTGGCGTGTCCAGCAGGTGGTTCCGGCGAGCTCGGCAGGTGGTTCCGGCATGTCCGGAACATGGTTCTGGCACGTCTGAGAGATGGTTCCGGCATGCCCGGCAGGTGATTCTGGAGTGTCCCGTTTGTGGTTCTGGCACCTCTGAGAGGTGGTTCCGGCATGCCCGGCAGTTGGTTACGGAGTGTCTGCCGAGTGCTTCTGGCGTAGCCGGCAGGTGATTCTGGCGTATCCAGCAGGTGGTTCTGGGGAGTGGATCAGGTGGTTCCGGACTACTCGGCAGGTGGTACCGGCGTGTCCGGAACATGGTTCTGGCAAGTCTGAGAGGTGGTTGTGGCATGCCCGACAGGTGATTCCGGAGTGTTCGCCAAGTGGTTCTGGTGTAGCTGGCAGGTCATTTTGCATGTCCGGTGGTGGTTCCGGCGAGTCGAGCCGGTGGTTCCGGCGTTTCCAACAGGTGTTTCCGGTCTGTCTGGCAGGTGGTTCTGGCGTTACCGGCACGAGGTTCTGGCACGTATGAGAGTTGATTCCGGCATGCCCGAAAGGTGATTCCGGAGTGTCCGGCATGTGGTTCTGGCACCTCTGAGAGGTGGTTCCGGCATGCCCGGCAGGTGATTCCGGAGTGTCCGGCATGTGGTTCTGGCACCTCTGAGAGGTGGTTCCGGCATGCCCGGCAGGTGGTTCCGGAGTGTCTGCCGAGTGGTTCTGGCGTAGCCGGCAGGTGATTTTGGCGTGTCCAGCAGGTGGTTTTGGCGAGTCGAGCATGTGGTTCTGGCGTGCTCGGCAGGTGCTTCCGGTGTCATTGGCATCTGGTTCCGGCATGTCTGAGAGGTGGTTCCGCCATGCCCGGCAGGTGATTCCGGAGTGTTCGCCAAGTGGTTCTGGCGTAGCCGGCTGGTGATTTTGCATGTCCGGCAATGGTTCCGATGAGTCGAGCCGGTGGTTCCGGCATGTCCAGCAGGTGGTTCCGGCATGCCCGGCAGGTGATTCCGGAGTGTGCGGCATGTGCTTCTGGCAACTCTGAGAGGTGGTTCCGGCATGCCCGGCAGGTGATACCGGAGTGTCCAGCATTTGGTTCTGGCACCTGTGAGAGGTGGTTCCGAAATGCCCGGCATGTGATTCCGGAGTGTCTGCCGAGTGGTTCTGGCGTAGCCGGCAGGGGATTTTGGCGTGTCCAGCAGGTGGTTCCGGCGAGCTCGGCAGGTGGTTCCGGCATGTCCGGAACATGGTTCTGGCACGTCTGAGAGATGGTTCCGGCATGCCCGGCAGGTGATTCTGGAGTGTTCGCAAAGTGGGTCTGGCGTAGCCGGCAGGTCATTTTGCATGTCCGGTGGTGGTTCCGGCGAGTCGAGCCGGTGGTTCCGGCGTTTCCAACAGGTGTTTCCGGTCTGTCCGGCAGGTGGTTCTGGAGTGACCGGCACGAGGTTCTGGCATGTCTGAGAGCTGGTTCCGCCATGCCCGGCAGGTGATTCCGGAGTGTTCGCCAAGTGGTTCTGGCGTAGCCGGCAGGTGATTTTGCATGTCCGGCAATGGTTCCGGCGAGTCGAAGCGGGGGTTCCGGCTTGTCCAGCAGGTTGCTCCGGCATGCCCGGCAGGTGATTCCGGAGCGTCCGGCATGTGGTTCTGGCACCTCTGAGAGGTGGTTACGGCATGCCCGGCAGTTGGTTACGGTGTGTCTGCCGAGTGGTTCTGGAGTAGCCGGCAGGTGATTCTGGCGTTTCCAGCAGGTGGTTCTGGGGAGTGGATCAGGTGGTTCCGGCATACTCGGCAGGTGGTACCGGCGTGTCCGGAACATGGTTCTCGCAAGTCTGAGAGGTGGTTCCGGCATGCCCGACAGGTGATTCCGGAGTGTTCGCCAAGTGGTTCTGGCGTAGCCGGTAGGTCATTTTGCATGTCCGGCGGTGGTGCCGGCGAGTCGAGCCGGTGGTTCCAGCGTGTCCGGCAGGTGGTTCTGTCGTGACCGGCACGAGGTTCTGGCACGTCTTAGAGTTGGTTCCGGCATGCCCGACAGGTGATTCCGGAGTGTCCGCCACATGGTTCTGGCGTACCCGACAGGTGATTTTGGCGTGTCTGGCAGGTGTTTCTTGCAAGTCGAGCATTTGGCTGAGGCATGATCAGCAGGTGCTTCCGGCGTGTCTGGCACGTGGTTCTGGTGTGTCTGAGAGCTGGTTCTGGCATGTCCGGCAGATGATTCCGGAGTGTCCACCAAGTGGTTGTGGCATACCCGGAAGGTGATTTTAGCGTGTCAGGTAGGTGGTTCCGGCGAGTCGAGTAGGTTGTTCCGGCGTGCACGGCAGTTGGTTCAGGTGGGTCTGGCAGGTGGTTTCGGTCTGTTTGGGGTGTGGTTCCGGCATCTCAGGCACATGGTTCTGGCACGTCTGAGAGGTGGTTCCGGCCGGCCCGACAGGTGTTTCCATGGTGTCCGCCAAGTGGTTCTGGCATAGCTGGCACGTGATGTTGGCGTGACCGCCAGGTGGTTCCAGCCAGCCCGGCAGGTGATTCCGAAGAGTTCACCAAATGGTTGTGGCGTAGCTGGCAAGTGATTTTGGCGTGTGCAGCAGGTGGTTTTGGCGAGTCGAGCAGGTGGTTCTGGCGTGCTCGGCAGGTGCTTCCGGTGTCATTGGCATGTGGTTCCGGCATGTCTGAGAGGTGGTTCCGCCATGCCCGGCAGGTGATTCCCGAGTGTTCGCCAAGTGGTTCTGCCGTAGCCGGCAGGTGATTTTGCAAGTCCGGCAATGGTTCCAGAGAGTCGAGCCGGTGGTTCCGACATGTCCGGCAGGTGGTACCGGCATGCCCGGCGGGTGATTCCGGAGTGTCCGGCATGTGGTTCTGGCACCTCTGAGAGGTGGTTCCGGCATGACAGGCAGGTGATACCGGAGTGTCCGGCATTTGGTTCTCACACCTCTGAGAGGTGGTTCCGCAATGCCTGGCATGTGATTCCCGAGTGTCTGCCGAGTGGTTCTGGCGTAGCCGGCAGGTGATTTTGGCGTGTCCAGCAGGTGGTTCCGGCGAGCTCGGCAGGTGGTTCCGGCATGTCCGGAACATGGTTCTGGCAAGTCTGAGAGATGGTTCCGGCATACCCGGCAGCTCATTCCGGAGTGTCCGGCATGTGGTTCTGGCACCTCTGAGAGGTGGTTCCGGAATGCCTGGCCTGTGATTCCGGAGTGTCTGCCGAGTGGTTCTGGCGTAGCCGGCAGTTGATTTTGGCGTGTCCACTAGGTTGTTCTGGGGAGTGGATCAGCTGGTTCCGGCATACTCGGCAGGTGGTACCGGCGTGTCCAGAACATGGTTCTGGCAAGTCTGAGAGGTGGTTCCGGCACGCCCGACAGGTGATTCCGGAGTGTCCGCCAAGTGTTTCTGGCGTACCCTGCAGGTGAATTTGGCATGTCCGACAGGTGTATCTTGCGAGTCAAGCAGGTGGCTCAGGCATGCTCAGCTGGTGCTTCCTGCATCTCTGGCACGTGGTTCTGGTGTGTCTGAGAGCTGGTTCTGGCTTGTCCGGCAGATGATTCCGGAGTGTCCACCAAGTGGTTCTGGTAGACCTGGCAGGTGATTTTGGCGTGTCAGGAAGGTGGTTCCGGCTAGTTGAGCAGGTGGATCAGGCGTGCTCGCCAGTGGGTTCAGGCGGGTCTGGCAGGTGGTTTCGGTCTGTTCGGGGAGTGATTCCGGCATCTCAGGCACATGGTTCTGGCACGTCTGAGAGGTGGTTCTGGCCTGCCCGACAGGTGTTTCCATGGTGTCTGCCAACTGGTTCTGGCGTAGCTGGCAGGTGATGTTGGCGTGACTGGCAGGTGGTTCCAGCAAGCCCGGCAGGTGATTCCGAAGAGTTCACCAAATGGTTGTGGCATAGCCGGCAGGTGATTTTGGCGAGTCCAGCAGGTGGTTTTCGCGAGTCGAGCAGGTGGTTCTGGCGTGCTCGGCAGGTGCTTCCGGTGTCATTGGCATGTGGTTCCGGCATGTCTGAGAGGTGGTTCCGGCATGCCCGGCAGGTGGTTCTGGAGTGTCTGCCGAGTGGTTCTGGAGCCAGGCCGGCAGGTGATTCCCAAGAGTTCACCAAATGGTTTTGGCGTAGCCGGCAGGTGATTTTGGCGTGTCAGGAAGTTGGTTCCGGCTAGTTGAGCAGGTGGATCAGGCGTGCTCGCCAGGGGGTTCAGGCGCGTCTGGCAGGTGGTTTCGGTCTGTTCGGGGAGTGGTTCCGGCATCTCAGGCACATGGTTCTGGCACGTCTGAGAGATGGTTCCGTCATGCCCGGCAGGTGATTCCGGAGTGTCCGGCATGTGGTTTTGGCACCTCTGAGATGTGGTTCCGGCATGCCCGGCAGGTGATTCCGGAGTGTCCGGCATGTGGTTCTGGCACCTCTGAGAGTAGGTTCCGGCATGCCCGGCAGGTGATACCGGAGTGTCCGGCATTTGCATCTCACACCTCTGAGAGGTGGTTCCGGAATGCCTGGCATGTGATTCCCGAGTGTCTGCCGAGTGGTTCTGGCGTAGCCGGCAGGTGATTTTGGCGTGTCCAGCAGGTGGTTCCGGCGAGCTCGGCAGGTGGTTCCGGCATGTCCGGAACATGGTTCTGGCAAGTCTGAGAGATGGTTCCGGCATGCCCGGCAGGTGATTCCGGAGTGTCCGGCATGTGGTTCTGGCACCTCTGAGAGGTGGTTCCGGCATGCCCGGCAGGTGGTTCCGGAGTGTCTGCCGAGTGGTTCTGGCGTAGCCGGCAGGTGATTTTGGCGTGTCCAGCAGGTGGTTTTGGCGAGTCGAGCAGGTGGTTCTGGCGTGCTCGGCAGGTGCTTCCGGTGTCATTGGCATGTGGTTCCGGCATGTCTGAGAGGTGGTTCCGCCATGCCCGGCAGGTGATTCCGGAGTGTTCACCAAGTTGTTCTGGCATAGTCGGCAGGTGATTTTGCATGTCAGGCAATGCTTCCGGCGAGTCGAGCCGGTGGTTCGGGCATGCCCGGCAGGTGGTTCCGGCATGCCCAGCAGGTGATTCCGGAGTGTCCGGCATGTGGTTCTGGCACCTCTGAGAGTAGGTTCCGGCATGCCCGGCAGGTGATACCGGAGTGTCCGGCATTTGCATCTCACACCTCTGAGAGGTGGTTCTGGAATGCCTGGCATGTGATTCCCGAGTGTCTGCCGTGTGGTTCTGGCGTAGCCGGCATTTGATTTTGGCGTGTCCAGCAGGTGATTCCGGCGAGCTCGGCATGTGGTTCCGGCATGTCCGGAACATGGTTCTGGCAAGTCTCAGAGATGGTTCCGGCATGCCCGGCAGGTGATTCCGGAGTCTCCGGCATGTGGTTCTGGCACCTCTGAGAGGTGGTTCCGGCATGCCCGGCAGGTGATACCGGAGTCTCCGGCATTTGGTTCTGGCACCTCTGAGAGGTGGTTCCGGAATGCCTGGCCTGTGATTCCGGAGTTTCTGCCGAGTGGTTCTGGCGTAGCCGGCAGGTGATTTTGGCTTGTCCAGAAGGTGGTTGTGGCGAGTCGAGCAGGTGGTTCTGGCGTGCTCAGCAGGTGCTTCCGGTGTCATTGGCATGTGGTTCCGGCATGTCTGAGAGGTGGTTCCGGCATGCCCGGCAGGTGATACCGGAGTGTCCGCAGAGTGGTTCTGGAGTAGCCGGCAGGTGATTCTGGCGTATCCAGCAGGTGGTTCTGGGGAGTGGATCAAGTGGTTCCGGCATACTCGGCAGGTGGTACCGGCGTGTCCGGAACATGGTTCTGGCAAGTCTGAGAGGTGGTTCCGGCATGCCCGACAGGTGATTCCGGAGTGTTCGCCAAGTGGTTCTGGCGTAGCCGGCAGGTCATTTTGCATGTCCGGCGGTGGTTGCGGCGAGTTGAGCCGGTGGTTGCGGCGTATCGAGCAGGTGTTTCCGCTCTGTCCGGCAGGTGGTTCTGGCGTGACCGGGACGAGGTTCTGGCACGTCTGAGAGTTGGTTCCGGCATGCCCGAAAGGTGATTCCGGTGTGTCCGCCACGTGGTTCTGGCGTACCCGGCAGGTGATTTTGGCATGTCTGGCAGGTGTTTCTTGCAAGTCAAGCATTTGGCTCAGGCATGCTCAGCAGGTACTTCTGGCGTGTCTGGCACGTGGTTCTGGTGTGTCTGAGAGCTGGTTCTGGCATGTCCGGCAGATGATTCCGGAGTCTCCACCAAGTGGTTGTGGCATACCCGGAAGGTGATTTTAGCGTGTCAGGTAGGTGGTTCCGGCGAGTCGAGTAGGTGGTTCCGGTGTGCTGGGCAGGTGGTTCAGGCGGGTCTGGCAGGTGGTTTCGGTCTGTTCGGGGTGTGGTTCCGGCATCTCAGGCACATGGTTCTGGCAGATCTGAGAGGTGGTTCCGGCCGGCCCGACAGGTGTTTCCATGGTGTCCGCCAAGTGGTTCTGGCATAGCTGGCAAGTGATGTTGGCGTGACCGGCAGGTGGTTCCAGCCAGCCCGGCAGGTGATTCCAAAGAGTTCACGAAATGGTTGTGGCGTAGCCGGTAGGTGATTTTGGCGTGTCCAGCAGGTGGTTTTGGCGAGTCGAGCAGGTGGTTCTGGCGTGCTCGGCAGGTGCTTCCGGTGTCATTGGCATGTGGTTCCGGCATGTCTGAGAGGTGGTTCCGCCATGCCCGGCAGGTGATTCCGGAGTGTTCGCCAAGTGGTTCTGGCGTAGCCGGCAGGTGATTTTGCATGTCCGGCAATGGTTCCGGCGAGTCGAGCCGGTGGTTCCGACATGTCCGGCAGGTGGTTCCGGCATGCCCGGCAGGTGATTCCGGAGTGTCCGGCATGTGGTTCTGGCACCTCAGAGAGGTTGTTCCGGCATGCCCGGCAGGTGATACCGGAGTGTCCGGCATTTGGTTCTCACACCTCTGAGAGGTGGTTCCGGAATGCCTGGCATGTGATTCGGGAGTGTCTGCCGAGTGGTTCTGGCGTAGCCGGCAGGTGATTTTGGCGTGTCCAGCAGGTGGTTCCGGCGAGCTGGGCAGGTGGTTCCGGCATGTCCGGAACATGGTTCTGGCAAGTCTGAGAGATGGTTCCGGCATGCCCGGCAGGTGATTCCGGAGTTTCCGGCATGTGGTTCTGGCACCTCTGAGAGGTGGTTCCGGCATGCCCGGCAGGTGATACCGGAGTGTTCGCCAAGTGATTCTGGCGTAGCCGGCAGGTGATTTTGCATGTCCGGCAATGGTTCCGGCGAGTCGAGCCGGTGGTTCCGACATGTCTGTCAGGTGGTTCCTGCATGCCCGGCAGGTGATTCCGGAGTGTCCGGCATGTGGTTCTGGCACCTCTGAGAGGTGGTTCCGGCATGCCCGGCAGGTGATACCGGAGTGTCCGGCATTTGTTTCTCACACCTCTGAGAGGTGGTTCCGGAATGCCTGGCATGTGATTCTGGAGTGTCTCCCGAGTGGTTTTGGCGTAGCCGGCAGGTGATTTCGGCGTGTCCAGCAGGCGGTTTTGGAGAGTCGAGCAGGTGGTTCTGGCGTGCTCGGCAGGTGCTTCCGGTGTCATTGGCATGTGGTTCCGGCATGTCTGAGAGGTGGTTCCGCCATGCCCAGCAGGTGATTCCGGAGTGTTCGCCAAGTGGTTCTGGCGTAGCCGGCAGGTGATTTTGCATGTCCGGCAATGGTTCCGGCGAGTCGAGCCGGTGGTTCCGGCATGTCCGGCAGGTGGTTCCGGCATGCCCGGCAGGTGATACCGGAGTGTCCGGCATGTGGTTCTGGCACCTCTGAGAGGTGGTTCCGGCATGCCCGGCATGTGATACCGGAGTGTTCGCCAAGTGGTTCTGGCGTAGCCGGCAGGTGATTTTGCATGTCCGGCAATGGTTCCGGCGAAGCGAGCCGGTGGTTCATGCATGTCCGGCAGGTGGTTCCGGCATGCCCGGCAGGTGATTCCGGAGTGTCCGGCATGTGGTTCTGGCACCTCTGAGAGGTGGTTCCGGCATGCCCGGCATGTGATACCGGAGTGTCCGCAGAGTGGTTCTGGAGTAGCCGGCAGGTGATTCTGGCGTATCCAGCAGGTGGTTCTGGGGAGTGGATCAAGCGGTTCCGGCATACTCGGCAGGTGGTACCGGCGTGTCCGGAACATGGTTCTGGCACGTCTGAGAGGTGGTTCCGGCCGGCCCGACAGGTGTTTCCATGGTGTCCGCCAAGTGGTTCTGGCATAGCTGGCACGTGATGTTGGCGTGACCGCCAGGTGGTTCCAGCCAGCCCGGCCGGTGATTCCGAAGAGTTCACCAAATGGTTGTGGCGTAGCTGGCAAGTGATTTTGGCGTGTGAAGCAGGTGGTTTTGGCGAGTCGAGCAGGTGGTTCTGGCGTGCTCGGCAGGTGCTTCCGGTGTCATTGGCATGTGGTTCCGGCATGTCTGAGAGGTGGTTCCGCCATGCCCGGCAGGTGATTCCCGAGTGTTCGCCAAGTGGTTCTGCCGTAGCCGGCAGGTGATTTTGCATGTCCGGCAATGGTTCCAGAGTCGAGCCGGTGGTTCCGACATGTCCGGCAGGTGGTACCGGCATGCCCGGCGGGTGATTCCGGAGTGTCCGGCATGTGGTTCTGGCACCTCTGAGAGGTGGTTCCGGCATGACAGGCAGGTGATACCGGAGTGTCCGGCATTTGGTTCTCACACCTCTGAGAGGTGGTTCCGCAATGCCTGGCATGTGATTCCCGAGTGTCTGCCGAGTGGTTCTGGCGTAGCCGGCAGGTGATTTTGGCGTGTCCAGCAGGTGGTTCCGGCGAGCTCGGCAGGTGGTTCCGGCATGTCCGGAACATGGTTCTGGCAAGTCTGAGAGATGGTTCCGGCATGCCCGGCAGCTCATTCCGGAGTGTCCGGCATGTGGTTCTGGCACCTCTGAGAGGTGGTTCCGGAATGCCTGGCCTGTGATTCCGGAGTGTCTGCCGAGTGGTTCTGGCGTAGCCGGCAGTTGATTTTGGCGTGTCCACTAGGTTGTTCTGGGGAGTGGATCAGCTGGTTCCGGCATACTCGGCAGGTGGTACCGGCGTGTCCAGAACATGGTTCTGGCAAGTCTGAGAGGTGGTTCCGGCACGCCCGACAGGTGATTCCGGAGCGTCCGCCAAGTGTTTCTGGCGTACCCTGCAGGTGAATTTGGCATGTCCGACAGGTGTATCTTGCGAGTCAAGCAGGTGGCTCAGGCATGCTCAGCTGGTGCTTCCTGCATCTCTGGCACGTGGTTCTGGTGTGTCTGAGAGCTGGTTCTGGCTTGTCCGGCAGATGATTCCGGAGTGTCCACCAAGTGGTTCTGGTAGACCTGGCAGGTGATTTTGGCGTGTCAGGAAGGTGGTTCCGGCTAGTTGAGCAGGTGGATCAGGCGTGCTCGCCAGTGGGTTCAGGCGGGTCTGGCAGGTGGTTTCGGTCTGTTCGGGGAGTGATTCCGGCATCTCAGGCTCATGGTTCTGGCACGTCTGAGAGGTGGTTCTGGCCTGCCCGACAGGTGTTTCCATGGTGTCTGCCAACTGGTTCTGGCATAGCTGGCAGGTGATGTTGGCGTGACTGGCAGGTGGTTCCAGCAAGCCCGGCAGGTGATTCCGAATAGTTCACCAAATGGTTGTGGCGTAGCCGGCAGGTGATTTTGGCGAGTCCAGCAGGTGGTTTTCGCGAGTCGAGCAGGTGGTTCTGGCGTGCTCGGCAGGTGCTTCCGGTGTCATTGGCATGTGGTTCCGGCATGTCTGAGAGGTGGTTCCGGCATGCCCGGCAGGTGGTTCTGGAGTGTCTGCCGAGTGGTTCTGGAGCCAGGCCGGCAGGTGATTCCCAAGAGTTCACCAAATGGTTTTGGCGTAGCCGGCAGGTGATTTTGGCGTGTCAGGAAGTTGGTTCCGGCTAGTTGAGCTGGTGGATCAGGCGTGCTCGCCAGGGGGTTCAGGCGCGTCTGGCAGGTGGTTTCGGTCTGTTCGGGGAGTGGTTCCGGCATCTCAGGCACATGGTTCTGGCACGTCTGAGAGATGGTTCCGTCATGCCCGGCAGGTGATTCCGGAGTGTCCGGCATGTGGTTTTGGCACCTGTGAGATGTGGTTCCGGCATGCCAGGCAGGTGATTCCGGAGTGTCCGGCATGTGGTTCTGGCACCTCTGAGAGTAGGTTCCGGCATGCCCGGCAGGTGATACCGGAGTGTCCGGCATTTGCATCTCACACCTCTGAGAGGTGGTTCTGGAATGCCTGGCATGTGATTCCCGAGTGTCTGCCAAGTGGTTCTGGCGTAGCCGGCATGTGATTTTGGCGTGTCCAGCAGGTGGTTCCGGCGAGCTCGGCAGGTGGTTCCGGCATGTCCGGAACATGGTTCTGGCAAGTCTGAGAGATTGTTCCGGCATGCCCGGCAGGTGATTCCGGAGTGTCCGGCATGTGGTTCTGGCACCTCAGAGAGGTGGTTCCGGCATGCCCGGCAGGTGGTTCCGGAGTGTCTGCCGAGTGGTTCTGGCGTAGCCGGCAGGTGATTTTGGCGTGTCCAGCAGGTGGTTTTGGCGAGTCGAGCAGGTGGTTCTGGCGTGCTCGGCAGGTGCTTCCGGTGTCATTGGCATGTGGTTCCGGCATGTCTGAGAGGTGGTTCCGCCATGCCCGGCAGGTGATTCCGGAGTGTTCACCAAGTTGTTCTGGCGTAGTCGGCAGGTGATTTTGCATGTCAGGCAATGCTTCCGGCGAGTCGAGCCGGTGGTTCGGGCATGCCCGGCAGGTGGTTCCGGCATGCCCAGCAGGTGATTCCGGAGTGTCCGGCATGTGGTTCTGGCACCTCTGAGAGTAGGTTCCGGCATGCCCGGCAGGTGATACCGGAGTGTCCGGCATTTGCATCTCACACCTCTGAGAGGTGGTTCTGGAATGCCTGGCATGTGATTCCCGAGTGTCTGCCGTGTGGTTCTGGCGTAGCCGGCATTTGATTTTGGCGTGTCCAGCAGGTGATTCCGGCGAGCTCGGCATGTGGTTCCGGCATGTCCGGAACATGGTTCTGGCAAGTCTCAGAGATGGTTCCGGCATGCCCGGCAGGTGATTCCGGAGTCTCCGGCATGTGGTTCTGGCACCTCTGAGAGGTGGTTCCGGCATGCCCGGCAGGTGATACCGGAGTCTCCGGCATTTGGTTCTGGCACCTCTGAGAGGTGGTTCAGGAATGCCTGGCATGTGATTCCGGAGTTTCTGCCGAGTGGTTCTGGCGTAGCCGGCAGGTGATTTTGGCTTGTCCAGAAGGTGGTTGTGGCGAGTCGAGCAGGTGGTTCTGGCGTGCTCGGCAGGTGCTTCCGGTGTCATTGGCATGTGGTTCCGGCATGTCTGAGAGGTGGTTCCGCAATGCCCGGCAGGTGATTCCTGAGTGTTCGCCAAGTGGTTCTGGAGTAGCCGGCAGGTGATTTTGCATGTCCGGCAATGGTTCCGGCGAGTCGAGCCTGTGGTTCCGACATGTCTGGCAGGTGGTTCCGGCATGCCCGGCAGGTGATTCCGGAGTGTCCGGCATGTGGTTCTGGCACCTCTGAGAGGTGGTTCCGGCATGCCCGGCAGGTGATACCGGAGTGTCCGCAGAGTGGTTCTGGAGTAGCCGGCAGGTGATTCTGGCGTATCCAGCAGGTGGTTCTGGGGAGTGGATCAAGTGGTTCCGGCATACTCGGCAGGTGGTACCGGCGTGTCCGGAACATGGTTCTTGCAAGTCTGAGAGGTGGTTCCGGCATGCCCGACAGGTGATTCCGGAGTGTTCGCCAAGTGGTTCTGGCGTAGCCGGCAGGTCATTTTGCATGTCCGGCGGTGGTTGCGGCGAGTTGAGCCGGTGGTTGCGGCGTATCGAGCAGGTGTTTCCGCTCTGTCCGGCAGGTGGTTCTGGCGTGACCGGGACGAGGTTCTGGCACGTCTGAGAGTTGGTTTTGGCATGCCCGAAAGGTGATTCCAGAGTGTCCGCCACGTGGTTCTGGCGTACCCGGCAGGTGATTTTGGCATGTCTGGCAGGTGTTTCTTGCAAGTCAAGCATTTGGCTCAGGCATGCTCAGCAGGTACTTCTGGCGTGTCTGGCACGTGGTTCTGGTGTGTCTGAGAGCTGGTTCTGGCATGTCCGGCAGATGATTCCGGAGTCTCCACCAAGTGGTTGTGGCATACCCGGAAGGTGATTTTAGCGTGTCAGGTAGGTGGTTCCGGCGAGTCGAGTAGGTGGTTCCGGTGTGCTGGGCAGGTGGTTCAGGCGGGTCTGGCAGGTGGTTTCGGTCTGTTCGGGGTGTGGTTCCGGCATCTCAGGCACATGGTTCTGGCAGATCTGAGAGGTGGTTCCGGCCGGCCCGACAGGTGTTTCCATGGTGTCCGCCAAGTGGTTCTGGCATAGCTGGCAAGTGATGTTGGCGTGACCGGCAGGTGGTTCCAGCCAGCCCGGCAGGTGATTCCAAAGAGTTCACGAAATGGTTGTGGCGTAGCCGGTAGGTGATTTTGGCGTGTCCAGCAGGTGGTTTTGGCGAGTCGAGCAGGTGGTTCTGGCGTGCTCGGCAGGTGCTTCCGGTGTCATTGGCATGTGGTTCCGGCATGTCTGAGAGGTGGTTCCGCCATGCCCGGCAGGTGATTCCGGAGTGTTCGCCAAGTGGTTCTGGCGTAGCCGGCAGGTGATTTTGCATGTCCGGCAATGGTTCCGGCGAGTCGAGCCGGTGGTTCCGACATGTCCGGCAGGTGGTTCCGGCATGCCCGGCAGGTGATTCCGGAGTGTCCGGCATGTGGTTCTGGCACCTCAGAGAGGTTGTTCCGGCATGCCCGGCAGGTGATACCGGAGTGTCCGGCATTTGGTTCTCACACCTCTGAGAGGTGGTTCCGGAATGCCTGGCATGTGATTCGGGAGTGTCTGCCGAGTGGTTCTGGCGTAGCCGGCAGGTGATTTTGGCGTGTCCAGCAGGTGGTTCCGGCGAGCTGGGCAGGTGGTTCCGGCAT
Source organism: Equus caballus (assembly GCF_041296265.1). Lineage (NCBI taxonomy): Eukaryota > Metazoa > Chordata > Mammalia > Perissodactyla > Equidae > Equus > Equus caballus. Next base: position 7,035,863 of record NC_091706.1, on the reverse strand, counting down.
GTCCGGAACATGGTTCTGGCAAGTCTGAGAGATGGTTCCGGCATGCCCGGCAGGTGATTCCGGAGTTTCCGGCATGTGGTTCTGGCACCTCTGAGAGGTGGTTCCGGCATGCCCGGCAGGTGATACCGGAGTGTTCGCCAAGTGATTCTGGCGTAGCCGGCAGGTGATTTTGCATGTCCGGCAATGGTTCCGGCGAGTCGAGCCGGTGGTTCCGACATGTCTGTCAGGTGGTTCCTGCATGCCCGGCAGGTGATTCCGGAGTGTCCGGCATGTGGTTCTGGCACCTCTGAGAGGTGGTTCCGGCATGCCCGGCAGGTGATACCGGAGTGTCCGGCATTTGTTTCTCACACCTCTGAGAGGTGGTTCCGGAATGCCTGGCATGTGATTCTGGAGTGTCTCCCGAGTGGTTTTGGCGTAGCCGGCAGGTGATTTCGGCGTGTCCAGCAGGCGGTTTTGGAGAGTCGAGCAGGTGGTTGTGGCGTGCTCGGCAGGTGCTTCCGGTGTCATTGGCATGTGGTTCCGGCATGTCTGAGAGGTGGTTCCGCCATGCCCGGCAGGTGATTCCGGAGTGTTCGCCAAGTGGTTCTGGCGTAGCCGGCAGGTGATTTTGCATGTCCGGCAATGGTTCCGGCGAGTCGAGCCGGTGGTTCCGGCATGTCCGGCAGGTGGTTCCGGCATGCCCGGCAGGTGATACCGGAGTGTCCGGCATGTGGTTCTGGCACCTCTGAGAGGTGGTTCCGGCATGCCCGGCATGTGATACCGGAGTGTTCGCCAAGTGGTTCTGGCGTAGCCGGCAGGTGATTTTGCATGTCCGGCAATGGTTCCGGCGAAGCGAGCCGGTGGTTCATGCATGTCCGGCAGGTGGTTCCGGCATGCCCGGCAGGTGATTCCGGAGTGTCCGGCATGTGGTTCTGGCACCTCTGAGAGGTGGTTCCGGCATGCCCGGCATGTGATACCGGAGTGTCCGCAGAGTGGTTCTGGAGTAGCCGGCAGGTGATTCTGGCGTATCCAGCAGGTGGTTCTGGGGAGTGGATCAAGTGGTTCCGGCATACTCGGCAGGTGGTACCGGCGTGTCCGGAACATGGTTCTGGCAAGTCTGAGAGGTGGTTCCGGCATGCCCGACAGGTGATTCCGGAGTGTTCGCCAAGTGGTTCTGGCGTAGCCGGCAGGTCATTTTGCATGTCCGGCGGTGGTTGCGGTGAGTCGAGCCGGTGGTTGCGGCGTATCCAGCAGGTGTTTCCAGTCTGTCCGGTAGGTGGTTCTGGCGTGACCGGCACGAGGTTCTGGCACGTCTGAGAGTTGGTTCCGGCATGCCCGACAGGTGATTCCGGAGTGTCCGCCACGTGGTACTGGCGTACCCGGCAGGTGATTTTGGCATGTCTGGCAGGTGTTTCTTGCAAGTCGAGCATTTGGCTCAGGCATGCTCAGCAGGTGCTTCTGGCGTGTCTGGCACGTGGTTCTGGTGTGTCTGAGAGCTGCTTCAGGCATGTCCGGCAGATGATTCCGGAGTCTCCACCAAGTGGTTGTGGCATACCCGGAAGGTGATTTTAGCGTGTCAGGTAGGTGGTTCCGGCGAGTCGAGTAGGTTGTTCCGGCGTGCACGGCAGGTGGTTCAGGTGGGTCTGGCAGGTGGTTTCGGTCTGTTTGGGGTGTGGTTCCGGCATCTCAGGCACATGGTTCTGGCACGTCTGAGAGGTGGTTCCGGCCGGCCCGACAGGTGTTTCCATGGTGTCCGCCAAGTGGTTCTGGCATAGCTGGCACGTGATGTTGGCGTGACCGGCAGGTGGTTCCAGCCAGCCCGGCAGGTGATTCCGAAGAGTTCACCAAATGGTTGTGGCGTAGCCGGCAGGTGATTTTGGCGTGTGCAGCAGGTGGTTTTGGCGAGTCGAGCAGGTGGTTCTGGCGTGCTCGGCAGGTGCTTCCGGTGTCATTGGCATGTGGTTCCAGCATGTCTGAGAGGTGGTTCCGCCATGCCCGGCAGGTGATTCCCGAGTGTTCGCCAAGTGGTTCTGCCGTGGCCGGCAGGTGATTTTGCATGTCCGGCAATGGTTCCGGAGAGTCGAGCCGGTGGTTCCGACATGTCCGGCAGGTGGTACCGGCATGCCCGGCAGATGATTCCGGAGTGTCCACCAAGTGGTTCTGGTAGACCTGGCAGGTGATTTTGGCGTGTCAGGAAGGTGGTTCCGGCTAGTTGAGCAGGTGGATCAGGCGTGCTCGCCAGTGGGTTCAGGCGGGTCTGGCAGGTGGTTTCGGTCTGTTCGGGGAGTGGTTCCGGCATCTCAGGCTCATGGTTCTGTCAAGTCTGAGAGGTGGTTCCGGCCGGCTCGACAGGTGTTTCCATGGTGTCCGCCAAGTTGTTCTGGCATAGCTGGCAGGTGATGTTGGCGTGACCAGCAGGGGGTTCCAGCAAGCCCGGCAGGTGATTCCGAAGAGTTCACCATATGGGTGTGGCGTGGCCGGCAGGTGATTTTGGCATGTCCAGCAGGTGGTTCCGGCGAACTCGGCAGGTGGTACCAGCGTGTCCGGAACATGGTTCTGGCAAGTCTGAGAGATGGTTCCGGCATGCCAGTCAGGTGATTCTGGAGTGTCCGGCATGTGGTTGTGGCACCTCTGAGAGGTGGTTCCGGCATGCCCGGCAGGTGATTCCGGAGTGTCTGGCATGTGGTTCTGGCACCTCTGAGAGGTGGTTCCGGCATGCCCGGCAGGTGGTTCCGGCATGCCCGGCAGGTGATTCCGGAGTGTCCGGCATGTGGTTCTGGCACCTCTGAGAGGTGGTTCCGGCATGCCCGGCAGGTGATTCCGGAGTGTCTGGCATGTGGTTCTGGCACCTCTGAGAGGTGGTTCCGGCATGCCCGGCAGGTGGTTCCAGCGTGTCCGGCAGGTGGTTCTGTCGTGACCGGCACGAGGTTCTGGCACCTCTGAGAGGTGGTTCCGCAATGCCTGGCATGTGATTCCCGAGTGTCTGCCGAGTGGTTCTGGCGTAGCCGGCAGGTGATTTTGGCGTGTCCAGCAGGTGGTTCCGGCGAGCTCGGCAGGTGGTTCCGGCATGTCCGGAACATGGTTCTGGCAAGTCTGAGAGATGGTTCCGGCATGCCCGGCAGCTCATTCCGGAGTGTCCGGCATGTGGTTCTGGCAGCTCTGAGAGGTGGTTCCGGAATGCCTGGCCTGTGATTCCGGAGTGTCTGCCGAGTGGTTCTGGCGTAGCCGGCAGTTGATTTTGGCGTGTCCACTAGGTTGTTCTGGGGAGTGGATCAGCTGGTTCCGGCATACTCGGCAGGTGGTACCGGCGTGTCCAGAACATGGTTCTGGCAAGTCTGAGAGGTGGTTCCGGCATGCCCGACAGGTGATTCCGGAGCGTCCGCCAAGTGTTTCTGGCGTACCCTGCAGGTGAATTTGGCATGTCCGACAGGTGTATCTTGCGAGTCAAGCAGGTGGCTCAGGCATGCTCAGCTGGTGCTTCCTGCATCTCTGGCACGTGGTTCTGGTGTGTCTGAGAGCTGGTTCTGGCATGTCCGGCAGATGATTCCGGAGTGTCCGGCATGTGGTTCTGGCACCTCAGAGAGGTGGTTCCGGCATGCCCGGCAGGTGGTTCCGGAGAGTCTGCCGAGTGGTTCTGGCGTAGCCGGCAGGTGATTTTGGAGTGTCCAGCAGGTGGTTTTGACGAGTCGAGCAGGTGGTTCTGGAGTGCTCGGCAGGTGCTTCCGGTGTCATTGGCATGTGGTTCCGGCATGTCTGAGAGGTGGTTCCGCCATGCCCGGCAGGTGATTCCGGAGTGTTCGCCAAGTGGTTCTGGCGTAGCCGGCAGGTGATTTTGCATGTCCGGCAATGGTTCCGGCGAGTCGAGACGGTGGTTCCTGCATGTCCGGCAGGTGGTTCCGGAATGCCCGGCAGGTGATTCCGGTGTGTCCGGCATGTGGTTCTGGCACCTCTGAGAGGTGGTTCCGGCATGCCCGGCAGGTGATACCGGAGTGTCCGGCATTTGGTTCTCACACCTCTGAGAGGTGGTTCCGGAATGCCTGGCATGTGATTCCCGAGTGTCTGCCGAGTGGTTCTGGCGTAGCCGGCAGGTGATTTTGGCGTGTCCACCAGGTGGTTCCGGCGAGCTCGGCAGGTGGTTCCGGCATGTCCGGAACATGGTTCTGGCAAGTCTGAGAGATGGTTCCGGCATGCCAGTCAGGTGATTCTGGAGTGTCCGGCATGTGGTTGTGGCACCTCTGAGAGGTGGTTCCGGCATGCCCGGCAGGTGATTCCGGAGTGTCTGGCATGTGGTTCTGGCACCTCTGAGAGGTGGTTCCGGCATGCCCGGCAGGTGGTTCCGGCATGCCCGGCAGGTGATTCCGGAGTGTCCGGCATGTGGTTCTGGCACCTCTGAGAGGTGGTTCCGGCATGCCCGTCAGGTGATACCGGAGTGTTCGCCAAGTGGTTCTGGCATAGCCGGCAGGTGATTTTGCATGTCCGGCAATGGTTCCGGCGAGTCGAGCCGGTGGTTCCGGAATGTCCGGCAGGTGGTTCCGGCATGTCCGGCAGGTGGTTCCGGCATGTCCAGCACGTGGTTCCAGCATGCCCGGCAGATGATTCCGGAGTGTCCGGCATGTGGTTCTGGCAGCTCTGAGAGGTGGTTCCGGAATGCCTGGCGTGTGATTCCGGAGTGTCTGCCGAGTGGTTCTGGCGTAGCCGGCAGTTGATTTTGGCGTGTCCAATAGGTGTTTCTGGGGAGTGGATCAGCTGGTTCCGGCATACTCGGCAGGTGGTACCAGCGTGTCCAGAACATGGTTCTGGCAAGTCTGAGAGGTGGTTCCGGCACGCCCGACAGGTGATTCCGGAGCGTCCGCCAAGTGTTTCTGGCGTACCCGGCAGGTGATTTTCGCTTGTCCGACAGGTGTATCTTGTGAGTCCAGCAGGTGGCTCAGGCATGCTCAGCTGGTGCTTCCGTCGTCTCTGGCACGTGGTTCTGGTGTGTCTGAGAGCTGGTTCTGGCATGTCCGGCAGATGATTCCGGAGTGTCCACCAAGTGGTTCTGGTAGACCTGGCAGGTGATTTTGGCGTGTCAGGAAGGTGGTTCCGGCTAGTTGAGCAGGTGGATCAGGCGTGCTCGCCAGTGGGTTCAGGCGGGTCTGGCAGGTGGTTTCGGTCTGTTCGGGGAGTGGTTCCGGCATCTCAGGCTCATGGTTCTGTCAAGTCTGAGAGGTGGTTCCGGCCGGCTCGACAGGTGTTTCCATGGTGTCCGCCAAGTTGTTCTGGCATAGCTGGCAGGTGATGTTGGCGTGACCAGCAGGGGGTTCCAGCAAGCCCGGCAGGTGATTCCGAAGAGTTCACCATATGGGTGTGGCGTGTCCGGCAGGTGATTTTGGCATGTCCAGCAGGTGGTTCCGGCGAACTCGGCAGGTGGTACCAGCGTGTCCGGAACATGGTTCTGGCAAGTCTGAGAGATGGTTCCGGCATGCCAGTCAGGTGATTCTGGAGTGTCCGGCATGTGGTTGTGGCACCTCTGAGAGGTGGTTCCGGCATGCCCGGCAGGTGATTCCGGAGTGTCTGGCATGTGGTTCTGGCACCTCTGAGAGGTGGTTCCGGCATGCCCGGCAGGTGGTTCCGGCATGCCCGGCAGGTGATTCCTGAGTGTCCGGCATGTGGTTCTGGCACCTCTGAGAGGTGGTTCCGGCATGCCCGGCAGGTGATTCCGGAGTGTCTGGCATGTGGTTCTGGCACCTCTGAGAGGTGGTTCCGGCATGCCCGGCAGGTGGTTCCAGCGTGTCCGGCAGGTGGTTCTGTCGTGACCGGCACGAGGTTCTGGCACCTCTGAGAGGTGGTTCCGCAATGCCTGGCATGTGATTCCCGAGTGTCTGCCGAGTGGTTCTGGCGTAGCCGGCAGGTGATTTTGGCGTGTCCAGCAGGTGGTTCCGGCGAGCTCGGCAGGTGGTTCCGGCATGTCCGGAACATGGTTCTGGCAAGTCTGAGAGATGGTTCCGGCATGCCCGGCAGCTCATTCCGGAGTGTCCGGCATGTGGTTCTGGCAGCTCTGAGAGGTGGTTCCGGAATGCCTGGCCTGTGATTCCGGAGTGTCTGCCGAGTGGTTCTGGCGTAGCCGGCAGTTGATTTTGGCGTGTCCACTAGGTTGTTCTGGGGAGTGGATCAGCTGGTTCCGGCATACTCGGCAGGTGGTACCGGCGTGTCCAGAACATGGTTCTGGCAAGTCTGAGAGGTGGTTCCGGCACGCCCGACACGTGATTCCGGAGCGTCCGCCAAGTGTTTCTGGCGTACCCTGCAGGTGAATTTGGCATGTCCGACAGGTGTATCTTGCGAGTCAAGCAGGTGGCTCAGGCATGCTCAGCTGGTGCTTCCTGCATCTCTGGCACGTGGTTCTGGTGTGTCTGAGAGCTGGTTCTGGCATGTCCGGCAGATGATTCCGGAGTGTCCACCAAGTGGTTCTGGTAGACCTGGCAGGTGATTTTGGCGTGTCAGGAAGGTGGTTCCGGCTAGTTGAGCAGGTGGATCAGGCGTGCTCGCCAGTGGGTTCAGGCGGGTCTGGCAGGTGGTTTCGGTCTGTTCGGGGAGTGGTTCCGGCATCTCAGGCTCATGGTTCTGGCACGTCTGAGAGGTGGTTCTGGCCTGCCCGACAGGTTTTTCCATGGTGTCTGCCAACTGGTTCTGGCATAGCTGGCAGGTGATGTTGGCGTGACTGGCAGGTGGTTCCAGCAAGCCCGGCAGGTGATTCCGAAGAGTTCACCAAATGGTTGTGGCGTAGCCGGCAGGTGATTTTGGCGAGTCCAGCAGGTGGTTTTCACGAGTCGAGCAGGTGGTTCTGGCGTGCTCGGCAGGTGCTTCCGGTGTCATTGGCATGTGGTTCCGGCATGTCTGATTGGTGGTTCCGGCATGCCCGGCAGGTGGTTCTGGAGTGTCTGCCGAGTGGTTCTGGAGCCAGGCCGGCAGGTGATTCCCAAGAGTTCACCAAATGGTTTTGGCGTAGCCGGCAGGTGATTTTGGCGTGTCAGGAAGTTGGTTCCGGCTAGTTGAGCAGGTGGATCAGGCGTGCTCGCCAGGGGGTTCAGGCGCGTCTGGCAGGTGGTTTCGGTCTGTTCGGGGAGTGGTTCCGGCTTCTCAGGCACATGGTTCTGGCACGTCTGAGAGATGGTTCCGTCATGCCCGGCAGGTGATTCCGGAGTGTCCGAGATGTGGTTTTGGCACCTCTGAGATGTGGTTCCGGCATGCCCGGCAGGTGATTCCGGAGTGTCCGGCATGTGGTTCTGGCACCTCTGAGAGTAGGTTCCGGCATGCCCGGCAGGTGATACCGGAGTGTCCGGCATTTGCATCTCACACCTCTGAGAGGTGGTTCTGGAATGCCAGGCATGTGATTCCCGAGTGTCTGCCGAGTGGTTCTGGCGTAGCCGGCATGTGATTTTGGCGTTTCCAGCAGGTGGTTCCGGCGAGCTCGGCAGGTGGTTACGGCATGTCCGGAACATGGTTCTGGCAAGTCTGAGAGATGGTTCCGGCATGCCCGGCAGGTGATTCCGGAGTGTCCGGCATGTGGTTCTGGCACCTCAGAGAGGTGGTTCCGGCATGCCCGGCAGGTGGTTCCGGAGTGTCTGCCGAGTGGTTCTGGCGTAGCCGGCAGGTGATTTTGGCGTGTGCAGCAGGTGGTTTTGGCGAGTCGATCAGGTGGTTCTGGCGTGCTCGGCAGGTGCTTCCGGTGTCATTGGCATGTGGTTCCGGCATGTCTGAGAGGTGGTTCCGCCATGCCCGGCAGGTGATTCCGGAGTGTCCGGCATGTGGTTCTGGCACCTCTGAGAGGTGGTTCCGGCATGCCCGGCAGGTGATACCGGAGTGTCCGCAGAGTGGTTCTGGAGTAGCCGGCAGGTGATTCTGGCGTATCCAGCAGGTGGTTCTGGGGAGTGGATCAAGTGGTTCCGGCATACTCGGCAGGTGGTACCGGCGTGTCCGGAACATGGTTCTGGCAAGTCTGAGAGGTGGTTCCGGCATGCCCGAGAGGTGATTCCGGAGTGTTCGCCAAGTGGTTCTGGCGTAGCCGGCAGGTCATTTTGCATGTCCGGCGGTGGTTGCGGCGAGTCGAGCCGGTGGTTGCGGCGTATCCAGCAGGTGTTTCCTGTCTGTCCGGCAGGTGGTTCTGGCGTGACCGGGACGAGGTTCTGGCACTTCTGAGAGTTGGTTCCGGCATGCCTGACAGGTGATTCCGGAGTGTCCGCCACGTGGTTCTGGCGTACCCGGCAGGTGATTTTGGCATGTCTGGCAGGTATTTCTTGCAAGACAAGCATTTGGCTCAGGCATGCTGAGCAGGTACTGCTGGCGTGTCTGGCACGTGGTTCTGGTGTGTCTGAGAGCTGGTTCTGGCATGTCCGGCAGATGATTCCGGAGTCTCCACCAAGTGGTTGTGGCATACCCGGAAGGTGATTTTAGCGTGTCAGGTAGGTGGTTCCGGCGAGTCGAGTAGGTGGTTCCGGTGTGCTGGGCAGGTGGTTCAGGCGGGTCTGGCAGGTGGTTTCGGTCTGTTCGGGGTGTGGTTCCGGCATCTCAGGCACATGGTTCTGGCACGTCTGAGAGGTGGTTCCGGCCGGCCCGACAGGTGTTTCCATGGTGTCCGCCAAGTGGTTCTGGCATAGCTGGCAAGTGATGTTGGCGTGACCGGCAGGTGGTTCCAGCCAGCCCGGCAGGTGATTCCGAAGAGTTCACGAAATGGTTGTGGCGTAGCCGGCAGGTGATTTTGGCGTGTCCAGCAGGTGGTTTTGGCGAGTCGAGCATGTGGTTCTGGCGTGGTCGGCAGGTGCTTCCGGTGTCATTGGCATGTGGTTCCGGCATGTCTGAGAGGTGGTTCCGCCATGCCCGTCAGGTGATTCCGGAGTGTTCGCCAAGTGGTTCTGGCGTAGCCGGCAGGTGATTTTGCATGTCCGGCAATGGTTCCGGCGAGTCGAGCCGTTGGTTCCGACATGTCCGGCAGGTGGTTCCGCCATGCCCGGCAGGTGATTCCGGAGTGTCCGGCATGTGGTTCTGGCACGTCTGAGAGGTGGTTCCGGCATGCCCGGCATGTGATACCGGAGTGTTCGCCAAGTGGTTCTGGCGTAGCCGGCAGGTGATTTTGCATGTCCGGCAATGGTTCCGGCGAGTCGAGACGGTGGTTCCTGCATGTCCGGCAGGTGGTTCCGGAATGCCCGGCAGGTGATTCCGGTGTGTCCGGCATGTGGTTCTGGCACCTCTGAGAGGTGGTTCCGGCATGCCCGGCAGGTGATACCGGAGTCTCCGGCATTTGGTTCTCACACCTCTGAGAGGTGGTTCCGGAATGCCTGGCATGTGATTCCCAAGTGTCTGCCGAGTGGTTCTGGCGTAGCCGGCAGGTGATTTTGGCGTGTCCAGCAGGTGGTTCCGGCGAGCTCGGCAGGTGGTTCCGGCATGTCCGGAACATGGTTCTGGCAAGTCTGAGAGATGGTTCCGGCATGCCCGGCAGCTCATTCCGGAGTGTCCGGCATGTGGTTCTGGCACCTCTGAGAGGTGGTTCCGGAATGCCTGGCCTGTGATTCCGGAGTGTCTGCCGAGTGGTTCTGGCGTAGCCGGCAGTTGATTTTGGCGTGTCCACTAGGTTGTTCTGGGGAGTGGATCAGCTGGTTCCGGCATACTCGGCAGGTGGTACCGGCGTGTCCAGAACATGGTTCTGGCAAGTCTGAGAGGTGGTTCCGGCACGCCCGACAGGTGATTCCGGAGCGTCCGCCAAGTGTTTCTGGCGTACCCTGCAGGTGAATTTGGCATGTCCGACAGGTGCATCTTGCGAGTCAAGCAGGTGGCTCAGGCATGCTCAGCTGGTGCTTCCTGCATCTCTGGCACGTGGTTCTGGTGTGTCTGAGAGCTGGTTCTGGCATGTCCGGCAGATGATTCCGGAGTGTCCACCAAGTGGTTCTGGTAGACCTGGCAGGTGATTTTGGCGTGTCAGGAAGGTGGTTCCGGCTAGTTGAGCAGGTGGATCAGGCGTGCTCGCCAGTGGGTTCAGGCGGGTCTGGCAGGTGGTTTCGGTCTGTTCGGGGAGTGATTCCGGCATCTCAGGCTCATGGTTCTGGCACGTCTGAGAGGTGGTTCTGGCCTGCCCGACAGGTGTTTCCATGGTGTCTGCCAACTGGTTCTGGCATAGCTGGCAGGTGATGTTGGCGTGACTGGCAGGTGGTTCCAGCAAGCCCGGCAGGTGATTCCGAAGAGTTCACCAAATGGTTGTGGCGTAGCCGGCAGGTGATTTTGGCGAGTCCAGCAGGTGGTTTTCGCGAGTCGAGCAGGTGGTTCTGGCGTGCTCGGCAGGTGCTTCCGGTGTCATTGGCATGTGGTTCCGGCATGTCTGAGAGGTGGTTCCGGCATGCCCGGCAGGTGGTTCTGGAGTGTCTGCCGAGTGGTTCTGGAGCCAGGCCGGCAGGTGATTCCCAAGATTTCACCAAATGGTTTTGGCGTAGCCGGCAGGTGATTTTGGCGTGTCAGGAAGTTGGTTCCGGCTAGTTGAGCAGGTGGATCAGGCGTGCTCGCCAGGGGGTTCAGGCGCGTCTGGCAGGTGGTTTCGGTCTGTTCGGGGAGTGGTTCCGGCATCTCAGGCACATGGTTCTGGCACGTCTGAGAGATGGTTCCGTCATGCCCGGCAGGTGATTCCGGAGTGTCCGGCATGTGGTTTTGGCACCTCTGAGATGTGGTTCCGGCATGCCCGGCAGGTGATTCCGGAGTGTCCGGCATGTGGTTCTGGCACCTCTGAGAGTAGGTTCCGGCATGCCCGGCAGGTGATACCGGAGTGTCCGGCATTTGCATCTCACACCTCTGAGAGGTGGTTCTGGAATGCCAGGCATGTGATTCCCGAGTGTCTGCCGAGGGGTTCTGGCGTAGCCGGCATGTGATTTTGGCGTTTCCAGCAGGTGGTTCCGGCGAGCTCGGCAGGTGGTTCCGGCATGTCCGGAACATGGTTCTGGCAAGTCTGAGAGATGGTTCCGGCATGCCCGGCAGGTGATTCCGGAGTGTCCGGCATGTGGTTCTGGCACCTCAGAGAGGTGGTTCCGGCATGCCCGGCAGGTGGTTCCGGAGTGTCTGCCGAGTGGTTCTGGCGTAGCCGGCAGGTGATTTTGGCGTGTCCAGCAGGTGGTTTTGGCGAGTCGAGCAGGTGGTTCTGGCGTGCTCGGCAGGTGCTTCCGGTGTCATTGGCATGTGGTTCTGGCATGTCTGAGAGGTGGTTCCGCCATGCCCGGCAGGTGATTCCGGAGTGTTCACCAAGTTGTTCTGGCGTAGTCGGCAGGTGATTTTGCATGGCAGGCAATGCTTCCAGCGAGTCGAGGCGGTGGTTCCGGCATGCCTGGCAGGTGGTTCCGGCATGCCCAGCAGGTGATTCCGGAGTGTCCGGCATGTGGTTCTGGCACCTCTGAGAGGTGGTTCCGGCATGCCCGGCAGGTGATACCGGAGTGTCCGCAGAGTGGTTCTGGAGTAGCCGGCAGGTGATTCTGGCGTATCCAGCAGGTGGTTCTGGGGAGTGGATCAAGTGGTTCCGGCATACTCGGCAGGTGGTACCGGCGTGTCCGGAACATGGTTCTGGCAAGTCTGAGAGGTGGTTCCGGCATGCCCGACAGGTGATTCCGGAGTGTTCGCCAAGTGGTTCTGGCGTAGCCGGCAGGTCATTTTGCATGTCCGGCGGTGGTTGCGGCGAGTCGAGCCGGTGGTTGCGGCGTATCCAGCAGGTGTTTCCTGTCTGTCCGGCAGGTGGTTCTGGCGTGACCGGGACGAGGTTCTGGCACTTCTGAGAGTTGGTTCCGGCATGCCTGACAGGTGATTCCGGAGTGTCCGCCACGTGGTTCTGGCGTACCCGGCAGGTGATTTTGGCATGTCTGGCAGGTATTTCTTGCAAGACAAGCATTTGGCTCAGGCATGCTGAGCAGGTACTGCTGGCGTGTCTGGCACGTGGTTCTGGTGTGTCTGAGAGCTGGTTCTGGCATGTCCGGCAGATGATTCCGGAGTCTCCACCAAGTGGTTGTGGCATACCCGGAAGGTGATTTTAGCGTGTCAGGTAGGTGGTTCCGGCGAGTCGAGTAGGTGGTTCCGGTGTGCTGGGCAGGTGGTTCAGGCGGGTCTGGCAGGTGGTTTCGGTCTGTTCGGGGTGTGGTTCCGGCATCTCAGGCACATGGTTCTGGCACGTCTGAGAGGTGGTTCCGGCCGGCCCGACAGGTGTTTCCATGGTGTCCGCCAAGTGGTTCTGGCATAGCTGGCAAGTGATGTTGGCGTGACCGGCAGGTGGTTCCAGCCAGCCCGGCAGGTGATTCCGAAGAGTTCACGAAATGGTTGTGGCGTAGCCGGCAGGTGATTTTGGCGTGTCCAGCAGGTGGTTTTGGCGAGTCGAGCAGGTGGTTCTGGCGTGGTCGGCAGGTGCTTCCGGTGTCATTGGCATGTGGTTCCGGCATGTCTGAGAGGTGGTTCCGCCATGCCCGTCAGGTGATTCCGGAGTGTTCGCCAAGTGGTTCTGGCGTAGCCGGCAGGTGATTTTGCATGTCCGGCAATGGTTCCGGCGAGTCGAGCCGTTGGTTCCGACATGTCCGGCAGGTGGTTCCGCCATGCCCGGCAGGTGATTCCGGAGTGTCCGGCATGTGGTTCTGGCACGTCTGAGAGGTGGTTCCGGCATGCCCGGCATGTGATACCGGAGTGTTCGCCAAGTGGTTCTGGCGTAGCCGGCAGGTGATTTTGCATGTCCGGCAATGGTTCCGGCGAGTCGAGACGGTGGTTCCTGCATGTCCGGCAGGTGGTTCCGGAATGCCCGGCAGGTGATTCCGGTGTGTCCGGCATGTGGTTCTGGCACCTCTGAGAGGTGGTTCCGGCATGCCCGGCAGGTGATACCGGAGTGTCCGGCATTTGGTTCTCACACCTCTGAGAGGTGGTTCCGGAATGCCTGGCCTGTGATTCCGGAGTGTCTGCCGAGTGGTTCTGGCGTAGCCGGCAGTTGATTTTGGCGTGTCCACTAGGTTGTTCTGGGGAGTGGATCAGCTGGTTCCGGCATACTCGGCAGGTGGTACCGGCGTGTCCAGAACATGGTTCTGGCAAGTCTGAGAGGTGGTTCCGGCACGCCCGACAGGTGATTCCGGAGCGTCCGCCAAGTGTTTCTGGCGTACCCTGCAGGTGAATTTGGCATGTCCGACAGGTGTATCTTGCGAGTCAAGCAGGTGGCTCAGGCATGCTCAGCTGGTGCTTCCTGCATCTCTGGCACGTGGTTCTGGTGTGTCTGAGAGCTGGTTCTGGCATGTCCGGCAGATGATTCCGGAGTGTCCACCAAGTGGTTCTGGTAGACCTGGCAGGTGATTTTGGCGTGTCAGGAAGGTGGTTCCGGCTAGTTGAGCAGGTGGATCAGGCGTGCTCGCCAGTGGGTTCAGGCGGGTCTGGCAGGTGGTTTCGGTCTGTTCGGGGAGTGATTCCGGCATCTCAGGCTCATGGTTCTGGCACGTCTGAGAGGTGGTTCTGGCCTGCCCGACAGGTGTTTCCATGGTGTCTGCCAACTGGTTCTGGCATAGCTGGCAGGTGATGTTGGCGTGACTGGCAGGTGGTTCCAGCAAGCCCGGCAGGTGATTCCGAAGAGTTCACCAAATGGTTGTGGCGTAGCCGGCAGGTGATTTTGGCGAGTCCAGCAGGTGGTTTTCGCGAGTCGAGCAGGTGGTTCTGGCGTGCTCGGCAGGTGCTTCCGGTGTCATTGGCATGTGGTTCCGGCATGTCTGAGAGGTGGTTCCGGCATGCCCGGCAGGTGGTTCTGGAGTGTCTGCCGAGTGGTTCTGGAGCCAGGCCGGCAGGTGATTCCCAAGATTTCACCAAATGGTTTTGGCGTAGCCGGCAGGTGATTTTGGCGTGTCAGGAAGTTGGTTCCGGCTAGTTGAGCAGGTGGATCAGGCGTGCTCGCCAGGGGGTTCAGGCGCGTCTGGCAGGTGGTTTCGGGCTGTTCGGGGAGTGGTTCCGGCATCTCAGGCACATGGTTCTGGCACGTCTGAGAGATGGTTCCGTCATGCCCGGCAGGTGATTCCGGAGTGTCCGGCATGTGGTTTTGGCACCTCTGAGATGTGGTTCCGGCATGCCCGGCAGGTGATTCCGGAGTGTCCGGCATGTGGTTCTGGCACCTCTGAGAGTAGGTTCCGGCATGCCCGGCAGGTGATACCGGAGTGTCCGGCATTTGCATCTCACACCTCTGAGAGGTGGTTCTGGAATGCCAGGCATGTGATTCCCGAGTGTCTGCCGAGTGGTTCTGGCGTAGCCGGCATGTGATTTTGGCGTTTCCAGCAGGTGGTTCCGGCGAGCTCGGCAGGTGGTTCCGGCATGTCCGGAACATGGTTCTGGCAAGTCTGAGAGATGGTTCCGGCATGCCCGGCAGGTGATTCCGGAGTGTCCGGCATGTGGTTCTGGCACCTCTGAGAGGTGGTTCCGGCATGCCCGGCAGTTGGTTGCGGAGTGTCTGCTGAGCGGTTCTGGAGTAGCCGGCAGGTGATTCTGGCGTATCCAGCAGGTGGTTCTGGGGAGTGGATCAGGTGGTTCCAGCATACTCGGCAGGTGGTACCGGCGTGTCCGGAACATGGTTCTGGCAAGTCTGAGAGGTGGTTCCGGCATGCCCGACGGGTGATTCCGGAGTGTTCGCCAAGTGGTTCTGGCGTAGCCGGCAGGTCATTTTGCATGTCCGGCGGTGGTTCCGGCGAGTCGAGCCGGTGGTTCCGGCGTATCCAGCAGTTGTTTCCGGTCTGTCCGGCAGGTGGTTCTGGCGTGACCGGCACGAGGTTCTGGCACGTCTGAGAGTTGGTTCCGGCATGCCCGACAGGTGATTCTGGAGTGTCCGCCACGTGGTTCTGGCGTACCCGGCAGGTTATTTTGGCGTGTCTGGCAGGTTTTTCTTGCAAGTCGAGCATTTGGCTCAGGCATGCTCAGCAGGTGCTTCCGGCGTGTCTGGCACGTGTTTCTGGTGTGTCTGAGAGCTGGTTCTGGCATGTCCGGCAGATGATTCCTTAGTGTCCACCAAGTGGTTGTGGCATACCCGGCAGGTGATTTTAGCGTGTCAGGTAGGTGGTTCGGCGAGTCCAGTAGGTGGTTCTGGCGTGCTCGGCAGGTGGTTCAGGCGTGTCCGGCAGGTGGTTCCGGCATGCCCGGCAGGTGATACCGGAGTCTCCTGCATTTGGTTCTGGCACCTCTGAGAGTTGGTTCCGGAATGCCTGGCATGTGTTTCCGGAGTGTCTGCCGAGTGGTTCTGGCGTAGCCGGCAGGTGATTTTGGCTTGTCCAGCAGGTGGTTTTGGTGAGTCGATCAGGTGGTTCTGGCATGCTCGGCAGGTGCTTCCGGTGTCATTGGCATCTGGTTCCGGCATGTCTGAGAGGTGGTTCCGCCATGCCCGGCAGGTGATTCCGGAGTGTTCGCCAAGTGGTTCTGGCGTAGCCGGCAGGTGATTTTGACGTGTCAGGAAGGTGGGTCCGGCTAGTTGAGCAGGTGGATCAGGCGTGCTCGCCAGTGGGTTCAGGCGGGTCTGGCAGGTGGTTTCGGTCTGTTCGGGGTGTGGTTCCGGCATCTCAGGCACATGGTTCTGGCACGTCTGATAGGTGGTTCCGGCCGGCCCGACAGGTGTTTCCATGGTGTCCGCCAAGTGGTTCTGGCATAGCTGGCAGGTGATGTTGGCGTGACCGGCAGGTGGTTCCAGCCAGCCCGGCAGGTGATTCCGAAGTGTTCACCAAATGGTTGTGGCGTAGCCGGAAGGTGATTTTGGCGTGTGCAGCAGGTGGTTTTGGCGAGTCGAGCAGGTGGTTGTGGCGTGCTCGGCAGGTGCTTCCGGTGTCATTGGCATGTGGTTCCGGCATGTCTGAGAGGTGGTTCCGCCATGCCCGGCAGGTGATTCCGGAGTGATCCCCAAGTGGTTCTGGCATAGCCGGCAGGTGATTTTGCAGGTCCGGCTATGGTTCCGGCGAGTCGAGCCTGTGGTTCCGGCATGTCCGGCAGGTGGTTCCGGCATGCCCGGAAGGTGATTCCGGAGTGTCCGGCATGTGGTTCTGGCACCTCTGAGAGGTGGTTACGGCATGCCAGGCACGTGATACCGGAGTGTTCGCCAAGTCGTTCTGCCGTAGCCGGCAGGTTATTTTGCATGTCCGGCAATGGTTCCGGCGAGTCGAGCCGGTGGTTCCGGAATGTCCGGCAGGTGGTTCCGGCATGTCCGGCAGGTGGTTCCGGCATGTCCAGCACGTGGTTCCAGCATGCCCGGCAGGTGATTCCGGAGTGTCCGGCATGTGGTTCTGGCACCTCTGAGAGGTGGTTCCGGCATGCCCGGCAGGTGGTTACGGAGTGTCTGCCGAGTGGTTCTGGCGTAGCCGGCAGGTGATTTTGGCGTGTCCAGCAGGTGGTTTTGGCGAGTCGAGCAGGTGGTTCTGGCGTCCTCGGCATGTGCTTCCGGTGTCATTGGCATGTGGTTCCAGTATTTCTGAGAGGTGGTTCCAACATGCCCGGCAGGTGGTTCCGGAGAGTCTGCCGAGTGGTTCTGGAGCCAGCCCGGCACGTGCTTCCGAAGAGTTCACCAAATGGTTGTGGCGTAGCCGGCAGGTTATTTTGGCGTGTCAGGAAGGTGGTTCCGGCTAGTTGAGCAGGTGGATCAGGCATGCTCGCCAGTGGGTTCAGGCGGGTCTGGCAGGTGGTTTCGGTTTGTTCGGGGAGTGGTTCCGGGATCTCAGGCACATGGTTCTGGCACGTCTGAGAGGTGGTTCCTGCCGGCCGGAGAGGTGTTTCCGGAGTGTCCGCCAAGTGGTTCTGGCGTAGCTGAAAGGTGATGTTGGCGTGACCGGCAGGTGGTTCCAGCCAGCCCGGCAGGTGATTCCGGAGTGTCTGCCGTGTGGTTCTGCCGTAGCTGGCAGGTGATTTTGGCGTGTCCAGCAGGTGGTTCCGGCGAGCTCGGCCGGTGGTACCAGCGTGTCCGGAACATGGTTCTGGCACGTCTGAGAGATGGTTCCGGCATGCCCGGCAGGTGATTCGGGAGTGTCCGGCATGTGGTTCTGGCACCTCTGAGAGGTGGTTCTGGCATGCCCCGCAGGTGATTCCGCAGTGTCCGGCATGTGGTTCTGGCACCTCTGAGAGGTGGTTCCGGCATGCCCGGCCGGTGATTCCGGAGTGTTCGCCAAGTGGTTCTGGTGTAGCTGGCAGGTCATTTTGCATGTCCGGTGGTGGTTCCGGCGAGTGGAGCCGGTGGTTCCGGCGTTTCCAACAGGTGTTTCCGGTCTATCCGGCAGGTGGTTCTGGCGTGACCGGCACGAGGTTCTGGCACGTATGAGAGTTGATTCCGGCATGCCCGAAAGGTGATTCCGGAGTGTCCGGCATGTGGTTCTGGCACCTCTGAGAGGTGGTTCCGGCATGCCCGGCAGGTGATTCCGGAGTGTCCGGCATGTGGTTCTGGCACCTCTGAGAGGTGGTTCCGGCATGCCCGGCAGGTGGTACCGGAGTGTCTGCCGAGTGGTTCTGGCGTAGCCGGCAGGTGATTTTGGCGTGTCCAGCAGGTGGTTTTGGCGAGTCGAGCAGGTGGTTCTGGCGTGCTCTGCAGGTGCTTCCGGTGTCATTGGCATGTGGTTCCGGCATGTCTGAGAGGTGGTTCCGCCATGCCCGGCAGGTGATTCCGGAGTGTTCGCCAAGTGGTTCTGGCATAGCCGGCAGGTGATTTTGCATGTCCGGCAATGGTTCCGGCGAGTCGAGCCGGTGGTTCCGGAATGTCCGGCAGGTGGTTGCGGCATGTCCTGCAAGTGGTTCCGGCATTGCCCGCACGTGGTTCCAGCATGCCCGGCAGGTGATTCCGGAGTGTCCGGCATGTGGTTCTGGCACCTCTGAGATGTGGTTCCGGCATGCCCGGCAGGTGATACCGGAGTGTCCGGCATTTGGTTCTGGCACCTCTGAGAGGTGGTTCCGGAATGCCTGGCATGTGATTCCGGAGTGTCTGCCGAGTGGTTCTGGCGTAGCCAGCAGATGATTTTGGCGTGTCCACTAGGTGGTTCTGGGAGTGGATCAGCTGGTTCCGGCATACTCGGCAGGTTGTACCGGCGTGTCCAGAACATGGTTCTGGCAAGTCTGAGAGGTGGTTCCGGCCGGCCCGACAGGTGTTTCCATGGTGTCCGCAAAGTGGTTCTGGCATAGCTGGCAGGTGATGTTGGCGTGACCGGCAGGTGGTTCCAGAAAGCCCGGCAGGTGATTCCAAAGAGTTCACCAAATGGTTGTGGCGTAGCCGGCAGGTGATTTTCGCGTGTCCAGCAGGTGGTTTTGGCGAGTCGAGCAGGTGGTTCTGGCGTGCTCGGCAGGTGCTTCCGGTGTCATTGGCATCTGGTTCCGGCATGTCTGAGAGGTGGTTCCGCCATGCCCGGCAGGTGATTCCGGAGTGTTCGCCAAGTGGTTCTGGCGTAGCCGGCAGGTGATTTTGCATGTCCGGCAATGGTTCCGGCGAGTCGAGGCGGGGGTTCCGGCTTGTCCAGCAGGTTGTTCCGGCATGCCCGTCAGGTGATTCCGGAGTGTCCGGCATGTGGTTCTGGCACCTCTGAGAGGTGGTTCCGGCATGCACGGCAGTTGGTTACGGAGTGTCTGCCGAGTGGTTCTGGAGTAGCCGGCAGGTGATTCTGGCGTTTCCAGCAGGTGGTTCTGGGGAGTGGATCAGGTGGTTCCGGCATACTCGGCAGGTGGTACCGGCGTGTCCGGAACATGGTTCTCGCAAGTCGGAGAGGTGGTTCCGGCATGCCCGACAGGTGATTCCGGAGTGTTCGCCAAGTGGTTCTGGCGTAGCCGGTAGGTCATTTTGCATGTCCGGCGGTGGTTCCGGCGAGTCGAGCCGGTGGTTCCAGCGTGTCCGGCAGGTGGTTCTGTCGTGACCGGCACGAGGTTCTGGCACGTCTGAGAGTTGGTTCCGGCATGCCCGACAGGTGATTCCGGAGTGTCCGCCACATGGTTCTGGCGTACCCGGCAGGTGATTTTGGCGTGTCTGGCAGGTGTTTCTTGCAAGTCGAGCATTTGGCTGAGGCATGATCAGCAGGTGCTTCCGGCGTGTCTGGCACGTGGTTCTGGTGTGTCTGAGAGCTGGTTCTGGCATGTCCGGCAGATGATTCCGGAGTGTCCACCAAGTGGTTGTGGCATACCCAGCAGGTGATTTTAGCGTGTCAGGTAGGTGGTTCCAGCGAGTCGAGTAGGTGGTTCCGGCGTGCTCGGCAGGTGGTTCAGGCGGGTCTGGCAGGTGGTTTCGGTCTGTTCGGGGTGTGGTTCCGGCATCTCAGGCACATGGTTGTGGCACGTCTGATAGGTGGTTCCGGCCGGCCCGACAGATGTTTCCATGGTGTCCGCCAAGTGGTTCTGGCATAGCTGGCAGGTGATTTTGGCGTGCCCAGCAGGTGGTTTTGGCGAGTCGAGCACGTGGTTCTCGCGTGCCCGGCAGGTGCTTCCGGTGTCATTGGCATGTGGTTCCGGCATGTCTGAGAGGTGGTTCCGGCATGCCCGGCAGGTGGTTCCGGAGTGTCTGCCGAGTGGTTCTGGCGTAGTCGGCAGGTGATTCTGGCGTGTCCAGCAGGTGGTTCTGGGGAGTGGATCAGGTGGTTCCGGCATACTCGGCAGGTGGTACCGGCGTGTCCGGAACATGGTTCTGGCAAGTCTGAGAGGCGGTTCCGGCATGCCCGACAGGTGATTCCGGAGTGTTCGCCAAGTGGTTCTGGCGTAGCCGGCAGGTCATTTTGCATGTCCAGCAGGTGGTTCCGGCAAGCCCGGCAGATGATTCCGGAGTGTCCACCAAGTGGTTCTGGTCTACCTGGCATGTGATTTTGGCGTGTCAGGAAGGTGGTTCCGGCTAGTTGAGCAGGTGGATCAGGCGTGCTCGCCAGGGGGTTCAGGCGGGTCTGGCAGGTGGTTTCGGTCTGTTCGGGGAGTGGTTCCGGCATCTAAGGCACATGGTTCTGGCACGTCTGAGAGGTGGTTCCGGCCAGCCCGAAAGGTGTTTCCGGAGTGTCCGCCAAGTGGTTCTGGCGTAGCTGAAAGGTGATGTTGGCGTGACCTGCAGGTGGTTCCAGCCAGCCCGGCAGGTGATTCCGGAGTGTCTGCCGAGTGGTTCTGGCGTAGCCGGCAGGTGATTTTGGCGTGTCCAGCAGGTGGTTTTGGCGATTCGAGCAGGTGGTTCTGGCGTGCTGGGCAGGTGCTTCTGGTGTCATTGGCATGTGGTTCCGGCATGTCTGAGAGGTGGTTCCGCCATGCCCGGTAGGTGATTCCGGAGTGTTCGCCAAGTGGTTCTGTAGTAGCCAGCAGGTGATTTTGCATGTCCGGCAATGGTTCCGGCGAGTCTAGCCGGTGGTTCCGGCATGTCCAGCACGTGGTTCGGGCATGCCCGGCAGGTGATTCCGGAGTGTCCGGCATGTGGTTCTGGCACCTCTGAGAGGTGGTTCCGGCATGCCCGGCAGGTGATACAGGAGTGTCCGGGATTTGGTTCTGGCACCTCTGAGAGGTGGCTCCGGAATGCCTGGCATGTGATTCCGGAGTGTCTGCCGAGTGGTTCTGGCGTAGACGGCAGGTGATTCTGGCGTGTCCACTAGGTGGTTCTGGGGAGTGGATCAGCTGGTTCCGGCATACTCGGCAGGTGGTACCGGCGTGTCCAGAACATGGTTCTGGCAAGTCTGAGAGGAGGTTCTGGCACGACCGACAGGTGATTCCGGAGCCTCCGCCAAGTGTTTCTGGCGTACCAGGCAGGTGATTTTGGCATGTCCGACAGGTGTTTCTTGCGAGTCGAGCCGGTGGCTCAGGCATGCTCAGCTGGTGCTTCCGGCGTCTCTGGCACGTGGTTCTGGTGTGTCTGAGATCTGGTTCTGGCATGTCCGGCAGATGATTCCGGAGTGTCCACCATGTGGTTCTGGTAGACCTGGCAGGTGATTTTGGCGTGTCAGGAAGGTGGTTCCGGCTAGTTGAGCAGGTGGATCAGGCGTGCTCGGCCGGTGGTTCAGGCGGGTCTGGCAGGTGGTTTCGGTCTGTTCGGGGTGTGGTTCCGGCATCTCAGGCACATGGTTCTGGCACGTCTGATAGGTGGTTCCGGCCGGCCCGACAGGTGTTTCCATGGTGTCCGCCAAGTGGTTCTTGCATAGCTGGCAGGTGATGTTGGCGTGACCGGCAGGTGGTTCCACCCAGCCCGGCAGGTGATTCCGAAGTGTTCACCAAATGGTTGTGGCGTAGCCGGAAGGTGATTTTGTCGTGTGCAGCAGGTGGTTTTGGCGAGTCGAGCAGGTGGTTCTGGCGTGCTCTGCAGGTGCTTCCGGTGTCATTGGCATGTGGTTCCGGCATGTCTGAGAGGTGGTTCCGCCATGCCCGGCAGGTGATTCCGGAGTGTTCGCCAAGTGGTTCTGGCATAGCCGGCAGGTGATTTTGCATGTCCGGCAATGGTTCCGGCGAGTCGGGCCGGTGGTTCCGGAATGTCCGGCAGGTGGTTGCGGCATGTCCTGCAAGTGGTTCCGGCATGTCCAGCACGTGGTTCCAGCATGCCCGGCAGGTGATTCCGGAGTGTCCGGCATGTGGTTCTGGCACCTCTGAGATGTGGTTCCGGCATGCCCGGCAGGTGATACCGGAGTGTCCGGCATTTGGTTCTGGCACCTCTGAGAGGTGGTTCCGGAATGCCTGGCATGTGATTCCGGAGTGTCTGCCGAGTGGTTCTGGCGTAGCCGGCAGATGATTTTGGCGTGTCCACTAGGTGGTTCTGGGGAGTGGATCAGCTGGTTCCGGCATACTCGGCAGGTTGTACCGGCGTGTCCAGAACATGGTTCTGGCAAGTCTGAGAGGTGGTTCCGGCCGGCCCGACAGGTGTTTCCATGGTGTCCGCCAAGTGGTTCTGGCATAGCTGGCAGGTGATGTTGGCGTGACCGGCAGGTGGTTCCAGAAAGCCCGGCAGGTGATTCCAAAGAGTTCACCAAATGGTTGTGGCGTAGCCGGCAGGTGATTTTGGCGTGTCCAGCAGGTGATTTTGTCGAGTCGAGCAGGTGGTTCTGGCGTGCCCGGCAGGTGCTTCCGGTGTCATTGGCATGTGGTTCCGGCATGTCTGAGAGGTGGTTCCGCCATGCCCGGCAGGTGATTCTGGAGTGTTCGCCAAGTGGTTCTGGCGTAGCCGGCAGGTGATTTTACATGTCCGGCAATGGTTCCGGCGAGTCGAGGCGGGGGTTCCGGCATGTCCAGCAGGTTGTTCCGGCATGCCCGGCAGGTGATTCCGGAGTGTCCGGCATGTGGTTCTGGCACCTCTGAGAGGTGGTTCCGGCATGCCCGGCAGTTGGTTACGGAGTGTCTGCCGAGTGGTTCTGGAGTAGCCGGCAGGTGATTCTGGCGTTTCCAGCAGGTGGTTCTGGGGAGTGGATCAGGTGGTTCCGGCATACTCGGCAGGTGGTACCGGCGTGTCCGGAACATGGTTCTCGCAAGTCTGAGAGGTGGTTCCGGCATGCCCGACAGGTGATTCCGGAGTGTTCGCCAAGTGGTTCTGGCGTAGCCGGTAGGTCATTTTGCATGTCCGGCGGTGGTTCCGGCGAGTCGAGCCGGTGGTTCCAGCGTGTCCGGCAGGTGGTTCTGTCGTGACCGGCACGAGGTTCTGGCACGTCTGAGAGTTGGTTCCGGCATGCCCGACAGGTGATTCCGGAGTGTCCGCCACATGGTTCTGGCGTACCCGGCAGGTGATTTTGGCGTGTCTGGCAGGTGTTTCTTGCAAGTCGAGCATTTGGCTCAGGCATGATCAGCAGGTGCTTCCGGCGTGTCTGGCACGTGGTTCTGGTGTGTCTGAGAGCTGGTTCTGGCATGTCCGGCAGATGATTCCGGAGTGTCCACCAAGTGGTTGTGGCATACCCGGCAGGTGATTTTAGCGTGTCAGGTAGGTGGTTCCAGCGAGTCGAGTAGGTGGTTCCGGCGTGCTCGGCAGGTGGTTCAGGCGGGTCTGGCAGGTGGTTTCGGTCTGTTCGGGGTGTGGTTCCGGCATCTCAGGCACATGGTTGTGGCACGTCTGATAGGTGGTTCCGGCCGGCCCGACAGATGTTTCCATGGTGTCCGCCAAGTGGTTCTGGCATAGCTGGCAGGTGATTTTGGCGTGCCCAGCAGGTGGTTTTGGCGAGTCGAGCACGTGGTTCTCGCGTGCCCGGCAGGTGCTTCCGGTGTCATTGGCATGTGGTTCCGGCATGTCTGAGAGGTGGTTCCGGCATGCCCGGCAGGTGGTTCCGGCGTGTCTGCCGAGTGGTTCTGGCGTAGTCGGCAGGTGATTCTGGCGTGTCCAGCAGGTGGTTCTGGGGAGTGGATCAGGTGGTTCCGGCATACTCGGCAGGTGGTACCGGCGTGTCCGGAACATGGTTCTGGCAAGTCTGAGAGGCGGTTCCGGCATGCCCGACAGGTGTTTCCGGAGTGTCCGCCAAGTGGTTCTGGCGTAGCTGAAAGGAGATGTTGGCGTGACCTGCAGGTGGTTCCAGCAAGCCCGGCAGGTGATTCCGGAGTGTGTGCCGAGTGGTCCTGGCGTAGCCGGCAGGTGATTTTGGCGTGTCCAGCAGGTGGTTTTGGCGATTCGAGCAGGTGGTTCTGGCGTGCTGGGCAGGTGCTTCTGGTGTCATTGGCATGTGGTTCCGGCATGTCTGAGAGGTGGTTCCGCCATGCCCGGTAGGTGATTCCGGAGTGTTCGCCAAGTGGTTCTGTAGTAGCCAGCAGGTGATTTTGCATGTCCGGCAATGGTTCCGGCGAGTCTAGCCGGTGGTTCCGGCATGTCCAGCACTTGGTTCGGGCATGCCCGGCAGGTGATTCCGGAGTGTCCGGCATGTGGTTCTGGCACCTCTGAGAGGTGGTTCCGGCATGCCCGGCAGGTGATACAGGAGTGTCCGGGATTTGGTTCTGGCACCTCTGAGAGGTGGCTCCGGAATGCCTGGCATGTGATTCCGGAGTGTCTGCCGAGTGGTTCTGGCGTAGACGGCAGGTGATTCTGGCGTGTCCACTAGGTGGTTCTGGGGAGTGGATCAGCTGGTTCCGGCATACTCGGCAGGTGGTACCGGCGTGTCCAGAACATGGTTCTGGCAAGTCTGAGAGGAGGTTCTGGCACGCCCGACAGGTGATTCCGGAGCCTCCGCCAAGTGTTTCTGGCGTACCAGGCAGGTGATTTTGGCATGTCCGACAGGTGTTTCTTGCGAGTCGAGCCGGTGGCTCAGGCATGCTCAGCTGGTGCTTCCGGCGTCTCTGGCACGTGGTTCTGGTGTGTCTGAGATCTGGTTCTGGCATGTCCGGCAGATGATTCCGGAGTGTCCACCATGTGGTTCTGGTAGACCTGGCAGGTGATTTTGGCGTGTCAGGAAGGTGGTTCCGGCTATTTGAGCAGGTGGATCAGGCGTGCTCGGCCGGTGGTTCAGGCGGGTCTGGCAGGTGGTTTCGGTCTGTTCGGGGTGTGGTTCCGGCATCTCAGGCACATGGTTCTGGCACGTCTGATAGGTGGTTCCGGCCGGCCCGA
This sequence comes from Equus caballus, assembly GCF_041296265.1. NCBI lineage: Eukaryota > Metazoa > Chordata > Mammalia > Perissodactyla > Equidae > Equus > Equus caballus. Next base: position 7,011,418 of record NC_091706.1, on the reverse strand, counting down.
CAGGTGTTTCCATGGTGTCCGCCAAGTGGTTCTGGCATAGCTGGCAGGTGATGTTGGCGTAACCGGCAGGTGGTTCCACCCAGCCCGGCAGGTGATTCCGAAGTGTTCACCAAATGGTTGTGGCGCAGCCGGAAGGTGATTTTGTCGTGTGCAGCAGGTGGTTTTGGCGAGTCGAGCAGGTGGTTCTGGCGTGCTCTGCAGGTGCTTCCGGTGTCATTGGCATGTGGTTCCGGCATGTCTGAGAGGTGGTTCCGCCATGCCCGGCATGTGATTCCGGAGTGTTCGCCAAGTGGTTCTGGCGTAGCCGGCAGGTGATTTTGCATGTCCGGCAATGGTTCCGGTGAGTCGAGCCGGTGGTTCCGGAATGTCCGGCAGGTGGTTGCGGCATGTCCTGCAAGTGGTTCCGGCATGTCCAGCACGTGGTTCCAGCATGCCCGGCAGGTGATTCCGGAGTGTCCGGCATGTGGTTCTGGCACCTCTGAGATGTGGTTCCGGCATGCCCGGCAGGTGATACCGGAATGTCCGGCATTTGGTTCTGGCACCTCTGAGAGGTGGTTCCGGAATGCCTGGCATGTGATTCCGGAGTGTCTGCCGAGTGGTTCTGGCGTAGCCGGCAGATGATTTTGGCGTGTCCACTAGGTGGTTCTGGGGAGTGGATCAGCTGGTTCCGGCATACTCGGCAGGTTGTACCGGCGTGTCCAAAACATGGTTCTGGCAAGTCTGAGAGGTGGTTCCGGCCGGCCCGACAGGTGTTTCCATGGTGTCCGCCAAGTGGTTCTGGCATAGCTGGCAGGTGATGTTGGCGTGACCGGCAGGTGGTTCCAGAAAGCCCGGCAGGTGATTCCAAAGAGTTCACCAAATGGTTGTGGCGTAGCTGGCAGGTGATTTTCGCGTGTCCAGCAGGTGGTTTTGGCGAGTCGAGCAGGTGGTTCTGGCGTGCTCGGCAGGTGCTTCCGGTGTCATTGGCATCTGGTTCCGGCATGTCTGAGAGGTGGTTCCGCCATGCCCGGCAGGTGATTCCGGAGTGTTCGCCAAGTGGTTCTGGCGTAGCCGGCAGGTGATTTTGCATGTCCGGCAATGGTTCCGGCGAGTCGAGGCGGGGGTTCCGGCTTGTCCAGCAGGTTGTTCCGGCATGCCCGGCAGGTGATTCCGGAGTGTCCGGCATGTGGTTCTGGCACCTCTGAGAGGTGGTTCCGGCATGCACGGCAGTTGGTTACGGAGTGTCTGCCGACTGGTTCTGGAGTAGCCGGCAGGTGATTCTGGCGTTTCCAGCAGGTGGTTCTGGGGAGTGGATCAGGTGGTTCCGGCATACTCGGCAGGTGGTACCGGCGTGTCCGGAACATGGTTCTGGCAAGTCTGAGAGGTGGTTCCGGCATGCCCGACATGTGATTCCGGAGTGTTCGCCAAGTGGTTCTGGCGTAGCCGGTAGGTCATTTTGCATGTCCGGCGGTGGTTCCGGCGAGTCGAGCCGCTGGTTCCAGCGTGTCCGGCAGGTGGTTCTGTCGTGACCGGCACGAGGTTCTGGCACGTCTGAGAGTTGGTTCCGGCATGCCCGACAGGTGATTCCGGAGTGTCCGCCACATGGTTCTGGCGTACCCGGCAGGTGATTTTGGCGTGTCTGGCAGGTGTTTCTTGCAAGTCGAGCATTTGGCTGAGGCATGATCAGCAGGTGCTTCCGGCGTGTCTGGCACGTGGTTCTGGTGTGTCTGAGAGCTGGTTCTGGCATGTCCGGCAAATGATTCCGGAGTGTCCACCAAGTGGTTGTGGCATACCCAGCAGGTGATTTTAGCGTGTCAGGTAGGTGGTTCCAGCGAGTCGAGTAGGTGGTTCCGGCGTGCTCGGCAGGTGGTTCAGGCGGGTCTGGCAGGTGGTTTCGGTCTGTTCGGGGTGTGGTTCCGGCATCTCAGGCACATGGTTGTGGCACGTCTGATAGGTGGTTCCGGCCGGCCCGACAGATGTTTCCATGGTGTCCGCCAAGTGGTTCTGGCATAGCTGGCAGGTGATTTTGGCGTGCCCAGCAGGTGGTTTTGGCGAGTCGAGCACGTGGTTCTCGCGTGCCCGGCAGGTGCTTCCGGTGTCATTGGCATGTGGTTCCGGCATGTCTGAGAGGTGGTTCCGGCATGCCCGGCAGGTGGTTCCGGAGTGTCTGCCGAGTGGTTCTGGCGTAGTCGGCAGGTGATTCTGGCGTGTCCAGCAGGTGGTTCTGGGGAGTGGATCAGGTGGTTCCGGCATACTCGGCAGGTGGTACCGGCGTGTCCGGAACATGGTTCTGGCAAGTCTGAGAGGCGGTTCCGGCATGCCCGACAGGTGATTCCGGAGTGTTCGCCAAGTGGTTCTGGCGTAGCCGGCAGGTCATTTTGCATGTCCAGCAGGTGGTTCCGGCAAGCCCGGCAGATGATTCCGGAGTGTCCACCAAGTGGTTCTGGTCTACCTGGCATGTGATTTTGGCGTGTCAGGAAGGTGGTTCCGGCTAGTTGAGCAGGTGGATCAGGCGTGCTCGCCAGGGGGTTCAGGCGGGTCTGGCAGGTGGTTTCGGTCTGTTCGGGGAGTGGTTCCGGCATCTAAGGCACATGGTTCTGGCACGTCTGAGAGGTGGTTCCGGCCAGCCCGAAAGGTGTTTCCGGAGTGTCCGCCAAGTGGTTCTGGCGTAGCTGAAAGGTGATGTTGGCGTGACCTGCAGGTGGTTCCAGCCAGCCCGGCAGGTGATTCCGGAGTGTCTGCCGAGTGGTTCTGGCGTAGCCGGCAGGTGATTTTGGCGTGTCCAGCAGGTGGTTTTGGCGATTCGAGCAGGTGGTTCTGGCGTGCTCGGCAGGTGCTTCTGGTGTCATTGGCATGTGGTTCCGGCATGTCTGAGAGGTGGTTCCGCCATGCCCGGTAGGTGATTCCGGAGTGTTCGCCAAGTGGTTCTGTAGTAGCCAGCAGGTGATTTTGCATGTCCGGCAATGGTTCCGGCGAGTCTAGCCGGTGGTTCCGGCATGTCCAGCACTTGGTTCGGGCATGCCCGGCAGGTGATTCCGGAGTGTCCGGCATGTGGTTCTGGCACCTCTGAGAGGTGGTTCCGGCATGCCCGGCAGGTGATACAGGAGTGTCCGGGATTTGGTTCTGGCACCTCTGAGAGGTGGCTCCGGAATGCCTGGCATGTGATTCCGGAGTGTCTGCCGAGTGGTTCTGGCGTAGACGGCAGGTGATTCTGGCGTGTCCACTAGGTGGTTCTGGGGAGTGGATCAGCTGGTTCCGGCATACTCGGCAGGTGGTACCGGCGTGTCCAGAACATGGTTCTGGCAAGTCTGAGAGGAGGTTCTGGCACGACCGACAGGTGATTCCGGAGCCTCCGCCAAGTGTTTCTGGCGTACCAGGCAGGTGATTTTGGCATGTCCGACAGGTGTTTCTTGCGAGTCGAGCCGGTGGCTCAGGCATGCTCAGCTGGTGCTTCCGGCGTCTCTGGCACGTGGTTCTGGTGTGTCTGAGATCTGGTTCGGGCATGTCCGGCAGATGATTCCGGAGTGTCCACCATGTGGTTCTGGTAGACCTGGCAGGTGATTTTGGCGTGTCAGGAAGGTGGTTCCGGCTAGTTGAGCAGGTGGATCAGGCGTGCTCGGCCGGTGGTTCAGGCGGGTCTGGCAGGTGGTTTCGGTCTGTTCGGGGTGTGGTTCCGGCATCTCAGGCACATGGTTCTGGCACGTCTGATAGGTGGTGCCGGCCGGCCCGACAGTTGTTTCCATGGTGTCCGCCAAGTGGTTCTGGCATAGCTGGCAGGTGATGTTGGCGTAACCGGCAGGTGGTTCCACCCAGCCCGGCAGGTGATTCCGAAGTGTTCACCAAATGGTTGTGGCGTAGCCGGAAGGTGATTTTGTCGTGTGCAGCAGGTGGTTTTGGCGAGTCGAGCAGGTGGTTCTGGCGTGCTCTGCAGGTGCTTCCGGTGTCATTGGCATGTGGTTCCGGCATGTCTGAGAGGTGGTTCTGCCATGCCCGGCAGGTTATTCCGGAGTGTTCGCCAAGTGGTTCTGGCATAGCCGGCAGGTGATTTTGCATGTCCGGCAATGGTTCCGGCGAGTCGAGCCGGTGGTTCCGGAATGTCCGGCAGGTGGTTGCGGCATGTCCTGCAAGTGGTTCCGGCATGTCCAGCACGTGGTTCCAGCATGCCCGGCAGGTGATTCCGGAGTGTCCGGCATGTGGTTCTGGCACCTCTGAGATGTGGTTCCGGCATGCCCGGCAGGTGATACCGGAGTGTCCGGCATTTGGTTCTGGCACCTCTGAGAGGTGGTTCCGGAATGCCTGGCATGTGATTCCGGAGTGTCTGCCGAGTGGTTCTGGCGTAGCCGGCAGATGATTTTGGCGTGTCCACTAGGTGGTTCTGGGGAGTGGATCAGCTGGTTCCGGCATACTCGGCAGGTTGTACCGGCGTGTCCAGAACATGGTTCTGGCAAGTCTGAGAGGTGGTTCCGGCCGGCCCGACAGGTGTTTCCATGGTGTCCGCCAAGTGGTTCTGGCATAGCTGGCAGGTGATTTTGGCGTGACCGGCAGGTGGTTCCAGAAAGCCCGGCAGGTGATTCCAAAGAGTTCACCAAATGGTTGTGGCGTAGCCGGCAGGTGATTTTCGCGTGTCCAGCAGGTGGTTTTGGCGAGTCGAGCAGGTGGTTCTGGCGTGCTCGGCAGGTGCTTCCGGTGTCATTGGCATGTGGTTCCGGCATGTCTGAGAGGTGGTTCCGGCATGCCCGGCAGGTGGTTCCGGCGTGTCTGCCGAGTGGTTCTGGCGTAGTCGGCAGGTGATTCTGGCGTGTCCAGCAGGTGGTTCTGGGGAGTGGATCAGGTGGTTCCGGCATACTCGGCAGGTGGTACCGGCGTGTCCGGAACATGGTTCTGGCAAGTCTGAGAGGCGGTTCCGGCATGCCCGACAGGTGTTTCCGGAGTGTCCGCCAAGTGGTTCTGGCGTAGCTGAAAGGAGATGTTGGCGTGACCTGCAGGTGGTTCCAGCCAGCCCGGCAGGTGATTCCGGAGTGTGTGCCGAGTGGTCCTGGCGTAGCCGGCAGGTGATTTTGGCGTGTCCAGCAGGTGGTTTTGGCGATTCGAGCAGGTGGTTCTGGCGTGCTGGGCAGGTGCTTCTGGTGTCATTGGCATGTGGTTCCGGCATGTCTGAGAGGTGGTTCCGCCATGCCCGGTAGGTGATTCCGGAGTGTTCGCCAAGTGGTTCTGTAGTAGCCAGCAGGTGATTTTGCATGTCCGGCAATGGTTCCGGCGAGTCTAGCCGGTGGTTCCGGCATGTCCAGCACTTGGTTCGGGCATGCCCGGCAGGTGATTCCGGAGTGTCCGGCATGTGGTTCTGGCACCTCTGAGAGGTGGTTCCGGCATGCCCGGCAGGTGATACAGGAGTGTCCGGGATTTGGTTCTGGCACCTCTGAGAGGTGGCTCCGGAATGCCTGGCATGTGATTCCGGAGTGTCTGCCGAGTGGTTCTGGCGTAGACGGCAGGTGATTCTGGCGTGTCCACTAGGTGGTTCTGGGGAGTGGATCAGCTGGTTCCGGCATACTCGGCAGGTGGTACCGGCGTGTCCAGAACATGGTTCTGGCAAGTCTGAGAGGAGGTTCTGGCACGCCCGACAGGTGATTCCGGAGCCTCCGCCAAGTGTTTCTGGCGTACCAGGCAGGTGATTTTGGCATGTCCGACAGGTGTTTCTTGCGAGTCGAGCCGGTGGCTCAGGCATGCTCAGCTGGTGCTTCCGGCGTCTCTGGCACGTGGTTCTGGTGTGTCTGAGATCTGGTTCTGGCATGTCCGGCAGATGATTCCGGAGTGTCCACCATGTGGTTCTGGTAGACCTGGCAGGTGATTTTGGCGTGTCAGGAAGGTGGTTCCGGCTAGTTGAGCAGGTGGATCAGGCGTGCTCGGCCGGTGGTTCAGGCGGGTCTGGCAGGTGGTTTCGGTCTGTTCGGGGTGTGGTTCCGGCATCTCAGGCACATGGTTCTGGCACGTCTGATAGGTGGTTCCGGCCGGCCCGACAGGTGTTTCCATGGTGTCCGCCAAGTGGTTCTGGCATAGCTGGCAGGTGATGTTGGCGTAACCGGCAGGTGGTTCCACCCAGCCCGGCAGGTGATTCCGAAGTGTTCACCAAATGGTTGTGGCGCAGCCGGAAGGTGATTTTGTCGTGTGCAGCAGGTGGTTTTGGCGAGTCGAGCAGGTGGTTCTGGCGTGCTCTGCAGGTGCTTCCGGTGTCATTGGCATGTGGTTCCGGCATGTCTGAGAGGTGGTTCCGCCATGCCCGGCAGGTGATTCCGGAGTGTTCGCCAAGTGGTTCTGGCGTAGCCGGCAGGTGATTTTGCATGTCCGGCAATGGTTCCGGTGAGTCGAGCCGGTGGTTCCGGAATGTCCGGCAGGTGGTTGCGGCATGTCCTGCAAGTGGTTCCGGCATGTCCAGCACGTGGTTCCAGCATGCCCGGCAGGTGATTCCGGAGTGTCCGGCATGTGGTTCTGGCACCTCTGAGATGTGGTTCCGGCATGCCCGGCAGGTGATACCGGAATGTCCGGCATTTGGTTCTGGCACCTCTGAGAGGTGGTTCCGGAATGCCTGGCATGTGATTCCGGAGTGTCTGCCGAGTGGTTCTGGCGTAGCCGGCAGATGATTTTGGCGTGTCCACTAGGTGGTTCTGGGGAGTGGATCAGCTGGTTCCGGCATACTCGGCAGGTTGTACCGGCGTGTCCAAAACATGGTTCTGGCAAGTCTGAGAGGTGGTTCCGGCCGGCCCGACAGGTGTTTCCATGGTGTCCGCCAAGTGGTTCTGGCATAGCTGGCAGGTGATGTTGGCGTGACCGGCAGGTGGTTCCAGAAAGCCCGGCAGGTGATTCCAAAGAGTTCACCAAATGGTTGTGGCGTAGCTGGCAGGTGATTTTCGCGTGTCCAGCAGGTGGTTTTGGCGAGTCGAGCAGGTGGTTCTGGCGTGCTCGGCAGGTGCTTCCGGTGTCATTGGCATCTGGTTCCGGCATGTCTGAGAGGTGGTTCCGCCATGCCCGGCAGGTGATTCCGGAGTGTTCGCCAAGTGGTTCTGGCGTAGCCGGCAGGTGATTTTGCATGTCCGGCAATGGTTCCGGCGAGTCGAGGCGGGGGTTCCGGCTTGTCCAGCAGGTTGTTCCGGCATGCCCGGCAGGTGATTCCGGAGTGTCCGGCATGTGGTTCTGGCACCTCTGAGAGGTGGTTCCGGCATGCACGGCAGTTGGTTACGGAGTGTCTGCCGACTGGTTCTGGAGTAGCCGGCAGGTGATTCTGGCGTTTCCAGCAGGTGGTTCTGGGGAGTGGATCAGGTGGTTCCGGCATACTCGGCAGGTGGTACCGGCGTGTCCGGAACATGGTTCTGGCAAGTCTGAGAGGTGGTTCCGGCATGCCCGACATGTGATTCCGGAGTGTTCGCCAAGTGGTTCTGGCGTAGCCGGTAGGTCATTTTGCATGTCCGGCGGTGGTTCCGGCGAGTCGAGCCGCTGGTTCCAGCGTGTCCGGCAGGTGGTTCTGTCGTGACCGGCACGAGGTTCTGGCACGTCTGAGAGTTGGTTCCGGCATGCCCGACAGGTGATTCCGGAGTGTCCGCCACATGGTTCTGGCGTACCCGGCAGGTGATTTTGGCGTGTCTGGCAGGTGTTTCTTGCAAGTCGAGCATTTGGCTGAGGCATGATCAGCAGGTGCTTCCGGCGTGTCTGGCACGTGGTTCTGGTGTGTCTGAGAGCTGGTTCTGGCATGTCCGGCAGATGATTCCGGAGTGTCCACCAAGTGGTTGTGGCATACCCAGCAGGTGATTTTAGCGTGTCAGGTAGGTGGTTCCAGCGAGTCGAGTAGGTGGTTCCGGCGTGCTCGGCAGGTGGTTCAGGCGGGTCTGGCAGGTGGTTTCGGTCTGTTCGGGGTGTGGTTCCGGCATCTCAGGCACATGGTTGTGGCACGTCTGATAGGTGGTTCCGGCCGGCCCGACAGATGTTTCCATGGTGTCCGCCAAGTGGTTCTGGCATAGCTGGCAGGTGATTTTGGCGTGCCCAGCAGGTGGTTTTGGCGAGTCGAGCACGTGGTTCTCGCGTGCCCGGCAGGTGCTTCCGGTGTCATTGGCATGTGGTTCCGGCATGTCTGAGAGGTGGTTCCGGCATGCCCGGCAGGTGGTTCCGGAGTGTCTGCCGAGTGGTTCTGGCGTAGTCGGCAGGTGATTCTGGCGTGTCCAGCAGGTGGTTCTGGGGAGTGGATCAGGTGGTTCCGGCATACTCGGCAGGTGGTACCGGCGTGTCCGGAACATGGTTCTGGCAAGTCTGAGAGGCGGTTCCGGCATGCCCGACAGGTGATTCCGGAGTGTTCGCCAAGTGGTTCTGGCGTAGCCGGCAGGTCATTTTGCATGTCCAGCAGGTGGTTCCGGCAAGCCCGGCAGATGATTCCGGAGTGTCCACCAAGTGGTTCTGGTCTACCTGGCATGTGATTTTGGCGTGTCAGGAAGGTGGTTCCGGCTAGTTGAGCAGGTGGATCAGGCGTGCTCGCCAGGGGGTTCAGGCGGGTCTGGCAGGTGGTTTCGGTCTGTTCGGGGAGTGGTTCCGGCATCTAAGGCACATGGTTCTGGCACGTCTGAGAGGTGGTTCCGGCCAGCCCGAAAGGTGTTTCCGGAGTGTCCGCCAAGTGGTTCTGGCGTAGCTGAAAGGTGATGTTGGCGTGACCTGCAGGTGGTTCCAGCCAGCCCGGCAGGTGATTCCGGAGTGTCTGCCGAGTGGTTCTGGCGTAGCCGGCAGGTGATTTTGGCGTGTCCAGCAGGTGGTTTTGGCGATTCGAGCAGGTGGTTCTGGCGTGCTCGGCAGGTGCTTCTGGTGTCATTGGCATGTGGTTCCGGCATGTCTGAGAGGTGGTTCCGCCATGCCCGGTAGGTGATTCCGGAGTGTTCGCCAAGTGGTTCTGTAGTAGCCAGCAGGTGATTTTGCATGTCCGGCAATGGTTCCGGCGAGTCTAGCCGGTGGTTCCGGCATGTCCAGCACTTGGTTCGGGCATGCCCGGCAGGTGATTCCGGAGTGTCCGGCATGTGGTTCTGGCACCTCTGAGAGGTGGTTCCGGCATGCCCGGCAGGTGATACAGGAGTGTCCGGGATTTGGTTCTGGCACCTCTGAGAGGTGGCTCCGGAATGCCTGGCATGTGATTCCGGAGTGTCTGCCGAGTGGTTCTGGCGTAGACGGCAGGTGATTCTGGCGTGTCCACTAGGTGGTTCTGGGGAGTGGATCAGCTGGTTCCGGCATACTCGGCAGGTGGTACCGGCGTGTCCAGAACATGGTTCTGGCAAGTCTGAGAGGAGGTTCTGGCACGACCGACAGGTGATTCCGGAGCCTCCGCCAAGTGTTTCTGGCGTACCAGGCAGGTGATTTTGGCATGTCCGACAGGTGTTTCTTGCGAGTCGAGCCGGTGGCTCAGGCATGCTCAGCTGGTGCTTCCGGCGTCTCTGGCACGTGGTTCTGGTGTGTCTGAGATCTGGTTCGGGCATGTCCGGCAGATGATTCCGGAGTGTCCACCATGTGGTTCTGGTAGACCTGGCAGGTGATTTTGGCGTGTCAGGAAGGTGGTTCCGGCTAGTTGAGCAGGTGGATCAGGCGTGCTCGGCCGGTGGTTCAGGCGGGTCTGGCAGGTGGTTTCGGTCTGTTCGGGGTGTGGTTCCGGCATCTCAGGCACATGGTTCTGGCACGTCTGATAGGTGGTGCCGGCCGGCCCGACAGTTGTTTCCATGGTGTCCGCCAAGTGGTTCTGGCATAGCTGGCAGGTGATGTTGGCGTAACCGGCAGGTGGTTCCACCCAGCCCGGCAGGTGATTCCGAAGTGTTCACCAAATGGTTGTGGCGTAGCCGGAAGGTGATTTTGTCGTGTGCAGCAGGTGGTTTTGGCGAGTCGAGCAGGTGGTTCTGGCGTGCTCTGCAGGTGCTTCCGGTGTCATTGGCATGTGGTTCCGGCATGTCTGAGAGGTGGTTCTGCCATGCCCGGCAGGTTATTCCGGAGTGTTCGCCAAGTGGTTCTGGCATAGCCGGCAGGTGATTTTGCATGTCCGGCAATGGTTCCGGCGAGTCGAGCCGGTGGTTCCGGAATGTCCGGCAGGTGGTTGCGGCATGTCCTGCAAGTGGTTCCGGCATGTCCAGCACGTGGTTCCAGCATGCCCGGCAGGTGATTCCGGAGTGTCCGGCATGTGGTTCTGGCACCTCTGAGATGTGGTTCCGGCATGCCCGGCAGGTGATACCGGAGTGTCCGGCATTTGGTTCTGGCACCTCTGAGAGGTGGTTCCGGAATGCCTGGCATGTGATTCCGGAGTGTCTGCCGAGTGGTTCTGGCGTAGCCGGCAGATGATTTTGGCGTGTCCACTAGGTGGTTCTGGGGAGTGGATCAGCTGGTTCCGGCATACTCGGCAGGTTGTACCGGCGTGTCCAGAACATGGTTCTGGCAAGTCTGAGAGGTGGTTCCGGCCGGCCCGACAGGTGTTTCCATGGTGTCCGCCAAGTGGTTCTGGCATAGCTGGCAGGTGATTTTGGCGTGACCGGCAGGTGGTTCCAGAAAGCCCGGCAGGTGATTCCAAAGAGTTCACCAAATGGTTGTGGCGTAGCCGGCAGGTGATTTTCGCGTGTCCAGCAGGTGGTTTTGGCGAGTCGAGCAGGTGGTTCTGGCGTGCTCGGCAGGTGCTTCCGGTGTCATTGGCATCTGGTTCCGGCATGTCTGAGAGGTGGTTCCGCCATGCCCGGCAGGTGATTCCGGAGTGTTCGCCAAGTGGTTCTGGCGTAGCCGGCAGGTGATTTTGCATGTCCGGCAATGGTTCCGGCGAGTCGAGGCGGGGGTTCCGGCTTGTCCAGCAGGTTGTTCCGGCATGCCCGGCAGGTGATTCCGGAGTTTCCGGCATGTGGTTCTGGCACCTCTGAGAGGTGGTTCCGGCATGCACGGCAGTTGGTTACGGAGTTTCTGCCGAGTGGTTCTGGAGTAGCCGGCAGGTGATTCTGGCGTTTCCAGCAGGTGGTTCTGGGGAGTGGATCTGTTGGTTCCGGCATACTCGGCAGGTGGTACCGGCGTGTCCGGAACATGGTTCTGGCAAGTCTGAGAGGCGGTTCCGGCATGCCCGACAGGTGATTCCGGAGTGTTCGCCAAGTGGTTCTGGCGTAGCCGGCAGGTCATTTTGCATGTCCAGCAGGTGGTTCCGGCAAGCCCGGCAGATGATTCCGGAGTGTCCACCAAGTGGTTCTGGTCTACCTGGCATGTGATTTTGGCGTGTCAGGAAGGTGGTTCCGGCTAGTTGAGCAGGTGGATCAGGCGTGCTCGCCAGGGGGTTCAGGCGGGTCTGGCAGGTGGTTTCGGTCTGTTCGGGGAGTGGTTCCGGCATCTAAGGCACATGGTTCTGGCACGTCTGAGAGGTGGTTCCGGCCAGCCCGAAAGGTGTTTCCGGAGTGTCCGCCAAGTGGTTCTGGCGTAGCTGAAAGGTGATGTTGGCGTGACCTGCAGGTGGTTCCAGCCAGCCCGGCAGGTGATTCCGGAGTGTCTGCCGAGTGGTTCTGGCGTAGCCGGCAGGTGATTTTGGCGTGTCCAGCAGGTGGTTTTGGCGATTCGAGCAGGTGGTTCTGGCGTGCTCGGCAGGTGCTTCTGGTGTCATTGGCATGTGGTTCCGGCATGTCTGAGAGGTGGTTCCGCCATGCCCGGTAGGTGATTCCGGAGTGTTCGCCAAGTGGTTCTGTAGTAGCCAGCAGGTGATTTTGCATGTCCGGCAATGGTTCCGGCGAGTCTAGCCGGTGGTTCCGGCATGTCCAGCACTTGGTTCGGGCATGCCCGGCAGGTGATTCCGGAGTGTCCGGCATGTGGTTCTGGCACCTCTGAGAGGTGGTTCCGGCATGCCCGGCAGGTGATACAGGAGTGTCCGGGATTTGGTTCTGGCACCTCTGAGAGGTGGCTCCGGAATGCCTGGCATGTGATTCCGGAGTGTCTGCCGAGTGGTTCTGGCGTAGACGGCAGGTGATTCTGGCGTGTCCACTAGGTGGTTCTGGGGAGTGGATCAGCTGGTTCCGGCATACTCGGCAGGTGGTACCGGCGTGTCCAGAACATGGTTCTGGCAAGTCTGAGAGGAGGTTCTGGCACGACCGACAGGTGATTCCGGAGCCTCCGCCAAGTGTTTCTGGCGTACCAGGCAGGTGATTTTGGCATGTCCGACAGGTGTTTCTTGCGAGTCGAGCCGGTGGCTCAGGCATGCTCAGCTGGTGCTTCCGGCGTCTCTGGCACGTGGTTCTGGTGTGTCTGAGATCTGGTTCGGGCATGTCCGGCAGATGATTCCGGAGTGTCCACCATGTGGTTCTGGTAGACCTGGCAGGTGATTTTGGCGTGTCAGGAAGGTGGTTCCGGCTAGTTGAGCAGGTGGATCAGGCGTGCTCGGCCGGTGGTTCAGGCGGGTCTGGCAGGTGGTTTCGGTCTGTTCGGGGTGTGGTTCCGGCATCTCAGGCACATGGTTCTGGCACGTCTGATAGGTGGTGCCGGCCGGCCCGACAGGTGTTTCCATGGTGTCCGCCAAGTGGTTCTGGCATAGCTGGCAGGTGATGTTGGCGTAACCGGCAGGTGGTTCCAGCCAGCCCGGCAGGTGATTCCGAAGTGTTCACCAAATGGTTGTGGCGTAGCCGGAAGGTGATTTTGTCGTGTGCAGCAGGTGGTTTTGGCGAGTCGAGCAGGTGGTTCTGGCGTGCTCTGCAGGTGCTTCCGGTGTCATTGGCATGTGGTTCCGGCATGTCTGAGAGGTGGTTCTGCCATGCCCGGCAGGTTATTCCGGAGTGTTCGCCAAGTGGTTCTGGCATAGCCGGCAGGTGATTTTGCATGTCCGGCAATGGTTCCGGCGAGTCGAGCCGGTGGTTCCGGAATGTCCGGCAGGTGGTTGCGGCATGTCCTGCAAGTGGTTCCGGCATGTCCAGCACGTGGTTCCAGCATGCCCGGCAGGTGATTCCGGAGTGTCCGGCATGTGGTTCTGGCACCTCTGAGATGTGGTTCCGGCATGCCCGGCAGGTGATACCGGAGTGTCCGGCATTTGGTTCTGGCACCTCTGAGAGGTGGTTCCGGAATGCCTGGCATGTGATTCCGGAGTGTCTGCCGAGTGGTTCTGGCGTAGCCGGCAGATGATTTTGGCGTGTCCACTAGGTGGTTCTGGGGAGTGGATCAGCTGGTTCCGGCATACTCGGCAGGTTGTACCGGCGTGTCCAGAACATGGTTCTGGCAAGTCTGAGAGGTGGTTCCGGCCGGCCCGACAGGTGTTTCCATGGTGTCCGCCAAGTGGTTCTGGCATAGCTGGCAGGTGATGTTGGCGTGACCGGCAGGTGGTTCCAGAAAGCCCGGCAGGTGATTCCAAAGAGTTCACCAAATGGTTGTGGCGTAGCCGGCAGGTGATTTTCGCGTGTCCAGCAGGTGGTTTTGGCGAGTCGAGCAGGTGGTTCTGGCGTGCTCGGCAGGTGCTTCCGGTGTCATTGGCATCTGGTTCCGGCATGTCTGAGAGGTGGTTCCGCCATGCCCGGCAGGTGATTCCGGAGTGTTCGCCAAGTGGTTCTGGCGTAGCCGGCAGGTGATTTTGCATGTCCGGCAATGGTTCCGGCGAGTCGAGGCGGGGGTTCCGGCTTGTCCAGCAGGTTGTTCCGGCATGCCCGGCAGGTGATTCTGGAGTTTCCGGCATGTGGTTCTGGCACCTCTGAGAGGTGGTTCCGGCATGCACGGCAGTTGGTTACGGAGTGTCTGCCGAGTGGTTCTGGAGTAGCCGGCAGGTGATTCTGGCGTTTCCAGCAGGTGGTTCTGGGGAGTGGATCAGGTGGTTCCGGCATACTCGGCAGGTGGTACCGGCGTGTCCGGAACATGGTTCTGGCAAGTCTGAGAGGCGGTTCCGGCATGCCCGACAGGTGATTCCGGAGTGTTCGCCAAGTGGTTCTGGCGTAGCCGGCAGGTCATTTTGCATGTCCAGCAGGTGGTTCCGGCAAGCCCGGCAGATGATTCCGGAGTGTCCACCAAGTGGTTCTGGTCTACCTGGCATGTGATTTTGGCGTGTCAGGAAGGTGGTTCCGGCTAGTTGAGCAGGTGGATCAGGCGTGCTCGCCAGGGGGTTCAGGCGGGTCTGGCAGGTGGTTTCGGTCTGTTCGGGGAGTGGTTCCGGCATCTAAGGCACATGGTTCTGGCACGTCTGAGAGGTGGTTCCGGCCAGCCCGAAAGGTGTTTCCGGAGTGTCCGCCAAGTGGTTCTGGCGTAGCTGAAAGGTGATGTTGGCGTGACCTGCAGGTGGTTCCAGCCAGCCCGGCAGGTGATTCCGGAGTGTCTGCCGAGTGGTTCTGGCGTAGCCGGCAGGTGATTTTGGCGTGTCCAGCAGGTGGTTTTGGCGATTCGAGCAGGTGGTTCTGGCGTGCTCGGCAGGTGCTTCTGGTGTCATTGGCATGTGGTTCCGGCATGTCTGAGAGGTGGTTCCGCCATGCCCGGTAGGTGATTCCGGAGTGTTCGCCAAGTGGTTCTGTAGTAGCCAGCAGGTGATTTTGCATGTCCGGCAATGGTTCCGGCGAGTCTAGCCGGTGGTTCCGGCATGTCCAGCACTTGGTTCGGGCATGCCCGGCAGGTGATTCCGGAGTGTCCGGCATGTGGTTCTGGCACCTCTGAGAGGTGGTTCCGGCATGCCCGGCAGGTGATACAGGAGTGTCCGGGATTTGGTTCTGGCACCTCTGAGAGGTGGCTCCGGAATGCCTGGCATGTGATTCCGGAGTGTCTGCCGAGTGGTTCTGGCGTAGACGGCAGGTGATTCTGGCGTGTCCACTAGGTGGTTCTGGGGAGTGGATCAGCTGGTTCCGGCATACTCGGCAGGTGGTACCGGCGTGTCCAGAACATGGTTCTGGCAAGTCTGAGAGGAGGTTCTGGCACGACCGACAGGTGATTCCGGAGCCTCCGCCAAGTGTTTCTGGCGTACCAGGCAGGTGATTTTGGCATGTCCGACAGGTGTTTCTTGCGAGTCGAGCCGGTGGCTCAGGCATGCTCAGCTGGTGCTTCCGGCGTCTCTGGCACGTGGTTCTGGTGTGTCTGAGATCTGGTTCTGGCATGTCCGGCAGATGATTCCGGAGTGTCCACCATGTGGTTCTGGTAGACCTGGCAGGTGATTTTGGCGTGTCAGGAAGGTGGTTCCGGCTAGTTGAGCAGGTGGATCAGGCGTGCTCGGCCGGTGGTTCAGGCGGGTCTGGCAGGTGGTTTCGGTCTGTTCGGGGTGTGGTTCCGGCATCTCAGGCACATGGTTCTGGCACGTCTGATAGGTGGTGCCGGCCGGCCCGACAGGTGTTTCCATGGTGTCCGCCAAGTGGTTCTGGCATAGCTGGCACGTGATGTTTGCGTAACTGGCAGGTGGTTCCAGCCAGCCCGGCAGGTGATTCCGAAGTGTTCACCAAATGGTTGTGGCGTAGCCGGAAGGTGATTTTGTCGTGTGCAGCAGGTGGTTTTGGCGAGTCGAGCAGGTGGTTCTGGCGTGCTCTGCAGGTGCTTCCGGTGTCATTGGCATGTGGTTCCGGCATGTCTGAGAGGTGGTTCCGCCATGCCCGGCAGGTGATTCCGGAGTGTTCGCCAATTGGTTCTGGCATAGCCGGCAGGTGATTTTGCATGTCCGGCAATGGTTCCGGCGAGTCGAGCCGGTGGTTCCGGAATGTCCGGCAGGTGGTTGCGGCATGTCCTGCAAGTGGTTCCGGCATGTCCAGCACGTGGTTCCAGCATGCCCGGCAGGTGATTCCGGAGTGTCCGGCATGTGGTTCTGGCACCTCTGAGATGTGGTTCCGGCATGCCCGGCAGGTGATACCGGAGTGTCCGGCATTTGGTTCTGGCACCTCTGAGAGGTGGTTCCGGAATGCCTGTTATGTGATTCCGGAGTGTCTGCCGAGTGGTTCTGGCGTAGCCGGCAGATGATTTTGGCGTGTCCACTAGGTGGTTCTGGGGAGTGGATCAGCTGGTTCCGGCATACTCGGCAGGTTGTACCGGCGTGTCCAGAACATGGTTCTGGCAAGTCTGAGAGGTGGTTCCGGCCGGCCCGACAGGTGTTTCCATGGTGTCCGCCAAGTGGTTCTGGCATAGCTGGCAGGTGATGTTGGCGTGACCGGCAGGTGGTTCCAGAAAGCCCGGCAGGTGATTCCAAAGAGTTCACCAAATGGTTGTGGCGTAGCCGGCAGGTGATTTTCGCGTGTCCAGCAGGTGGTTTTGGCGAGTCGAGCAGGTGGTTCTGGCGTGCTCGGCAGGTGCTTCCGGTGTCATTGGCATCTGGTTCCGGCATGTCTGAGAGGTGGTTCCGCCATGCCCGGCAGGTGATTCCGGAGTGTTCGCCAAGTGGTTCTGGCGTAGCCGGCAGGTGATTTTGCATGTCCGGCAATGGTTCCGGCGAGTCGAGGCGGGGGTTCCGGCTTGTCCAGCAGGTTGTTCCGGCATGCCCGGCAGGTGATTCCGGAGTTTCCGGCATGTGGTTCTGGCACCTCTGAGAGGTGGTTCCGGCATGCACGGCAGTTGGTTACGGAGTGTCTGCCGAGTGGTTCTGGAGTAGCCGGCAGGTGATTCTGGCGTTTCCAGCAGGTGGTTCTGGGGAGTGGATCAGGTGGTTCCGGCATACTCGGCAGGTGGTACCGGCGTGTCCGGAACATGGTTCTGGCAAGTCTGAGAGTTGGTTGTGGCATGCCCGACAGGTGATTCCGGAGTGTTCGCCAAGTGGTTCTGGCGTAGCCGGTAGGTCATTTTTCATGTCCGGTGGTGGTTCCGGCGAGTCGAGCCGGTGGTTCCAGCGTGTCCGGCAGGTGGTTCTGTCGTGACCGGCACGAGGTTCTGGCACGTCTGAGAGTTGGTTCCGGCATGCCCGACAGGTGATTCCGGAGTGTCCGCCACATGGTTCTGGCGTACCCGGCAGGTGATTTTGGCGTGTCTGGCAGGTGTTTCTTGCAAGTCGAGCATTTGGCTGAGGCATGATCAGCAGGTGCTTCCGGCGTGTCTGGCACGTGGTTCTGGTGTGTCTGAGAGCTGGTTCTGGCATGTCCGGCAGATGATTCCGGAGTGTCCACCAAGTGGTTGTGGCATACCCAGCAGGTGATTTTAGCGTGTCAGGTAGGTGGTTCCAGCGAGTCGAGTAGGTGGTTCCGGCGTGCTCGGCAGGTGGTTCAGGCGGGTCTGGCAGGTGGTTTCGGTCTGTTCGGGGTGTGGTTCCGGCATCTCAGGCACATGGTTGTGGCACGTCTGATAGGTGGTTCCGGCCGGCCCGACAGATGTTTCCATGGTGTCCGCCAAGTGGTTCTGGCATAGCTGGCAGGTGATTTTGGCGTGCCCAGCAGGTGGTTTTGGCGAGTCGAGCACGTGGTTCTCGCGTGCCCGGCAGGTGCTTCCGGTGTCATTGGCATGTGGTTCCGGCATGTCTGAGAGGTGGTTCCGGCATGCCCGGCAGGTGGTTCCGGAGTGTCTGCCGAGTGGTTCTGGCGTAGTCGGCAGGTGATTCTGGCGTGTCCAGCAGGTGGTTCTGGGGAGTGGATCAGGTGGTTCCGGCATACTCGGCAGGTGGTACCGGCGTGTCCGGAACATGGTTCTGGCAAGTCTGAGAGGCGGTTCCGGCATGCCCGACAGGTGATTCCGGAGTGTTCGCCAAGTGGTTCTGGCGTAGCCGGCAGGTCATTTTGCATGTCCAGCAGGTGGTTCCGGCAAGCCCGGCAGATGATTCCGGAGTGTCCACCAAGTGGTTCTGGTCTACCTGGCATGTGATTTTGGCGTGTCAGGAAGGTGGTTCCGGCTAGTTGAGCAGGTGGATCAGGCGTGCTCGCCAGGGGGTTCAGGCGGGTCTGGCAGGTGGTTTCGGTCTGTTCGGGGAGTGGTTCCGGCATCTAAGGCACATGGTTCTGGCACGTCTGAGAGGCGGTTCCGGCCAGCCCGAAAGGTGTTTCCGGAGTGTCCGCCAAGTGGTTCTGGCGTAGCTGAAAGGTGATGTTGGCGTGACCTGCAGGTGGTTCCAGCCAGCCCGGCAGGTGATTCCGGAGTGTCTGCCGAGTGGTTCTGGCGTAGCCGGCAGGTGATTTTGGCGTGTCCAGCAGGTGGTTTTGGCGATTCGAGCAGGTGGTTCTGGCGTGCTGGGCAGGTGCTTCTGGTGTCATTGGCATGTGGTTCCGGCATGTCTGAGAGGTGGTTCCGCCATGCCCGGTAGGTGATTCCGGAGTGTTCGCCAAGTGGTTCTGTAGTAGCCAGCAGGTGATTTTGCATGTCCGGCAATGGTTCCGGCGAGTCTAGCCGGTGGTTCCGGCATGTCCAGCACGTGGTTCGGGCATGCCCGGCAGGTGATTCCGGAGTGTCCGGCATGTGGTTCTGGCACCTCTGAGAGGTGGTTCCGGCATGCCCGGCAGGTGATACAGGAGTGTCCGGGATTTGGTTCTGGCACCTCTGAGAGGTGGCTCTGGAATGCCTGGCATGTGATTCCGGAGTGTCTGCCGAGTGGTTCTGGCGTAGATGGCAGGTGAATCTGGCGTGTCCACTAGGTGGTTCTGGGGAGTGGATCAGCTGGTTCCGGCATACTCGGCAGGTGGTACCGGCGTGTCCAGAACATGGTTCTGGCAAGTCTGAGAGGAGGTTCTGGCACGCCCGACAGGTGATTCCGGAGCCTCCGCCAAGTGTTTCTGGCGTACCAGGCAGGTGATTTTGGCATGTCCGACAGGTGTTTCTTGTGAGTCGAGCCGGTGGCTCAGGCATGCTCAGCTGGTGCTTCCGGCGTCTCTGGCACGTGGTTCTGGTGTGTCTGAGATCTGGTTCTGGCATGTCTGGCAGATGATTCCGGAGTGTCCACCATGTGGTTCTGGTAGACCTGGCAGGTGATTTTGGCGTGTCAGGAAGGTGGTTCCGGCTAGTTGAGCAGGTGGATCAGGCGTGCTCGGCCGGTGGTTCAGGCGGGTCTGGCAGGTGGTTTCGGTCTGTTCGGTGTGTGGTTCCGGCATCTCAGGCACATGGTTCTGGCACGTCTGATAGGTGGTTCCGGCCGGCCCGACAGGTGTTTCCATGGTGTCCGCCAAGTGGTTCTGGCATAGCTGGCACGTGATGTTGGCGTGACCGGCAGGTGGTTCCACCCAGCCCGGCAGGTGATTCCGAAGTGTTCACCAAATGGTTGTGGCGTAGCCGGAAGGTGATTTTGTCGTGTGCAGCAGGTGGTTTTGGCGAGTCGAGCAGGTGGTTCTGGCGTGCTCTGCAGGTGCTTCCGGTGTCATTGGCATGTGGTTCCGGCATGTCTGAGAGGTGGTTCCGGCATGCCCGGCAGGTGATTCCGGAGTGTTCGCCAAGTGGTTCTGGCATAGCCGGCAGGTGATTTTGCATGTCCGGCAATGGTTCCGGCGAGTCGAGCCGGTGGTTCCGGAATGTCCGGCAGGTGGTTCCGGCATGTCCTGCAAGTGGTTCCGGCATGTCCAGCACGTGGTTCCAGCATGCCCGGCAGGTGATTCCGGAGTGTCCGGCATGTGGTTCTGGCACCTCTGAGATGTGGTTCCGGCATGCCCGGCAGGTGATACCGGAGTGTCCGGCATTTGGTTCTGGCACCTCTGAGAGGTGGTTCCGGAATGCCTGGCATGTGATTCCGGAGTGTCTGCCGAGTGGTTCTGGCGTAGCCGGCAGATGATTTTGGCGTGTCCACTAGGTGGTTCTGGGGAGTGGATCAGCTGGTTCCGGCATACTCGGCAGGTTGTACCGGCGTGTCCAGAACATGGTTCTGGCAAGTCTGAGAGGTGGTTCCGGCCGGCCCGACAGGTGTTTCCATGGTGTCCGCCAAGTGGTTCTGGCATAGCTGGCAGGTGATGTTGGCGTGACCGGCAGGTGGTTCCAGAAAGCCCGGCAGGAGATTCCAAAGAGTTCACCAAATGGTTGTGGCGTAGCCGGCAGGTGATTTTCGCGTGTCCAGCAGGTGGTTTTGGCGAGTCGAACAGGTGGTTCTGGCGTGCTCGGCAGCTGCTTCCGGAGTCATTGGCATGTGGTTCCAGCATGTCTGAGAGGTGGTTCCGCCATGCCCGACAGGGGATTCCGGAGTGTTCGCCAAGTGATTCTGGCGTAGCCGGCAGGTGATTTTGCATGTCCAGCTATGGTTCCGGCGAGTCGGGCCGGTGGTTCCGGCATGTCCGGCAGGTGGTTCCGGCATGCCCGGCAGGTGATTCCGGAGTGTCCGGCATGTGGTTCTGGCACCTCTGAGAGGTGGTTCCGGCATGCCAGTCAGGTGATACCGGAGTGTTCGCCAAGTGGTTCTGGCGTAGCCGGTAGGTGATTTTACATGTCTGGCAATATTTCCGGCGAGTCGAGCCGGTGGTTCCGGAATGTCCGGCTGGTGGTTCCGGCATGTCCGGCAGGTGGTTCCGGCATGTCCAGCACGTGGTTCCAGCATGCCCGGCAGGTGATTCCGGAGTGTCCGGCATGTGGTTCTGGCAGCTCTGAGAGGTGGTTCCGGAATGCCTGGCCTGTGATTCCGGAGTGTCTGCCGAGTGGTTCTGGCGTAGCCGGCAGGTGATTTTGGCGTGTGCAGCAGGTTGTTCCGGCGAGCTCGGCAGGTGGTACCGGTGTGTCCGGAACATGGTTCTGGCACGTCTTAGAGATAGTTCCGGCATGCCCGGCAGGTGATTCCGGAGTGTCCGGCATGTGGTTCTGGCACCTCTGAGAGGTGGTTCCGGCATGCCCGGCAGTTGGTTACGGAGTGTCTGCCGAGTGGTTCTGGCGTAGTCGGCAGGTGATTTTGGCGTGTCCAGCAGGTGGTTCTGGGGAGTGGATCAGGTGCTTCCGGCATACTCGGCAGGTGATACCGGAGTGTCCGGCATTTGGTTCTGGATCCTCTGAGAGGTGGTTCCGGCATTCCCGACAGGTGATTCCGGAGTGTCCGGCATTTGGTTCTGGCACTTCTGAGAGGTGGTTCCGGCATGCCCGACAGGTGATTCCGGAGTGTTCGCCAAGTGGTTCTGGCGTAGCCGGCAGGTCATTTTGCGTGTCCGGCGGTGGTTCCGGCGAGTCGAGCCGGTGGTTCCGGCGTAGCTGGCAGTTGATTTTGGTGTGTCCACTAGGTGGTTCTGGGGAGTGGATCAGCTGTTTCCGGCATACTCGGCAGGTGGTCCCGGCGTGTGCAGAACATGGTTCTGGAAAGTCTGAGAGGTGGTTCCGGCACGCCCGACACGTGATTCCGGAGCGTCCGCCAAGTGTTTCTGGCGTACCCGGCAGGTGATTTTGGCATGTCCGACAGGTGTTTCTTGCGAGTCGAGCAGGTGGCTCAGGCATGCTCAGCTGGTGCTTCCGGCGTCTCTGGCACGTGGTTCTGGTGTGTCTGAGAGCTGGTTCTGGCATGTCCGGCAGATGATTCCGGAGTGTCCACCAAGTGGTTCTGGTATACCTGGCAGGTGATTTTGGCATGTCAGTAAGGTGGTTCCGGCTAGTTGAGCAGGTGGATCAGGCGTGCCCGCCAGGGGGTTCAGGCGGGTCTGGCAGGTGGTTTCGGTCTGTTCGGGGAGTGGTTCCGGCATCTCAGGCACATGGTTCTGGCACGTCTGAGAGGTGGTTGCGGCCGGCCCGACAGGTGTTTCCGGAGTGTCCGCCAAGTGGTTCTGGCGTAGCTGAAAGGTGATGTTGGCGTGACCGGCAGGTGGTTCCAGAAAGCCCGGCAGGTGATTCCGGAGTGTCTGCCGAGTGGTTCTGGCATAGCCGGCAGGTGATTTTGGCTTGTCCAGCGGTTGGTTTTGGCGAGTCGAGCAGTTGGTTCTGTCATGCTCGGCAGGTGCTTCCGGTGTCATTGGCATGTGGTTCCTGCATGTCTGAGAGGTGGTTCCGCCATCTCAGGCAGGTGATTCCGGAGTGTTCGCCAAGTGGTTCTGGCGTAGCCGGCAGGTGATTTTGCATGTCCGGCAATGGTTCCGGCGAGTCGAGCCGGTGGTTCCGGCATGTCCAGCAGGTGGTTCCGGCATGCCCGGCAGGTGATTCCGGAGTGTCCGGCATGTGCTTCTGGCAACTCTGAGAGGTGGTTCCGGCATGCCCGGCAGGTGATACCGGAGTGTCCAGCATTTGGTTCTGGCACCTGTGAGAGGTGGTTCCGGAATGCCCGGCATGTGATTCCGGAGTGTCTGCCAAGTGGTTCTGGCGTAGCCGGCAGGTGATTTTGGCGTGTCCAGCAGGTGGTTCCGGCGAGCTCGGCAGGTGGTTCCAGCATGTCCGGAACATGGTTCTGGCACGTCTTAGAGATGGTTCCGGCATGCCCGGCAGGTGATTCCGGAGTGTCCGGCATGTGGTTCTGGCACCTCTGAGAGGTGGTTCCGGCATGCCCGGCAGTTGGTTACGGAGTGTCTGCCGAGTGCTTCTGGCGTAGCCGGCAGGTGATTCTGGCGTATCCAGCAGGTGGTTCTGGGGAGTGGATCAGGTGGTTCCGGCATACTCGGCAGGTGGTACCGGCGTGTCCGGAACATGGTTCTGGCAAGTCTGAGAGGTGGTTGTGGCATGCCCGACAGGTGATTCCGGAGTGTTCGCCAAGTGGTTCTGGCGTAGCTGGCAGGTCATTTTGCATGTCCGGTGGTGGTTCCGGCGAGTCGAGCCGGTGGTTCCGGCGTTTCCAATAGGTGTTTCCGGTCTGTCCGGCAGGTGGTTCTGGCGTGACCGGCATGAGGTTCTGGCACGTCTGAGAGATGGTTCCGGCATGCCCGACAGGTGATTCCGGAGCGTCCGCCAAGTGTTTCTGGCGTACCCGGCAGGTGATTTTGGCATGTCCGACAGGTGTATCTTGCGAGTCGAGCAGGTGGCTCAGGCATGCTCAGCTGGTGCTTCCGGCGTCTGTGGCACGTGGTTCTGGTGTGTCTGAGAGCTGGTTCTGGCATGTCCGGCAGATGATTCCGGTGTGTCCACCAAGTGGTTCTGGTATACCTGGCAGGTGATTTTGGCGTGTCAGGAAGGTGGTTCCGGCTAGTTCAGCAGGTGGATCAGGCGTGCTCGCCAGGGGGTTCAGGCGGGTCTGGCAGGTGGTTTCGGTCTGTTCGGGGAGTGGTTCCGGCATCTCAGGCACATGGTTCTGGCACGTCTGAGAGGTGGTTCTGGCCGGCCCGACAGGTGTTTCCGGAGTGTCCGCCAAGTGGTTCTGGCGTAGCTGAAAGGTGAAGTTGGCGTGACCGGCAGGTGGTTCCAGCCAGCCCGGCAGGTGATTCCGGATTGTCTGCCGAGTGATTCTGGAGTAGCCGGCATGTGATTTTGGCGTGTCCAGCAGGTGGTTCCGGCGAGCTCGGCAGGTGGTACCGGCGTGTCCGGAACATGGTTCTGGCACGTCTAAGAGATGGTTCCCGCATGCCCGGCAGGTGATTCCGGAGTGTCCGGCATGTGGTTCCGGCACCTCTGAGAGGTGGTTCCGGCATGCCCGACAGGTGATTGCGGAGTGTTCGCCAAGTGGTTCTGGCGTAGCCGGCAGGTCATTTTGCTTGTCCGGCGGTGGTTCCCACGAGTCAAGCCGGTGGTTCCGGCGTGTCCGGCAGGTGTTTCCGGTCTGTCCGGGAGGTGGTTCTGGCGTGTCCGGCACGAGTTTCTGGCACGTCTGAGAGTTGGTTCCGGCATGCCCGACAGGTGATTCCGGAGTGTCTGCCACGTGGTTCTCGCATACCCGGCAGGTGATTTAGGCGTGTCTGGCAGGTGTTTCTTGCAAGTCGAGCATGTGGCTCAGGCATTCTCAGCAGGTGCTTCCGGCGTGTCCGGCACGTGGTTTTGGTGTGTCAGACGGCTGGTTCTGGCATTTCCGGTAGATGATTCCGGAGTGTCCACCAAGTGGTTCTTGTAGACCTGGCAGGTGATATTGGCGTGTCTGGAAGGTGGTTCCGGCTAGTTGAGCAGGTGGATCAGGCGTGCTATACAGGGGGTTCAGGCGGGTCTGGCAGGTGGTTTCGGTCTGTTCGGGGTGTGGTTCTGGCATCTCAGGCACATGGTTCTGGCACGTCTGAGAGGTGGTTGCGGCCGGCCCTACAGGTGTTTCCGGAGTGTCCGCCAAGTGGTTCCGGCGTAGCTGAAAGGTCATGTTGGCGTGAACGGCAGGTGGCTCCAGCCAGCCCGGCAGGTGATTCCGGAGTGTCTGCTGAGTGGTTCTGGCGTAGCCGGAAGGTGATTTTGGCGTGTCCAGCAGGTGGTTCCGGCGAGCTCGGCAGGTGGTACCGGCGTGTCCGGAACATGGTTCTGCCACGTCTGAGAGATGGTTCCGGCATGCCCGGCAGCTGATTCCGGAGTGTCCGGCATGGGGTTCTGGCACCTCTGAGAGGTGGTTCCCGCATGCCCGGCAGGTGGATGCGGAGTGTCTGCCGAGTGGTTCTGGCGTAGCCGGCAGGTGATTCTGGCGTGTCCAGCAGGTGGTTCTGGGGAGTGGATCAGGTGGTTCCGGCATACTCGGCAGGTGGTACCGGCGTGTCCGGAACATGGTTCTGGCAAGTCGGAGAGGTGGTTCCGGAATGCCCGAGAGGTGATTCCGGAGTGTTTGCCAAGTGGTTCTGGCGTAGCCGGCAGGTCATTTTGCATGTCCGGCGGTGGTTCCGGCGAGTCGAGCCTGTGGTTCCGGCGTAGCCGGCAGTTGATTTTGGCGTGTCCACTAGGTGGTTCTGGGGAGTGGAGCAGCTGGTTCCGGCACGCCCGACAGGTGATTCCGGAGCGTCCGCCAAGTGTTTCTGGCGTACCCGGCAGGTCACTGTGGCATGTCCGACAGGTGTTTCTTGCGAGTCGAGCAGGTGGCTCAGGCATGCTCAGCTGGTGCTTCCGTCGTCTCTGGCACGTGGTTCTGGTGTGTCTGAGAGCTGGTTCTGGCATGTCCGGCAGATGATTCCGGAGTGTCCACCAAGTGGTTCTGGTAGACCTGGCAGGTGATTTTGGCGTGTCAGGAAGGTGGTTCCGGCTAGTTGAGCAGGTGGATCAGGCGTGCTCGCCAGTGGATTCAGGCGGGTCTGGCAGGTGGTTTCGGTCTGTTCGGGGAGTGGTTCCGGCATCTCAGGCTCATGGTTCTGTCAAGTCTGAGAGGTGGTTCCGGCCGGCTCGACAGGTGTTTCCATGGTGTCCGCCAAGTTGTTCTGGCCTAGCTGGCAGGTGATGTTGGCGTGACTGGCAGGTGGTTCCAGCAAGCCCGGCAGGTGATTCCGAAGAGTTCACCAAATGGGTGTGGCGTAGCCGGCAGGTGATTTTGGCGTGTCCAGCAGGTGGTTCCGGCGAGCTCGGCAGGTGGTACCAGCGTGTCCGGAACATGGTTCTGGCAAGTCTGAGAGATGGTTCCGGCATGCCAGTCAGGTGATTCTGGAGTGTCCGGCATGTGGTTCTGGCACCTGTGAGAGGTGGTTCCGGCATGCCCGGCAGGTGATTCCGGAGTTTCTGGCATGTGGTTCTGGCACCTCTGAGAGGTGGTTCCGGCATGCCCGGCAGGTGGTTCCGGCATGCCCGGCAGGTGATTCCGGAGTGTCCGGCATGTGGTTCTGGCACCTCTGAGAGGTGGTTCCGGCATGCCCGTCACGTGATACCGGAGTGTTCGCCAAGTGGTTCTGGCATAGCCGGCAGGTGATTTTGCATGTCCGGCAATGGTCCCGGCGAGTCGAGCCGGTGGTTCCGGAATGTCCGGCAGGTGGTTCCGGCATGTCCGGCAGGTGGTTCCGCCATGTCCAGCACGTGGTTCCAGCATGCCCGGCAGGTGATTCCGGAGTGTCCGGCATGTGGTTCTGGCAGCTCTGAGAGGTGGTTCCGGAATGCCTGGCCTGTGATTCCGGAGTGTCTGCCGAGTGGTTCTGGCGTAGCCGGCAGTTGATTTTGGCGTGTCCACTAGGTGGTTCTGGGTAGTGGATCAGCTGGTTCCGGCATACTCGGCTGGTGGTACCGGCGTGTCCAGAACATGGTTCTGGCAAGTCTGAGAGGTGGTTCCGGCACGCCCGACGGGTGATTCCGGAGTGTCCGCCAAGTGTTTCTGGCGTACCCGGCAGGTGATTTTGGCATGTCCGACAGGTGCATCTTGCGAGTCGAGCAGGTGGCTGAGGCATGCTCAGCTGGTGCTTCCGGCGTCTCTGGCACGTGGTTCTGGTGTGTCTGAGAGCTGGTTCTGGCATCTCCGGCAGATGATTCCGGAGTGTCCACCAAGTGGTTCTTGTATACCTGGCAGGTGATTTTGGCGTGTCAGGAAGTTGGTTCCGGCTAGTTGAGCAGGTGGATCAGGCGTGCTCGCCAGGGGGTTCAGGCGGGTCTGGCAGGTGGTTTCGGTCTGCTCTGGGAGTGGTTCCGGCATCTCAGGCTCATGGTTCTGGCACGTCTGAGAGGTGGTTCCGGCCGGACCGACAGGTGTTTCCATGGTGTCCGCCAAGTGGTTCTGGCATAGCTGGCAGGTGATGTTGGCGTGACCTGCAGGTGGTTCCAGCAAGCCCGGCAGGTGATTCCGAAGATTTCACCAAATGGCTGTGGCGTAGCCGGCAGGTGATTTTGGCGAGTCCAGCAGGTGGTTTTGGCGAGTCGAGCAGGTGGTTCTGGCGTGCTCGGCATGTGCTTCCGGGGTCATTGGCATGTGGTTCCGGCACGTCTGAGAGTTGGTTCCGGCATGCCCGACAGGTGATTCCGGAGTGTCCGGCATGTGGGTCTGGCACCTCTGAGAGGTGATTCCGGCATGCCCGGCAGGTGATTCCGGAGTGTCCGGCATGTGGTTCTGGCACCTCTGAGAGGTGGTTCAGGCATGCCGGGCAGGTGGTTCCAGAGTGTCTGCCGAGTGGTTCTGGCGTAGCCGGCAGGTGATTTTGGCGTGTCCAGCAGGTGGTTTTGGCGAGTCGAGCAGGTGGTTCTGGCGTGCTCGGCAGGTGATTCCGGTGTCATTGGCATGTGTTTCCGGCATGTCTGAGAGGTGGTTCCGCCATGCCCGGCAGGTGATTCCGGAGTGTTCGCCAAGTGGTTCTGGCGTAGCCGGCAGGTGATTTTGCATGTCCGGCAATGGTTCCGGCGAGTCGAGCCGGGGGTTCCGGCATGTCCAGCAGGTTGTTCCGGCATGCCCGGCAGGTGATTCCGGAGTGTCCGGCATGTGGTTCTAGCAACTCTGAGAGGTGGTTCCGGCATGCCCGGCAGGTGATACCGGAGTGTCCAGCATTTGGTTCTGGCACCTGTTAGAGGTGGTTCCGGAATGCCCGGCATGTGATTCCGGAGTGTCTGCCGAGTGGTTGTGGCGTAGCCGGCAGGTGATTTTGGCGTGTCCAGCAGGTGGTTCCGGCGATTTCGGCAGGTGGTTCCGGCATGTCCGGAACATGGTTCTGGCACGTCTGAGAGATGGTTCCGGCATGCCCGGCAGGTGATTCCGGAGTGTCCGGCATGTGGTTCTGGCACCTCTGAGCGGTGGTTCCGGCATGCCCGGCAGGTGATTCCGGAGTGTCCGGCATGTGGTTCTGGCACCTCTGAGAGGTGGTTCCGGCATGCCCGACAGGTGGTTCCGGAGTGTCTGCCGAGTGCTTCTGGCGTAGCCGGCAGGTGATTCTGGCGTATCCAGCAGGTGTTTCTGGGGAGTGGATCAGGTGGTTCCGGCATACTTGGCAGGTGGTACCGGCGTGTCCGGAACCTGGTTCTGGCAAGTCTGAGAGGTGGTTGTGGCATGCCCGACAGTTATTCCGGAGTGTTCGCCAAGGGGTTCTGGCGTAGCTGGCAGGTCATTTTGCATGTCCGGTGGTGGTTCCGGCGAGTCGAGCCGGTGGTTCCGGCGTTTCCAACAGGTGTTTCCGGTCTGTCAGGCAGGTGGTTCTGGCGTGACCGGCACGAGGTTCTGGCACGTCTGAGCGTTGGTTCCGGCATGCCCGACAGGTGATTCCGGAGTGTCCGGCATGTGGTTCTGGCACCTCTGAGAGGTGGTTCCGGCATGCCCGGCAGGTGATTCCGGAGTGTCCGGCATGTGGTTCTGGCACCTCTGAGAGGTGGTACCGGCATGCCCGGCAGGTGGTTCCGGAGTGTCTGCTGTGTGGTTCTGGCGTAGCCGGCAGGTGATTTTGGCGTGTCCAGCAGGTGGTTTTGGCGAGTCGAGCAGGTGGTTCTGGCGTGCTCGGCAGGTGCTTCCTGTGTCATTCGCATGTGGTTCCGGCATGTCTGAGAGGTGGTTCCGCCATGCCCGGCAGGTGATTCCGGAGTGTTCGCCAAGTGGTTCTGGCGTAGCCGGCAGGTGATTTTGCATGTCCGGCAATGGTTCCGGCGAGTCGAGCCGGTGGTTCCGGCATGTCCAGCAGGTGGTTCCAGCATGCCCGGCAGGTGATTCCGGAGTGTGCGGCATGTGCTTCTGGCAACTCTGAGAGGTGGTTCCGGCATGCCTGGCAGGTGATACCGGAGTGTCCAGCATTTGGTTCTGGCACCTGTGAGAGGTGGTTCTGGAATGCCCGGCATGTGATTCCTGAGTGTCTGCCGAGTGGTTCTGGCGTAGCCGGCAGGTGATTTTGGCGTGTCCAGCAGGTGGTTCCGGCGAGCTCGGCAGGTGGTTCCGGCATGTCCGGAACATGGTTCTGGCACGTCTGAGAGATGGTTCCGGCATGTCCAGCAGGTGGTTCCGGCATGCCCGGCAGGTGATTCCGGAGTGTTCGCCAAGTGGTTCTGGCGTAGCCGGCAGGTCATTTTGCATGTCCGGTGGTGGTTCCGGCGAGTCGAGCCGGTGGTTCTGGCGTTTCCAACAGGTGTTTCCGGTCTGTCCGGCAGGTGGTTCCGGCAAGCCCGGCAGATGATTCCGGAGTGTCCACCAAGTGGTTCTGGTCTACCTGGCATGTGATTTTGGCGTGTCAGGAAGGTGGTTCCGGCTAGTTGAGCAGGTGGATCAGGCGTGCTCGCCAGGGGGTTCAGGCGGGTCTGGCAGGTGGTTTCGGTCTGTTCGGGGAGTGGTTCCGGCATCTAAGGCACATGGTTCTGGCACGTCTGAGAGGTGGTTCCGGCCAGCCCGAAAGGTGTTTCCGGAGTGTCCGCCAAGTGGTTCTGGCGTAGCTGAAAGGTGATGTTGGCGTGACCTGCAGGTGGTTCCAGCCAGCCCGGCAGGTGATTCCGGAGTGTCTGCCGAGTGGTACTGGCGTAGCCGGCAGGTGATTTTGGCGTGTCCAGCAGGTGGTTTTGGCGATTCGAGCAGGTGGTTCTGGCGTGCTCGGCAGGTGCTTCTGGTGTCATTGGCATGTGGTTCCGGCATGTCTGAGAGGTGGTTCCGCCATGCCCGGTAGGTGATTCCGGAGTGTTCGCCAAGTGGTTCTGTAGTAGCCAGCAGGTGATTTTGCATGTCCGGCAATGGTTCCGGCGAGTCTAGCCGGTGGTTCCGGCATGTCCAGCACGTGGTTCGGGCATGCCCGGCAGGTGATTCCGGAGTGTCCGGCATGTGGTTCTGGCACCTCTGAGAGGTGGTTCCGGCATGCCCGGCAGGTGGTTCCGGAGTGTCTGCCGAGTGGTTCTGGCGTAGCCGACAGGTGATTTTGGCGTGTCCAGCAGGTGGTTTTGGCGAGACGAGCAGGTGGTTCTGGCGTGCTCGGCACGTGCTTCCGGTGTCATTGGCATGTGGTTCCGGCATGTCTGAGAGGTGGTTCCGCCATGCCCGGCAGGTGATTCCGGAGTGTTCGCCAAGTGGTTCTGGCGTAGCCGGCAGGTGATTTTGCATGTCCGGCAATGGTTCCGGCGAGTCGAGCCGGGGGTTCCGGCATGTCCAGCAGGTTGTTCCGGCATGCCCGGCAGGTGATTCCGGAGTATCCGGCATGTGGTTCTGGCACCTCTGAGACGTGGTTCCGGCATGCCCAGCAGTTGGTTACGGAGTGTCTGCCGAGTGGTTCTGGAGTAGCCGGCAGGTGATTCTGGCGTATCCAGCAGGTGGTTCTGGGGAGTGGATCAGGTGGTTCCGGCATACTCGGCAGGTGGTACCGGCGTGTCCGGAACATGGTTCTCGCAAGTCTGAGAGGTGGTTCCGGCATGCCCGACAGGTGATTCCGGAGTGTTCGCCAAGTGGTTCTGGCGTAGCCGGTAGGTCATTTTGCATGTCCGGCGGTGGTTCCGGCGAGTCAAGCCGGTGGTTCCAGCGTGTCCGGCAGGTGGTTCTGTCGTGACCGGCACGAGGTTCTGGCACGTCTGAGAGTTGGTTCCGGCATGCCCGACAGGTGATTCCGGAGTGTCCGCCACATGGTTCTGGCGTACCCGGCAGGTGATTTTGGCGTGTCTGGCAGGTGTTTCTTGCAAGTCGAGCATTTGGCTGAGGCATGATCAGCAGGTGCTTCCGGCGTGTCTGGCACGTGGTTCTGGTGTGTCTGAGAGCTGGTTCTGGCATGTCCGGCAGATGATTCCGGAGTGTCCACCAAGTGGTTGTGGCATACCCAGCAGGTGATTTTAGCGTGTCAGGTAGGTGGTTCCAGCGAGTCGAGTAGGTGGTTCCGGCGTGCTCGGCAGGTGGTTCAGGCGGGTCTGGCAGGTGGTTTCGGTCTGTTCGGGGTGTGGTTCCGGCATCTCAGGCACATGGTTGTGGCACGTCTGATAGGTGGTTCCGGCCGGCCCGACAGATGTTTCCATGGTGTCCGCCAAGTGGTTCTGGCATAGCTGGCAGGTGATTTTGGCGTGCCCAGCAGGTGGTTTTGGCGAGTCGAGCACGTGGTTCTCGCGTGCCCGGCAGGTGCTTCCGGTGTCATTGGCATGTGGTTCCGGCATGTCTGAGAGGTGGTTCCGGCATGCCCGGCAGGTGGTTCCGGAGTGTCTGCCGAGTGGTTCTGGCGTAGTCGGCAGGTGATTCTGGCGTGTCCAGCAGGTGGTTCTGGGGAGTGGATCAGGTGGTTCCGGCATACTCGGCAGGTGGTACCGGCGTGTCCGGAACATGGTTCTGGCAAGTCTGAGAGGCGGTTCCGGCATGCCCGACAGGTGATTCCGGAGTGTTCGCCAAGTGGTTCTGGCGTAGCCGGCAGGTCATTTTGCATGTCCAGCAGGTGGTTCCGGCAAGCCCGGCAGATGATTCCGGAGTGTCCACCAAGTGGTTCTGGTCTACCTGGCATGTGATTTTGGCGTGTCAGGAAGGTGGTTCCGGCTAGTTGAGCAGGTGGATCAGGCGTGCTCGCCAGGGGGTTCAGGCGGGTCTGGCAGGTGGTTTCGGTCTGTTCGGGGAGTGGTTCCGGCATCTAAGGCACATGGTTCTGGCACGTCTGAGAGGTGGTTCCGGCCAGCCCGAAAGGTGTTTCCGGAGTGTCCGCCAAGTGGTTCTGGCGTAGCTGAAAGGTGATGTTGGCGTGACCTGCAGGTGGTTCCAGCCAGCCCGGCAGGTGATTCCGGAGTGTCTGCCGAGTGGTTCTGGCGTAGCCGGCAGGTGATTTTGGCGTGTCCAGCAGGTGGTTTTGGCGATTCGAGCAGGTGGTTCTGCCGTGTTCGGCAGGTGCTTCTGGTGTCATTGGCATGTGGTTCCGGCATGTCTGAGAGGTGGTTCCGCCATGCCCGGTAGGTGATTCCGGAGTGTTCGCCAAGTGGTTCTGTAGTAGCCAGCAGGTGATTTTGCATGTCCGGCAATGGTTCCGGCGAGTCTAGCCGGTGGTTCCGGCATGTCCAGCACGTGGTTCGGGCATGCCCGGCAGGTGATTCCGGAGTGTCCGGCATGTGGTTCTGGCACCTCTGAGAGGTGGTTCCGGCATGCCCGGCAGGTGATACAGGAGTGTCCGGCATTTGGTTCTGGCACCTCTGAGAGGTGGTTCCGGAATGCCTGGCATGTGATTCCGGAGTGTCTGCCGAGTGGTTCTGGCGTAGCCGGCAGATGATTTTGGCGTGTCCACTAGGTGGTTCTGGGGAGTGGATCAGCTGGTTCCGGCATACTCGGCAGGTTGTACCGGCGTGTCCAGAACATGGTTCTGGCAAGTCTGAGAGGTGGTTCCGGCCGGCCCGACAGGTGTTTCCATGGTGTCCGCCAAGTGGTTCTGGCATAGCTGGCAGGTGATGTTGGCGTGACCGGCAGGTGGTTCCAGAAAGCCCGGCAGGGGATTCCAAAGAGTTCACCAAATGGTTGTGGCGTAGCCGGCAGGTGATTTTCGCGTGTCCAGCAGGTGGTTTTGGCGAGTCGAACAGGTGGTTCTGGCGTGCTCGGCAGCTGCTTCCGGAGTCATTGGCATGTGCTTCCGGCATGTCTGAGAGGTGCTTCCGCCATGCCCGACAGGGGATTCCGGAGTGTTCGCCAAGTGATTCTGGCGTAGCCGGCAGGTGATTTTGCATGTCCGGCTATGGTTCCGGCGAGTCGGGCCGGTGGTTCCGGCATGTCCGACAGGTGGTTCTGGCATGCCCGGCAGGTGATTCCGGAGTGTCGGCATGTGGTTCTGGCACCTCTGAGAGGTGGTTCCGGCATGCCAGTCAGGTGATAGCGGAGTGTTCGCCAAGTGGTTCTGGCGTAGCCGGTAGGTGATTTTACATGTCTGGCAATATTTCCGGCGAGTCGAGCCGGTGGTTCCGGAATGTCCGGCTGGTGGTTCCGGCATGTCCGGCAGGTGGTTCCTGCATGTCCAGCACGTGGTTCCAGCATGCCCGGCAGGTGATTCCGGAGTGTCCGGCATGTGGTTCTGGCAGCTCTGAGAGGTGGTTCCGGAATGCCTGGCCTGTGATTCCGGAGTGTCTGCCGAGAGGTTCTGGCGTAGCCGGCAGGTGATTTTGGCGTGTGCAGCAGGTTGTTCCGGCGAGCTCGGCAGGTGGTACCGGTGTGTCCTGAACATGGTTCTGGCACGTCTTAGAGATGGTTCTGGCATGCCCGGCAGGTGATTCCGGAGTGTCCGGCATGTGGTTCTGGCACCTCTGAGAGGTGGTTCCGGCATGCCCGGCAGGTGGTTCCGGAGTGTCTGCCGAGTGGTTCTGGCGTAGTCGGCAGGTGATTTTGGCGTGTCCAGCAGGTGGTTCTGGGGAGTGGATCAGGTGCTTCCGGCATACTCGGCAGGTGATACCGGAGTGTCCGGCATTTGGTTCTGGATCCTCTGAGAGGTGGTTCCGGCATTTCCGACAGGTGATTCCGGAGTGTCCGGCATTTGGTTCTGGCACTTCTGAGAGGTGGTTCCGGCATTCCCGACAGGTGATTCCGGAGTGTCCGGCATTTGGTTCTGGCACTTCTGAGAGGTGGTTCCGGCATGCCCGACAGGTGATTCCGGAGTGTTCGCCAAGTTGTTCTGGCGTAGCCGGCAGGTCATTTTGCGTGTCCGGCGGTGGTTCCGGCGATTCGAGCCGGTGGTTCCGGCGTAGCTGGCAGTTGATTTTGGTGTGTCCACTAGGTGGTTCTGGGGAGTGGATCAGCTGGTTCCGGCATACTCGGCAGGTGGTCCCGGCGTGTGCAGAACATGGTTCTGGAAAGTCTGAGAGGTGGTTCCGGCACGCCCGACACGTGATTCCGGAGCGTCCGCCAAGTGTTTCTGGCGTACCCGGCAGGTGATTTTGGCATGTCCGACAGGTGTTTCTTGCGAGTCGAGCCGGTGGCTCAGGCATGCTCAGCTGGTGCTTCCGGCGTCTCTGGCACGTGGTTCTGGTGTGTCTGAGAGCTGGTTCTGGCATGTCCGGCAGATGATTCCGGAGTGTCCACCAAGTGGATCTGGTAGACCTGGCAGGTGATTTTGGCATGTCAGGAAGGTGGTTCCGGCTAGTTGAGCAGGTGGATCAGGCGTGCTCGCCAGGGGGTTCAGGCGGGTCTGGCAGGTGGTTTCGGTCTGTTCGGGGAGTGGTTCCGGCATCTCAGGCACATGGTTCTGGCACGTCTGAGAGGTGGTTGCGGCCGGCCCGACAGGTGTTTCCGGAGTGTCCGCCAAGTGGTTCTGGCGTAGCTGAAAGGTGATGTTGGCGTGACCGGCAGGTGGTTCCAGAAAGCCCGGCAGGTGATTCCGGAGTGTCTGCCGAGTGGTTCTGGCATAGCCGGCAGGTGATTTTGGCTTGTCCAGCGGTTGGTTTTGGCGAGTCGAGCAGGTGGTTCTGTCATGCTCGGCAGGTGCTTCCGGTGTCATTGGCATGTGGTTCCGGCATGTCTGAGAGGTGGTTCCGCCATCTCAGGCAGGTGATTCCGGAGTGTTCGCCAAGTGGTTCTGGCGTAGCCGGCAGGTGATTTTGCATGTCCGGCAATGGTTCCGGCGAGTCGAGCCGGTGGTTCCGGCATGTCCAGCAGGTGGTTCCGGCATGCCCGGCAGGTGATTCCGGAGTGTCCGGCATGTGCTTCTGGCAACTCTGAGAGGTGGTTCCGGCATGCCCGGCAGGTGATACCGGAGTGTCCAGCATTTGGTTCTGGCACCTGTGAGAGGTGGTTCCGGAATGCCCGGCATGTGATTCCGGAGTGTCTGCCGAGTGGTTCTGGCGTAGCCGGCAGGTGATTTTGGCGTGTCCAGCAGGTGGTTCCGGCGAGCTCGGCAGGTGGTTCCAGCATGTCCGGAACATGGTTCTGGCACGTCTGAGAGATGGTTCCGGCATGCCCGGCAGGTGATTCCGGAGTGTCCGGCATGTGGTTCTGGCACCTCTGAGAGGTGGTTCCGGCATGCCCGGCAGTTGGTTACGGAGTGTCTGCCGAGTGCTTCTGGCGTAGCCGGCAGGTGATTCTGGCGTATCCAGCAGGTGGTTCTGGGGAGTGGATCAGGTGGTTCCGGCATACTCGGCAGGTGGTACCAGCGTGTCCGGAACATGGTTCTGGCAAGTCTGAGAGGTGGTTGTGGCATGCCCAACAGGTGATTCCGGAGTGTTCGCCAAGTGGTTCTGGCGTAGCTGGCAGGTCATTTTGCATGTCCGGTGGTGGTTCCGGCGAGTCGAGCCGGTGGTTCCGGCTTTTCCAATAGGTGTTTCCGGTCTGTCCGGCAGGTGGTTCTGGCGTGACCGGCATGAGGTTCTGGCACGTCTGAGAGATGGTTCCGGCATGCCCGACAGGTGATTCCGGAGTGTCCGGCATGTGGTTCTGGCACCTCTGAGAGGTGGTTCCAGCATGCCCGGCAGGTGATTCCGGAGTGTCCGGCATGTGGTTCTGGCACCTCTGAGAGGTGGTTCCGGCATGCCCGGCAGGTGGTTCCGGAGTGTCTGCCGAGTGGTTCTGGCGTAGCCGGCAGGTGATTTTGGCGTATCCAGCAGGTGGTTTTGGCGAGTCGAGCAGGTGGTTCTGCCGTGCTCGGCAGTTGCTTCCGGTGTCATTGGAATGCGGTTCCGGCATGTCTGAGAGGTGGTTCCGCCATGCCCTGCAGGTGATTCCGGAGTGTTCGCTAAGTGGTTCTGGCGTAGCCGGCAGGTGATTTTGCATGTCCGGCAATGGTTCCGGCGAGTCGAGCCGGTGGTTCCGGCATGTCCGGCAGGTCGTTCCGGCATGCCCGGCAGGTGATTCCGGAGTCTCCGGCATGTGGTTCTGGCACCTCTGAGAGGTGGTTCCGGCATGCACGGCAGGTGGTGCTGGAGTCTCCGGCATTTGGTTCTGGCACCTCTGAGAGGTGGTTCCGGAATGCCTGGCATGTGATTCCGGAGTGTCTGCCGAGTGCTTCTGGCGTAGCCGGCTGTTGATTTTGGCGTGTCCACTAGGTGGTTCTGGGGAGTGGATCAGCTGGTTCCGGCATACTCGGCTGGTGGTACCGGCGTGTCCAGAACATGGTTCTGGCAAGTCTGAGAGGTGGTTCCGGCACGCCCAACAGGTGATTCCAGAGCGTCCGCCAAGTGTTTCTGGCGTACCCGGCAGGTGATTTTGGCATGTCCGACAGGTGTATCTTGCGAGTCGAGCAGGTGGCTCAGGCATGCTCAGCTGGTGCTTCCGGCGTCTCTGGCACGTGGTTCTGGTGTGTCTGAGAGCTGGTTCTGGCATGTCCGGCAGATGATTCCGGTGTGTCCACCAAGTGGTTCTGGTATACCTGGCAGGTGATTTTGGCGTGTCAGGAAGGTGGTTCCGGCTAGTTCAGCAGGTGGATCAGGCGTGCTCGCCAGGGGGTTCAGGCGGGTCTGGCAGGTGGTTTCGGTCTGTTCGGGGAGTGGTTCCGGCATCTCAGGCACATGGTTCTGGCACGTCTGAGAGGTGGTTCTGGCCGGCCCGACAGGTGTTTCCGGAGTGTCCGCCAAGTGGTTCTGGCGTAGCTGAAATGTGATGTTGGCGTGACCGGCAGGTGGTTCCAGCCAGCCCGGCAGGTGATTCCGGATTGTCTGCCGAGTGATTCTGGAGTAGCCGGCATGTGATTTTGGCGTGTCCAGCAGGTGGTTCCGGCGAGCTCGGCAGGTGGTACCGGCGTGTCCGGAACATGGTTCTGGCACGTCTAAGAGATGGTTCCCGCATGCCCGGCAGGTGATTCCGGAGTGTCCGGCATGTGGTTCCGGCACCTCTGAGAGGTGGTTCCGGCATGCCCGACAGGTGATTGCGGAGTGTTCGCCAAGTGGTTCTGGCGTAGCCGGCAGGTCATTTTGCTTGTCCGGCGGTGGTTCCCACGAGTCAAGCCGGTGGTTCCGGCGTGTCCGGCAGGTGTTTCCGGTCTGTCCGGCAGGTGGTTCTGGCGTGTCCGGCACGAGTTTCTGGCACGTCTGAGAGTTGGTTCCGGCATGCCCGACAGGTGATTCCGGAGTGTCTGCCACGTGGTTCTCGCATACCCGGCAGGTGATTTTGGCGTGTCTGGCAGGTGTTTCTTGCAAGTCGAGCATGTGGCTCAGGCATTCTCAGCAGGTGCTTCCGGCGTGTCCGGCACGTGGTTTTGGTGTGTCAGACGGCTGGTTCTGGCATTTCCGGTAGATGATTCCGGAGTGTCCACCAAGTGGTTCTTGTAGACCTGGCAGGTGATATTAGCGTGTCTGGAAGGTGGTTCCGGCTAGTTGAGCAGGTGGATCAGGCGTGCTATACAGGGGGTTCAGGCGGGTCTGGCAGGTGGTTTCGGTCTGTTCGGGGTGTGTTTCTGGCATCTCAGGCACATGGTTCTGGCACGTCTGAGAGGTGGTTGCGGCCGGCCCTACAGGTGTTTCCGGAGTGTCCGCCAAGTGGTTCCGGCGTAGCTGAAAGGTCATGTTGGCGTGAACGGCAGGTGGTTCCAGCCAGCCCGGCAGGTGATTCCGGAGTGTCTGCTGAGTGGTTCTGGCATAGCCGGAAGGTGATTTTGGCGTGTCCAGCAGGTGGTTCCGGCGAGCTCGGCAGGTGGTACCGGCGTGTCCGGAACATGGTTCTGCCACGTCTGAGAGATGGTTCCGGCATGCCCGGCAGCTGATTCCGGAGTGTCCGGCATGGGGTTCTGGCACCTCTGAGAGGTGGTTCCCGCATGCCCGGCAGGTGGATGCGGAGTGTCTGCCGAGTGGTTCTGGCGTAGCCGGCAGGTGATTCTGGCGTGTCCAGCAGGTGGTTCTGGGGAGTGGATCAGGTGGTTCCGGCATACTCGGCAGGTGGTACCGGCGTGTCCGGAACATGGTTCTGGCAAGTCGGAGAGGTGGTTCCGGAATGCCCGAGAGGTGATTCCGGAGTGTTTGCCAAGTGGTTCTGGCGTAGCCGGCAGGTCATTTTGCATGTCCGGCGGTGGTTCCGGCGAGTCGAGCCTGTGGTTCCGGCGTAGCCGGCAGTTGATTTTGGCGTGTCCACTAGGTGGTTCTGGGGAGTGGAGCAGCTGGTTCCGGCACGCCCGACAGGTGATTCCGGAGCATCCGCCAAGTGTTTCTGGCGTACCCGGCAGGTCACTGTGGCATGTCCAACAGGTGTTTCTTGCGAGTCGAGCAGGTGGCTCAGGCATGCTCAGCTGGTGCTTCCGTCGTCTCTGGCACGTGGTTCTGGTGTGTCTGAGAGCTGGTTCTGGCATGTCCGGCAGATGATTCCGGAGTGTCCACCAAGTGGTTCTGGTAGACCTGGCAGGTGATTTTGGCGTGTCAGGAAGGTGGTTCCGGCTAGTTGAGCAGGTGGATCAGGCGTGTTCGCCAGTGGGTTCAGGCGGGTCTGGCAGGTGGTTTCGGTCTGTTCGGGGAGTGGTTCCGGCATCTCAGGCTCATGGTTCTGTCAAGTCTGAGAGGTGGTTCCGGCCGGCTCGACAGGTGTTTCCATGGTGTCCGCCAAGTTGTTCTGGCATAGCTGGCAGGTGATGTTGGCGTGACCAGCAGGTGGTTCCACCAAGCCCGGCAGGTGATTCCGAAGAGTTCACCAAATGGGTGTGGCGTAGCCGGCAGGTGATTTTGGCGTGTCCAGCAGGTGGTTCCGGCGAGCTCGGCAGGTGGTACCAGCGTGTCCGGAACATGGTTCTGGCAAGTCTGAGAGATGGTTCCGGCATGCCAGTCAGGTGATTCTGGAGTGTCCGGCATGTGGTTCTGGCACCTCTGAGAGGTGGTGCCGGCATGCCCGGCAGGTGGTTCCGGCATGCCCGGCAGGTGATTCCGGAGTGTCCGGCATGTGGTTCCGGCACCTCTGAGAGGTGGTTCCGGCATGCCCGTCAGGTGATACCGGATTGTTCGCCTAGTGGTTCTGGCATAGCCGGCCGGTGATTTTGCATGTCCGGCAATGGTCCCGGCGAGTCGAGCCGGTGGTTCCGGAATGTCCGGCAGGTGGTTCCGGCATGTCCGGCAGGTGGTTCCGCCATGTCCAGCACGTGGTTCCAGCATGCCCTGCAGGTGATTCCGGAGTGTCCGGCATGTGGTTCTGGCAGCTCTGAGAGGTGGTTCCGGAATGCCTGGCCTGTGATTCCGGAGTGTCTGCCGAGTGGTTCTGGCGTAGCCGGCAGTTGATTTTGGCGTGTCCACTAGGTGGTTCTGGGTAGTGGATCAGCTGGTTCCGGCATACTCGGCTGGTGGTACCGGCGTGTCCAGAACATGGTTCTGGCAAGTCTGAGAGGTGGTTCCGGCACGCCCGACGGGTGATTCCGGAGCATCCGCCAAGTGTTTCTGGCGTACCCGCCAGGTGATTTTGGCATGTCCGACAGGTGCATCTTGCGAGTCGAGCAGGTGGCTGAGGCATGCTCAGCTGGTGCTTCCGGCGTCTCTGGCACGTGGTTCTGGTGTGTCTGAGAGCTGGTTCTGGCATCTCCGGCAGATGATTCCGGAGTGTCCACCAAGTGGTTCTTGTATACCTGGCAGGTGATTTTGGCGTGTCAGGAAGTTGGTTCCGGCTAGTTGAGCAGGTGGATCAGGCGTGCTCGCCAGGGGGTTCAGGCGAGTCTGGCAGGTGGTTTCGGTCTGCTCTGGGAGTGGTTCCGGCATCTCAGGCTCATGGTTCTGGCACGTCTGAGAGGTGGTTCCGGCCGGCCCGACAGGTGTTTCCATGGTGTCCGCCAAGTGGTTCTGGCATAGCTGGCAGGTGATGTTGGCGTGACCGGCAGGTGGTTCCAGCAAGCCCGGCAGGTGATTCCGAAGATTTCACCAAATGGCTGTGGCGTAGCCGGCAGGTGATTTTGGCGAGTCCAGCAGGTGGTTTTGGCGAGTCGAGCAGGTGGTTCTGGCGTGCTCGGCATGTGCTTCCGGGGTCATTGGCATGTGGTTCCGGCACGTCTGAGAGTTGGTTCCGGCATGCCCGACAGGTGATTCTGGAGTGTCCGGCATGTGGGTCTGGCACCTCTGAGAGGTGGTTCCGGCATGCCCGGCAGGTGATACCGGAGTGTCCAGCATTTGGTTCTGGCACCTGTGAGAGGTGGTTCCGGAATGCCCGGCATGTGATTCCGGAGTGTCTGCCGAGTGGTTCTGGCGTAGCCGGCAGGTGATTTTGGCGTGTCCAGCAGGTGGTTCCGGCGATTTCGGCAGGTGGTTCCGGCATGTCCGGAACATGGTTCTGGCACGTCTGAGAGATGGTTCCGGCATGCCCGGCAGGTGATTCCGGAGTGTCCGGCATGTGGTTCTGGCACCTCTGAGAGGTGGTTCCGGCATGCCCGGCAGGTGATTCCGGAGTGTCCGGCATGTGGTTCTGGCACCTCTGAGAGGTGGTTCCGGCATGCCCGACAGGTGGTTCCGGAGTGTCTGCCGAGTGCTTCTGGCGTAGCCGGCAGGTGATTCTGGCGTATCCAGCAGGTGTTTCTGGGGAGTGGATCAGGTGGTTCCGGCATACTTGGCAGGTGGTACCGGCGTGTCCGGAACCTGGTTCTGGCAAGTCTGAGAGGTGGTTGTGGCATGCCCGACAGGTGATTCCGGAGTGTTCGCCAAGTGGTTCTGGCGTAGCTGGCAGGTCATTTTGCATGTCCGGTGGTGGTTCCGGCGAGTCGAGCCGGTGGTTCCGGCGTTTCCAACAGGTGTTTCCGGTCTGTCCGGCAGGTGGTTCTGGCGTGACCGGCACGAGGTTCTGGCACGTCTGAGAGTTGGTTCCGGCATGCCCGACAGGTGATTCCGGAGTGTCCGGCATGTGGTTCTGGCACCTCTGAGAGGTGGTTCCGGCATGCCCGGCAGGTGGTTCCGGAGTGTCTGCTGAGTGGTTCTGGCGTAGCCGGCAGGTGATTTTGGCGTGTCCAGCAGGTGGTTTTGGCGAGTCGAGCAGGTGGTTCTGGCGTGCTCGGCAGGTGCTTCCTGTGTCATTCGCATGTGGTTCCGGCATGTCTGAGAGGTGGTTCCGCCATGCCCGGCAGGTGATTCCGGAGTGTTCGCCAAGTGGTTCTGGCGTAGCCGGCAGGTGATTTTGCATGTCCGGCAATGGTTCCGGCGAGTCGAACCGGTGGTTCCGGCATGTCCAGCAGGTGGTTCCAGCATGCCCGGCAGGTGTTTCCGGAGTGTGCGGCATGTGCTTCTGGCAACTCTGAGAGGTGGTTCCGGCATGCCTGGCAGGTGATACCGGAGTGTCCAGCATTTGGTTCTGGCACCTGTGAGAGGTGGTTCTGGAATGCCCGGCATGTGATTCCTGAGTGTCTGCCGAGTGGTTCTGGCGTAGCCGGCAGGTGATTTTGGCGTGTCCAGCAAGTGGTTCCGGCGAGCTCGGCAGGTGGTTCTGGCATGTCCGGAACATGGTTCTGGCACATCTGAGAGATGGTTCCGGCATGCCCGGCAGGTGATTCCGGAGTGTTCGCCAAGTGGTTCTGGAGTAGCCGGCAGGTGATTCGGGCGTATCCAGCAGGTGGTTCTGGTGAGT
The DNA here is from genome assembly GCF_041296265.1 of Equus caballus. Lineage (NCBI taxonomy): Eukaryota > Metazoa > Chordata > Mammalia > Perissodactyla > Equidae > Equus > Equus caballus. The sequence continues at coordinate 6,970,518 of NC_091706.1, read as the reverse complement.
GGATCAGGTGGTTCCGGCATACTCGGCAGGTGGTACCGGCGTGTCCGGAACATGGTTCTGGCAAGTCTGAGAGGTGGTTCCGGCATGCCCGACAGGTGATTCCGGAGTGTTCGCCAAGTGGTTCTGGCGTAGCCGGTAGGTCATTTTGCATGTCCGGCGGTGGTTCCGGCGAGTCGAGCCGGTGGTTGCGGCTTGTCCGGCAGGTGGTTCCAGCATGCCCGGCAGGTGATTGCGGAGTGTCCGGCATGTGGTTCTGGCACCTCTGAGAGGTGTTTCCGGCATTCCCGGCAGGTGATACCGGAGTGTCCGGCATTTGGTTCTGGCACCTCTGAGAGGTGGTTCCGGAATGCCTGGCATGTAATTCCAGAGTGTCTGCCGAGTGGTCCTGGTGTTGCCGGCAGTTGATTTTGGCGTGTCCACTAGGTTGTTCTGGGGAGTGGATCAGCTGGTTCCGCCATACTCAGCAGGTGGTATCCGCGTGTCCAGAACATGGTTCTGGCAAGCTGAGAGGTGGTTCCGGCACACCCGACAGGTGATTCCGGAGCGTCCGCCAAGTGTTTCTGGCGTACGCGGCAGGTGATTTTGGCATGTCCGACAGGTGTTTCTTGCGAGTCGAGCAGGTGGCTCAGGCATGCTCATCTGGTGCTTCCGGCGTCTCTGGCACGTGGTTCTGGTGTGTCTGAGAGCTGGTTCTGACATGTCCGGCAGATGATTCCGGAGTGTCCACCAAGTGGTTCTGGTATACCTGGCTGGTGATTTTACCGTGTCCAGCAGGTGGTTCCAGCGAGCTCGGCAGGTGGTACCGGCGTGTCCGGAACATGGTTCTGGCACGTCTGAGAGATGGTTCCGGCATGCCCGGCAGGTGATTCCGGAGTGTCCGGCATGTGGTTCTGGCACCTCTGAGAGGTGGTTCCGGCATGCCCGACAGGTGATTCCGGAGTCTTCGCCAATTGGTTCTGGCGTAGCCGGCAGGTCACTTTGCATGTCCGGCGGTGGTTCCGGCGAGTCGAACCGGTGGTTCCGGCGTAGCCGGCAGTTGATTTTGGCGTGTCCACTAGGTGGTTCTGGGGAGTGGATCAGCTGGTTCCGGCATACTCGGCAGGTGGTACCGGCGTGTCCAGAACATGGTTCTGGCAAGTCTGAGAGGTGGTTCCGGCACGCCCGACAGGTGATTCCGGAGCGTCCGCCAAGTGTTTCTGTCGTACCCGGCAGGTGATTTTGGCATGTCCGACAGGTGTTTCTTGCGAGTCGAGCAGGTGGCTCAGGCATGCTCAGCTGGTGCTTCCGGCGTCTCTGGCACGTGGTTCTGGTGTGTCTGAGAGCTGTTTCTGGCATGTCCGGCAGATGACTCCGGAGTGTCCACCAAGTGGTTCTGGTAGACCTGGCAGGTGATTTTGGCGTGTCAGGAAGGTGGTTCCGGCTAGTTGAGCAGGTGGATCAGGCGTGCTCGCCAGGGGGTTCAGGCGGGTCTGGAAGGTGGTTTCGGTCTGTTCGGGGAGTGGTTCCGGCATCTCAGGCACATGGTTCTGGCACGTCTGAGAGGTGGTTGCGGCCGGCCCGACAGGTGTTTCCGGAGTGTCCGCCAAGTGTTTCTTGCGTAGCTGAAAGGTGATGTTGGCGTGACCGTCAGGTGGTTCCAGCCAGCCCGGCAGGTGATTCCGGAGTGTCTGCCGAGTGGTTCTGGCGTAGCCGGCAGGTGATTTTGGCGTTTCCAGCAGGTGGTTTTGGCGAGTCGAGCAGGTGGTTCTGGCGTGCTCGGCAGGTGCTTCTGGTGTCATTGGCATGTGGTTCCGGCATGTCTGAGAGGTGGTTCCGCCATGCCCGGCAGGTGATTCTGGAGTGTTTGCCAAGTTGTTATGGCGTAGCCGGCAGGTGATTTTGCATGTCCGGCAATGGTTCCGGCGAGTCGAGCCGGTGGTTCCGGCATGTCCGGCAGGTGGTTCCGGCATGTCCGGCAGGTGGTTCCGGCATGCCCGGCAGGTGATTCCGGAGTGTTCGCCAAGTGGTTCTGGAGTAGCCGGCAGGTCATTTTGCATGCCCGGCGGTGGTTCCGGCGATTCGAGACGGTGGTTCCGGCGTAGACGGCAGTTGATTTTGGCGTGTCCACTAGGTGGTTCTGGGGAGTGGATCAGCTGGTTCCGGCATACTCGGCAGGTTGTACCGGCGTGTCCAGAACATGGTTCTGGCAAGTTGAGAGGTGGTTCCGGCACGCCCGACAGGTGATTCCGGAGCGTCCGCCAAGTGTTTCTGGCGTACCCGGCAGGTGGTTTTGGCATGTCCGACAGGAGTTTCTTGCCAGTCGAGCAGGTGGCTCAGGCATGCTCAGCTGGTGCTTCCGGCATCTCTGGCACGTGGTTCTGGTGTGTCTGAGAGCTGGTTCTGGCATGTCCGGCAGGTGATTCCGGAGTGTCCGGCATGTGGTTCTGGCACCTCTGAGAGGTGGTTCCGGCATGCCCGGCAGGTGGTTCCGGAGTGTCTGCCGAGTGGTTCTGGCGTAGCCGGCAGGTGATTCTGGCGTGTCCAGCAGGTGGTTCTGGGGAATGGATCAGGTGGTTCCGGCATACTCGGCAGGTGGTACCGGCGTGTCCGGAACATGGTTCTGGCAAGTCTGAGAGGTGGTTCCGGCATGCCCGACAGGTGATTCCGGAGTGTTCGCCAAGTGGTTCTGGCGTAGTCGGCAGGTCATTTTGCATGTCCGGCGGTGGTTCTGGCGAGTCGAGCCGGTGGTTCCGGCGTAGCCGGCAGTTGATTTTGGCGTGTCTACTAGGTGGTTTTGGGGAGTCGATCAGCTGGTTCCGGCATACTCGGCAGGTGGTACTGGTGTGTCCAGAACATGGTCCTTGCAAGTCTTATAGGTGGTTCCGGGCGGCCCGACAGGTGTTTCCATGGCGTCCGCCAAGTGGTTCTGGCATAGCTGGCAGGTGATGTTGGCGTGACCGGCAGGTGATTCCAGCCAGCCCGGCAAGTGATTCCGAAGAGTTCACCAAATGGTTGTGGCGTTGCCAGCGGGTGATTTTGGCGTGTCCAGCAGGTGGTTTTGGCGAGTCGAGCAGATGGTTCTGGCGTGCTCGGCAGGTGCTTCCGGTGTCATTGGCATGTGGTTCCCTCATGTCTGAGAGGTGGTTCCGCCATGCCCGGCAGGTGATTCCGGAGTGTTCGCCAAGTGGTTCTGGCGTAGCCGGCAGGTGATTTTGCATGTCCGGCAATGGTTCCGGCGAGTCGAGCCAGTGGTTCCGGCATGTCCGGCAGGTGATTCCGGCATGTCCAGCAGGTGGTTCTGGTGGAGTGGATCAGGTGGTTCTGGCATGCAAGGCAGGTGATTCCGGAGTGTTCGCCAAGTGGTTCTGGTGTAGCCGTCAGGTGGTTTTGCATGTCCGGCAATGGTTCCGGCGAGCCGAGCCGGCGGTTCCGGCATGTCGGGCAGGTGATTCCGGCATGTCCAGCAGGTGGTTCTGGTGGAGTGGATCAGGTGGTTCCGGCATGCCCGGGAGGTGATTCCGGCATGCCCGGCGGTTGATTCCGGAGTGTCCGGCATGTGGTTCTGGCACCTCTGAGAGGTGGTTCCGGCATGCCCGGCAGGTGATACCGGAGTGTTCGCCAAGTGGTTCTGGGGTCGCCGGCAGGTATTTTTGCATGTCCGGCAATGGTTCCGGCAAGTCGAGCCGGTGGTTCCGGCATGTCCAGCAGCTTATTCCGGCATGTCCAGCACCTGGTTCCAGCATGCCCGGCAGGTGATTCCGGCATGTCCAGCAGGTGGTTCTGGGGCGTGGATCAGGTGGTTCTGGCATGCCCGGCAGGTGATACCGGAGTGTCCGGCATTTGGTTCTGGCACCTCTGAGATATGGTTCCGGGATGCCTGGCATGTGATTCCGGAGTGTCTGCCGAGTGGTTCTGGCGTGTCCAGCAGGTGTTTCCGGTCTGTCCGGCAGGTGGTTCTGGCGTGTCCTCACGAGGTTCTGGCATGCCCGAAAGGTGATTCCGGAGTGTCCGCCACGTGGTTCTGGCGTACCCGGCAGGTGATTTTGGCGTGTCTAGCAGGTGTTTATTGCAAGTCGAGCATTTGGCTCAGGCATGCTCAGCAGGTGCTTCCGGCGAGTCTGGCACGTGGTTCTGGTGTGTCTGAGAGCTGGTTCTGGCATGTCCGGCAGATGATTCCGGAGTGTCCACCAAGTGGTTATGGCATACCCGGCAGGTGATTTTAGCGTGTCAGGTAGGTGGTTCCAGCGAGACGAGTACGTGGTTCCGGCGTGCTCGGCAGGTGGTTCAGGCGGGTCTGGCAGGTGGTTTCGGTCTGTTCGGGGTGTGGTTCCGGCATCTCAGGCACATGGTTTTGTCACGTCTGAGAGGTGGTTGCGGCCGGCCCGACAGGTGTTTCCGGAGTGTCCGCCAAGTGGTTCTGGCGTAGCTGAAAGGTGATGTTGGCGTGACCGGCAGGTGGTTAAAGCCAGCCCGGCAGGTGGTTCCGGAGTGTCTGCCGAGTGGTTCTGGCGTAGCCGGCAGGTGATTTTGGCGTGTCCAGCGGGTGGTTTTGGCGAGTCTAGCAGGTGGTTCTGGCGTGCTCGGCAGGTGCTTCCGGTGTCATTGGCATGTGGTTCCGGCATGTCTGAGAGGTGGTTCCGCCATGCCCGGCAGGTGATACTGGAGTGTTCGCCAAGTGGTTCTGGCGTAGCCGGCAGGTGATTTCGCATGTCCGGCAATGGTTCCGGCGAGTCGAGCCGGTGGTTCCGGAATGTCCGTCAGGTGGTTCCGGCGTGTCCTGCAGGTGGTTCTGGCATCGCAAGCACGTGGTTCCAGCATGCCCGGCAGGTGATTCCGGAGTGTCCGGCATGTGGTTCTGGCACCTCTGAGAGGTGGTTCCGGCATGCCCGGCAGGTGATACCGGAGTGTCCGGCATTTGGTTCAGGCACCTCTGAGAGGTGGTTCCGGAATGCCTGGCCTGTGATTCCGGAGTGTCTGCCGAGTGGTTCTGGCGTAGCCGGCAGTTGATTTTGGCGTGTCCACTAGGTGGTTCTGGGTAGTGGAGCAGCTGGTTCCGGCATACTCGGCAGGTGGTACCTGATTTAGGCGTGTGCAGCAGGTGGTTTCGGCGAGCTCGGCAGGTGGTACCGGCGTGTCCAGAACATGGTTCTGGCAAGTCTGAGAGGAGGTTCCGGCACGCCCGACAGGTGATTCCGGAGCGTCCGCCAAGTGTTTCTGGCGTACCTGGCAGGTGATTTTGGCCTGTCCGACAGGTATATCTTGCGAGTCGAGCAGGTGGCTGAGGCATGCTCAGCTGGTGCTTCCGGCGTCTCTGGCACGTGGTTCTGGTGTGTCTGAGAGCTGGTTCTGGCATGTCCGGCAGATGATTCCGGAGTGTCCACCAAGTGGTTCTGGTATAACTGGCAGGTGATTTTGGCGTGTCAGGAAGTTGGTTCCGGCTAGTTGAACAGGTGGATCAGGCATGCTCGCCAGTGGGTTCAGGCGGGTCTGGCAGGTGGTTTCGGTGTGTTAGGGGAGTGGTTCCGGCATCTCCGGCTCATGGTTCTGTCAAGTCTGAGAGGTGGTTCCGGACGGCCCCACAGGTGTTTCCATGGTGCCCGCCAAGTGGTTCTGGCATAGCTGGCAGGTGATGTTGGCGTTACCAGCAGGTGGTTCCTGCAAGCCCGGCAGGTGATTCCGAAGAGTTCACCAAATGGTTGTGGGGTAGCCGGCAGGTGATTTTGGCGTGTCCAGCAGGTGGTTTTGGCGAGTCGAGCAGGTGGTTCTGGCGTGCTCGGCAGGTGCTTCCGGTGTCATTGGCATGTGGTTCCGGCATGTCTGAGAGGTGGTTCCGCCATGCCCGGCAGGTGATTCCGGAGAGTTCGTCAAGTGGTTGTGTAGTAGCCGGCAGGTTATTTTCCATGTCCGGCAATGGTTCCTGCGAGTCGAGCCGGTCGTTCCGGCATGTCCAGCAGGTGGTTCCGGCATGCCCGGCAGGTGATTCCTGAGTGTCCGGCATGTGGTTCTGGCACCTCTGAGAGGTGGTTCCGGCATGCCCGGCAGGTGATACCGGAGTCTCCGGGATTTGGTTCTGGCACCTCTGAGAGGTGGTTCCGGAATGCCCGAAAGGTGTTTCCGGAGTGTCCGCCAAGTGGTTCTGGCGTAACTGAAAGGTGATGTTGGCGTGACCGGCAGGTGGTTCCAGAGAGCCCGGCAGGTGATTCCGGATTGTCTGACGCGTGGTTCTGGCGTAGCCGGCAGGTGATTTTGGCGTGTCCAGCAGGTGGTTCCGGAGAGCGCGGCAAGTGGTACCGGCGTGTCCGGAACATGGTTCTGGCAAGTCTGAGAGGTGGTTCCGGCATGCCCGACAGGTGATTCCGGAGTGTTCGCCAAGTGGTTCTGGCATAGCCGGCAGGTCATTTTGCATGTCCGGCAGAGTTTCCGGTGAGTCGAGCCGGTGGTTCCGGCATAGCCGGCAGTTGATTTTGGCGTCTCCACTAGGTGGTTCTGGGGAGTGCATCAGCAGGTTCTGGCATACTCGGCAGGTGGTACCGGCGTGTCCAGAACATGGTTCTGGCAAGTCTGAAAGGTGGTTCCGGCACGCCCGACAGGTGATTCTGGAGTGTAGGCCAAGTGTTTCTGGCGTACCCGGCAGGTGATTTTGGCATGTCCGACAGGTGTTTCTTGCGAGTCGAGCAGGTGGCTCAGGCATGCTCAGCTGGTGCTTCCGGCGTCTCTGGCACGTGGTTCTGGTGTGTCTGAGTGCTGCTTCTGGCATGTCCGGCAGATGATTCCGGGGTGTCCACCAGGTGGTTCTGGTATAACTGGCAGGTGATTTTGGCGTGTCAGGAAGGTGGTTCCGGCTAGGTTAGCAGGTGGATCAGGCGTTTTCGCCAGGGGGTTCAGGCGGGTCTAACAGGTGTTTTCGGTCTGTTCGGGGAGTGGTTCCGGCATCTCAGGCACATGGTTCTGGCACGTCTGAGAGGTGGTTCCGGCCGGCCCGACAGGTGTTTCCGGAGTGTCCGCCAAGTGGTTCCGGCGTAGCTGAAAGGTTATGTTTGCGTGAATGGCAGGTGGTTCCAGCCAGCCCGGCAGGTGATTCCGGAGTGTCTGCCGAGTGGTTCTGGCGTAGCCGGCAGGTGATTTTGGCGTGTCCAGCAGGTGGTTCCGGGGAGCTCGGCAGGTGGTACCGGAGTGTCCGGAACATGGTTCTGGCACGTCTGAGAGATGGTTCCGGCACGCCCGGCCGGTGATTCCGGAGTGTCCGGCATGTGGTTCTGGCACCTCTGAGAGGTGGTTCCGGCATGCCCGGCAGGTGGTTCCGGAGTGTCTGCCGAGTGGTTCTGGCATAGCCGGCAGGTGATTCTGGCGTGTCCAGCAGGTGGTTCTGGGGAGTGGATCAGGTGGTTCCGGCATACTCGGAAGGTGGTACCGGTGTGTCCGGAACATGTTTCTGGCAAGTCTGAGAGGTGGTTCCGGCTTGCCCGACAGGTGATTCCGGAGTGTTCGCCAAGTGGTTCTGGCGTAGCCGGCAGGTCATTTTGCATGTCCGGCGGTGGTTCCGGCGAGTCGAGCCGGTGGTTCCGGCGTGCCGAGCAGGTGTTTCAGGTCTGTCCGGCAGGTGGTTCTGGCGTGTCCGGCACGAGGTTCTGGAACGTCTGAGGGTTGGTTCCGGCATGCCCGAGAGGTGATTCCGGAGTGTCCATCACGTGGTTCTGGCGTACCCGGCAGGTGATTTTGGCATGTCCGACAGGTGTTTCTTGCGAGTCGAGCAGGTGGCTCAGGCATGCTCAGCTGGTGCTTCCGGAGTCTCTGGCACGTGGTTCTGGTGTGTCTGAGAGCTGGTTCTGGCATGTCCGGCAGATGATTCCGGAGTGTCCACCAAGTGGTTGTGGCATACCCGGCAGGTGATTTTGGCGTGTCCAGCATGTGGTTTTGGCGAGTCAAGCAGGTGGTTCTGGCGTGCTCGGCAGGTGCTTACGGTGTCATTGGCATGTGGTTCCGGCATGTCAGAGAGGTGGTTCCGCCATGCCCGGCAGGTTATTCCGGAGTGTTCACCAAGTGGTTCTGGCGTAGCCGGCAGGTGATTTTCCATGTCCGGCAATGGTTCCGGCGAGTCGAGCCGGTGGTTCCGGCATGCCCGGCAGTTGATTCCGGAGTGTTCGCCAAGTGGTTCTGGCGTAGCCGGCAGGTCATTTTGCATGTCCGGCGGTGGTTCAGGCGAGTCGAGCCGGTGGTTCCTGCGTGTCCGGCAGGTGGTTCTGGGGTGACCGGCACGAGGTTCTGGCACGTCTGAGAGTTGGTTCCGGCATGCCCGACAGGTGATTCCGGAGTGTCCGCCACGTGGTTCTGGCGTAGCCGGCAGGTGATTTTGGTGTGTCCAGCAGGTGGTTTTGGCGAGTCGAGCAGGTGGTTCTGGCGTGCTCGGCAGGTGCTTCCGGTGTCATTGGCATGTGGTTCCGGCATGTCTGAGAGGTGCTTCCGGAATGCCCGGCAGGTGGTTCCGGAGTGTCTGTCGAGTGGTTCTGGAGCCAGCCCGGCAGGTGATTACGAAGAGTTCACCAAATGGTTGTGGCGTAGCCGGCAGGTGATTTTGGCGTGTCTGGAATGTGGTTCCGGCTAGTTGAGCAGGTGGATCAGGCGTGCTCGCCAGGGGGTTCAGGCGGGTCTGGCAGGTGGTTTCGGTCTGTTCGGGGAGTGGTTCCGGCATCTCAGGCACATGGTTCTGGCACGTCTGAGAGATGGTTCCAGCATGCCCGGCAGGTGATTCCGGAGTGTCCGGCATGTGGTTCTGGCACCTCTGAGAGGTGGTTCCGGCATGCCCGGCAGGTGATACCGGAGTCTCCGGCATTTGGTTCTGGCACCTCTGAGAGGTGGTTCCGGAATGCCTGGCATGTGATTCCGGAGTGTCTGCCGAGTGGTTCTGGCGTAGCCGGCAGTTGATTTTGGCGTGTTCACTAGGTGGGTCTGGGGAGTGGATCAGGTGGTTCCGGCATACTCTGCAGGTGGTACCGGCGTGTCTGGAACATGGTTCTGGCAAGTCTGAGAGGTGGTTCCGGCCGGCCCGACAGGTGTTTCCGGAGTGTCCGACAAGTGGTTCTGGCGTAGCTGAAAGGTGATGTTGGCGTGACCGTCAGGTGGTTCCAGCCAGCCCGGCAGGTGATTCCGGAGTGTTCGCCAAGTGGTTCTGGCGTAGCCGGCAGGTCACTTTGCATGTCCAGCGGTGGTTCCGGCGAGTCGAGCCGGTGGTTCCGGCGTAGCCGGCAGTTGATTTTGGCGTGTCCACTAGGTGGTTCTGGGGAGTGGATCAGCTGGTTCCGGCATACTCGGCAGGTGCTACCGGCGTGTCCAGAACATGGTTCTGGCAAGTCTGAGAGGTGGTTCCGGCACGCCCGACAGGTCATTCCGGAGCGTCCGCCAAGTGTTTCTGGCGTACCCGGCAGGTGATTTTGGCATGTCCGACAGGTGTTTCTTGCGAGTCGAGCAGGTGGCTCAGGCATGCTCAGCTGGTGCTTCCGGCGTCTCTGGCACGTGGTTCTGGTGTGTCTGAGAGCTGGTTCTGGCATGTCCGGCAGATGATTCCGGAGTGTCCACCAAGTGGTTCTGGTATACCTGGCAGGTGATTTTGGCGTGTCAGGAAGGTGGTTCCGGCTAGTTGAGCAGGTGGATCAGGCGTGCTCGCCAGGGGGTTCAGGCGGGTCTGGCAGGTGGTTTCGGTCAGTTTGGAGAGTGGTCCCGGCATCTCAGGCACATGGTTCTTGCACGTCTGAGAGGTGGTTCCAGCCGGCCCGACAGGTGTTTCCATGGTGTCCGCCAAGTGGTTCTGGCACAGCTGGCAGGTGATGTTGGCGTGACCGGCAGGTGGTTCCAGCAAGCCCGGCAGGTGATTCCGAAGATTTCACCAAATGGCTGTGGCGTAGCCGGCAGGTGATTTTGGCGTGTCCAGCAGGTGGTTTTGGCGAGTCGAGCAGGTGGTTCTGGCGTGCTCGGCATGTGCTTCCGGTGTCATTGGCATGTGGTTCCGGCACGTCTGAGAGTTGGTTCCGGCATGCCCGACAGGTGATTCCGGAGTGTCCGGCATGCGGTTCTGGCACCTCTGAGAGGTGGTTCCGGCATGCCCGGCAGTTGGTTACGGAGTGTCTGCCGAGTGGTTCTGGAGTAGCCGGCAGGTGATTCGGGCGTATCCAGCAGGTGGTTCTGGGGAGTGGATCAGGTGGTTCCGGCATGCCCGGCAGGTGATACCGGAGTGTCCGGCATTTGGTTCTGGCACCTCTGAGAGGTGGTTCCGGAATGCCTGGCATGTAATTCCAGAGTGTCTGCCGAGTGGTCCTGGTGTTGCCGGCAGTTGATTTTGGCGTGTCCACCAGGTTGTTCTGGGGATTGGATCAGCTGGTTCCGCCATACTCGGCAGGTGGTATCCGCGTGTCCAGAACATGGTTCTGGCAAGTCTGAGAGGTGTCTCCTGCACGCCCGACAGGTGATTCCAGAGCGTCCGCCAAGTGTTTCTGGCGTACGCGGCAGGTGATTTTGGCATGTCCGACAGATGTTTCTTGCGAGTCGAGCAGGTGGCTCAGGCATGCTCATCTGGTGCTTCCGGCGTCTCTGGCACGTGCTTCTGGTGTGTCTGAGAGCTGGTTCTGACATGTCCGGCAGATGATTCCGGAGTGTCCACCAAGTGGTTCTGGTATACCTGGCAGGTGATTTTACCGTGTCCAGCAGGTGGTTCCAGTGAGCTCGGCAGGTGGTACCAGCGTGTCCGGAACATGGTTCTGGCACGTCTGAGAGATGGTTCCGGCATGCCCGGCAGGTGATTCCGTAGTGTCCGGCATGTGGTTCTGGCTCCTCTGAGAGGTGGTTCCGGCATGCCCGACAGGTAGTTGAGCAGGTGGATCAGGCGTGCTCGCCAGGGGGTTCAGGTGGGTCTGGCAGGTGGTTTCGGGCTGTTCGGGGAGTGGTTCCGGCATCTCAGGCACATGGTTCTGGCACTTCTGAGAGGTGGTTCCGGCCGGCCCGACAGGTGTTTCCGGAATGTCTGCCAAGTGGTTCTGGCGTAGCTGAAAGGTGATGTTGGCGTGACAGGCAGGTGGTTCCAGCCAGCCCGGCAGGTGATTCCGAAGTGTTCACCAAATGGTTGTGGCGTAGCCGGAAGGTGATTTGGCGTGTCCAGCAGGTGGTTTTGGCAAGTCGAGCAGGTGGTTCTGGCGTGCTCGGCAGGTGCTTCCGGTGTCATTGGCATGTGTTTCCGGCATGTCTGAGAGGTGGTTCCGCCATGCCCGGCAGGTGATTCCGAAGTGTTAGCCAAGTGGTTCTGGCATAGCCGGCAGGTGATTTTGCATGTCCGGCAATGGTTCCGGCGAGTCGAGCCTGTGGTTCCGGCATGTCCGGCAGGTGATTCCGGAGTGTCCGGCATGTGGTTCTGGCACCTCTGAGAGGTGGTTCCGGCTTTCCCGGCAGGTGATACCGGAGTGTCTGCCGAGTGGTTCTGGCACCTCTGAGAGGTGGTTCCGGCATGCCCAGCAGGTGATTCCGGAGTGTCCAGCATTTGGTTCTGGCACGTCTAAGAGGTGGTTCCCGCCGGCCCGACAGGTGTTTCCGGAGTGTCCTCCAAGTGGTTCTGGTGTAGCTGAAAGGTGATGTTGGCGTGACCGGCAGGTGGTTCCAGCCAGCCCGGCAGCTGATTCCGCAGTGTCCGCCACGTGGTTCTGGCGTACCCGGCAGGTGATTTTGGCGTGTCTGGCAGGTGTTTCTTGCAAGTCGAGCATTTGGCTCAGGCATGCTCAGCAGGTGCTTCCGGCGTGTCCGGCACGTGGTTCTGGTGTGTCTGAGAGCTGGTTCTGGCATGTCCGGCAGATGATTCCGGAGTATCCACCAAGTGGTTGTGGCATACCCGGCAGGTGATTTTAGCCTGTCAGGTATTTGGTTCCGGCGAGTCGAGTAGGTGGTTCCGGCGTCCTCGGCAGGTGGTTCAGGCGGGTCTGGCAGGTGGTTTCGGTCTGTTCGGGGTGTGTTTCCGGCATCTCAGGCACATGGTTCTGGCACGTCTGATAGGTGGTTCCGGCCGGCCCGAAAGGTGTTTCCAAGGTGTCCGCCAAGTGGTTCTGGCATAGCTGGCAGGTGATGTTGGCGTGACCGGCAGTTGGTTCCAGCCAGCCCGGCAGGTGATTCCGAAGTGTTCACCAAATGGCTGTGGCGTAGCCGGCAGGTGATATTGGCGTGTCCAGCAGGTGATTTTGTCGAGTCGAGCAGGTGGTTCTGGCGTGCCCGGCAGGTGCTTCCGGTCTCATTGGCATGTGATTCCGGCATGTCTGAGAGGTGGTTCCGCCATGCCAGGCAGGTGATTCTGGAGTGTTCGCCAAGTGGTTCTGGCGTAGCCGGCAGGTGATTTTGCATGTCCGGCAATGGTTCCGGCGAGTCGAGCCGGTGGTTCCGGCATGTCCGGCAGGTGATTCCGGCATGCCCGGCAGGTGATTCCGGAGTGTTCGCCAAGTGGTTCTGGCGTAGCCCCCAGGTCATTTTGCATGTCCGGCGGTGGTTCCGGTGAATCGAGCCGGTGGTTCCGGCATAGCCGGCAGTTGATTTTGGCGTGTCCACTAGGTGGTTCTGGGGAGTGGATCAGCTGGTTCCGGCATACTCGGCAGGTGGTACCGGCGTGTCCAGAACATGGTTCTGGCAAGTCTGAGAGCTGGTTCCGGCACGCCGGACGGGTGATTCTGGAGCGTCCGCCAAGTGTTTCTGGCGTACCCGGCACGTGATTTTGGCATGTCTGACAGGTGTTTCTTGCGAGTCGAGCAGGTGGCTCAGGCATGCTCAGCTGGTGCTTCCGGCGTCTCTGGCACGTGGTTCTGGTGTGTCTGAGAGCTGGTTCTGGCATGTCCGGCAGATGATTCCGGAGTGTCCACCAAGTGGTTCTGGTAGACCTGGCAGGTGATTTTGGCATGTCAGGAAGGTGGTTCCGGCTAGTTGAGCAGGTGGATCAGGCGTGCTCGCCAGGGGGTTCAGGCGGGTCTGGCAGGTGGTTTCGGTCAGTTCGGGGAGTGGTTCCGGCATCTCAGGCACATGGTTCTGGCACATCTGAGAGGTGGTTCCGGCCGGCCCGACAGGTGTTTCCGGAGTGTCGGCCAAGTTGTTCTGGAGTAGCTGAAAGGTGATGTTGGCGTGACCGGCAGGTGGTTACAGCCGGCCCGACAGGTGATTCCGGAGTGTCTGCCGAGTGGTTCTGGCGTAGCCGGCAGGTGATTTTGGCGTGTCCAGCAGGTGGTTTTGGCGAGTCGAGCAGGTGGTTCTGGCGCTCTCGGCAGGTGCTTCCGGTGTCATTGGCATGTGGTTCCGGCATGTCTGAGAGGTGGTTCCACCATGCCCGGCAGGTGATTCCGGAGTGTCCGGCATGTGGTTCTGGCACCTCTGAGAGGTGGTTCCGGCATGCCCGGCATGTGATACCGGAGTGTCCAGCATTTGGTTCTGGCACCTCTGAGAGGTGGTTCCGGAATGCCTGGCATGTGATTCCGGAGTGTCTGCCGAGTGGTTCTGGCATAGCCTGCAGGTGATTTTGGCGTGTCCAGCAGGTGGTTCCGGTGAGCTCGGCAGGTGGTTCCGGCATGTCCGGAACATGGTTCTGGCATGTCTGAGAGATGGTTCCGGCATTCCCGGCAGGTGATTCCAGAGTGTCCGGCATGTGGTTCTGGCACCTCTGAGCGGTGGTTCCGGCATGCCCGGCAGTTGCTTACGGAGTGTCTGCCGAGTGGTTCTGGAGTAGCCAGCAGGTGATTCTGGCGTATCCAGCAGGTGGTTCTGGGGAGTGGATCAGGTGGTTCCGGCATACTCGGCAGGTGGTACCGGCGTGTCCGGAACCTGGTTCTGGCAAGTCTGAGAGGTGGTTCCGGCATGCCCGACAGGTGATTCCGGAGTGTTCGCCAAGTGGTTCTGGCGTAGCCGGCTGGTCATTTTGCATGTCCGGTGGTGGATCCGGCGAGTCGAGCCGGTGGTTCCGGCGTGTCCAGCATGTGTTTCCGATCTGTCCGGAAGGTGGTTCTGGCGTGACCGGCACGAGGTTCTGGCACGTCTGAGAGTTGGTTCCGGCATGCCCGGCAGGTGATTCCGGAGTGTTCGCCAAGTGGTTCTGGCGTAGCCGGCAGGTGATTTTGCATGTCCGGCAATGGTTCCGGCGAGTCGAGCCGGTGGTTCCGGCATGTCCGGCAGGTGGTTCCAGCATGCCCGGCAGGTGGTTCCAGTGTGTCCGGCATGTGGTTCTGGCACCTCTGAGAGGTGGTTCCGGCATGCCCGGCAGGTGATACCGGAGTGTCCGGCATGTGGTTCTGGCACCTCTGAGAGGTTGCTCTGGCATGCCAGGCAGTTGATACCGGAGTGTCCGGCATTTGGTTCTCGCACCTCTGAGACGTGGTTCCGGGATGCCTGGCATGTGATTACGGAGTTTCCGCCGAGTGGTTCTGGCGTGTCCAGCAGGTGTTTCCGGTCTGTCCGGCAGGTGGTTGTGGCGTGTCCGGCACGAGGTTCTGGCACGTCTGAGAGTTGGTTCCGGCATGCCCGACAGGTGATTCCGGAGTGTCCGCCACGTGGTTCTGGCGTACCCGGCAGGTGATTTTGGCGTGTCCGGCAGGTGTTTCTTGCAAGTCGAGCATTTGGCTCAGGCATGATCAGCAGGTGCTTCCGGCGTGTCTGGCACGTGGTTCTGGTGTGTCTGAGAGCTGGTTCTGGCATGTCCGGCAGATGATTCCGGAGTGTCCACCAAGTGGTTGTGGCATACCCGGCAGGTGATTTTAGCGTGTCAGGTAGGTGGTTCCGGCGAGTCGAGTAGGTGGTTCCGGGGTGCTCGGCTGGTGGTTCAGGTGGGTCTGGCAGGTGGTTTCGGTCTGTTTGGGGAGTGGTTCCGGCATCTCAGGCACATGATTCTGGCACGTCTGATAGGTGGTTCCGGCCGACCCGACAGGTGTTTCCATGGTGTCCGCCAAGTGGTTCTGGCATAGCTGGCCGGTGATGTTGGCGTGACCGGCAGGTGGTTCCAGCCAGCCCGGCAGGTGATTCCGAAGAGTTCACCAAATGGTTGTGGGGTAGCCGGCAGGTGATTTTGGCGTGTCCAGCAGGTGGTTTTGGCGAGTCGAGCAGGTGGTTCCGGCGAGCTCGGCAGGTGGTACCGGCGTGTCCGGAACATGCTTCTGGCACGTCTGAGAGATGGTCCCGGCATGCCCGGCTGGTGATTCCGGAGTGTCCGGCATGTGGTTCTGGCACCTCTGAGAGGTGGTTCCGGCATGCCCGACAGGTGATTCCGGAGTGTTCGCCAAGTGGTTCTGGTGTAGCCGGCAGGTCATTTTGCATGTCCGGCGGTGGTTCCGGCGAGTCGAACCGGTGGTTCCGGCGTAGCCGGCAGTTGATTTTGGCGTGTGCACTAGGTGGTTCTGGGGAGTGGATCAGCTGGTTCCGGCATACTCGGCAGGTGGTACCGGCGTGTCCAGAACATGGTTCTGGCAAGTCTGAGAGGTGGTTCCGGCACGCCCGACAGGTGATTCCGGAGCGTCCGCCAAGTGTTTCTGTCGTACCCGGCAGGTGATTTTGGCATGTCCGACAGGTGTTTCTTGCGAGTCGAGCAGGTGGCTCAGGCATGCTCAGCTGGTGCTTCCGGCGTCTCTGGCACGTGGTTCTGGTGTGTCTGAGAGCTGGTTCTGGCATGTCCGGCAGATGACTCCGGAGTGTCCACCAAGTGGTTCTGGTAGACCTGGCAGGTGATTTTGGCATGTCAGGAAGGTGGTTCCGGCTAGTTGAGCAGGTGGATCAGGCGTGCTCGCCAGGGGGTTCAGGCGGGTCTGGCAGGTGGTTTCGGTCAGTTCGGGGAGTGGTTCCGGCATCTCAGGCACATGGTTCTGGCACGTCTGAGAGGTGGTTGCGGCCGGCCCGACAGGTGTTTCCGGAGTGTCCGCCAAGTGGTTCTGGCGTAGCTGAAAGGTGATGTTGGCGTGACCGTCAGGTGGTTCCAGCCAGCCCGGCAGGTGATTCCAGAGTGTCTGCCGAGTGGTTCTGGCGTAGCCGGCAGGTGATTTTGGCGTGTCCAGCAGGTGGTTTTGGCGAGTCGAGCAGGTGGTTCTGGCGTGCTCGGCAGGTGCTTCCGGTGTCATTGGCATGTGGTTCCGGCATGTCTGAGAGGTGGTTCCGCCATGCCCGGCAGGTGATTCTGGAGTGTTTGCCAAGTGGTTATGGCGTAGCCGGCAGGTGATTTTGCATGTCCGGCAATGGTTCCGGCGAGTCGAGCCGGTGGTTCCGGCATGTCCGGCAGGTGGTTCCGGCATGCCCGGCAGGTGATTCCGGAGTGTCCGGCATGTGATTCTGGCACCTCTGAGAGGTGGTTCAGGCATGCCCGACAGGTGATTCCGGAGTCTTCGCCAATTGGTTCTGGCGTAGCCGGCAGGTCACTTTGCATGTCCGGCTGTGGTTCCGGCGAGTCGAGCCGGTGGTTCCGGCTTAGCCGGCAATTGATTTTGGCGTGTCCGCTAGGCGGTTCTGGGGAGTGGATCAGCTGGTTCCGGCATACTCGGCAGGTGGTACCCGCGTGTCCAGAACATGGTTCTGGAAAGTCTGAGAGGTGGTTCCGGCACGCCCGACAGGTGATTCCGGAGCCTCCGCCAAGTGTTTCTGGCGTACCCGGCAGGTGATTTTGGCATGTCCGACCGGTGTTTCTTGCGAGTCGAGCAGGTGGCTCAGGCATGCTCAGCTGGTGCTTCCGGCGTCTCTGGCACGTGGTTCTGGTGTGTCTGAGAGCTGGTTCTGGCATGTCCGGCAGATGATTCCGGAGTGTCCACCAAGTGTTTCTGGTATACCTGGTAGGTGAATTTGGCGTGTCAGGAAGGTGGTTCCGGGTAGTTGAGCAGGTGGATCAGGCGTGCTCGCCAGGGGGTTCAGGTGGGTCTGGCAGGTGGTTTCGGGCTGTTCGGGGAGTGGTTCCGGCATCTCAGGCACATGGTTCTGGCACTTCTGAGAGGTGGTTCCGGCCGGCCCGACAGGTGTTTCCGGAATGTCTGCCAAGTGGTTCTGGCGTAGCTGAAAGGTGATGTTGGCGTGACAGGCAGGTGGTTCCAGCCAGCCCGGCAGGTGATTCCGAAGTGTTCACCAAATGGTTGTGGCGTAGCCGGAAGGTGATTTGGCGTGTCCAGCAGGTGGTTTTGGCAAGTCGAGCAGGTGGTTCTGGCGTGCTCGGCAGGTGCTTCCGGTGTCATTGGCATGTGGTTCCGGCACGTCTGAGAGGTGGTTCCGCCATGCCCGGCAGGTGATTCCGGAGTGTTCGCCAAGTGGTTCTGGCATAGCCTGCAGGTGATTTTGCATGTCCGGCAATGGTTCCGGCGAGTCGAGCCTGTGGTTCCGGCATGTCCGGCAGGTGATTCCGGAGTGTCCGGCATGTGGTTCTGGCACCTCTGAGAGGTGGTTCCGGCTTGCCCGGCAGGTGATACCGGAGTGTCTGCCGAGTGGTTCTGGCACCTCTGAGAGGTGGTTCCGGCATGCCCAGCAGGTGATTCCGGAGTGTCCAGCATGTGGTTCTGGCACCTCTGTGAGTTGGTTCCGGCATGCCCGGCAGGTGATACCGGAGTGTCTGCCGAGTGGTTCTGGCACCTCTGAGAGGTGGTTCCGGCATGCCCAGCAGGTGATTCCGGAGTGTCCAGCATGTGGTTCTGGCACGTCTGAGAGGTGGTTCTGGCCGGCCCGACAGGTGTTTCCGGAGTGTCCTCCAAGTGGTTCTGGTGTAGCTGAAAGGTGATGTTGGCGTGACCGGCAGGTGGTTCCAGCCAGCCCGGCAGCTGATTCCGCAGTGTCCGCCACGTGGTTCTGGCGTACCCGGCAGGTGATTTTGGCGTGTGCAGCAGGTGTTTCCGGTCTGTCCGGCAGGTGGTTCTGGCGTGACCGGCACGAGGTTCTGGCACGTCTGAGAGTTGGTTCCGGCATGTCCGACAGGTGATTCCGGAGTTTCCGCCACGTGGTTCTGGCGTACTGGGCAGGTGATTTTGGCGTGTCTGGCAGGTGTTTCTTGCAAGTCGAGCATTTGGCTCAGGCATGCTCAGCAGGTGCTTCCGGCGTGTCCGGCACGTGGTTCTAGTGTGTCTGAGAGCTGGTTCTGGCATGTCCGGCAGATGATTCCGGAGTATCCACCAAGTGGTTGTGGCATACCCGGCAGGTGATTTTAGCCTGTCAGGTATTTGGTTCCGGCGAGTCGAGTAGGTGGTTCCGGCGTCCTCGGCAGGTGGTTCAGGCGGGTCTGGCAGGTGGTTTCGGTCTGTTCGGGGTGTGTTTCCGGCATCTCAGGCACATGGTTCTGGCACGTCTGATAGGTGGTTCCGGCCGGCCCGAAAGGTGTTTCCAAGGTGTCCGCCAAGTGGTTCTGGCATAGCTGGCAGGTGATGTTGGCGTGACCGGCAGTTGGTTCCAGCCAGCCCGGCAGGTGATTCCGAAGTGTTCACCAAATGGCTGTGGCGTAGCCGGCAGGTGATTTTGGCGTGTCCAGCAGGTGGTTTTGGCGAGTCGAGCAGCTGGTTCCGGCGAGCTCGGCAGGTGGTACCGGCGTGTCCGGAACATGCTTCTGGCACGTCTGAGAGATGGTTCCGGCATGCCCGGCAGGTGATTCCGGAGTGTCCGGCATGTGGTTCTGGCACCTCTGAGAGGTGGTTCCGGCATGCCCGACAGGTGATTCCGGAGTGTTCGCCAAGTGGTTCTGGCGTAGCCGGCAGGTCATTTTGCATGTCCGGCGGTGGTTCCGGCGAGTCGAACCGGTGGTTCCGGCGTAGCCGGCAGTTGATTTTGGCGTGTCCACTAGGTGGTTCTGGGGAGTGGATCAGCTGGTTCCGGCATACTCGGCAGGTGGTACCGGCGTGTCCAGAACATGGTTCTGGCAAGTCTGAGAGGTGGTTCCGGCACGCCCGACAGGTGATTCCGGAGCGTCCGCCAAGTGTTTCTGGCGTACCCGGCAGGTGATTTTGGCATGTCCGACAGGTGTTTCTTGCGAGTCGAGCAGGTGGCTCAGGCATGCTCAGCTGGTGCTTCCGGCGTCTCTGGCACGTGGTTCTGGTGTGTCTGAGAGCTGGTTCTGGCATGTCCGGCAGATGATTCCGGAGTGTCCACCAAGTGGTTCTGGTAGACCTGGCAGGTGATTTTGGCATGTCAGGAAGGTGGTTCCGGCTAGTTGAGCAGGTGGATCAGGCGTGCTCGCCAGGGGGTTCAGGCGGGTCTGGCAGGTGGTTTCGGTCAGTTCGGGGAGTGGTTCCGGCATCTCAGGCACATGGTTCTGGCACGTCTGAGAGGTGGTTGCGGCCGGCCCGACAGGTGTTTCCGGAGTGTCCGCCAAGTGGTTCTGGCGTAGCTGAAAGGTGATGTTGGCGTGACCGTCAGGTGGTTCCAGCCAGCCCGGCAGGTGATTCCAGAGTGTCTGCCGAGTGGTTCTGGCGTAGCCGGCAGGTGATTTTGGCGTGTCCAGCAGGTGGTTTTGGCGAGTCGAGCAGGTGGTTCTGGCGTGCTCGGCAGGTGCTTCCGGTGTCATTGGCATGTGTTTCCGGCATGTCTGAGAGGTGGTTCCGCCATGCCCGGCAGGTGATTCTGGAGTGTTTGCCAAGTGGTTATGGCGTAGCCGGCAGGTGATTTTGCATGTCCGGCAATGGTTCCGGCGAGTCGAGCCGGTGGTTCCGGCATGTCCGGCAGGTGGTTCCGGCATGCCCGGCAGGTGATTCCGGAGTGTCCGGCATGTGGTTCTGGCACCTCTGAGAGGTGGTTCCGGCATGCCCGACAGGTGATTCCTTTCTTCGCCAATTGGTTCTGGCGTAGCCGGCAGGTCACTTTGCATGTCCGGCTGTGGTTCCGGCGAGTCGAGCCGGTGGTTCCGGCATAGCCGGCAATTGATTTTGGCGTGTCCGCTAGGCGGTTCTGGGGAGTGGATCAGCTGGTTCCGGCATACTCGGCAGGTGGTACCCGCGTGTCCAGAACATGGTTCTGGAAAGTCTGAGAGGTGGTTCCGGCATGCCCGACAGGTGATTCCGGAGCCTCCGCCAAGTGTTTCTGGCGTACCCGGCAGGTGATTTTGGCATGTCCGACCGGTGTTTCTTGCGAGTCGAGCAGGTGGCTCAGGCATGCTCAGCTGGTGCTTCCGGCGTCTCTGGCACGTGGTTCTGGTGTGTCTGAGAGCTGGTTCTGGCATGTCCGGCAGATGATTCCGGAGTGTCCACCAAGTGTTTCTGGTATACCCGGTAGGTGAATTTGGCGTGTCAGGAAGGTGGTTACGGGTAGTTGAGCAGGTGGATCAGGCGTGCTCGCCAGGGGTTTCAGGTGGGTCTGGCAGGTGGTTTCGGGCTGTTTGGGGAGTGGTTCCGGCATCTCAGGCACATGGTTCTGGCACTTCTGAGAGGTGGTTCCGGCCGGCCCGACAGGTGTTTCCGGAATGTCTGCCAAGTGGTTCTGGCGTAGCTGAAAGGTGATGTTGGCGTGACAGGCAGGTGGTTCCAGCCAGCCCGGCAGGTGATTCCGAAGTGTTCACCAAATGGTTGTGGCGTAGCCGGAAGGTGATTTGGCGTGTCCAGCAGGTGGTTTTGGCAAGTCGAGCAGGTGGTTCTGGCGTGCTCGGCAGGTGCTTCCGGTGTCATTGGCATGTGGTTCCGGCATGTCTGAGAGGTGGTTCCGCCATGCCCGGCAGGTGATTCCGGAGTGTTCGCCAAGTGGTTCTGGCATAGCCGGCAGGTGATTTTGCATGTCCGGCAATGGTTCCGGCGAGTCGAGCCTGTGGTTCCGGCATGTCCGGCAGGTGATTCCGGAGTGTCCGGCATGTGGTTCTGGCACCTCTGAGAGGTGGTTCCGGCTTGCCCGGCAGGTGATACCGGAGTGTCTGCCGAGTGGTTCTGGCACCTCTGAGAGGTGGTTCCGGCATGCCCAGCAGGTGATTCCGGAGTGTCCAGCATGTGGTTCTGGCACCTCTGTGAGTTGGTTCCGGCATGCCCGGCAGGTGATACCGGAGTGTCTGCCGAGTGGTTCTGGCACCTCTGAGAGGTGGTTCCGGCATGCCCAGCAGGTGATTCCGGAGTGTCCAGCATGTGGTTCTGGCACGTCTGAGAGGTGGTTCCGGCCGTCCCGACAGGTGTTTCCGGAGTGTCCTCCAAGTGGTTCTGGTGTAGCTGAAAGGTGATGTTGGCGTGACCGGCAGGTGGTTCCAGCCAGCCCGGCAGCTGATTCCGCAGTGTCCGCCACGTGGTTCTGGCGTACCCGGCAGGTGATTTTGGCATGTGCAGCAGGTGTTTCCGGTCTGTCCGGCAGGTGGTTCTGGCGTGACCGGCACGAGGTTCTGGCACGTCTGAGAGTTGGTTCCGGCATGTCCGACAGGTGATTCCGGAGTTTCCGCCACGTGGTTCTGGCGTACCGGGCAGGTGATTTTGGCGTGTCTGGCAGGTGTTTCTTGCAAGTCGAGCATTTGGCTCAGGCATGCTCAGCAGGTGCTTCCGGCGTGTCCGGCACGTGGTTCTGGTGTGTCTGAGAGCTGGTTCTGGCATGTCCGGCAGATGATTCCGGAGTATCCACCAAGTGGTTGTGGCATACCCGGCAGGTGATTTTAGCCTGTCAGGTATTTGGTTCCGGCGAGTCGAGTAGGTGATTCCGGCGTCCTCGGCAGGTGGTTCAGGCGGGTCTGGCAGGTGGTTTCGGTCTGTTCGGGGTGTGTTTCCGGCATCTCAGGCACATGGTTCTGGCACGTCTGATAGGTGGTTCCGGCCGGCCCGAAAGGTGTTTCCAAGGTGTCTGCCAAGTGGTTCTGGCATAGCTGGCAGGTGATGTTGGCGTGACCGGCAGTTGGTTCCAGCCAGCCCGGCAGGTGATTCCGAAGTGTTCACCAAATGGCTGTGGCGTAGCCGGCAGGTGATTTTGGCGTGTCCAGCAGGTGATTTTGTCGAGTCGAGCAGGTGGTTCTGGCGTGCCCGGCAGGTGCTTCCGGTGTCATTGGCATGTGGTTCCGGCATGTCTGAGAGGTGGTTCCGCCATGCCCGGCAGGTGATTCCGGAGTGTTCGCCAAGTGGTTCTGGCGTAGCCGGCAGGTGATTTTGCATGTCCGGCAATGGTTCCGGCGAGTCGAGCCGGTGGTTCCGGCATGTCCGGCAGGTGATTCCGGCATGCCCGTCAGGTGATTCCGGAGTGTTCGCCAAGTGGTTCTGGCGTAGCCCCCAGGTCATTTTGCATGTCCGGCGGTGGTTCCGGCGAGTCGAGCCGGTGGTTCTGGCATAGCCGGCAGTTGATTTTGGCGTGTCCACTAGGTGGTTCTGGGGAGTGGATCAGCTGGTTCTGGCATACTCGGCAGGTGGTACCGGCGTGTCCAGAACATGGTTCTGGCAAGTCTGAGAGCTGGTTCCGGCACGCCGGACGGGTGATTCTGGAGCGTCCGCCAAGTGTTTCTGGCGTACCCGGCACGTGATTTTGGCATGTCTGACAGGTGTTTCTTGCGAGTCGAGCAGGTGGCTCAGGCATGCTCAGCTGGTGCTTCCGGCGTCTCTGGCACGTGGTTCTGGTGTGTCTGAGAGCTGGTTCTGGCATGTCCGGCAGATGATTCCGGAGTGTCCACCAAGTGGTTCTGGTAGACCTGGCAGGTGATTTTGGCGTGTCAGGAAGGTGGTTCCGGCTAGTTGAGCAGGTGGATGAGGCGTGCTCGCCAGGGGGTTCAGGCGGGTCTGGCAGGTGGTTTCGGTCAGTTCGGGGAGTGGTTCCGGCATCTCAGGCACATGGTTCTGGCACATCTGAGAGGTGGTTCCGGCCGGCCCGACAGGTGTTTCCGGAGTGTCCGCCAAGTGGTTCTGGAGTAGCTGAAAGGTGATGTTGGCGTGACCGGCAGGTGGTTACCGCCGGCCCGACAGGTGATTCCGGAGTGTCTGCCGAGTGGTTCTGGCGTAGCCGGCAGGTGATTTTGGCGTTTCCAGCAGGTGGTTTTGGCGAGTCGAGCAGGTGGTTCTGGCGCTCTCGGCAGGTGCTTCCGGTGTCATTGGCATGTGTTTCCGGCATGTCTGAGAGGTGGTTCCACCATGCCCGGCAGGTGATTCCGGAGTGTCCGGCATGTGGTTCTGGCACCTCTGAGAGGTGGTTCCGGCATGCCCGGCATGTGATACCGGAGTGTCCAGCATTTGGTTCTGGCACCTCTGAGAGGTGGTTCCGGAATGCCTGGCATGTGATTCCGGAGTGTCTGCCGAGTGGTTCTGGCATAGCCTGCAGGTGATTTTGGCGTGTCCAGCAGGTGGTTCCGGTGAGCTCGGCAGGTGGTTCCGGCATGTCCGGAACATGGTTCTGGCATGTCTGAGAGATGGTTCCGGCATTCCCGGCAGGTGATTCCAGAGTTTCCGGCATGTGGTTCTGGCACCTCTGAGCGGTGGTTCCGGCATGCCCGGCAGTTGGTTACGGAGTGTCTGCCGAGTGGTTCTGGAGTAGCCAGCAGGTGATTCTGGCGTATCCAGCAGGTGGTTCTGGGGAGTGGATCAGGTGGTTCCGGCATACTCGGCAGGTGGTACCGGCGTGTCCGGAACCTGGTTCTGGCAAGTCTGAGAGGTGGTTCCGGCATGCCCGACAGGTGATTCCGGAGTGTTCGCCAAGTGGTTCTGGCGTAGCCGGCTGGTCATTTTGCATGTCCGGTGGTGGATCCGGCGAGTCGAGCCGGTGGTTCCGGCGTGTCCAGCATGTGTTTCCGAACTGTCCGGAAGGTGGTTCTGGCGTGACCGGCACGAGGTTCTGGCACGTCTGAGAGTTGGTTCCGGCATGCCCGGCAGGTGATTCCGGAGTGTCCGGCATGTGGTTCTGGCACCTCTGAGAGGTGGTTCCGGCATGCCCGACAGGTGATTCCGGAGTGTTCGCCAAGTGGTTCTGGTGTAGCCGGCAGGTCATTTTGCATGTCCGGCGGTGGTTCCGGCGAGTCGAACCGGTGGTTCCGGCGTAGCCGGCAGTTGATTTTGGCGTGTCCACTAGGTGGTTCTGGGGAGTGGATCAGCTGGTTCCGGCATACTCGGCAGGTGGTACCGGCGTGTCCAGAACATGGTTCTGGCAAGTCTGAGAGTTGGTTCCGGCACGCCCGACAGGTGATTCCGGAGCGTCCGCCAAGTGTTTCTGTTGTACCCGGCAGGTGATTTTGGCATGTCCGACAGGTGTTTCTTGCGAGTCGAGCAGGTGGCTCAGGCATGCTCAGCTGGTGCTTCCGGCGTCTCTGGCACGTGGTTCTGGTGTGTCTGAGAGCTGGTTCTGGCATGTCCGGCAGATGACTCCGGAGTGTCCACCAAGTGGTTCTGGTAGACCTGGCAGGTGATTTTGGCATGTCAGGAAGGTGGTTCCGGCTAGTTGAGCAGGTGGATCAGGCGTGCTCGCCAGGGGGTTCAGGCGGGTCTGGCAGGTGGTTTCGGTCAGTTCGGGGAGTGGTTCCGGCATCTCAGGCACATGGTTCTGGCACGTCTGAGAGGTGGTTGCGGCCGGCCCGACAGGTGTTTCCGGAGTGTCCGCCAAGTGGTTCTGGCGTAGCTGAAAGGTGATGTTGGCGTGACCGTCAGGTGGTTCCAGCCAGCCCGGCAGGTGATTCCAGAGTGTCTGCCGAGTGGTTCTGGCGTAGCCGGCAGGTGATTTTGGCGTGTCCAGCAGGTGGTTTTGGCGAGTCGAGCAGGTGGTTCTGGCGTGCTCGGCAGGTGCTTCCGGTGTCATTGGCATGTGGTTCCGGCATGTCTGAGAGGTGGTTCCGCCATGCCCGGCAGGTGATTCTGGAGTGTTTGCCAAGTGGTTATGGCGTAGCCGGCAGGTGATTTTGCATGTCCGGCAATGGTTCCGGTGAGTCGAGCCGGTGGTTCCGGCATGTCCGGCAGGTGGTTCCGGCATGCCCGGCAGGTGATTCCGGAGTGTCCGGCATGTGGTTCTGGCACCTCTGAGAGGTGGTTCCGGCATGCCCGACAGGTGATTCCGGAGTCTTCGCCAATTGGTTCTGGCATAGCCGGCAGGTCACTTTGCATGTCCGGCTGTGGTTCCGGCGAGTCGAGCCGGTGGTTCCGGCATAGCCGGCAATTGATTTTGGCGTGTCCGCTAGGCGGTTCTGGGGAGTGGATCAGCTGGTTCCGGCATACTCGGCAGGTGGTACCCGCGTGTCCAGAACATGGTTCTGGAAAGTCTGAGAGGTGGTTCCGGCACGCCCGACAGGTGATTCCGGAGCCTCCGCCAAGTGTTTCTGGCGTACCCGGCAGGTGATTTTGGCATGTCCGACCGGTGTTTCTTGCGAGTCGAGCAGGTGGCTCAGGCATGCTCAGCTGGTGCTTCCGGCGTCTCTGGCACGTGGTTCTGGTGTGTCTGAGAGCTGGTTCTGGCATGTCCGGCAGATGATTCCGGAGTGTCCACCAAGTGTTTCTGGTATACCTGTTAGGTGAATTTGGCGTGTCAGGAAGGTGGTTCCGGGTAGTTGAGCAGGTGGATCAGGCGTGCTCGCCAGGGGGTTCAGGTGGGTCTGGCAGGTGGTTTCGGGCTGTTCGGGGAGTGGTTCCGGCATCTCAGGCACATGGTTCTGGCACTTCCGAGAGGTGGTTCCGGCCGGCCCGACAGGTGTTTCCGGAATGTCTGCCAAGTGGTTCTGGCGTAGCTGAAAGGTGATGTTGGCGTGACAGGCAGGTGGTTCCAGCCAGCCCGGCAGGTGATTCCGAAGTGTTCAACAAATGGTTGTGGCGTAGCCGGAAGGTGATTTGGCGTGTCCAGCAGGTGGTTTTGGCAAGTCGAGCAGGTGGTTCTGGCGTGCTCGGCAGGTGCTTCCGGTGTCATTGGCATGTGGTTCCGGCATGTCTGAGAGGTGGTTCCGCCATGCCCGGCAGGTGATTCCGGAGTGTTCGCCAAGTGGTTCTGGCATAGCCGGCAGGTGATTTTGCATGTCCGGCAATGGTTCCGGCGAGTCGAGCCTGTGGTTCCGACATGTCCGGCAGGTGATTCCGGAGTGTCCGGCATGTGGTTCTGGCACCTCTGAGAGGTGGTTCCGGCTTGCCCGGCAGGTGATACCGGAGTGTCTGCCGAGTGGTTCTGGCACCTCTGAGAGGTGGTTCCGGCATGCCCAGCAGGTGATTCCGGAGTGTCCAGCATGTGGTTCTGGCACCTCTGTGAGTTGGTTCCGGCATGCCTGGCAGGTGATACCGGAGTGTCTGCCGAGTGGTTCTGGCACCTCTGAGAGGTGGTTCCGGCATGCCCAGCAGGTGATTCCAGAGTTTCCAGCATGTGGTTCTGGCACGTCTGAGAGGTGGTTCCCGCCGGCCCGACAGGTGTTTCCGGAGTGTCCTCCAAGTGGTTCTGGTGTAGCTGAAAGGTGATGTTGGCGTGACCGGCAGGTGGTTCCAGCCAGCCCGGCAGCTGATTCCGCAGTGTCCGCCACGTGGTTCTGGCGTACCCGGCAGGTGATTTTAGCGTGTGCAGCAGGTGTTTCCGGTCTGTCCGGCAGGTGGTTCTGGCGTGACCGGCACGAGGTTCTGGCACGTCTGAGAGTTGGTTACGGCATGTCCGACAGGTGATTCCGGAGTTTCCGCCACGTGGTTCTGGCGTACCGGGCAGGTGATTTTGGCGTGTCTGGCAGGTGTTTCTTGCAAGTCGAGCATTTGGCTCAGGCATGCTCAGCAGGTGCTTCCGGCGTGTCCGGCACGTGGTTCTGGTGTGTCTGAGAGCTGGTTCTGGCATGTCCGGCAGATGATTCCGGAGTATCCACCAAGTGGTTGTGGCATACCCGGCAGGTGATTTTAGCCTGTCAGGTATTTGGTTCCGGCGAGTCGAGTAGGTGGTTCCGGCGTCCTCGGCAGGTGGTTCAGGCGGGTCTGGCAGGTGGTTTCGGTCTGTTCGGGGTGTGTTTCCGGCATCTCAGGCACATGGTTCTGGCACGTCTGATAGGTGGTTCCGGCCGGCCCGAAAGGTGTTTCCAAGGTGTCCGCCAAGTGGTTCTGGCATAGCTGGCAGGTGATGTTGGCGTGACCGGCAGCTGGTTCCAGCCAGCCCGGCAGGTGATTCCGAAGTGTTCACCAAATGGCTGTGGCGTAGCCGGCAGGTGATTTTGGCGTGTCCAGCAGGTGATTTTGTCGAGTCGAGCAGGTGGTTCTGGCGTGCCCGGCAGGTGCTTCCGGTGTCATTGGCATGTGGTTCCGGCATGTCTGAGAGGTGGTTCCGCCATGCCCGGCAGGTGATTCTGGAGTGTTCGCCAAGTGGTTCTGGCGTAGCCGGCAGGTGATTTTGCATGTCCGGCAATGGTTCCGGCGAGTCGAGCCGGTGGTTCCGGCATGTCCGGCAGGTGATTCCGGCATGCCCGTCAGGTGATTCCGGAGTGTTCGCCAAGTGGTTCTGGCGTAGCCCCCAGGTCATTTTGCATGTCCGGCGGTGGTTCCGGCGAGTCGAGCCGGTGGTTCCGGCATAGCCGGCAGTTGATTTTGGCGTGTCCGCTAGGTGGTTCTGGGGAGTGGATCAGCTGGTTCTGGCATACTCGGCAGGTGGTACCCGCGTGTCCAGAACATGGTTCTGGCAAGTCTGAGAGCTGGTTCCGGCACGCCGGACGGGTGATTCTGGAGCGTCCGCCAAGTGTTTCTGGCGTACCCGGCACGTGATTTTGGCATGTCTGGCAGGTGTTTCTTGCGAGTCGAGCAGGTGGCTCAGGCATGCTCAGCTGGTGCTTCCGGCGTCTCTGGCACGTGGTTCTGGTGTGTCTGAGAGCTGGTTCTGGCATGTCCGGCAGATGATTCCGGAGTGTCCACCAAGTGGTTCTGGTATACCTGGCAGGTGATTTTGGCGTGTCAGGAAGGTGGTTCCGGCTAGTTGAGCAGGTGGATCAGGCGTGCTCGCCAGGGGGTTCAGTCAGTTTCGGTCAGTTCGGGGAGTTGTTCCGGCATCTCAGGCACATGGTTCTGGCACATCTGAGAGGTGGTTCCGGCCGGCCCGACAGGTGTTTCCGGAGTGTCCGCCAAGTGGTTCTGGAGTAGCTGAAAGGTGATGTTGGCGTGACCGGCAGGTGGTTACAGCCGGCCCGACAGGTGATTCCGGAGTGTCTGCCGAGTGGTTCTGGCGTAGCCGGCAGGTGATTTTGGCGTTTCCAGCAGGTGGTTTTGGCGAGTCGAGCAGGTGGTTCTGGCGCTCTCGGCAGGTGCTTCCGGTGTCATTGGCATGTGGTTCCGGCATGTCTGAGAGGTGGTTCCACCATGCCCGGCAGGTGATTCCGGAGTGTCCGGCATGTGGTTCTGGCACCTCTGAGAGGTGGTTCCGGCATGCCCGGCATGTGATACCGGAGTGTCCAGCATTTGGTTCTGGCACCTCTGAGAGGTGGTTCCGGAATGCCTGGCATGTGATTCCGGAGTGTCTGCCGAGTGGTTCTGGCATAGCCTGCAGGTGATTTTGGCGTGTCCAGCAGGTGGTTCCGGCGAGCTCGGCAGGTGGTTCCGGCATGTCCGGAACATGGTTCTGGCATGTCTGAGAGATGGTTCCGGCATTCCCGGCAGGTGATTCCGGAGTGTCCGGCATGTGGTTCTGGCACCTCTGAGCGGTGGTTCCGGCATGCCCGGCAGTTGGTTACGGAGTGTCTGCCGAGTGGTTCTGGAGTAGCCAGCAGGTGATTCTGGCGTATCCAGCAGGTGGTTCTGGGGAGTGGATCAGGTGGTTCCGGCATACTCGGCAGGTGGTACCAGCGTGTCCGGAACCTGGTTCTGGCAAGTCTGAGAGGTGGTTCCGGCATGCCCGACAGGTGATTCCGGAGTGTTCGCCAAGTGGTTCTGGCGTAGCCGGCTGGTCATTTTGCATGTCCGGTGGTGGATCCGGCGAGTCGAGCCGGTGGTTCCGGCGTGTCCAGCAGGTGTTTCCGATCTGTCCGGAAGGTGGTTCTGGCGTGACCGGCACGAGGTTCTGGCACGTCTGAGAGTTGGTTCCGGCATGCCCGGCAGGTGATTCCGGAGTGTTCGCCAAGTGGTTCTGGCGTAGCCGGCAGGTGATTTTGCATGTCCGGCAATGGTTCCGGCGAGTCGAGCCGGTGGTTCCGGCATGTCCGGCAGGTGGTTCCGGCATGCCCGGCAGGTGATTCCAGTGTGTCCGGCATGTGGTTCTGGCACCTCTGAGAGGTGGTTCCGGCATGCCCGGCAGGTGATACCGGAGTGTCCGGCATGTGGTTCTGGCACCTCTGAGAGGTTGCTCTGGCATGCCCGGCAGTTGATACCGGAGTGTCCGGCATTTGGTTCTCGCACCTCTGAGACGTGGTTCCGGGATGCCTGGCATGTGATTACGGAGTTTCTGCCGAGTGGTTCTGGCGTGTCCAGCAGGTGTTTCCGGTCTGTCCGGCAGGTGGTTGTGGCGTGTCCGGCACGAGGTTCTGGCACGTCTGAGAGTTGGTTCCGGCATGCCCGACAGGTGATTCCGGAGTGTCCGCCACGTGGTTCTGGCGTACCCGGCAGGTGATTTTGGCGTGTCCGGCAGGTGTTTCTTGCAAGTCGAGCATTTGGCTCAGGCATGATCAGCAGGTGCTTCCGGCGTGTCTGGCACGTGGTTCTGGTGTGTCTGAGAGCTGGTTCTGGCATGTCCGGCAGATGATTCCGGAGTCTCCACCAAGTGGTTGTGGCATACCCGGCAGGTGATTTTAGCGTGTCAGGTAGGTGGTTCCGGCGAGTCGAGTAGGTGGTTCCGGGGTGCTCGGCAGGTGGTTCAGGTGGGTCTGGCAGGTGGTTTCGGTCTGTTCGGGGTGTGGTTCCGGCATCTCAGGCACATGATTCTGGCACGTCTGATAGGTGGTTCCGGCCGACCCGACAGGTGTTTCCATGGTGTCCGCCAAGTGGTTCTGGCATAGCTGGCAGGTGATGTTGGCGTGTCCGGCAGGTGGTTCCAGCCAGCCCGGCAGGTGATTCCGAAGAGTTCACCAAATGGTTGTGGGGTAGCCGGCAGGTGATTTTGGCGTGTCCAGCAGGTGGTTTTGGCGAGTCGAGCAGGTGGTTCCGTCGAGCTCGGCAGGTGGTACCGGCGTGTCCGGAACATGCTTCTGGCACGTCTGAGAGATGGTTCCGGCATGCCCGGCAGGTGATTCCGGAGTGTCCGGCATGTGGTTCTGGCACCTCTGAGAGGTGGTTCCGGCATGCCCGACAGGTGATTCCGGAGTGTTCGCCAAGTGGTTCTGGTGTAGCCGGCAGGTCATTTTGCATGTCCGGCGGTGGTTCCGGCGAGACGAACCGGTGGTTCCGGCGTAGCCGGCAGTTGATTTTGGCGTGTCCACTAGGTGGTTCTGGGGAGTGGATCAGCTGGTTCCGGCATACTCGGCAGGTGGTACCGGCGTGTCCAGAACATGGTTCTGGCAAGTCTGAGAGGTGGTTCCGGCACGCCCGACAGGTGATTCCGGAGCGTCCGCCAAGCGTTTCTGTCGTACCCGGCAGGTGATTTTGGCATGTCCGACAGGTGTTTCTTGCGAGTCGAGCAGGTGGCTCAGGCATGCTCAGCTGGTGCTTCCGGCGTCTCTGGCACGTGGTTCTGGTGTGTCTGAGAGCTGGTTCTGGCATGTCCGGCAGATGACTCCGGAGTGTCCACCAAGTGGTTCTGGTAGACCTGGCAGGTGATTTTGGCATGTCAGGAAGGTGGTTCCGGCTAGTTGAGCAGGTGGATCAGGCGTGCTCGCCAGGGGGTTCAGGCGGGTCTGGCAGGTGGTTTCGGTCAGTTCGGGGAGTGGTTCCGGCATCTCAGGCACATGGTTCTGGCACGTCTGAGAGGTGGTTCCGGCCGGCCCGACAGGTGTTTCCGGAGTGTCCGCCAAGTGGTTCTGGCGTAGCCGACAGGTGATTTTGGCGTGTCCAGCAGGTGGTTTTGGCGAGTCGAGCAGGTGGTTCTGGCGTGCTCGGCAGGTGCTTCCGGTGCCATTGGCATGTGGTTCCGGCATGTCTGAGAGGTGGTTCCGCCATGCCCGGCAGGTGATTCTGGAGTGTTTGCCAAGTGGTTATGGCGTAGCCGGCAGGTGATTTCGCATGTCCGGCAATGGTTCCGGCGAGTCGAGCCGGTGGTTCCGGAATGTCCGTCAGGTGGTTCCGGTGTGTCCGGCAGGTGGTTCCGGCATCGCAAGCACGTGGTTCCAGCATGCCCGGCAGGTGATTCCGGAGTGTCCGGCATGTGGTTCTGGCACCTCTGAGAGGTGGTTCCGGCATGCCCGGCATGTGATACCGGAGTATCCGGCATTTGGTTCAGGCACCTCTGAGAGGTGGTTCTGGAATGCCTGGCCTGTGATTCCGGAGTGTCTGCCGAGTGGTTCTGGCGTAGCCGGCAGTTGATTTTGGCGTGTCCACTAGGTGGTTCTGGGTAGTGGAGCAGCTGGTTCCGGCATACTCGGCAGGTGGTACCTGATTTTGGCGTGTGCAGCAGGTGGTTTCGGCGAGCTCGGCAGGTGGTACCGGCGTGTCCGGAACATGGTTCTGGCAAGTCTGAGAGGTGGTTCCGGCATGCCCGACAGGTGATTCCGGAGTGTTCGCCAAGTGGTTCTGGCATAGCCGGCAGGTCATTTTGCATGTCCAGCAGTGGTTCCGGTGAGTCGAGCCGGTGGTTCCGGCATAGCCGGCAGTTGATTTTGGCGTCTCCACTAGGTGGTTCTGGCGAGTGCATCAGCTGGTTCTGGCATACTCGGCAGGTTGTACCGGCGTGTCCAGAACATGGTTCTGGCAAGTCTGAAAGGTGGTTCCGGCACGCCCGACAGGTGATTCTGGAGTGTAGGCCAAGTGTTTCTGGCGTACCCGGCAGGTGATTTTGGCATGTCCGACAGGTGTTTCTTGCGAGTCGAGCAGGTGGCTCAGGCATGCTCAGCTGGTGCTTCCGGCGTCTCTGGCACGTGGTTCTGGTGTGTCTGAGTGCTGGTTCTGGCATGTCTGGCAGATGATTCCGGGGTGTCCACCAAGTGGTTCTGGTATAACTGGCAGGTGATTTTGGCGTGTCAGGAAGGTGGTTCCGGCTAGGTTAGCAGGTGGATCAGGCGTTTTCGCCAGGGTGTTCAGGCGGGTCTAACAGGTGTTTTCGGTCTGTTCGGGGAGTGGTTCCGGCATCTCAGGCACATGGTTCTGGCACGTCTGAGAGGTGGTTGCGGCCGGCCCGACAGGTGTTTCCGGAGTGTCCGCCAAGTGGTTCTGGCGTAGCTGAAAGGTTATGTTTGCGTGAACGGCAGGTGGTTCCAGCCAGCCCGGCAGGTGATTCCGGAGTGTCTGCCGAGTGGTTCTGGCGTAGCCAGCAGGTGATTTTGGCGTGTCCAGCAGGTGGTTCCGGGGAGCTCGGCAGGTGGTACCGGAGTGTCCGGAACATGGTTCTGGCACGTCTGAGAGATGGTTCCGGCATGCCCGGCCGGTGATTCCGGAGTGTTCGCCAAGTGGTTCTGGCGTAGCCGGCAGGTCATTTTGCATGTCCGGCGGTGGTTCCGGCGAGTCGAGCCGGTGGTTCCGGCGTGCCGAGCAGGTGTTTCAGGTCTGTCCGGCAGGTGGTTCTGGCGTGTCCGGCACGAGGTTCTGGAACGTCTGAGGGTTGGTTCCGGCATGCCCGAGAGGTGATTCCGGAGTGTCCATTACGTGGTTCTGGCGTACCCGGCAGGTGATTTTGGCTTGTCCGACAGGTGTTTCTTGCGAGTCGAGCAGGTGGCTCAGGCATGCTCAGCTGGTGCTTCCGGCGTCTCTGGCACGTGGTCTGGTGTGTCTGAGAGCTGGTTCTGGCATGTCCGGCAGATGATTCCGGAGTGTCCACCAAGTGGTTGTGGCATACCCGGCAGGTGATTTTGGCGTGTCCAGCATGTGGTTTTGGCGAGTCAAGCAGGTGGTTCTGGCGTGCTCGGCAGGTGCTTACGGTGTCATTGGCATGTGGTTCCGGCATGTCAGAGAGGTGGTTCCGCCATGCCCGGCAGGTTATTCCGGAGTGTTCACCAAGTGGTTCTGGCGTAGCCGGCAGGTGATTTTCCATGTCCGGCAATGGTTCCGGTGAGTCGAGCCGGTGGTTCCGGCATGCTCGGCAGGTGATTCCGGAGTGCCCTGCATGTGGTTCTGGCACCTCTGAGAGGCGGTTCCGGAATGCCTGGCATGTGATTCCCGAGTGTCTGCCGAGTGGTTCTGGCGTATCCGGCAGGTGATTTTGGCGTGTCCAGCAGGTGGTTCCGGCGAGCTCGGCAGGTGGTTCCGGCATGTGCGGAAGACGGTTCTGGCAAGTCTGAGAGATGGTTCCGGCATGCCCGGCAGCTGATTCCGGATTGTCCGGCATGTGGTTCTGGCACCTCTGAGAGGTGGTTGCGGCATGCCCGGCCGGTGGTTCCGGAGTGTCTGCCGAGTGGTTCTGGCGTAGTCGGCAGGTGATTATGGCATGTCCAGCAGGTGGTTCTGGGGAGTGGATCAGGTGGTTCCGGCATACTCGGCAGGTGGTACCGGCGTGTCCGGAACATGGTTCTGGCAAGTCTGAGAGGCGGTTCCGGCATGCCCGACAGGTGATTCCGGAGTTTTCGCCAAGTGGTTCTGGCGTAGCCGGCAGGTCATTTTGCATGTCCAGCGGTGGTTCCGGCGAGTCGAGCCGGTCGTTCCGGCATGTCCGGCAGGTGATTCCGGAGTGTCCGGCATGTGGTTCTGGCACCTCTGAGAGGTGGTTCCGGCATGCCCGGCAGGTGATACCGGAGTGTCTGCCGAGTGGTTCTGGCACCTCTGAGAGGTGGTTCCGGCATGCCCAGCAGGTGATTCCGGAGTGTCCGACATGTGGTTCTGGCACCTCTGAGAGGTGGTTCCGGCATGCCCGGCAGGTGATACCGGAGTGTCTGCCGAGTGGTTCTGGCACCTCTGAGAGGTGGTTCCGGCCGGCCGGAGAGGTCTTTCCGGAGTGTCCGCCAAGTGGTTCTGGCGTAGCTGAAAGGTGATGTTGGCGTGACCGGCAGGTGGTTCCAGCCAGCCCGGCAGGTGATTCTGGAGTGTCTGCCGTGTGGTTCTGGCGTAGCTGGCAGGTGATTTTGGCGTGTCCAGCAGGTGGTTCCGGCGAGCTCGGCAGGTGGTACCAGCGTGTCCGGAACATGGTTCTGGCACGTCTGAGAGATGGTTCCGGCACGCCCGACAGGTGATTCCGGAACATCCGCCAAGTGTTTCTGGCGTACCCGGCAGGTGATTTTGGCATGTCCGACAGGTGTTTCTTGCGAGTCGAGCATTTGGCTCAGGCATGCTCAGCTGGTGCTTCCGGCGTGTCTGGCACGTGGTTCTGTTGTGTCTGAGAGCTGGTTCTGGCATGTCCGGCAGATGATTCTGGAGTGTCCACCAAGTGGTTGTGGCATACCGGGCAGGCGATTTTAGCGTGTCAGGTAGGTGGTTCCAGCGAGTCGAGTAGGTGGTTCCGGCCTGCTCGGCAGGTGGTTTAGGCGGTCTGGCAGGTGGTTTCGGTCTGTTCGGGGAGTGGTTCCGGCATCTCAGGCACATGGTTCTGTCACGTCTGATAGGTGGTTCAGGCAGGCCCGACAGGTGTTTCCACGGTGTCCGCCAAGTGGTTCTGGCATAAATGGCAGGTGATGTTGGCGTGACCGGCAGGTGGTTCCAGCCAACCCGCCAGGTGATTCCGAAGAGTTCACCAAATTGTTGTGGCCTAGCCGGCAGGTGATTTTGGCGTGTCCAGCAGGTGGTTTTGGCGAGTCGAGCAGGTGGTTCTTGCGTGCTCGGTAGGTGCTTCCGGTGTCATTGGCATGTGGTTTTGGCATGTCTGAGAGGTGGTTCCGACATGCCTGGCAGGTGATTCCGGCAGGCCCCGCAGGTGATTCTGGAGTGTCCAGTATGTGGTTCTGACACCTGTGAGAGGTGGTTCCGGAATGCCCGGCGGGTGATACCGGAGTGTCCGGCATTTGGTTCTGGCACGTCTGAGAGATGGTTCCGGCATGCCCGGCAGGTGATTCCGGAGTGTCCACCAAGTGGTTCTGGTAGACCTGGCAGGTGATTTTGGCGTGTCAGGAAGGTGGTTCCGGCTACTTGAGCAGGCGGATCAGGCGTTCTCACCAGGGGGTTCGGGCGGGTCTGGCAGGTTGTTTCGGTCTGTTCGGGGAGTGGTTCCGGCATCTCAGGCACATGGTTCTGGCACGTCTGAGAGGTGGTTGCGGCCGGCCCGACAGGTGTTTCCGGAGTGTCCGCCAAGTGGTTCTGGCGTAGCGGAAAGGTGATGTTGGCGTGACCGGAGGTGGTTCCAGCCACCCCGGCAGGTGATTCCGGAGTGTCTGCCACGTGGTTCTGGCGTACCTGGCAGGTGATTTTGGCGTGTCCAGCAGGTGGTTCCGGCGAGCTCGGCAGGTGGTACCGGCGTGTGCGCAACATGGTTCTGGCAAGTCTGAGAGATGGTTCCGGCATGCCCGGCAGGTGATTCCGGAGTGTCCGGCAAGTGGTTCTGGCACCTCTGAGAGCTGGTTCCGGCATGCCCGGCAGGTGGTTCCGGAGTGTCTGACGAGTGGTTCTGGCGTAGTCGGCAGGCGATTCTGGCGTGTGCAGCAGGTGGTTCTGAGGAGTGGATCAGGTGGTTCCGGCATACTCGGCAGGTGGTACCGGCGTGTCCGGAACATGGTTCTGGCAAGTCTGAGATGTTGTTCCGGCATGCGCGACAGGTGTTTCCGGAGTGTTCGCCAAGTGGTTCTGGCGTAGCCGGCCGGTCATATTGCATGTCCGGCGGTGGTTCCGGCGAGTCGAGCCGGTGGTTCCTGCGTAGCCGGCAGTTGATTTTGCGTGTCCACTACGTGGTTCTGGGGAGTGGATCAGCTGGTTCCGGCATACTCGGCAGGTGGTACCGGCGTGTCCAGAACATGGTTCTGGCAAGTCTGAGATGTGGTTCCGGCACGCCCGACAGGTGATTCCGGAGCGTCCGCCAAGTGTTTCTGGCGTTCCCGGTAGGTGATTTTGGCATGTCCGACAGGTGTTTCTTGCGAGTCGAGCAGGTGGCTCAGGCATGCTCAGCTGGTGCTTCCGGCGTCTCTGGCACGTGGTTCTGGTGTGTCTGAGAGCTGGTTCTGGCATGTCCGGCAGATGATTCCGGAGTGTCCACCAAGTGGTTCTGGTAGACCTGGCAGGTGATTTTGGCGTGTCAGGAAGGTGGTTCCGGCTAGTTGAGCAGGTGGATCAGGCGTGCGCGCCTGGGGGTTCAGGCGGGTGTGGCAGGTGGTTTCGGACTGTTCGGGGAGTGGTTCCGGCATCTCAGGCACATGGTTCCGGCACGTCTGAGTGGTGGTTCCGGCCGGCCCGACAGGTGTTTCCGGAGTGTCCGCCAAGTGGTTCTGGCGTAGCTGAAAGGTGATGTTGGCGTGACCAGACAGCCCGGCAGGTGATTCCGGAGTGTCTGCCGAGTGGTTCTGGCGTAGCCGGCACGTGATTTTGGCGTGTCCAGCGGGTGGTTGTGGCGAGTCGAGCAGGTGGTTCTTGCGTGCTCGGCAGGTGCTTCCGGTGTCATTGGCATGTGGTTCCGGCATGTCTGAGTGGTGGTTCCGCCGAGCCCGGCAGGTGATTCCGGAGTGTTCGCCAAGTGGTTCTGGCGTAGCCGGCAGGTCATTTTGCATGTCCAGCGGTGGTTCCGGCGAGTCGAGCCGGTCGTTCCGGCATGTCCGGCAGGTGATTCCGGAGTGTCCGGCATGTGGTTCTGGCACCTCTGAGAGGTGGTTCCGGCATGCCCGGCAGGTGATACCGGAGTGTCTGCCGAGTGGTTCTGGCACCTCTGAGAGGTGGTTCCGGCATGCCCAGCAGGTGATTCCGGAGTGTCCGACATGTGGTTCTGGCACCTCTGAGAGGTGGTTCCGGCATGCCCGGCAGGTGATACCGGAGTGTCTGCCGAGTGGTTCTGGCACCTCTGAGAGGTGGTTCCGGCCGGCCGGAGAGGTCTTTCCGGAGTGTCCGCCAAGTGGTTCTGGCGTAGCTGAAAGGTGATGTTGGCATGACCGGCAGGTGGTTCCAGCCAGCCCGGCAGGTGATTCTGGAGTGTCTGCCGTGTGGTTCTGGCGTAGCTGGCAGGTGATTTTGGCGTGTCCAGCAGGTGGTTCCGGCGAGCTCGGCAGGTGGTACCAGCGTGTCCGGAACATGGTTCTGGCACGTCTGAGAGATGGTTCCGGCACGCCCGACAGGTGATTCCGGAACATCCGCCAAGTGTTTCTGGCGTACCCGGCAGGTGATTTTGGCATGTCCGACAGGTGTTTCTTGCGAGTCGAGCATTTGGCTCAGGCATGCTCAGCTGGTGCTTCCGGCGTGTCTGGCACGTGGTTCTGTTGTGTCTGAGAGCTGGTTCTGGCATGTCCGGCAGATGATTCTGGAGTGTCCACCAAGTGGTTGTGGCATACCGGGCAGGCGATTTTAGCGTGTCAGGTAGGTGGTTCCAGCGAGTCGAGTAGGTGGTTCCGGCCTGCTCGGCAGGTGGTTTAGGCGGTCTGGCAGGTGGTTTCGGTCTGTTCGGGGAGTGGTTCCGGCATCTCAGGCACATGGTTCTGTCACGTCTGATAGGTGGTTCAGGCAGGCCCGACAGGTGTTTCCACGGTGTCCGCCAAGTGGTTCTGGCATAAATGGCAGGTGATGTTGGCGTGACCGGCAGGTGGTTCCAGCCAACCCGCCAGGTGATTCCGAAGAGTTCACCAAATTGTTGTGGCCTAGCCGGCAGGTGATTTTGGCGTGTCCAGCAGGTGGTTTTGGCGAGTCGAGCAGGTGGTTCTTGCGTGCTCGGTAGGTGCTTCCGGTGTCATTGGCATGTGGTTTTGGCATGTCTGAGAGGTGGTTCCGACATGCCTGGCAGGTGATTCCGGCAGGCCCCGCAGGTGATTCTGGAGTGTCCAGTATGTGGTTCTGACACCTGTGAGAGGTGGTTCCGGAATGCCCGGCGGGTGATACCGGAGTGTCCGGCATTTGGTTCTGGCACGTCTGAGAGATGGTTCCGGCATGCCCGGCAGGTGATTCCGGAGTGTCCACCAAGTGGTTCTGGTAGACCTGGCAGGTGATTTTGGCGTGTCAGGAAGGTGGTTCCGGCTACTTGAGCAGGCGGATCAGGCGTTCTCACCAGGGGGTTCGGGCGGGTCTGGCAGGTTGTTTCGGTCTGTTCGGGGAGTGGTTCCGGCATCTCAGGCACATGGTTCTGGCACGTCTGAGAGGTGGTTGCGGCCGGCCCGACAGGTGTTTCCGGAGTGTCCGCCAAGTGGTTCTGGCGTAGCGGAAAGGTGATGTTGGCGTGACCGGAGGTGGTTCCAGCCACCCCGGCAGGTGATTCCGGAGTGTCTGCCACGTGGTTCTGGCGTACCTGGCAGGTGATTTTGGCGTGTCCAGCAGGTGGTTCCGGCGAGCTCGGCAGGTGGTACCGGCGTGTGCGCAACATGGTTCTGGCAAGTCTGAGAGATGGTTCCGGCATGCCCGGCAGGTGATTCCGGAGTGTCCGGCAAGTGGTTCTGGCACCTCTGAGAGCTGGTTCCGGCATGCCCGGCAGGTGGTTCCGGAGTGTCTGACGAGTGGTTCTGGCGTAGTCGGCAGGCGATTCTGGCGTGTGCAGCAGGTGGTTCTGAGGAGTGGATCAGGTGGTTCCGGCATACTCGGCAGGTGGTACCGGCGTGTCCGGAACATGGTTCTGGCAAGTCTGAGATGTTGTTCCGGCATGCGCGACAGGTGTTTCCAGAGTGTTCGCCAAGTGGTTCTGGCGTAGCCGGCCGGTCATATTGCATGTCCGGCGGTGGTTCCGGCGAGTCGAGCCGGTGGTTCCTGCGTAGCCGGCAGTTGATTTTGCGTGTCCACTACGTGGTTCTGGGGAGTGGATCAGCTGGTTCCGGCATACTCGGCAGGTGGTACCGGCGTGTCCAGAACATGGTTCTGGCAAGTCTGAGATGTGGTTCCGGCACGCCCGACAGGTGATTCCGGAGCGTCCGCCAAGTGTTTCTGGCGTTCCCGGTAGGTGATTTTGGCATGTCCGACAGGTGTTTCTTGCGAGTCGAGCAGGTGGCTCAGGCATGCTCAGCTGGTGCTTCCGGCGTCTCTGGCACGTGGTTCTGGTGTGTCTGAGAGCTGGTTCTGGCATGTCCGGCAGATGATTCCGGAGTGTCCACCAAGTGGTTCTGGTAGACCTGGCAGGTGATTTTGGCGTGTCAGGAAGGTGGTTCCGGCTAGTTGAGCAGGTGGATCAGGCGTGCGCGCCTGGGGGTTCAGGCGGGTGTGGCAGGTGGTTTCGGACTGTTCGGGGAGTGGTTCCGGCATCTCAGGCACATGGTTCCGGCACGTCTGAGTGGTGGTTCCGGCCGGCCCGACAGGTGTTTCCGGAGTGTCCGCCAAGTGGTTCTGGCATAGCTGAAAGGTGATGTTGGCGTGACCAGACAGCCCGGCAGGTGATTCCGGAGTGTCTGCCGAGTGGTTCTGGCGTAGCCGGCACGTGATTTTGGCGTGTCCAGCGGGTGGTTGTGGCGAGTCGAGCAGGTGGTTCTTGCGTGCTCGGCAGGTGCTTCCGGTGTCATTGGCATGTGGTTCCGGCATGTCTGAGTGGTGGTTCCGCCGAGCCCGGCAGGTGATTCCGGAGTGTTCGCCAAGTGGTTCTGGCGTAGCCGGCAGGTGATTTTGCATGTCCGGCAATGATTCCAGCGAGTCGAGACGGTGGTTCCGGCATGTTCAGCAGGTGGTTCCGGAATGCCCGGCAGGTGATTCCGGAGTGTCCGGCATGTGGTTCTGGCACCTGTGAGAGGTGGTTCCGGAATGCACGGCATGTGATTCCGGAGTGTCTGCCGAGTGGTTCTGGCGTAGCCGGCAGGTGATTCTGGCGTATCCAGCAGGTGGTTCTGGGGAGTGGATCAGGTGGTTCCGGCATACTAGGCAGGTGATACCGGCGTGTCCGGAACTTGGCTCTGGAAAGTCTGAGAGGTGGTTCCGGCATGTCCGGCAGGTGGTTCCGGCATGCCAGGCAGGTGATTCCGGAGTGTCCGGCATGTGGTTCTGGCACCTCTGAGAGGTGGTTCCGCCATGCCCGGCAGGTGATACCGGAGTCTCCGGCATTTGGTTCTGGCACCTCTGAGAGGTGGTTCCGGAATGCCTGGCATGTGATTCCGGAGTGTCTGCCGAGTGGTTCTGGCGTAGCCGGCAGTTGATTTTGGCGTGTCCACGAGGTGGTTCTGGGGAGTGGATCAGCTGGTTCCGGCTTACTCGGCAGGTGGTACCGGCGTGTCCAGAACATGGTTCTGGCAAGTCTGAGAGGTGGTTCCGGCACGCCCGACAGGTGATTCCTGAGCATCCGCCAAGTGTTTCTGGCGTACCCGGCAGGTGATTTTGGCATGTCCGACAGGTGTTTCTTGCGAGTCGAGCAGGTGGCTCAGGCCTGCTCAGCTGGTGCTTCCGGCGTCTCTGGCACGTGTTTCTGGTGTGTCTGAGAGCTGGTTCTGGCATGTCCGGCAGATGATTCCGGAGTGTCCACCAAGTGGTTCTGGTAGACCTGGCAGGTGATTTTGGCGTGTCAGGAAGGTGGTTCCGGCTAGTTGAGCAGGTAGATCAGGCGTGCTAGCCAGGGGTTTCAGGCGGGTCTGGCAGGTGGTTTCGGTCTGTTTGGGGAGTGGTTCCGGCATCTCAGGCACATGTTTCTTTCACGTCTGAGATGTGGTTCCGGCCAGCCCGACAGCTGTTTCCGGAGTGTCCGCCAAGTGGTTCTGGCGTAGCTGAAAGGTCATGTTGGCGTGACCGTCAGGTGGTTCCAGCCAGCCCGGCAGGTGATTCCGGAGTGTCTGCTGTGTGGTTCTGGCGTAGCCGGCAGGTGATTTTGGCGTGTCCAGCAGGTGGTTCCGGCGAGCTCGGCAGGTGGTACCGGCGTGTCCGGAACATGGTTCTGGCACGTCTGAGAGATGGTTCCGGCATGCCCGGCAGGTGGTTCCGGAGTGTCCGGCATGTGGTTCTGGCACCTCTGAGAGGTGGTTCCGGCATGCCCGGCAGGTGATACCGGAGTGTCCGGCATTTGGTTATGGCACCTCTGAGAGGTGGTACCGGAATGCCTGGCATGTGATTCCGGAGTGTCTGCCGAGTGGTTCTGGCGTCGCCGGCGGTTGATATTGGCGTGTCCAGTAGGTGGTTCTGGGGAGTGGATCAGTTGGTTCCGGCATACTCGGCAGGTGGTCCCAGCGTGTCCAGAACATGGTTCTGGCAAGTGTGAGAGGTGATTCCGGCAGGCCCGACAGGTGATTCCGGAGCGTCCGCCAATTGTTTCTGGCGTACCAGGCAGGTGATTTTCGCCTGTCCGACAGGTGTTTCTTGCGAGTCGAGCAGGTGGCTCAGGCATGCTCAGCTGGTGCTTCCGGCGTCTCTGGCACGTGGTTCTGGTGTGTCTGAGAGCTGATTCCGGCATGTCCGGCAGATGATTCCGGAGTGTCCAACAAGTGGTTGTGGCATACCCGGCAGGTGATTTTAGCGTGTCAGGTAGGTGGTTCCAGCGAGTCGAGTAGGTGGTTCCGGCATGCCCGGCAGGTGGTTCCGGAGTGTCTGCCGAGTGGTTCTGGCGTAGACGGCAGGTGATTCTGGCGTGTCCAGCAGGTGGTTCTGGGGAGTGGATCAGGTGGTTCCGGCATACTCGGCAGGTGGTACCGGCGTGTCCGGAACATGGTTCTGGCAAGCCTCATAGGTGGTTCCGGCATGCCTGGCAGGTGATTCGGGAGTGTTCGCCAAGTGGTTCTGGCGTACCCGGCAGGTGATTTTGCATGTCCGGCGGGGGTTCCGGCGAGTCGAGCTG
Source organism: Equus caballus (assembly GCF_041296265.1). Classification (NCBI taxonomy): domain Eukaryota; kingdom Metazoa; phylum Chordata; class Mammalia; order Perissodactyla; family Equidae; genus Equus; species Equus caballus. The sequence goes on along the minus strand of NC_091706.1, from coordinate 6,928,902 downwards.
GTGGTTCCGGCGTGTCCGGCAGGTGGTTCCGGTCTGTCCGGCAGGTGGTTCTTCGTGTCCGGCATGAGGTTCTGGCACGTCTGAGAGGTGGTTCCGGCATGCCCGACAGGTGATTCCGGAGTGTCTGCCACGTGGTTCTGGCATACCCGGCAGGTGATTTTGGCGTGTCTGGCAGGTGTTTCTTGCAAGTCGAGCATTTGGCTCAGGCATGCTCAGCACGTGCTTCCGGCGTGTCCGGCACATGGTTCTCGTGTGTCTGAGAGCTGGCTCTGGCATGTCCGGCAGATGATTCCGGAGTGTCCACCAAGTGCTTCTGGCATACCCGGCAGGTGATTTTGGCGTGTCAGGTAGGTGGTTCCGGCGAGTCGAGTAGGTGGTTCCGGCGTGCTCGGCAGGTGGTTCAGGCGGGTCTGGCAGGTGGTTTCGGTCTGTTCGGGGTGTGGTTCCGGCACCTCAGGCACATGGTTCTGGCACGTCTGAGAGGTGGTTCCGGCCGGCCCGACAGGTGTTTCCATGGTGTCCGCCAAGTGGTTCTGGCATAGCTGGCAGGTGATGTTGGCGTGACCGGCAGGTGGTTCCAGCCAGCCCGGCAGGTGATTCCGGAGTGTCTGCTGTGTGGTTCTGGCGTAGCCGGCAGGTGATTTTGGCGTGTCCGGCAGGTGGTTCATGGGAGTGGATCAGGAACTTCCGGCATTCTCAGCAGGTGCTTCCGCCGTCTCCGGCATGTGGTTGTGGCACCTCTGAGAGGTGGTTCCCGCATGCCCGGCAGGTGATTCCGGAGTGTGCGACAAGTGGTTGTGGCGTAGCCGGGTGGTGATTCTGGCGTGTCCGGCAATTGGTTCTGGCGAGTCGAGCAGGTGGTCCCGGCGTGTCCGGCAGCTGGTTCCGGTCTGTCCTGGAGGTGGTTCCGGAGTGTCTGCCGAGCGGTTCTGGCATAGCCGGCAGGTGATTTTGGCGTGTCCGGCAGGTGGTTCTGGGGAGTGGAGCAGGTGGTTCCGGCATACTCGGCAGGTGGCCCCGGCATGTCCGGCACATGGTTCTGGCACCTCTGAGAGGTGGTTCCGGCATGCCCGGCAGGTGATCCCGGAGAGTCCTCCAAGTGGTTCTGGCGTACCCCGCAGGTGTTTCTGGTGTGTCCGGCAGGTGGCTCTGCTGAGTCGAGCAGGTGGTTCCGGCGTGCTCGTCCGGTGGTTCCGGCAGGTCCGGCAGGTGTTTGCCGTCTGTCCATGACGTGGTTCCGGCATGCCCGCAAGGTGATTCTGGAGTGTCCACCCAGTGGTTTTGGCGTAGCCGGCATATGATTTTGGCCTGTGAGGCAGGTGCTTCCGGCATGTCCAGCAGGTGGTTCCGGAGAGCTCGGCAGGTGCTTCCGGTCTCTCCGGCATGTGGTTGTGGCATGTCTGAGAAAAGGTTCCGGCATGCCCATCAGGTGATTCCAGAGTCTCCGGCATGTGGTTCTGGCACCTTTGATAGGTGGTTCCGCCATGCCCGGCAGGTGATTCCGGAGTGTTCGCCAAGTGCTTCTGGTGTAGCCGGCAGGTGATTTTGCATGTCCGGCAATGGTTCCGGCGAGTCGAGCCGGTGGTTCTGGCGTGTCCGGCAGGTGGTTCCGGTCTGTCCAGCAGGTGGTTCTGGGGTGTCCGGCACGAGGTTCTGGCACGTCTGAGAGGTTGTGTCGGCATGCCCTTCAGATGAATCCGCCTGTCCACAAAGTGGTTCAGGTGTAGGGGCCAGGTGATTTTGGCGTGTCCGGTAGGTGGGACCGGTGTGTCAAGCAGGTGGCTCCGGCGTGTGTTTCCTGTGTTTCCGGTCTGTCCGGGAGATGGTTCCAGCCTGTCCGGCACGTGCTTCTGGTACTTCTGAGAGGTTGTGCTGGCATGCCCGGCAGGTGATTCTGGAGTGTCCGCCAAGTGGTTCTGGCGTAGCCGGCAGGTGATTTTGGCGTGTCCGGCAGGTGGTTCTGGGGAGTGGATCAGGAACTTCCGGCATTCTCGGCAGGTGATTCCGCCGTCTCCGGCATGTGGTTGTGGCACCTCTGAGAGGTGGTTCCCGCATGCCCGGCAGGTGATTCTGGAGTGTGCGACAAGTGGTTGTGGCGTAGCCGGCTGGTGATTCTGGCGTGTCCGGCAGTTGGTTCTGGCGAGTCGAGCAGGTGGTCCCGGCGTGTCCGGCAGCTGGTTCCGGTCTGTCCTGGAGGTGGTTCCGGAGAGTCTGCCGAGTGGTTCTGTCGTAGACGGCAGGTGATTCTGGCGTGTCCAGCAGGTGGTTCTGGGGAGTGGATCAGGTGGTTCCGGCACACTCGGCAGGTGGTACCGGCGTGTCCAGAACATGGTTCTGGCAAGCCTGATAGGTGGTTCCGGCATGCCCGGCAGGTGATTCGGGAGTGTTCGCCAAGTGGTTCTGGCGTAGCCGGCAGGTGCTTTTGCATGTCCAGCGGTGGTTCCCGCGAGTCGAGCTGGTGGTTCCGGCGTGTCCGGCAGGTGGTTCCGGTCTGTCCGGCAGGTGTTTCTGGCGTGTCCGGCACGAGGTTCTGGCACGTCTGAGAGTTGGTTCCGGCATGCCCGACATGTGATTCCGGAGTGTCCGCCACGTGGTTCTGGCATACCCGGCAGGTGATTTTGGCGTGTCTGGCAGGTGTTTCTTGCAAGTCGAGCATGTGGCTCAGGCATGCTCAGCAGGTGCTTCCGGCGTGTCCGGCACGTGGTTCTGGTGTGTCTGAGAGCTGGTTCTGGCATGTCCGGCAGATGATTCCAGAGTGTCCACCAAGTGGTTCTGGTAGACCTGGCAGGTGATTTTGGCGTGTCAGGAAGGTGGTTCCGGCTAGTTGAACAGATGGATCAGGCGTGCTCGCTAGGGGGTTCAGGCGGGTCTGGCAGGTGGTTTCGGTCTGTTCGGGGTGTGGTTCCGGCATCTCAGGCACGAGGTTCTGGCACGTCTGAGAGGTGGTTCCGGCATGCCCGACAGGTGATTCCGGAGTGTCCGCCACGTGGTTCTGGCGTACCCGGCAGGTGATTTTGGCGTGTCCGGCAGGTGGTTCTGGGGAGTGCATCAGGAACTTCCGGCATTCTCGGCAGGTGCTTCCGCCGTCTCCGGCATGTGGTTGTGGCACCTCTGAGAGGTGGTTTCAGCATGCCCGGCAGGTGATTCCGGAGAGTCCTCCAAGTGGTTCTGGCGTACCCCGCAGGTGTTTCTCGTGTGTCCGGCAGGTGGTTCTGTTGGGTCGAGCAGGTGGTTCCGGCGTGCTCGGCAGGTGGTTCCGGCAGGTCCGGCAGGTGTTTGCCGTCTGTCCATGACGTAGTTCCGGCATGCCCGCAAGTTGATTCTAGAGTGTCCACCCAGTGGTTTTGGCATAGCTGGCATATGATTTTGGCCTGTGAGGCAGGTGGTTCCGGCATGTCCAGCAGGTGGTTCCGGAGAGCTCAGCAGGTGCTTCCGGTCTCTCCGGCACGTGGTTGTGGCACGTCTGAGAGAAGGTTCCGGCATGCCCGGCAGGTGATTCCGGAGTCTCCGGCATGTGGTTCTGGCACCTCTGAGAGGTGGTTCCGGAATGCCTGGCATGTGATTCCGGAGTGTCTGCCGTGTGGTTCTGGCATAGCCGGCAGTTGATTTTGGCGTGTCCAGTAGGTGGTTCTGGGGAGTGGATCAGCTGGTTCCAGCATACTCGGCAGGTGGTACTGGGGTGTCCAGAACATGGTTCTGGCAAGTCTGAGAGGTGGTTCCGGCATGCCCGACAGGTGATTCCGGAGTGTCCGCCAAGTGTTTCTGGCATACCCGGCAGGTGATTTTGGCCTGTCCGACAGGTGTTTCTTGCGAGTCGTGCAGGTGGCTCAGGCATGCTCAGCTGGTGCTTCCGGCGTCTCTGGCACGTGGTTCTGGTGTGTCTGAGAGCTGGTTCTGGCATGTCCGGCAGATGATTCCAGAGTGTCCAGCAAGTGGTTCTGGTATACCTGGCAGGTGATTTTGGCATATCAGGAAGGTGGTTCCGGCTAGTTGAACAGGTGGATCAGGTGTGCTCCCCAGGGGGTTCAGGCGGGTCTGGCAGGTGGTTTCGGTCTGTTCGGGATGTGGTTCCCGCATCTCAGGCACGTCTGAGAGGTGGTTGTGGCCGGCCCGACAGGTGTTTCCGGAGTGTCCGCCAAGTGGTTCTGGCGTAGCTGGCAGGTGATGTTGGCGTGACCGGCAGGTGGTTCCAGCCAGCCCGGCAGGTGATTCTGGAGTGTCCGCCAAGTGGTTCTGGTGTAGCCGGCAGGTGATTTTGGCGTGTCCAGCAGGTGGTTCCGGCGAGCTCGGCAGGTGGTAGTGGCGTGTCCGGAACATGGTTCTGGCACGTCTGAGAAATGGTTCCGGCATGCCCGGCAGGTGATTCCGGAGTGTCCGGCATGTGGTTCTGGCACCTCTGAGAGGTGGTTCCGGCATGCCCGGCAGGTGGTTCCGGAGTGTCTGCCGAGTCGTTCTGGCGTAGACGGCAGGTGATTCTGGCGTGTTCAGCAGGTGGTTCTGGGGAGTGGATCAGGTGGTTCTGGCATACTCGGCAGGTGGTACCGGCGTGTCCGGAACATGGTTCTGGCAAGCCTGATAGGTGGTTCCGGCATGCCCGGCAGGTGATTCGGGAGTGTTCGCCAAGTGGTTCTGGGGTAGCCGGCAGGTGATTTTGCATGTCCGGCGGTGGTTCCGGCGAGTCGAGCTGGTGGTTCCGGCGTGTGCAGCACGTGGTTCCGGTCTGTCCGGCAGGTGGTTCTGGCGTGTCCGGCACGAGGTTCTGGCACGTCTGAGAGGTGGTTCCGGCATGCCCGACAGGTGATTCCGGAGTGTCCGCCACGTGGTTCTGGCGTACCCGGCAGGTGATTTTGGCGTGTCTGACAGGTGTTTCTTGCAAGTCGAGCATGTGGCTCAGGCATGCTCAGCACGTGCTTCCGGCGTGTCCGGCACGTGGTTCTGGTGTGTTTGAGAGCTGGTTCTGGCATGTCCTGCAGATGATTCCGGAGTGTCCACCAAGTGGTTCTGGCATACCCGGCAGGTGATTTTGGCGTGTCAGGTAGGTGGTTCCGGCGAGTCGAGTAGGTGGTTCCGGCGTGCTCGGCAGGTGGTTCAGGCGGGTCTTGCAGGTGGTTTCGGTCTCTTCGGGGTGTGGTTCCGGCATCTCAGGCACATGGTTCTGGCACATCTGAGAGGTGGTTCCGGCCGGCCCGACAGGTGTTTCCATGGTGTCCTCCAAGTGGTTCTGGCATAGCTGGCAGGTGATGTTGGCGTGACAGGCAGGTGGTTCCAGCCAGCCCGGCAGGTGATTCCGAAGTGTTCGCCAAATGGTTGTGGCGTAGCCGGCAGGTGATTTTGGCGTGTCCGGCAGGTGGTTTTGGCGAGTCGAGCAGGTGGTTCTGGCGTGCTCGGCTGGTGCTTCCGTTGTCATTGGCATGTGGTTCCGGCATGTCTGAGAGGTGGTTCCGCCATGCCCGGCTGGTGATTCCGGAGTGTTCGCCAAGTTGTTCTGGCGTAGCCGGCAGGTGATTTTCCATGTCCGGCAATGGTTCCGGCGACTCGAGCCGGTGGTTCTGGCGTGTCCGGCAGGTGGTTCCGGTCTGTCCAGCAGGTGGTTCTGGGGTGTCCGGCACGAGGTTCTGGCACGTCTGAGAGCTTGTTTCGGCATGCCCTTCACGTGATTCCGGCTTGTCCACCAAGTGGTTCTGGTGTAGCGGGCAGGTGATTTTGGCGTGTCCGGCAAGTGGGACCGGTGAGTCAAGCAGGTGGTTCCGGCGAGTGTTTCCTGTGTTTCCGGTCTGTCTGGGAGATGGTTCCGGCCTGTCCGGCACGTGCTTCTGGCACTTCTGAGAGGTTGTGCTGGCATGCCCGGCAGGTGATTCTGGAGTGTCCGCCAAGTGGTTCTGGCGTAGCCGGCAGGTGATTTTGGCGTGTCCGGCAGGTGGTTCTGGTGAATGGATCTTGAACTTCCGGCATTCTCGGCAGGTGCTTCCGCCGTCTCCGGCATGTGGTTGTGGCACCTCTGAGAGGTGGTTCCAGCATGCGCGGCAGGTGATTCCGGAGTGTGCGACAAGTGGTTGTGGCGTAGCCGGCTGGTGATTCTGGCGTGTCCGGCAGGTGGTTCTGGCGAGTCGAGCAGGTGGTCCCGGCGTGTCCGGCAGCTGGTTCCGGTCTGTCCTGGAGGTGGTTCCGGAGTGTCTGCCGAGTGGTTCTGGCATAGCCGGCATGTGATTTTGGCGTGTCCAGCAGGTGGTTCTGGGGAGTGGAGCAGGTGGTTCCGGTATACTTGGCAGGTGGTCCCGGCGTGTCCGGCACATGGTTCTGGCACCTCTGAGAGGTGGTTCCGGCATGCCCGGCAGGTGATCCCGGAGAGTCCTCCAAGTGGTTCTGGCATACCCCGCAGGTGTCTCTGGTGTGTCCGGCAGGTGGCTCTGGTGAGTCGAGCAGGTGTTTCCGGAGAGCTCGGCAGGTGCTTCCGGTCTCTCCGGCACGTCGTTGCGGCACGTCTGGGAGAAGGTTTCGGCATGCCCGGCAGATGATTCAGGAGTGTGCGACAAGTGGTTGTGGCGTAGCCGGCTGCTGATTCTGGCGTGTTCGGCAGGTGGTTCTGGCGAGTCAAGCAGGTGGTCCCGGCGTGTCCGGCAGCTGGTTCCGGTCTGTCCTGGAGGTGGTTCCGGAGTGTCTGCCGAGTGGTTCTGGCGTAGCCGGCATGTGAGTTTGGCGTGTCCAGCAGGTGGTTCTGGGGAGTGGAGCAGGTGGTTCCGGCATACTCGGCAGGTGGTCCCGGCGTGTCCGGCACATGGTTCTGGCACCTCTGAGAGGTGGTTCCGGCATGCCCGGCAGGTGATTCCGGAGTGTCCGGCATGTGGTTCTGGCACCTCTGAGAGGTGGTTCCGGCATGCCCGGCAGGTGGTTCCGGAGTGTCTGCTGAGTGGTTCTGGCGTAGTCTGCAGGTGATTCTGGCGTGTCCAGCAGGTGGTTCTGAGGAGTGGATTCGGTGGTTCCGGCATAGTCGGCACGTGGTACCGGCGTGTCCGGAACATGGTTCTGGCAAGTCTGAGAGGTGGTTCCGGCTTGCCCGACAGGTGATTCCGGAGTGTTCGCCAAGTGGTTCTGGCGTAGCCGGCAGGTCATTTTGCATGTCCGGCGGTGGTTCCGGCGAGTCAAGCCGGTGGTTCCGGCGTGTCCGGCCGGTGTTTCCGGTCTGTCCGGCAGGTGGTTCTGGCGTGTCCGGCACGAGGTTCTGGCACGTCTGAGAGTTGGTTCCGGCATGCCCGACAGGTGATTCCGGAGAGTCCGCCACGTGGTTCTGGACTACCCGGCAGGTGATTTTGGCGTGTCTGGCAGGTGTTTCTTGCAAGTCGAGCTTGTGGCTCAGGCATGATCAGCAGGTGCTTCCGGCGTGTCCGTCATGTGGTTCTCGTGTGTCAGAGGGCTGGTTCTGGCCTTTCCGGCACATGATTCCGGAGTGTCCACCAAGTGGTTCTGGTAGACGTGGCAGGTGATTTTGGCGTGTCTGGAAGGTGGTTCCGGCTAGTTGAGGAGGTGGATCAGGCGTGCTCGCCAGGGGGTTCAGGCGGGTCTGGCAGGTGGTTTCGGTCTGTTCGGTGTGTGGTTCCGGCATCTCAGGCACATGGTTCTGGCACGTCTGATATGTGGTTCCGGCCGGCCCGACAGGTGTTTCCATGGTGTCCGCCAAGTGGTTCTGGCATAGCTGGCAGGTGATGTTGGCGTGACCGGCAGGTGGTTGCAGCCAGCCCGGCAGGTGATTCCGAAGTGTTCACCAAATGGTTGTGGCGTAGCCGGCAGGGGATTTTGGCGTGTCCAGCAGGTGGTTTTGCCGAGTCGAGCAGGAGGTTCTGGCGTGCTCGGCAGGTGCTTCCGGTGTCATTGGCATGTGGTTCCGGCATGTCTGAGAGGTGGTTCCGGCATGCCCGGCAGGTGGTTCCGGAGTGTCTGCCGAGTGGTTCTGGAGCCAGCCCGGCAGGTGATTCCGAAGAGTTCACCAAATGGTTGTGGCGTAGCCGGCAGGTGATTTTGGCGTGTCAGGAAGGTGGTTCCGGCTAGTAGAGCAGGTGGATCAGGCCTGCTCACCAGGGTGTTCAGGCGGGTCTGGCAGGTGGTTTCGGTCTGTTCGGGGAGTGGTTCCGGCATCTCAGGCACATGGTTCTGGAATGTCTGAGAGGTGGTTCCGGCCGGCCCGACAGGTGTTTCCGGAGTGTCTGCCGTGTGGTTCTTGCGTAGCTGGCAGGTGATTTTGGCGTGTCCAGCAGGTGGTTCCGGCGAGCTCGGCTGGTGGTACCAGCGTGTCCGGAACATGGTTCTGGCACGTCTGAGAGATGGTTCCGGCATGCCAGGCAGGTGATTCCGGAGTGTCCGTCATGTGGTTCTGGCACCACTGAGAGGTGGCTCCCGCATGCCTCGCAGGTGATTCCGGCGTGTCCGGCACGTGGTTCTGGTGTGTCAGAGGGCTGATTCTGGCATTTCCGGCAGATGATTCCGGAGTGTCCACCAAGTGGTTCTGGTAGACCTGGCAGGTGATTTTGGCGTGTCTGGAAGGTGGTTCCGGCTAGTTGAGCAGGTGGATCAGGCGTGCTAGCCAGGGGGTTCAGGCGGGTCTGGCAGGTGGCTTCGGTCTGTTCGGGGTGTGGTTCCGGCATCTCAGGCACATGGTTCAGGCACGTCTGAGATGTGGTTCCGGCCGGCCCGAGAGGTGTTTCCGGAGTGTCCGCCAAGTGGTTCCGGCGTAGCTGAAATGTGATGTTGGCGAGAATGGCAGGTGGTTCCAGCCAGCCCGGCAGGTGATTCCGGAGTGTCTGCTGAGTGGTTCTGGCGTAGCCGGAAGGTGATTTCGGCGTGTCCAGCAGGTGGCTCCGGTGAGCTCGGCAGGTGCTACCGGCGTGTCCGGAACATGGTTCTGGCAAGTCTGAGAGGTGGTTCCGGCTTGCCCGACAGGTGATTCCGGAGTGTTCGCCAAGTGGTTCTGCCGTAGCCGGCAGGTCATTTTGATTGTCCGGCGGTGGGTCCGGCGAGTCGAGCCGGTGGTTCCGGCGTGTCCGGCATGTGGTTCTGGCGTGACCGGCACGAGGTTCTGGCGTGTCCGGCACGAGGTTCTGGCACGTCTGAGAGTTGGTTCAGGCATGCCCGGCAGGTGATTCCGGAGTGTCCGGCATGTGGTTCTGGCACCTCTGAGAGGTGGTTCCGGCATGCCCGGCAGGTGATACCGGAGTCTCCGGCATTTGGTTCTGGCACCTCTGAGAGGTGGTTCCGGAATGCCTGGCATGTGATTCCGGAGTGTCTGCCGAGTGGTTCTGGCATAGCCGGCAGTTGATTTTGGCGTGTTCAATAGGTGGGTCTGGGGAGTGGATCAGGTGGTTCCGGCATACTCTGTAGGTGGTACCGGCGTGTCTGGAACATGGTTCTGGCAAGTCTGAGAGGTGGTTCCGGCCGGCCCGACAGGTGTTTCCGGAGTGTCCGCCAAGTGGTTCTGGCGTAGCTGAAAGGTGATGTTGGCGTGACCGGCAGGTGGTTCCAGCCAGCCCGGCAGGTGATTCCGGAGTGTTCGCCAAGTGGTTCTGGCGTAGCCGGCAGGTCACTTTGCATGTCCGGCGGTGGTTCCGGCGAGTCGAGCCGGTGGTTCCGGCGTAGCCGGCAGTTGATTTTGGCGTGTCCACTAGGTGGTTCTGGGGAGTGGATCAGCTGGTTCCGGCATACTCGGCAGGTGCTACCGGCGTGTCCAGAACATGGTTCTGGCAAGTCTGAGAGGTGGTTCCGGCACGCCCGACAGGTTATTCCGGAGCGTCCGCCAAGTGTTTCTGGCGTACCCGGCAGGTGATTTTGGCATGTCCGACAGGTGTTTCTTGCGAGTCGAGCAGGTGGCTCAGGCATGCTCAGCTGGTGCTTCCGGCGTCTCTGGCACGTGGTTCTGGTGTGTCTGAGAGCTGGTTCTGGCATGTCCGGCAGATGATTCCGGAGTGTCCACCAAGTGGCTCTGGTATACCTGGCAGGTGATTTTGGCGTGTCAGGAAGGTGGTTCCGGCTATTTGAGCAGGTGGATCAGGCGTGCTCGCCAGGGGGTTCAGGCGGGTCTGGCAGGTGGTTTCAGTCAGTTCGGAGAGTGGTTCCGGCATCTCAGGCACATGGTTCTTGCACGTCTGAGAGGTGATTCCAGCCGGCCCGACATGTGTTTCCGGAGTGTCCGCCAAGTGGTTCTGGTGTAGCTGAAAGGTGATTTTGGCGTGACCGGCAGGTGGTTCCAGCCAGCCCGACAGGTGATTTGGAGTGTCTGCCGAGTGGTTCTGGCGTAGCCGGCAGGTTATTTTGGCGTGTCCAGCAGGTGGTTTTGGCGAGTCGAGCAGGTGGTTCTGGCGTGCTCGGCAGGTGCTTCCGGTGTCATTGGCATGTGGTTCCGGCATGTCAGAGAGGTGGTTCCGCCATGCCCGGCAGGTGATTCCGGAGTGTCCGGCATGTGGTTCTGGCACCTCTGTGAGGTGGTTCCGGCATGCCGGGCAGGTGGTTCCGGAGTGTCTGCCGAGTGGTTCTGGCGTAGTCGGCAGGTGATTCTGGCGTGTCCAGCAGGTGGTTCTGGAGAGTGGATAAGCTGGTTCCGGCATACTCGGTAGGTGGTACCGGCGTGTCCAGAACATGGTTCTGGCAAGTCTGAGAGGTGGTTCCGGCATGCCGGACAGGTGATTCCGGAGGGTTCGCCAACTAGTTCTGGCGTAGCCGGCAGGTCATTTTGCATTTCCGGCGGTGGTTCCGGCGAGTCGAGCCGGTGGTTCCGGCATGTCCGGCAGGTGATTCCGGGATGTCCAGCAGGTGGTTCCGGCATGCCCGGCAGGTGCTTCCGGAGTGTCCGGCATGTGGTTCTGGCACCTCCGAGAGGTGGTTGCGGCATGCCCGGCAGGTGATGCCGGAGTCTCCGGCATTTGGTTCTGGCACCTCTGAGAGGTGGTTCGGGACTGCCTGGCATGTGATTCCGGAGTGTCTGCTGAGTGGTTCTGGCGTAGCCGACAGTTGACTTTGGCATCTCCACTAGGTGGTTCTGGGGAGTGGATCAGCTGGTTCCGGCATACTCGGCAGGTGGTACCGGCGTGTCCAGAACATGGTTCTGGCAAGTCTGAGAGGTGGTTCCGGCACGCCCGACAGTTGATTCTGGAGCATCCGCCAAGTGTTTCTGGCGTACCCGGCAGGTGATTTTGGCATGTCCGACAGGTGTTTCTTGCGAGTCGAGCAGGTGGCTCAGGCATGCTCAGCTGGTGCTTCCGGGGTCTCTGGCACGTGGTTCTGGTGTGTCTGAGAGCTGGTTCTGGCATGTCCAGCAGATGATTCCGGAGTGTCCACCAAGTGGTTGTGGCATACCCGGCAGGTGATTTTGGCGTGTCCAGCATGTGGTTTTGGCGAGTCAAGCAGGTGGTTCTGGCGTGCTCGACAGGTGCTTACGGTGTCATTGGCATGTGGTTCCGGCATGTCAGAGAGGTGGTTCCGCCATGCCCGGCAGGTTATTCCAGAGTGTTCACCAAGTGGTTCTGGCGTAGCCGGCAGGTGATTTTCCATGTCCGGCAATGGTTCCGGCGAGTCGAGCCGGTGGTTCCGGCATGCCCGGCAGGTGATTCCGGAGTGCCCGGCATGTGGTTCTGGCACCTGTGAGAGGCGGTTCCGGAATGCCTGGCATGTGATTCCCGAGTGTCTGCCGAGTGGTTCTGGCGTATCCGGCAGGTGATTTTGGCGTGTCCAGCAGGTGGTTCCGGCGAGCTCGGCAGGTGGTTCCGGCATGTGCGGAAGACGGTTCTGGCAAGTCTGAGAGATGGTTCCGGCATGCCCGGCAGCTGATTCCGGATTGTCCGGCATGTGGTTCTGGCACCTCTGAGAGGTGGTTGCGGCATGCCCGGCCGGTTGTTCCGGAGTGTCTGCCGAGTGGTTCTGGCGTAGTCGGGAGGTGATTATGGCATGTCCAGCAGGTGGTTCTGGGGAGTGGATCAGGTGGTTCCGGCATACTCGGCAGGTGGTACCGGCGTGTCCGGAACATGGTTCTGGCAAGTCTGAGAGGCGGTTCCGGCATGCCCGACAGGTGATTCCGGAGTTTTCGCCAAGTGGTTCTGGCGTAGCCGGCAGGTCATTTTGCATGTCCAGCGGTGGTTCCGGCGAGTCGAGCCGGTCGTTCCGGCATGTCCGGCAGGTGATTCCGGAGTGTCCGGCATGTGGTTCTGGCACCTCTGAGAGGTGGTTCCGGCATGCCCGGCAGGTGATACCGGAGTGTCTGCCGAGTGGTTCTGGCACCTCTGAGAGGTGGTTCCGGCATGCCCAGCAGGTGATTCCGGAGTGTCCGACATGTGGTTCTGGCACCTCTGAGAGGTGGTTCCGGCATGCCCGGCAGGTGATACCGGAGTGTCTGCCGAGTGGTTCTGGCACCTCTGAGAGGTGGTTCCGGCCGGCCGGAGAGGTCTTTCCGGAGTGTCCGCCAAGTGGTTCTGGTATACCTGGCAGGTGATTTTGGCGTGTCAGGAAGGTGGTTCCGGCTAGTTGAGCAGGTGGATCAGGCGTCCTCGCCAGGGGGTTCAGGCGGGTCTGGAAGGTGGTTTCGGTCTGTTCGGTGAGTGGTTCCGGCATCTCAGGCACATGGTTCTGGCACGTCTGAGACGTGGTTCCGGCCGGCCCGAGAGGTGTTTCCGGAGTGTCCGCCAAGTGGTTCTAGCGTAGAGGAAAGGTGATGTTGGCGTGACGGGCAGGTGGTTCCAGCCAGCCCAGCAGGTGATTCTGAAGAGTTCACCAAATGGTTCTGGCGTAGCCGCTAGGTGATTTTGCATGTCCAGCAAAGGTTCCGGCGAGTCGAGCCGGTGGTTCCGGCATGTCCAGCAGGTGGTTCCGGCATGCCCGGCAGGTGATTCCGGAGTGTCCGGCATGCGGTTCTGGAACCTTTGAGAGGTGGTTCCGGCATGCCCGGCAGGTGATACCGGAGTCTCCGGCATTTGGTTCTGGCACCTCTGAGAGGTGGTTCCGGAATGCCTGTCATGTGATTCCGGAGTGTCTGCCGAGTGGTTCTAGCGTAGCCGGCAGTTGATTTTGGCGTGTCCTCTAGGTGGTTCTGGGGAGTGGATCAGCTGGTTCCGGCTTACTCGGCAGGTGGTACCGGCGTGTCCAGAACATGGTTCTGGCAAGTCTGAGAGGTGGTTCCGGCACGCCCGACAGGTGATTCCGGATAGTCCGCCAAGTGTTTCTGGCGTACCCGTCAGGTGATTTTGGCATGTCCGACAGTTGTTTCTTGCGAGTCGAGCAGGTGGCTCAGGCATGCTCAGCTGGTGCTTCCGGCGTCTCTGGCACGTGGTTCTGGTGTGTCTGAGAGCTGGTTCTGGCATGTCCGGCAGATGACTCCGGAGTGTCCACCAAGTGGTTCTGGTAGACGTGGCAGGTGATTTTGGCGTGTCAGGAAGGTGGTTCTGGCTACTTGAGCAGGTGGATCAGGCGTGCTCGCCAGGGGGTTCAGGCGGGTCTGGCAGGTGTTTTCGGTCTGTTCGGGGAGTGGTTCCGGCATCTCAGGCACATGGTTCTGGCACGTCTGAGAGGTGGTTCCGGCCGGCCCGACAGGTGTTTCCGGAGTGTCCGGCATGTGGTTCTGGCGTAGCTGAAAGGTGCTGTTGGCGTGACCGGCAGGTGGTTCCACCCAGCCCGGCAGGTGATTCCGGAGTGTCTGCCGCGTGTTTCTGGCGTAGTCGGCAGGTGATTTTGGCGTGTCCAGAAGGTGGTTCCGGCGAGCTCGGCAGGAGGTACCGGCGTGTGGGGAACATGGTTCTGGCACGTCTGAGAGATGGTTCCGGCATGCCCGGCAGGTGATTCCAGAGTGTCCGGCATGTGGTTCTGGAACCTCTGAGAGGTGGTTCCGGCATGCCCGGCAGTTGGTTCCGGAGTGTCTGCCGAGTGGTTCTGGCGTGGTCGGCAGGTGATTCTGGCGTGTCCAGCAGGTGGTTCTGGGGTGTGGATCAGGTGGTTCCGGCATACTCAGCAGGTGGTACCGGTGTGTCCGGAACATGGTTCTGGCAAGTCTGAGAGGTGGTTCCGGCATGCCCGACAGGTGATTCTGGAGTGTTCGCCAAGTGGTTCTGGCGTAGCCGGCAGGTCATTTTGCATGTCCGGCGGTGGTTCCGGCGAGTCGAGCCGGTGGTTCCGGCGTAGCCGGCAGTTGATTTTGGCGTGTCCACTAGGTGGTTCTTGGGTGTGGATCATCGTGTTCCGTAATACTCGGCAGGTGCTACCTGCGTGTCCAGAACGTGGTTCTGGCAAGTCTGAGAGGTGGTTCTGGCATGCCCGACAGCTGATTCCGGAGTGTCCGCCAAGTGGTTCTGGCGTAGAGGAAAGGTGATGTTGGCGTGACCGGCAGGTGGTTCCAGCCAGCCCGGCAGGTGATTCCGAAAAGTTCACCAAATGGTTGCGGCGTAGCCGGCAGGTGATTTTGGCGTGTCCAGCAGGTGGTTTTGGCGAGTCGAGCAGGTGGTTCTGGAGTGCTCGGGAGGTGCTTCCGGTGTCATTGGCATGTGGTTCCGGCATGTCTGAGAGGTGGTTCCGCCATGCCCGGTAGGTGATTCTGGAGTGTTCGCCAAGTGGTTCTGGCGTAGCCGGCAGGTGATTTTGCATGTCCGGCAATGGTTCCGGCGAGTCGAGCCGGTGGTTCCGGCATGTCCAGCAGGTGGTTCCGGCATGCCCGGCAGGTGATTCCGGAGTGTCCGGCATGCGGTTCTGGCACCTTTGAGAGGTGGTTCCGGCATGTCCAGCAGGTGGTTCCGGCATGTCCAGCAGGTGGTTCCGGCATGCCCGGCAGGTGATACCGGCATGCCCGGCAGGTGATTCCGCAGTGTCCGGCATGCGGTTCTGGCACCTTTGAGAGGTGGTTCCGGCATGTCCAGCAGGTGGTTCCGGCATGTCCAGCAGGTGGTTCCGGCATGCCCGGCAGGTGATACCGGCATGCCCGGCAGGTGATACCGGAGTCTCCGGCATTTGGTTCTGGCACCTTTGAGAGGTGGTTCCGGCATGTCCAGCAGGTGGTTCCGGCATGTCCAGCAGGTGGTTCCGGCATGCCCGGCAGGTGATACCGGCATGCCCGGCAGGTGATTCCGCAGTGTCCGGCATGCGGTTCTGGCACCTTTGAGAGGTGGTTCCGGCATGTCCAGCAGGTGGTTCCGGCATGTCCAGCAGGTGGTTCCGGCATGCCCGGCAGGTGATACCGGAGTCTCCGGCATTTGGTTCTGGCACCTCTGAGAGGTGGTTCCGGAATGCCTGTCATGTGATTCCGGAGTGTCTGCCGAGTGGTTCTGGCGTAGCCGGCAGTTGATTTTGGCGTGTCCTCTAGGTGGTTCTGGGGAGTGGATCAGCTGGTTCCGGCTTACTCGGCAGGTGGTACCGGCGTGTCCAGAACATGGTTCTGGCAAGTCTGAGAGGTGGTTCCGGCACGCCCGACAGGTGATTCCGGATAGTCCGCCAAGTGTTTCTGGCGTACCCGGCAGGTGATTTTGGCATGTCCGACAGGTGTTTCTTGCGAGTCGAGCAGGTGGCTCAGGCATGCTCAGCTGGTGCTTCCGGCGTCTCTGGCACGTGGTTCTGGTGTGTCTGAGAGCTGGTTCTGGCATGTCCGGCAGATGATTCCGGAGTGTCCACCAAGTGGTTCTGGTAGACCTGGCAGGTGATTTTGGCGTGTCAGGAAGGTGGTTCCGGCTAGTTGAGCAGGTAGATCAGGCGTGCTAGCCAGGGGTTTCAGGCGGGTCTGGCAGGTGGTTTCGGTCTGTTTGGGGAGTGGTTCCGGCATCTCAGGCACATGTTTCTTTCACGTCTGAGAGGTGGTTCCGGCCGGCCCGACAGGTGTTTCCGGAGTGTCCGCCAAGTGGTTCTGGCGTAGCGGAAAGGTGATGTTGGCGTGACCGGCAGGTGGTTCCAGCCAGCCCGGCAGGTGATTCCGGAGTGTCTGCTGAGTGGTTCTGGCGTAGCCGGCCGGTGATTTTGCCGTGTCCAGCAGGTGGTTCCGGCGAGCTCGGCAGGTGGTACCGGCGTGTCCGGAACATGGTTCTGGCACGTCTGAGAGATGGTTCCGGCATGCCCGGCAGGTGATTCCGGAGTGTCCGGCATGTGGTTCTGGCACCTCTGAGAGGTGGTTCCGGCATGCCCGGCAGGTGATACCGGAGTGTCCGGCATTTGGTTATGGCACCTCTGAGAGGTGGCACCGGAATGCCTGGCATGTGATTCCGGAGTGTCTGCCGAGTGGTTCTGGCGTCGCCGGTGGTTGATATTGGCGTGTCCACTAGGTGGTTCTGGGGAGTGGATCAGTTGGTTCCGGCATACTCGGCAGGTGGTCCCAGCGTGTCCAGAACATGGTTCTGGCAAGTGTGAGAGGTGGTTCCGGCACGCCCGACAGGTGATTCCGGAGCGTCCGCCAATTCTTTCTGGCGTACCCAGCAGGTGATTTTGGCATGTCCGACAGTTGTATCTTGCGAGTCGAGCAGGTGGCTCAGGCATGCTCAGCTGGTGCTTCCGGCGTCTCTGGCACGTGGTTCTGGTGTGTCTGAGAGCTGGTTCCGGCATGTCCGGCAGATGATTCCGGAGTGTCCAACAAGTGGTTGTGGCATACCCGGCAGGTGATTTTAGCGTGTCAGGTAGGTGGTTCCAGCGAGTCGAGTAGGTGGTTCCGGCATGCCCGGCAGGTGGTTCCAGAGTGTCTGCCGAGTGGTTCTGGCGTAGACGGTTGGTGATTCTGGCGTGTCCAGCAGGTGGTTCTGGGGAGTGGATCAGGTGGTTCCGGCATACTCGGCAGGTGGTACCGGCGTGTCCGGAACATGGTTCTGGCAAGCCTCATAGGTGGTTCCGGCATGCCCGGCAGGTGATTCGGGAATGTTCGCCAAGTGGTTCTGGCGTACCCGGCAGGTGATTTTGCATGTCCGGCGGGGGTTCCGGCGAGTCGAGCTGGTGGTTCCGGCGTGTCCGGCAGGTGGTTCCGGTCTGTCCGGCAGGTGGTTCTTCGTGTCCGGCATGAGGTTCTGGCACGTCTGAGAGGTGGTTCCGGCATGCCCGACAGGTGATTCCGGAGTGTCTGCCACGTGGTTCTGGCGTACCCGGCAGGTGATTTTGGCGTGTCTGGCAGGTGTTTCTTGCAAGTCGAGCATTTGGCTCAGGCATGCTCAGCACGTGCTTCCGGCGTGTCCGGCACATGGTTCTGGTGTGTCTGAGAGCTGGTTCTGGCATGTCCGGCAGATGATTCCGGAGTGTCCACCAAGTGCTTCTGGCATACCCGGCAGGTGATTTTGGCGTGTCAGGTAGGTGGTTCCGGCGAGTCGAGTAGGTGGTTCCGGCGTGCTCGGCAGGTGGTTCAGGCGGGTCTGGCAGGTGGTTTCGGTCTGTTCGGGGTGTGGTTCCGGCACCTCAGGCACATGGTTCTGGCACGTCTGAGAGGTGGTTCCGGCCGGCCCGACAGGTGTTTCCATGGTGTCCTCCAAGTGGTTCTGGCATAGCTGGCAGGTGATGTTGGCGTGACCGGCAGGTGGTTCCAGCCAGCCCGGCAGGTGATTCCGAAGTGTTCACCAAATGGTTCTGGCGTAGCCGGCAGGTGATTTTGCATGTCCGACAATGGTTCTGGCGAGTCGAGCCGGTGGTTCTGGCGTGTCCGGCAGGTGGTTCCGGTCTGTCCAGCAGGTGGTTCTGGGGTGTCCGGCACGAGGTTCTGGCACGTCTGAGAGGTTGTGTCGCATGCCCTTCACGTGATTCCGGCTTGTCCACCAAGTGGTTCTGGTGTAGCGGGCAGGTGACTTTGGCGTGTCCGGCAGGTGGGACCGGTGAGTCAAGCAGGTGGTTCCGGCGAGTGTTTCCTGTGTTTCCGGTCTGTCCGGGAGATGGTTCCGGCCTGTCCGGCACGTGCTTCTGGCACTTCTGAGAGGTTGTGCTGGCATGCCCGGCAGGTGATTCTGGAGTGTCTGCCAAGTGGTTCTGGCGTAGCCGGCAGGTGATTTTGGCGTGTCCAGGAGGTGGTTCCGGCGAGCTAGGCAGGTGGTAGCGGCGTGTCCGGAACATGGTTCTGGCACGTCTGAGAGATGGTTCCGGCATGCCCGGCAGGTGATTCCGGAGTGTCCGGCACGTGCTTCAGGCACTTCTGAGAGGTTGAGCTGGCATGCCCGGCAGGTGATTCTGCAGTGTTCGCCAAGTGGTTCTGGCGTAGCCGGCAGGTGATTTTGGCATGTCCGGCAGGTGGTTCTGGGGAGTGGATCAGGAACTTCCGGCATTCTCGGCAGGTGCTTCCGCCGTCTCCGGCATGTGGTTGTGGCACCTCTGAGAGGTGGTTCCCGCATGCCCGGCAGGTGATTCCGGAGTGTGCGACAAGTGGTTGTGGCGTAGCCGGGTGGTGATTCTGGCGTGTCCGGCAATGATTCCAGCGAGTCGAGCCGGTGGTTCAAGCATGTCCAGCAGGTGGTTCCGGAATGCACGGCAGGTGATTCCGGAGTGTCCGGCATGTGGTACTGGGACCTCTGAGAGGTGGTTCCGGCATGCCCGGCCGGTGATTCCGGAGTGTCCAGCATGTGGTTCTGGCACCTGTGAGAGGTGGTTCCGGAATGCACGGCATGTGATTCCGGAGTGTCTGCCGAGTGGTTCTGGCGTAGCCGGCAGTTGATTTTGGAGTGTCCACGAGGTGGTTCTGGGGAGTGGATCAGCTGGTTCCAGCTTACTCGGCAGGTGGTACCGGCGTGTCCAGAACATGGTTCTGGCAAGTTTGAGAGGTGGTTCCGGCACGCCCGACAGGTCATTCCGGAGCGTCCGCCAAGTGTTTCTGGCATACCCGGCAGGTGATTTTGGCATGTCCGACAGGTGTATCTTGCGAGTCGAGCAGGTGCCTCAGGCATGCTCAGCTGGTGCTTCCGGCGTCTCTGGCACGTGGTTCTGGTGTGTCTGAGAGCTGGTTCTGGCATGTCCGGCAGATGATTCCGGAGTGTCCACCAAGTGGTTCTGGTAGACCTGGCAGGTGATTTTGGCGTGTCAGGAAGGTGGTTCCGGCTAGTTGAGCAGGTGGATCAGGCGTGCTCGCCAGGGGTTTCAGGCGGGTGTGGCAGGTGGTTTCGGTCTGTTCGGGGAGTGGTTCCGGCATCTCAGGCACATGGTTCTGGCACGTCTGAGAGGTGGTTCCGGCTGGCCCGAGAGGTGTTTCCGGAGTGTCCGCCAAGTGGTTCTGGCGTAGAGGAAAGGTGATGTTGGCGTGACCGGCAGGTGGTTCCAGGCAGCCCGGCAGGTGATTCCGGAGTGTCTGCCGAGTGGTTCTGGCGTAGCCGGCACGTGATTTTGGCGTGTCCAGCGGGTGGTTGTGGCGAGTCGAGCAGGTGTTTCTGGCGTGCTCGGCAGGTGCTTCCGGTGTCATTGGCATGTGGTTCCGGCATGTCTGAGTGGTGGTTCCGCCGAGCCCGGCAGGTGATTCCGGAGTGTTCGCCAAGTGGTTCTGGCGTAGCCGGCAGGTGATTTTGCATGTCCGGCAATGGTTCCGGCGAGTCGAGCCGGTGGTTCCGGCATGTCCAGCAGGTGGTTCCGGAATGCCCGGCAGGTGATTCCGGAGTGTCCGGCATGTGGTTCTGGGACCTCTGAGAGGTGGTTCCGGCATGCCCGGCAGGTGATTCCGGAGTGTCCAGCATGTGGTTCTGTCACCTGTGAGAGGTGGTTCCGGAATGCACGGCATGTGATTCCGGAGTGTCTGCCGAGTGGTTCTGGCGTAGCCGGCACGTGATTTTGGCGTGTCCATCAGGTGGTTCCGGCGAGCTCGGCAGGTGGTTCCGGCATGTCCGGAACATGGTTCTGGCACGTCTTAGAGATGGTTCCGGCATGCCCGGCAGGTGATTCCGGAGTGTCCGGCATGTGGTTCTGGCACCTCTGAGAGGTGGTTCCGGCATGCCCGGCAGTTGGTTACGGAGTCTCTGCCGAGTGGTTCTGCAGTAGCCGGCAGGTGATTCTGGCGTATCCAGCAGGTGGTTCTTGGGAGTGGATCAGGTGGTTCCGGCATACTAGGCAGGTGATACCGGCGTGTCCGGAACTTGGCTCTGGAAAGTCTGAGAGGTGGTTCCGGCATGTCCGGCAGGTGGTTCCGGCATGCCCGGCAGGGGATTCCGGAGTTTCCGGCATGTGGTTCTGGCACCTCTGAGAGGTGGTTCCGCCATGCCCGGCAGGTGATACCGGAGTCTCCGGCATTTGGTTCTGGCACCTCTGAGAGGTGGTTCCGGAATGCCTGGCATGTGATTCCGGAGTGTCTGCCGAGTGGTTCTGGCGTAGCCGGCAGTTGATTTTGGCGTGTCCACGAGGTGGTTCTGGGGAGTGGATCAGCTGGTTCCGGCTTACTCGGTAGGTGGTACCGGCGTGTCCAGAACATGGTTCTGGCAAGTCTGAGAGGTGGTTCCGGCACGCCCGACAGGTCATTCCGGAGCGTCCGCCAAGTGTTTCTGGCGTACCCGGCAGGTGATTTTGGCATGTCCGACAGGTGTATCTTGCGAGTCGAGCAGGTGTCTCAGGCATGCTCAGCTGGTGCTTCCGGCGTCTCTGGCACGTGGTTCTGGTGTGTCTGAGAGCTGGTTCTGGCATGTCCGGCAGATGATTCCGGAGTGTCCACCAAGTGGTTCTGGTAGGCCTGGCAGGTGATTTTGACGTGTCAGGAAGGTGGTTCCGGCTAGTTGAGCAGGTGGATCAGGCGTGCTCGCCAGGGGGTTCAGGCGGGTCTGGAAGGTGGCTTCGGTCTGTTCGGTGAGTGGTTCCGGCATCTCAGGCAAATGGTTCTGGCACGTCTGAGAGGTGGTTCCGGCCGGCCCGAGAGGTGTTTCCGGAGTGTCCGCCAAGTGGTTCTAGCGTAGAGGAAAGGTGATGTTGGCGTGACCGGCAGGTGGTTCCAGCCAGCCCGGCAGGTGATTCCGAAGAGTTCACCAAATGGTTCTGGCGTAGCCGGCAGGTGATTTTGCATGTCCGGCAATGGTTCCGGCGAGTCGAGCCGGTGGTTCCGGCATGTCCAGCAGGTGGTTCCGGCACGCCCGGCAGGTGATTCCGGAGTGTCCGGCATGCGGTTCTGGAACCTTTGAGAGGTGGTTCCGGCATGCCCGGCAGGTGATACCGGAGTCTCCGGCATTTGGTTCTGGCACCTCTGAGAGGTGGTTCCGGAATGCCTGTCATGTGATTCCGGAGTGTCTGCCGAGTGGTTCTAGCGTAGCCGGCAGTTGATTTTGGCGTGTCCTCTAGGTGGTTCTGGGGAGTGGATCAGCTGGTTCCGGCTTACTCGGCAGGTGGTACCGGCGTGTCCAGAACATGGTTCTGGCAAGTCTGAGAGGTGGTTCCGGCACGCCCGACAGGTCATTCCGGATAGTCCGCCAAGTGTTTCTGGCGTACCCGGCAGGTGATTTTGGCATGTCCGACAGGTGTTTCTTGCGAGTCGAGCAGGTGGCTCAGGCATGCTCAGCTGGTGCTTCCGGCGTCTCTGGCACGTGGTTCTGGTGTGTCTGAGAGCTGGTTCTGGCATGTCCGGCAGATGACTCCGGAGTGTCCACCAAGTGGTTCTGGTAGACGTGGCAGGTGATTTTGGCGTGTCAGGAAGGTGGTTCTGGCTACTTGAGCAGGTGGATCAGGCGTGCTCGCCAGGGGGTTCAGGCGGGTCTGGCAGGTGTTTTCGGTCTGTTCGGGGAGTGGTTCCGGCATCTCAGGCACATGGTTCTGGCACGTCTGAGAGGTGGTTCCGGCCGGCCCGACAGGTGTTTCCGGAGTGTCCGGCATGTGGTTCTGGCGTAGCTGAAAGGTGCTGTTGGCGTGACCGGCAGGTGGTTCCACCCAGCCCGGCAGGTGATTCCGGAGTGTCTGCCGCGTGTTTCTGGCGTAGTCGGCAGGTGATTTTGGCGTGTCCAGCAGGTGGTTCCGGCGAGCTCGGCGGAGGTACCGGCGTGTGGGGAACATGGTTCTGGCACGTCTGAGAGATGGTTCCGGCATGCCCGGCAGGTGATTCCAGAGTGTCCGGCATGTGGTTCTGGCACCTCTGAGAGGTGGTTCCGGCATGCCCGGCAGTTGGTTCCGGAGTGTCTGCCGAGTGGTTCTGGCGTGGTCGGCAGGTGATTCTGGCGTGTCCAGCAGGTGGTTCTGGGGTGTGGATCAGGTGGTTCCGGCATACTCGGTAGGTGGTACCGGCGTGTCCGGAACATGGTTCTGGCAAGTCTGAGAGGTGGTTCCGGCATGCCCGACAGGTGATTCTGGAGTGTTCGCCAAGTGGTTCTGGCGTAGCCGGCAGGTCATTTTGAATGTCCGGCGGTGGTTCCGGCGAGTCAAGCCGGTGGTTCCGGCGTGTCCGGCCGGTGTTTCCGGTCTGTCCGGCAGGTGGTTCTGGCGTGTCCGGCATGAGGTTCTGGCACGTCTGAGAGTTGGTTCCGGCATGCCCGACAGGTGATTCCGGAGAGTCCGCCACGTGGTTCTGGACTACCCGGCAGGTGATTTTGGCGTGTCTGGCAGGTGTTTCTTGCAAGTCGAGCATGTGGCTCAGGCATGATCAGCAGGTGCTTCCGGCGTGTCCGGCACGTGGTTCTGGTTTGTCAGAGGGCTGGTTCTGGCATTTCCGGCAGATGATTCCGGAGTGTCCACCAAGTGGTTCTGGTAGACCTGGCAGGTGATTTTGGCATGTCGGGAAGGTGGTTCCGGCTACTTGAGCAGGTGGATCAGGCGTTCTCACCAGGGGGTTCAGGCGGGTTTGGCAGGTTGTTTCGGTCTGTTCGGGGAGTGGTTCCGGCATCTCAGGCACATGGTTCTGGCACGTCTGAGATGTGGTTCCGACTGGCCCGACAGGTGTTTCCGGAGTGTCCGCCAAGTGGTTCCGGCGTAGCTGAAAGGTGATGTTGGCGTGACCGGCAGGTGGTTCCAGCCAGCCCGGCAGGTGATTCCGGAGTGTCTGCTGAATGGTTCTGGCGTAGCCGGCAGGTGATTTTGGCGTGTCCAGCAGGTCGTTCCGGCGAGCTCGGCAGGTGGTACCGGCGTGTCCGGAACATGGTTCTGGCACGTCTGAGAGATGGTTCCGGCATGCCCGGCAGGTGATTCCGGAGTGTCCGGCATGTGGTTCTGGCACCTTTGAGAGGTGGTTCCGGCATGCCCGGCAGGTGGTTCCGGAGTGTCTGCCGAGTGGTTCTGGCGTTGCCGGCAGGTGATTCTGGGGTGTCCGCAGGTGGTTCTGGGGAGTGGATCAGGTGGTTCCGCCATACTCGGCAGGTGGTACCGGTGTGTCCGGAACATGGTTCTGGCAAGTCTGAGAGGTGGTTCCGGCATGGCCGACAGGTGATTCCGGAGTGCTCGCCAAGTGGTTCTGGCGTAGCCGGCTGGTCATTTTGCATGTCCGGCGGTGGTTCCGGCGAGTCGAGCCGGTGGTTCCGGCGTAGCCGGCAGTTGATTTTGGCGTGTCCACTAGGTGGTTCTTGGGTGTGGATCATCGTGTTCCGTAATACTCGGCAGGTGCTACCGGCGTGTCCGGAACCTTGGTTCTGGCAAGTCTGAGAGGTGGTTCTGGCATGCCCGACAGCTGATTCCGGAGTGTCCGCCAAGTGGTTCTGGCGTAGAGGAAAGGTGATGTTGGCGTGACCGGCAGGTGGTTCCAGCCAGCCCGGCAGGTGATTCCGAAAAGTTCACCAAATGGTTGCGGCGTAGCCGGCAGGTGATTTTGGCGTGTCCAGCAGGTGGTTTTGGCGAGTCGAGCAGGTGGTTCTGGAGTGCTCGGGAGGTGCTTCCGGTGTCATTGGCATGTGGTTCCGGCATGTCTGAGAGGTGGTTCCGCCATGCCCGGTAGGTGATTCTGGAGTGTTCGCCAAGTGGTTCTGGCGTAGCCGGCAGGTGATTTTGCATGTCCGGCAATGGTTCCGGCGAGTCGAGCCGGTGGTTCCGGCATGTCCAGCAGGTGGTTCCGGCATGCCCGGCAGGTGATTCCGGAGTGTCCGGCATGCGGTTCTGGCACCTTTGAGAGGTGGTTCCGGCATGTCCAGCAGGTGGTTCCGGCATGTCCAGCAGGTGGTTCCGGCATGCCCGGCAGGTGATACCGGCATGCCCGGCAGGTGATACCGGAGTCTCCGGCATTTGGTTCTGGCACCTTTGAGAGGTGGTTCCGGCATGTCCAGCAGGTGGTTCCGGCATGTCCAGCAGGTGGTTCCGGCATGCCCGGCAGGTGATACCGGCATGCCCGGCAGGTGATTCCGCAGTGTCCGGCATGCGGTTCTGGCACCTTTGAGAGGTGGTTCCGGCATGTCCAGCAGGTGGTTCCGGCATGTCCAGCAGGTGGTTCCGGCATGCCCGGCAGGTGATACCGGAGTCTCCGGCATTTGGTTCTGGCACCTCTGAGAGGTGGTTCCGGAATGCCTGTCATGTGATTCCGGAGTGTCTGCCGAGTGGTTCTGGCGTAGCCGGCAGTTGATTTTGGCGTGTCCACGAGGTGGTTCTGGGGAGTGGATCAGCTGGTTCCGGCTTACTCGGCAGGTGGTACCGGCGTGTCCAGAACATGGTTCTGGCAAGTCTGAGAGGTGGTTCCGGCACGCCCGACAGGTGATTCCGGATAGTCCGCCAAGTGTTTCTGGCGTACCCGGCAGGTGATTTTGGCATGTCCGACAGGTGTTTCTTGCGAGTCGAGCAGGTGGCTCAGGCATGCTCAGCTGGTGCTTCCTGCGTCTCTGGCACGTGGTTCTGGTGTGTCTGAGAGCTGGTTCTGGCATGTCCGGCAGATGATTCCGGAGTGTCCACCAAGTGGTTCTGGTAGACCTGGCAGGTGATTTTGGCGTGTCAGGAAGGTGGTTCCGGCTAGTTGAGCAGGTAGATCAGGCGTGCTAGCCAGGGGTTTCAGGCGGGTCTGGCAGGTGGTTTCGGTCTGTTTGGGGAGTGGTTCCGGCATCTCAGGCACATGTTTCTTTCACGTCTGAGAGGTGGTTCCGGCCGGCCCGACAGGTGTTTCCGGAGTGTCCGCCAAGTGGTTCTGGCGTAGCGGAAAGGTGATGTTGGCGTGACCGGCAGGTGGTTCCAGCCAGCCCGGCAGGTGATTCCGGAGTGTCTGCTGAGTGGTTCTGGCGTAGCCGGCAGGTGATTTTGGCGTGTCCAGCAGGTGGTTCCGGCGAGCTCGGCAGGTGGTACCGGCGTGTCCGGAACATGGTTCTGGCACGTCTGCGAGATGGTTCCGGCATGCCCGGCAGGTGATTCCGGAGTGTCCGGCATGTGGTTCTGGCACCTCTGGGAGGTGGTTCCGGCATGCCCGGCAGGTGATACCGGAGTGTCCGGCATTTGGTTATGGCACCTCTGAGAGGTGGCACCGGAATGCCTGGCATGTGATTCCGGAGTGTCTGCCGAGTGGTTCTGGCGTCGCCGGTGGTTGATATTGGCGTGTCCACTAGGTGGTTCTGGGGAGTGGATCAGTTAGTTCCGGCATACTCGGCAGGTGGTCCCAGCGTGTCCAGAACATGGTTCTGGCAAGTGTGAGAGGTGGTTCCGGCACGCCCGACAGGTGATTCCAGAGCGTCCGCCAACTCTTTCTGGCGTACCCAGCAGGTGATTTTGGCATGTCCGACAGTTGTATCTTGCGAGTCGAGCAGGTGGCTCAGGCATGCTCAGCTGGTGCTTCCGGCGTCTCTGGCACGTGGTTCTGGTGTGTCTGAGAGCTGGTTCCGGCATGTCCGGCAGATGATTCCGGAGTGTCCAACAAGTGGTTGTGGCATACCCGGCAGGTGATTTTAGCGTGTCAGGTAGGTGGTTCCAGCGAGTCGAGTAGGTGGTTCCGGCATGCCCGGCAGGTGGTTCCGGAGTGTCTGCCGAGTGGTTCTGGCGTAGACGGTTGGTGATTCTGGCGTGTCCAGCAGGTGGTTCTGGGGAGTGGATCAGGTGGTTCCGGCATACTCGGCAGGTGGTACCGGCGTGTCCGGAACATGGTTCTGGCAAGCCTCATAGGTGGTTCCGGCATGCCCGGCAGGTGATTCGGGAATGTTCGCCAAGTGGTTCTGGCGTACCCGGCAGGTGATTTTGCATGTCCGGCAGGTGGTTCCGGTCTGTCCGGCAGGTGGTTCTTCGTGTCCGGCATGAGGTTCTGGCACGTCTGAGAGGTGGTTCCGGCATGCCCGACAGGTGATTCCGGAGTGTCTGCCACGTGGTTCTGGCGTACCCGGCAGGTGATTTTGGCGTGTCTGGCAGGTGTTTCTTGCAAGTCGAGCATTTGGCTCAGGCATGCTCAGCACGTGCTTCCGGCGTGTCCGGCACATGGTTCTGGTGTGTCTGAGAGCTGGTTCTGGCATGTCCGGCAGATGATTCCGGAGTGTCCACCAAGTGCTTCTGGCATACCCGGCAGGTGATTTTGGCGTGTCAGGTAGGTGGTTCCGGCGAGTCGAGTAGGTGGTTCCGGCGTGCTCGGCAGGTGGTTCAGGCGGGTCTGGCAGGTGGTTTCGGTCTGTTCGGGGTGTGGTTCCGGCACCTCAGGCACATGGTTCTGGCACGTCTGAGAGGTGGTTCCGGCCGGCCCGACAGGTGTTTCCATGGTGTCCTCCAAGTGGTTCTGGCATAGCTGGCAGGTGATGTTGGCGTGACCGGCAGGTGGTTCCAGCCAGCCCGGCAGGTGATTCCGAAGTGTTCACCAAATGGTTCTGGCGTAGCCGGCAGGTGATTTTGCATGTCCGACAATGGTTCTGGCGAGTCGAGCCGGTGGTTCTGGCGTGTCCGGCAGGTGGTTCCGGTCTGTCCAGCAGGTGGTTCTGGGGTGTCCGGCACGAGGTTCTGGCACGTCTGAGAGGTTGTGTCGCATGCCCTTCACGTGATTCCGGCTTGTCCACCAAGTGGTTCTGGTGTAGCGGGCAGGTGACTTTGGCGTGTCCGGCAGGTGGGACCGGTGAGTCAAGCAGGTGGTTCCGGCGAGTGTTTCCTGTGTTTCCGGTCTGTCCGGGAGATGGTTCCGGCCTGTCCGGCACGTGCTTCTGGCACTTCTGAGAGGTTGTGCTGGCATGCCCGGCAGGTGATTCTGGAGTGTCTGCCAAGTGGTTCTGGTGTAGCCGGCAGGTGATTTTGGCGTGTCCAGGAGGTGGTTCCGGCGAGCTAGGCAGGTGGTAGCGGCGTGTCCGGAACATGGTTCTGGCACGTCTGAGAGATGGTTCCGGCATGCCCGGCAGGTGATTCCGGAGTGTCCGGCACGTGCTTCAGGCACTTCTGAGAGGTTGAGCTGGCATGCCCGGCAGGTGATTCTGGAGTGTTCGCCAAGTGGTTCTGGCGTAGCCGGCAGGTGATTTTGGCATGTCCGGCAGGTGGTTCTGGGGAGTGGATCAGGAACTTCCGGCATTCTCGGCAGGTGCTTCCGCCGTCTCCGGCATGTGGTTGTGGCACCTCTGAGAGGTGGTTCCCGCATGCCCGGCAGGTGATTCCGGAGTGTGCGACAAGTGGTTGTGGCGTAGCCGGGTGGTGATTCTGGCGTGTCCGGAAATGATTCCGGCGAGTCGAGCCGGTGGTTCCGGCGTAGCCGGCAGTTGATTTTGGCGTGTCCACTAGGTGGTTCTTGGTGTGGATCATCGTATTCCGTAATACTCGGCAGGTGCTACCGGCGTGTCCGGAACATTGGTTCTGGCAAGTCTGAGAGGTGGTTCTGGCATGCCCGACAGCTGATTCCGGATTGTTCGCCAAGTGGTTCTGGCGTAGCCGGCAGGTCATTTTGGCGTGTCCATTGGGTGGTTATGGCGAGTCGAGCAGGTGGTTCTGGCGTGCTCGGCAGGTGCTTCCGGTGTCATTGGCATGTGATTCCGGCATGTCTGAGAGCTGGTTCCGCCATGCCCGGCAGGTGATTCCGGAGTGTTCGCCAAGTGGTTCTGGCGTAGCCGGCAGCTGATTTTGCATGAACGGCAATGGTTCCGGCGAGTCGAGCCGGTGGTTCCGGCATGTCCAGCAGGTGGTTCCGGCATGCCCGGCAGGTGATTCCGTAGTTTCCGGCATGTGGTTCTGGCACCTCTGAGAGGTGGTTCCGGCATGCCCAGCAGTTGGTTACGGAGTGTCTGCCGAGTGGTTCTGAAGTAGCCGGCAGGTGATTCTGGCGTGTCCACTAGGTGGTTCTGGGGAGTGGATCAGCTGGTTCCGGCATACTCGGCAGGTGGTACCGGCGTGTGCAGAACATGGTTCTGGCATGTCTGAGAGGTGGTTCCGGCACGCCCGACATGTGATTCCGAAGCGTCCGCCAAGTGTTTCTGGCGGACCCGGCAGGTGATTTTGGCATGTCCGACAGGTGTTTCTTGCGAGACGAACAGGTGGCTCAGGCATGCTCAGCTGGTGCTTCCGGCGTCTCTGGCACGTGGTTCTGGTGTGTCTGAGAGCTGGTTCTGACATGTCCAGCAGATGATTCCGGAGTGTCCACCAAGTGGTTCTGGTAGACCTGGCAGGTGATTTTGGCGTGTCAGGAAGGTGGTTCCGGCTACTTGAGCAGGCGGATCAGGCGTTCTCACCAGGGGGTTCGGGCGGGTCTGGCAGGTTGTTTCGGTCTGTTCGGGGAGTGGTTCCGGCATCTCAGGCACATGGTTCTGGCACGTCTGAGAGGTGGTTGCGGCCGGCCCGACAGGTGTTTCCGGAGTGTCCGCCAAGTGGTTCTGGCGTAGCGGAAAGGTGATGTTGGCGTGACCGGAAGTGGTTCCAGCCACCCCGGCAGGTGATTCCGGAGTGTCTGCCACGTGGTTCTGGCGTACCTGGCAGGTGATTTTGGCGTGTCCAGCAGGTGGTTCCGGCGAGCTCGGCAGGTGGTACCGGCGTGTCCGCAACATGGTTCTGGCACGTCTGAGAGATGGTTCCGGCATGCCCGGCAGGTGATTCCGGAGTGTCCGGCAAGTGGTTCTGGCACCTCTGAGAGCTGGTTCCGGCATGCCCGGCAGGTGGTTCCGGAGTGTCTGACGAGTGGTTCTGGCGTAGTCGGCAGGCGATTCTGGCGTGTGCAGCAGGTGGTTCTGAGGAGTGGATCAGGTGGTTCCGGCATACTCGGCAGGTGGTACCGGCGTGTCCGGAACATGGTTCTGGCAAGTCTGAGATGTTGTTCCGGCATGCGCGACAGGTGTTTCCGGAGTGTTCGCCAAGTGGTTCTGGCGTAGCCGGCCGGTCATATTGCATGTCCGGCGGTGGTTCCGGCGAGTCGAGCCGGTGGTTCCTGCGTAGCCGGCAGTTGATTTTGCGTGTCCACTACGTGGTTCTGGGGAGTGGATCAGCTGGTTCCGGCATACTCGGCAGGTGGTACCGGCGTGTCCAGAACATGGTTCTGGCAAGTCTGAGATGTGGTTCCGGCACGCCCGACAGGTGATTCCGGAGCGTCCGCCAAGTGTTTCTGGCGTTCCCGGTAGGTGATTTTGGCATGTCCGACAGGTGTTTCTTGCGAGTCGAGCAGGTGGCTCAGGCATGCTCAGCTGGTGCTTCCGGCGTCTCTGGCACGTGGTTCTGGTGTGTCTGAGAGCTGGTTCTGGCATGTCCGGCAGATGATTCCGGAGTGTCCACCAAGTGGTTCTGGTAGACCTGGCAGGTGATTTTGGCGTGTCAGGAAGGTGGTTCCGGCTAGTTGAGCAGGTGGATCAGGCGTGTGCGCCTGGGGGTTCAGGCGGGTGTGGCAGGTGGTTTCGGACTGTTCGGGGAGTGGTTCCGGCATCTCAGGCACATGGTTCCGGCACGTCTGAGTGGTGGTTCCGGCCGGCCCGACAGGTGTTTCCGGAGTGTCCGCCAAGTGGTTCTGGCGTAGCTGAAAGGTGATGTTGGCGTGACCGGCAGGTGGTTCCAGACAGCCCGGCAGGTGATTCCGGAGTGTCTGCCGAGTGGTTCTGGCGTAGCCGGCACGTGATTTTGGCGTGTCCAGCGGGTGGTTGTGGCGAGTCGAGCAGGTGGTTCTTGCGTGCTCGGCAGGTGCTTCCGGTGTCATTGGCATGTGGTTCCGGCATGTCTGAGTGGTGGTTCCGCCGAGCCCGGCAGGTGATTCCGGAGTGTTCGCCAAGTGGTTCTGGCGTAGCCGGCAGGTGATTTTGCATGTCCGGCAATGATTCCAGCGAGTCGAGACGGTGGTTCCGGCATGTTCAGCAGGTGGTTCCGGAATGCCCGGCAGGTGATTCCGGAGTGTCCGGCATGTGGTTCTGGGACCTCTGAGAGGTGGTTCCGGCATGCCCGGCAGGTGATTCCGGAGTGTCCAGCATGTGGTTCTGGCACCTGTGAGAGGTGGTTCCGGAATGCACGGCATGTGATTCCGGAGTGTCTGCCGTGTGGTTCTGGCGTAGCCGGCAGGTGATTTTGGCGTGTCCAGCAGGTGGTTCCGGCGAGCTCAGGAGGTGCTTCCGGCATGTCCGGAACATGGTTCTGGCACGTCTGAGAGATGGTTCCGGCATGCCCAGCAGGTGATTCCGGAGTGTCCGGCATGTGGTTCTGGCACCTCTGAGAGGTGATTCCGGCATGCCCGGCAGTTGGTTACGGAGTGTCTGCCGAGTGGTTCTGCAGTAGCCGGCAGGTGATTCTGGCGTATCCAGCAGGTGGTTCTGGGGAGTGGATCAGGTGGTTCCGGCATACTAGGCAGGTGATACCGGCGTGTCCGGAACATGGTTCTGGCAAGTCTGAGAGGTGGTTCCGGCATGTCCGGCAGGTGGTTCCGGCATGCCCGGCAGGTGATTCCGGAGTGTCCGGCATGTGGTTCTGGCACCTCTGAGAGGTGGTTCCGCCATGCCCGGCAGGTGATACCGGAGTCTCCGGCATTTGGTTCTGGCACCTCTGAGAGGTGGTTCCGGAATGCCTGGCATGTGATTCCGGAGTGTCTGCCGAGTGGTTCTGGCGTAGCCGGCAGTTGATTTTGGCGTGTCCACGAGGTGGTTCTGGGGA
Organism: Equus caballus; assembly: GCF_041296265.1. NCBI lineage: Eukaryota > Metazoa > Chordata > Mammalia > Perissodactyla > Equidae > Equus > Equus caballus. Next base: position 6,898,095 of record NC_091706.1, on the reverse strand, counting down.
GTGGATCAGCTGGTTCCGGCTTACTCGGCAGGTGGTACCGGCGTGTCCAAAACATGGTTCTGGCAAGTCTGAGATGTGGTTCCGGCACGCCCGACAGGTCATTCCGGAGCGTCCGCCAAGTGTTTCTGGCGTACCCGGCAGGTGATTTTGGCATGTCCTACAGGTGTATCTTGCGAGTCGAGCAGGTGTCTCAGGCATGCTCAGCTGGTGCTTCCGGCGTCTCTGGCACGTGGTTCTGGTGTGTCTGAGAGCTGGTTCTGGCATGTCCGGCAGATGATTCTGGAGTGTCCACCAAGTGGTTCTGGTAGACCTGGCAGGTGATTTTGGCGTGTCAGGAAGGTGGTTCCGGCTAGTTGAGCAGGTAGATCAGGCGTGCTAGCCAGGGGGTTCAGGCGGGTCTGGCAGGTGGTTTAGGTCTGTTCGGGGAGTGGTTCCGGCATCTCAGGCACATGTTTCTGGCACGTCTGAGAGGTGGTTCCGGCCGGCCCGACAGGTGTTTCCGGAGTGTCCGCCAAGTGGTTCTGGCGTAGCGGAAAGGTGATGTTGGCGTGACCGGCAGGTGGTTCCAGCCAGCCCGGCAGGTGATTCCGGAGTGTCTGCCACGTGGTTCTGGCGATCCGGCAGGTGATTTTGGCGTGTCCAGCAGGTGGTTCCGGCGAGCTCGGCAGGTGGTACCGGCGTGTCCGGAACATGGTTCTGGCACGTCTGAGAGATGGTTCTGGCATGCCCGGCAGGTGATTCCGGAGTGTCCGGCATGTGGTTCTGGCACCTCTGAGAGGTGGTTCGGGCAAGCCCGGCAGGTGGTTCCGGAGTGTCTGCCGAGTGTTTCTGGCGTAGTCGGCAGGTGATTCTGGCGTGTCCAGCAGGTGGTTCTGGGGAGTGGATCCGGTGGTTCCGGCATACTCGGCAGGTGGTACCGGCGTGTCCGGAACATGGTTCTGGCAAGTCTCAGAGGTGGTTCCGGCATGCCCGGCAGGTGATTCCGGAGTGTCCGGCATGTGGTTCTGGCACCTCTGAGAGGTGGTTCCGCCATGCCCGGCAGGTGATACCGGAGTCTCCGGCATTTGGTTCTGGCACCTCTGAGAGGTGGTTCCGGAATGCCTGGCATGTGATTCCGGAGTGTCTGCCGAGTGGTTCTGGCGTAGCCAGCAGTTGATTTTGGCTTGTCCACGAGGTGGTTCTGGGGAGTGGATCAGCTGGTTCCGGCGTGCTCGGCAGGTGGTTCAGGCGGGTCTGGCAGGTGGTTTCGGTCTGTTCGGGGTGTGGTTCCGGCACCTCAGGCACATGGTTCTTGCACATCTGAGAGGTGGTTCCGGCCGGCCCGACAGGTGTTTCCATGGTGTCCTCCAAGTGGTTCTGGCATAGCTGGCAGGTGATGTTGGCGTGACCGGCAGTGGTTCCAGCCAGCCCGGCAGCTGATTCCGAAGTGTTCACCAAATGGTTGTGGCGTAGCCGGCAGGTGATTTTGGCGTGTCCGGCAGGTGGTTTTGGCGAGTCGAGCAGGTGGTTCTGGCGTGCTCGGCAGGTGCTTCCGGTGTCATTGTCATGTGGTTCCGGCATGTCTGAGAGGTGGTTCCGGCATGCCCGGCAGGTGATTCCGGAGTGTCCGGCATGCGGTTCTGGAACCTTTGAGAGGTGGTTCCGGCATGCCCGGCAGGTGATACCGGAGTCTCCGGCATTTGGTTCTGGCACCTCTGAGAGGTGGTTCCGGAATGCCTGTCATGTGATTCCGGAGTGTCTGCCTAGTGGTTCTAGCGTAGCCGGCAGTTGATTTTGGCGTTTCCTCTAGGTGGTTCTGGGGAGTGGATCAGCTGGTTCCGGCTTACTCGGCAGGTGGTACCGGCGTCTCCAGAACATGGTTCTGGCAAGTCTGAGAGGTGGTTCCGGCACGCCCGACAGGTCATTCCGGAGCGTCCGCCAAGTGTTTCTGGCGTACCCATCAGGTGATTTTGGCATGTCCGACAGGTGTTTCTTGCGAGTCGAGCAGGTGGCTCAGGCATGCTCAGCTGGTGCTTCCGGCGTCTCTGGCACGTGGTTCTGGTGTGTCTGAGAGCTGGTTCTGGCATGTCCGGCAGATGATTCCGGAGTGTCCACCAAGTGGTTGTGGTAGACGTGGCAGGTGATTTTGGCGTTTCAGGAAGGTGGTTCCAGCTACTTGAGCAGGTGGATCAGGCGTGCTCGCCAGGGGGTTCAGGCGGGTCTGGCAGGTGTTTTCGGTCTGTTCGGGGAGTGGTTCCGGCATCTCAGGCACATGGTTCTGGCACGTCTGAGAGGTGGTTCCGGCCGGCCCGACAGGTGTTTCCGGAGTGTCCGGCATGTGGTTCTGGCGTAGCTGAAAGGTGCTGTTGGCGTGACCGGCAGGTGGTTCCAGCCAGCCTGGCAGGTGATTCCGGAGTGTCTGCCGCGTGTTTCTGGCGTAGTCGGCAGGTGATTTTGGCGTGTCCAGCAGGTGGTTCCGGCGAGCTCGGCAGGAGGTACCGGCGTGTGGGGAACATGGTTCTGGCACGTCTGAGAGATGGTTCCGGCATGCCCGGCAGGTGATTCCAGAGTGTCCGGCATTTGGTTCTGGCACCTCTGAGAGGTGGTTCCGGCATGCCCGGCAGGTGGTTCCGGAGTGTCTGCCGAGTGGTTCTGGCGTGGTCGGCAAGTGATTCTGGCGTGTCCAGCAGGTGGTTCTGGGGTGTGGATCAGGTGGTTCCGGCATACTCGGCAGGTGGTACCGGCGTGTCCGGACCATGGTTCTGGCAAGTCTGAGAGGTGGTTCCGGCATGCCCGACAGGTGATTCCGGAGTGTTCGCCAAGTGGTTCTGGCGTAGCCAGCAGGTCATTTTGCATGTCCGGCGGTGGTTCCGGCGAGTCAAGCCGGTGGTTCCGGCGTGTCCGGCCGGTGTTTCCGGTCTGTCCGGCAGGTGGTTCTGGCGTGTCCGGCATGAGGTTCTGGCACGTCTGAGAGTTGGTTCCGGCATGCCCGACAGGTGATTCCGGAGAGTCCGCCACGTGGTTCTGGACTACCCGGCAGGTGATTTTGGCGTGTCTGGCAGGTGTTTCTTACAAGTCGAGCATGTGGCTCAGGCATGATCAGCAGGTGCTTCCGGCGTGTCCGGCATGTGGTTCTGGTGTGTCAGAGGGCTGGTTCTGGCATTTCCGGCAGATGATTCCGGAGTGTCCACCAAGTGGTTCTGGTAGACCTGGCAGGTGATTTTGGCGTGTCAGGAAGGTGGTTCCGGCTACTTGAGCAGGTGGATCAGGCGTTCTCACCAGGGGGTTCAGGCGGGTCTGGCAGGTTGTTTCGGTCTGTTCGGGGAGTGGTTCCGGCATCTCAGGCACATGGTTCTGGCACGTCTGAGATGTGGTTCCGACCGGCCCTACAGGTGTTTCCGGAGTGTCCGCCAAGTGGTTCCGGCGTAGCTGTAAGGTGATGTTGGCGTGACCGGCAGGTGGTTCCAGCCAGCCCGGCAGGTGATTCCGGAGTGTCTGCCGAGTGGTTCTGGCGTAGCCGGCACGTGATTTTGGCGTGTCCAGCGGGTGGTTGTGGCGAGTCGAGCAGGTGGTTCTTGCGTGCTCGGCAGGTGCTTCCGGTGTCATTGGCATGTGGTTCCGGCATGTCTGAGTGGTGGTTCCGCCGAGCCCGGCAGGTGATTCCGGAGTGTTCGCCAAGTGGTTCTGGCGTAGCCGGCAGGTGATTTTGCATGTCCGGCAATGATTCCAGCGAGTCGAGACGGTGGTTCCGGCATGTTCAGCAGGTGGTTCCGGAATGCCCGGCAGGTGATTCCGGAGTGTCCGGCATGTGGTTCTGGGACCTCTGAGAGGTGGTTCCGGCATGCCCGGCAGGTGATTCCGGAGTGTCCAGCATGTGGTTCTGGCACCTGTGAGAGGTGGTTCCGGAATGCACGGCATGTGATTCCGGAGTGTCTGCCGAGTGGTTCTGGCGTAGCCGGCAGGTGATTTTGGCGTGTCCAGCAGGTGGTTCCGGCGAGCTCAGGAGGTGGTTCCGGCATGTCCGGAACATGGTTCTGGCACGTCTGAGAGATGGTTCCGGCATGCCCAGCAGGTGATTCCGGAGTGTCCGGCATGTGGTTCTGGCACCTCTGAGAGGTGATTCCGGCATGCCCGGCAGTTGGTTACGGAGTGTCTGCCGAGTGGTTCTGCAGTAGCCGGCAGGTGATTCTGGCGTATCAAGCAGGTGGTTCTGGGGAGTGGATCAGGTGGTTCCGGCATACTAGGCAGGTGATACCGGCGTGTCCGGAACTTGGCTCTGGAAAGTCTGAGAGGTGGTTCCGGCATGTCCGGCAGGTGGTTCCGGCATGCCCGGCAGGTGATTCCGGAGTGTCCGGCATGTGGTTCTGGCACCTCTGAGAGGTGGTTCCGCCATGCCCGGCAGGTGATACCGGAGTCTCCGGCATTTGGTTCTGGCACCTCTGAGAGGTGGTTCCGGAATGCCTGGCATGTGATTCCGGAGTGTCTGCCGAGTGGTTCTGGCGTAGCCGGCAGTTGATTTTGGCGTGTCCACGAGGTGGTTCTGGGGAGTGGATCAGCTGGTTCCGGCTTACTCGGCAGGTGGTACCGGCGTGTCCAGAACATGGTTCTGGCAAGTCTGAGATGTGGTTCCGGCACGCCCGACAGGTCATTCCGGAGCGTCCGCCAAGTGTTTCTGGCGTACCCGGCAGGTGATTTTGGCATGTCCTACAGGTGTATCTTGCGAGTCGAGCAGGTGTCTCAGGCATGCTCAGCTGGTGCTTCCGGCGTCTCTGGCACGTGGTTCTGGTGTGTCTGAGAGCTGGTTCTGGCATGTCCGGCAGATGATTCTGGAGTGTCCACCAAGTGGTTCTGGTAGGCCTGGCAGGTGATTTTGGCGTGTCAGGAAGGTGGTTCCGGCTAGTTGAGCAGGTAGATCAGGCGTGCTAGCCAGGGGGTTCAGGCGGGTCTGGCAGGTGGTTTCGGTCTGTTCGGGGAGTGGTTCCGGCATCTCAGGCACATGTTTCTGGCACGTCTGAGAGGTGGTTCCGGCCGGCCCGACAGGTGTTTCCGGAGTGTCCGCCAAGTGGTTCTGGCGTAGCGGAAAGGTGATGTTGGCGTGACCGGCAGGTGGTTCCAGCCAGCCCGGCAGGTGATTCCGGAGTGTCTGCCACGTGGTTCTGGCGAAGCCGGCAGGTGATTTTGGCGTGTCCAGCAGGTGGTTCCGGCGAGCTCGGCAGGTGGTACCGGCGTGTCCGGAACATGGTTCTGGCACGTCTGAGAGATGGTTCTGGCATGCCCGGCAGGTGATTCCGGAGTGTCCGGCATGTGGTTCTGGCACCTCTGAGAGGTGGTTCGGGCAAGCCCGGCAGGTGGTTCCGGAGTGTCTGCCGAGTGTTTCTGGCGTAGTCGGCAGGTGATTCTGGCGTGTCCAGCAGGTGGTTCTGGGGAGTGGATCCGGTGGTTCCGGCATACTCGGCAGGTGGTACCGGCGTGTCCGGAACATGGTTCTGGCAAGTCTCAGAGGTGGTTCCGGCATGCCCGGCAGGTGATTCCGGAGTGTCCGGCATGTGGTTCTGGCACCTCTGAGAGGTGGTTCCGCCATGCCCGGCAGGTGATACCGGAGTCTCCGGCATTTGGTTCTGGCACCTCTGAGAGGTGGTTCCGGAATGCCTGGCATGTGATTCCGGAGAGTCTGCCGAGTGGTTCTGGCGTAGCCAGCAGTTGATTTTGGCTTGTCCACGAGGTGGTTCTGGGGAGTGGATCAGCTGGTTCCGGCATACTCGGCAGGTGCTACCGGCGTGTCCAGAACATGGTTATGGCAAGTCTGAGAGGTGGTTCCGGCACGCCCGACAGGTCATTCCGGAGCGTCCGCCAAGTGTTTCTGGCGTACCCGGCAGGTGATTTTGGCATGTCCGACAGGTGTATCTTGCGAGTCGAGCATGTGGCTCAGGCATGCTCAGCACGTGCTTCCGGCGTGTCCGGCACGTGGTTCTGGTGTGTCTGAGAGCTGGTTCTGGCATGTCCGGCAGATGATTCCGGAGTGTCCACCAAGTGGTTCTGGCATACCCGGCAGGTGATTTTGTCGTGTCAGGTAGGTGGTTCCGGCGAGTCGAGTAGGTGGTTCCGGCGTGCTCGGCAGGTGGTTCAGGCGGGTCTGGCAGGTGGTTTCGGTCTGTTCGGGGTGTGGTTCCGGCACCTCAGGCACATGGTTCTGGCACATCTGAGAGGTGGTTCCGGCCGGCCCGACAGGTGTTTCCATGGTGTCCTCCAAGTGGTTCTGGCATAGCTGGCAGGTGATGTTGGCGTGACCGGCAGTGGTTCCAGCCAGCCCGGCAGCTGATTCCGAAGTGTTCACCAAATGGTTGTGGCGTAGCCGGCAGGTGATTTTGGCGTGTCCGGCAGGTGGTTTTGGCGAGTCGAGCAGGTGGTTCTGGCGTGCTCGGCAGGTGCTTCCGGTGTCATTGTCATGTGGTTCCGGCATGTCTGAGAGGTGGTTCCGCCATGCCCGGCAGGTGATTCCGGAGTGTTCGCCAAGTGGTTCTGGCGTAGCCGGCAGGTGATTTTGCATGTCCGGCAATGGTTCCGGCGAGTCGAGCCGGTGGTTCTGGCGTGTCCGGCAGGTGGTTCCGGTCTGTCCAGCAGGTGGTTCTGGGGTGTCCGGCACGAGGTTTTGGCACGTCTAAGAGGTTGTGTCGCATGCCCTTCACGTGATTCCGGCTTGTCCACCAAGTGGTTCTGGTGTAGCGGGCAGGTGATTTTGGCGTGTCCGGCAGGTGTGACCGGTGAGTCAAGCAGGTGGTTCCGGCGAGTGTTTCCTGTGTTTCCGGTCTGTCCGGGAGATGGTTCCGGCCTGTCCGGCACGTGCTTCTGGCACTTCTGAGAGGTTGTGCTGGCATGCCCGGCAGGTGATTCTGGAGTGTCTGCCAAGTGGTTCTGGCATATCCGGCAGGTGATTTTGGCGTGTCCAGCAGGTGGTTCCGGCGAGCTAGGCAGGTGCTAGCGGCGTGTCCGGAACATGGTTCTGGCACGTCTGAGAGATGGTTCCGGCATGCCCAGCAGGTGATTCCGGAGTGTCCGGCACGTGCTTCAGGCACTTCTGAGAGGTTGAGCTGGCATGCCCGGCAGGTGATTCTGGAGTGTCCGCCAAGTGGTTCTGGCGTAGCCGGCAGGTGATTTTGGCGTGTCCGGCAGGTGGTTCTGGGGAGTGGATCAGGAACTTCCGGCATTCTCGGCAGGTGCTTCCGCCGTCTCCGGCATGTGGTTGTGGCACCTCTGAGAGGTGGTTCCCGCATGCCCGGCAGGTGATTCCGGAGTGTGCGACAAGTGGTTGTGGCGTAGCCGGGTGGTGATTCTGGCGTGTCCGGCAATTGGTTCTGGCGAGTCGAGCAGGTGGTCCCGGCGTGTCCGGCAGCTGGTTCCCGTCTCTCCTGGAGGTGGTTCCGGAGTGTCTGCCGAGCGGTTCTGGCATAGCCGGCAGGTGATTTTGGCGTGTCCGGCAGGTGGTTCTGGGGAGTGGAGCAGGTGGTTCCGGCATACTCGGCAGGTGGCCCCGGCATGTCCGGCACATGGTTCTGGCACCTCTGAGAGGTGGTTCCGGCATGCCCGGCAGGTGATCCCGGAGAGTCCTCCAAGTGGTTCTGGCGTACCCCGCAGGTGTTTCTGGTGTGTCCGGCAGGTGGCTCTGGTGAGTCGAGCAGGTGGTTCCGGCGTGCTCGTCCGGTGGTTCCGGCAGGTCCGGCAGGTGTTTGCCGTCTGTCCATGACGTGGTTCCGGCATGCCCGCAAGGTGATTCTGGAGTGTCCACCCAGTGGTTTTGGCGTAGCCGGCATATGATTTTGGCCTGTGAGGCAGGTGCTTCCGGCATGTCCAGCAGGTGGTTCCGGAGAGCTCGGCAGGTGCTTCCGGTCTCTCCGGCATGTGGTTGTGGCATGTCTGAGAAAAGGTTCCGGCATGCCCATCAGGTGATTCCAGAGTCTCCGGCATGTGGTTCTGGCACCTTTGATAGGTGGTTCCGCCATGCCCGGCAGGTGATTCCGGAGTGTTCGCCAAGTGCTTCTGGTGTAGCCGGCAGGTGATTTTGCATGTCCGGCAATGGTTCCGGCGAGTCGAGCCGGTGGTTCTGGCGTGTCCGGCAGGT